>NC_060127.1:34978313-35600064 GCF_021461395.2 Schistocerca americana
AGCAATATACTGCTGGACTCTTCGGTGAAGGTATTTTCTCGAAACTTTAACAAAAGCACGTACCGAGCTACTGAGCGTCTCTCCTGCAGAGTCTTCCACTGGAGTTTATCTATCATCTCCGTAACGCTTTCGCGATTACTAAATGATCCTGTAACGATGCGCGCTGCTCTCCGTTGGATCTTCTCTATCTCTTCTATCAACCCTATCTGGTACGGATCCCACACTGCTGAGCAGTATTCAAGCAGTGGGCGAACAAGCGTACTGTAACCTACTTCCTTTATTTTCGGATTGCATTTCCTTAGGATTCTTCCAATGAATCTCAGTCTGACATCTGCTTTACCGACGATCAACTTTATATGATCATTCCATTTTAAACCACTCCTAATGCGTACTCCCAGATAATTTATGGAATTAACTGCTACCAGTTGCTGAGCTGCTGTATTATAGCTAAATGATAAGGGATCTTTCTTTCTATGTATTCGCAGCACATTACACTTGTCTACATTGAGATTCAATTGCCATTCCCTGCACCATGCGTCAATTCGCTGCAGATCCTCCTGCATTTCAGTACAATTTTCCATTGTTACAACCTCTCGATACACCACAGCATCATCTGCAAAATACCTCAGTGAAAGTCCGATGTCATCCACCAGGTCATTTATGTATACTGTGAACAGCAACGGTCCCATGACACTCCCCTGTGGCACACCTGAAATCACTCTTACTTCGGAAGACTTCTCTACATTGAGAATAACATGCTGCGTTCTGTTATCTAGGAACTCCTCAATCCAATCACACAATTGGTATGATAGTCCATATGCTCTTACTTTGTTCATTAAACGACTGTGGGGATCTGTATCGAACGCCTTGCGGAAGTCAAGAAACACGGCATCTACCTGGGACCCCGTGTCTATGGCCCGCTGAGTCTCGTGGACGAATAGCGCGAGCTGGGTTTCACACGACCGTCTTTTTCGAAACCCATGCTGATTCCTGTAATTCGAGTTGACGCCACTTCGGCGATTTGCGCGTCGATGGGAATGAGATGATGATGATTAGGATAACACAACACCCAGTCCCTGCCGGGAATCGAACCCAGGCCCTTAGGATTGACATTCTGTCGCCCTGACCACTCAGCTACCGCGGGCGGACATGTAGAAGATGACATTGTGAAAGTTCGAGAATCCTTTTAGGTTTTTTATGTCGGGAAGATTGCAGAGGATATGTCAAAATACATTCAATAGAAGCTGCAAAAAAAGTGGGCTGACTATTGCGTAGTGTAGGGCTCAAGATTATGACAGACAGTGTCAGGTGTACATAGAGCGGTACAACGGAAATTTCGAGATCTCAGTCCAACAGCTCTGTTCAGTCCCTGCACTGATCCGTCCTTAAATCTTTGTGGAATTCATGCATTCTCATGTTGTCCCTGTAGCATCATGTGTTTAGGAACTATAGTCTTCTACGTGCAGATGGGAATTATTTCAAGAAAAACAAGGAAAAAGGTTGAAACGATTGTCCAATACTCGCTGAGTTGTAACAATTCAGTTAAAGTCATACACGCTTCCAATGTGCGTTCACCGCGATGTCGCCAAACACGGATGCGACCATCGTGATGCTGTAAACAGAACCTGGATTCATCCGAAAAAATGACTTTTTGCCATTCGTGCACCCAGGTTCGTCGTTGAGTACACCATCGCAGGCGCTCTCCTGTCTGTGATGCAGCGTCAAGGGTAACCGCAGCCATGGTCTCCGAGCTGATAGTCCATGCTGCTGCAAACGTCGTCGAACTGTTCGTGCAGATGGTTGTCGTCATGCAAACGTCCCCATCTGTTGACTCAGGGATCGAGACGTGGCTGCACGATCCGTTACAGCCATGCGGATAAGATGCCTGTCATCTCGACTGCTAGTGATACGAGGCCGTTGGAATCCAGCACGGCATTCCGTATTACCCTCCTGAACCCACCGATTCCATATTCTGCTAACAGTCATTCGATCTCGACCAACGCGAGCAGCAATGTCGCGATACGATAAACGGCAATCGCGATAGGCTTCAATCCGACCTTTATCAAAGTCGGAAACTTGATGGTACGCATTTCTCCTCCTTACACGAGGCATTACAACAACGTTTCATCATGCAACGCCGGTCAACTGCTGTTTGTGTATGAGAAATCGGTTGGAAACTTTCCGCATGTCAGCACGTTGTAGGTGTCGCCACCGGCGCCAACCTTGTGTGAATGCTCTGAAAAGCTAATCATTTGCATATCACAGCATCTTCTTCCTGTCGGTTAACTTTCGCGTCTGTAGCACGTCATCTTCGTGGTGTAGCAATTTTAATGGCCAGTAGTGTATATTGACAGACGACGCAGAAGGAGGGTGGACAAAACAACGCTAGTGACCAGTCTCATGGTGCTAGATTATCAATTCAAGAGCCGGACGGAGTGGCCGAGCGGTTCTAGGCGCTACAGCCTGGAACCGCGCGACCGCTACGGTCGCAGGTTCAAATCCTGCCTCGGGCATGGATGTGTGAGATGTCCTTAGGTTAATTAGGTTTACGTAGTTCTAAGTTCTAGGGGACTGATGACTTCAGCAGTTAAATCCCATGGTGCTCAGAGCCATTCGACCCATCAATTCAAGAAGAAGTTCGTCAATCATTGTTTCAATGCATATACCGGTTTATTATAAGAACTGTCACAACGATACACGGCTGTGAATGGTATTACCAACGTTTCCCAAATGGTTGAAACAAAATTTATACTGGAAGCTTCCGACCATACTCTGGCTGTAACAGTGGAGAATCTGGTAGAAATTTACGATGACTTTGATAAGGAGCAAGTACCACAAGAAATAAACTGTTACCGTAGGCATCCACGTGCAGCCGACACGAGTGTGAACGTTCATGCTAGGTGGAGAGCCCAAGAAATTCTTCTATTTATAACTATATGTTTCTTCAGTGACTCATTACCTTATACACCATTTACAGTAGTGGAAATCAGTACAAAGACAGGGTTCCTGCGAAAGTAATATGCAGTGTCTGAAGCATACATTCATCGAATGTATTATGAAAGTAGAAGATAGATATAAGACATAAACAATCACGACAGAATTCGTAACAGGAGTACCATTCTGGATGGAAATTAGTATAAAGGCACTCACTGTTCTGTTGTGTTATTGCATTGTTAGCTGTCTGTCTAAACTCCACTCTTCCTACCGACTTCGAAAATTCTCTTCGATATTGATTTTGTTAGAGTTTGAGTTTTTGCAGTGAAATTGTCACCCACTCTTCCTGTATCGCTCTTCTCAGCCGACATACGGCCTCAAATTGTCTTCCATTGTAATAAATGTCGAGAAATACGCACAGATGCATTACCTTGTAGAAACATTAGATTTTCGTCCCCTAGGTCCTCATCCATTCTAATCAATTCTGTCTCCAGCATCACAGTGTACATGATCGAGTTTATTCTAGTGTTCATCCAAACAATGCGTGATTTTAGCTTTAGTGGAGAATGCTGATAAGTCATAATGGTTCCACCACCAAAATTTCTACTCATTCTTACCAGCCGCAGTGTTTGCAAATCACGTCAATCGTACTGATATCTATCTAGACCATCTAAATTAAACTTCTTCCCATCACAGAAGATCACTTTATCCCATTCTTAAGGCCATGAGATATAGTTTTCAGCGAGCTACAATCTAGCCTATTTATGTTTGGTGTTGGAGAAGGTTTCCATAGTCGTTTCTTGAAGCACTATGTTTGTCATGCCACAAAATTTGTCCTGAACGTCTGGCAGTTACTAAAAAGTGTAAATCCGCAACAAAGTGAAACGGTTTGTGACCCTTGCATAGCTCAAAAGTAACCGCTTCAATGCATCAGATAATTTTCTACTCTGCCCATATTTTCCGTTCTGTACATTTTGTGCGCCAAATCTAACGAAATTATAAAACACTGTACTTGATCAGTTCAACCTATTGGCAATTTGACGATAACTGTTTTCCATGTGGGTATGTCTCAATCTTTGTTTATGCACACAACACTCACTGTCACTAATGGTGTCTGTTTCCTATCTGCAGGAAAGGGATGTACGAACACATTAACTCTCCACAGAGATGCTAATTTCATTCTGAGATCGAATCTCTATAACCTGAATCGATAATATTGAGATACTAGGTACTAGTACTAGTGAGATACCATTTGATTGCCTGTATACTGCCTATTATACACTGAAGCGCCAAAGAAACTGGTACAGGCATACATATTCAAGTACAGTGATAAATAAACTGGCAGAGTTCGGCGCTGCGGTCGGCAACGCCTATACAAGGTGCGACAATAATGAGACTGATTTTCTTTGCAAGATGTGACAACCTTGCAGGCTTGCGGAGGCACAATATCTTTGACATTGGTCTATAAGGTGCTTCTACTCCAAGCGGCACATCAATGCAACTGCTCAGTCGTGAGTTGTGCTCTAATAAATTAACACATGTTTGTGTCTCTCGTCACGGAAATGGAACCGCGTAATATTGCGCAACGGTATGCCGTTTCTTTTTGCGTTAAGTTGGGTGAAAATGCGATGATAACTTACGGTAAGCTTCAGAAGGCTTTTGGAGAGGAGGTTATGTCAAGAGCTCAAGTTTTTCGTTGGCATAAAATGTTTAGTGAAGACAGAACGAATGTTGAACATGAAGAATGGAGTGGACGACCATCAACCTCATGGACAGATGTCAACTTGGCCAGGGTGTGTGAACTCGTGTAATCTGATCGAAAATTATCCATGAAAATGATTGCAGAAGAAATGAACATCAATCGAGAAATGGTTCGTCTAATAATAACTGAAGATCTTGGTATGAGAAAGATTTGTGCAAAAATGGTCCACAAAAATCTCACACCAAAACAACAACAAACACGGAAAAATGTTGCAGCCGATCTGTTAGAGCAATCGTAAATCAATCCAGAATTGTTGAGCCATGTTCTCACTGGTGATGAAAGTTGTATTTTTCAGTACGATCCAGAGACAAAACGCCAAAGTTCGCAACGCCTCAAAGGGATCACCCAGACCAAAAAAAGCTCACATGTCCAAGTCAAAAGTGAAATGCATGCTTGTGTGCATGTTTGATTCCAAGGGAATTGTTCATAAAGAGTGGGTGCCTCCTGGACAAACAGTTAACCAATATTACTACAAAGAAATTTTAGAACCACTTCATAAAAGAGTTCTTCGTGTCCGTGCCAACATTGCTGATAGTTGGATTCTGCATCACGATAATGCGCCATCCCGTACTGCTCTGTCAGTACAGCAACTTTTAACCTCAAAACAAATTTCAGTACTACCACAGCCACCTTATTCACCAGATATGGCTCCATGCGACTTTTTTATATTTCCAAGAGTCAAAACAGCGGTCAAGGGACACCATTTTAAACAAACCAAGATGTTCAAAAAGCTGTGACGAGGGTCTTGGAGGATATTACAGGAGTTCCAGAAATGTTACCATTAATGGCAGAAGCGCTGGAAAAAGTGTGTGCAATCAAAGGGAACTACTTTGAAGGAGACAACACTAAACTTGACTAAAACGGTAAGCAACATTTTTTTTCACATCAGTCTCATTATTTTACTGTCACACCTCTTATAAGACAACAAGTGTTTGGTGCAGTTATTAGATCGGTTTCTGTTGAAACAATAGCAGGTTATCAAGATTTAAGTAAGTTTGAACGTGGTATTGTAGCCAGCACACGAGCGATGGGACACAGCATCTCTGAGGCAGCGATGAAGTGGGCATTTTCCCATACGGCCATTTCACGAGTGTACTGTGAATGTCGGGGATCCAATAAAACATCAAATCTCCGACATCGCTGCGGCCGGAAAAAGATCCTCCGAAAACGGGACCAACGACGACTGAAGAGCATCGTTCAACGTGACAGAAGTGCAACCCTTTCACAAATTGCTGCAGATTTCAATGGTGGGCCATCAACAACTGTCAGAATGCGAACCACTCAACAAAACATCATCGATATGGGGTTTTGAAGCCTAAAGTCCGTTTGTGTACCCTCGAAGGCTGCAAGACCCAAAGCTTTACACCTAGCCTGGGCCCGTGTGCATCAACACTGAGCTGTTGGTGACTGGAAACATGTTGTCTGGTCGGATGATCTCGTTTCAAATCTTATCGATCAGATGTGTATAGAGACAACCTCATGAATCCATGGACCATGCATGTCAGCAGGGGCTGTTCAAACTGGTGGAGGCTCTGCACTGGTGTGGCGCATGTGCAGTTTGAGCAATATGGGAGCCCTGATACATCTAGACTGGTGACACACACATACGCATTCTGTCTGACACCTGTGGCCATTCTTGTCCATTGGGCATTGCGACGGACTTGGAGAATGCGATACCCCCACTCGTCGAGAATTGCTACAGAGTGCCTCCAGGAACACTCTTCTGAGTTTAAACACTTCTGCTGGCCTCCAAACTCCCCAGACATGAACATTATTGAGCATATCTGGGATGCCTTACAACCTTCTGTTCAGAAGAGATCTTGAGCCCCTCGTATGCTTACGGATTTATGGACAGTCCTGCAGGATTCATGGTGTAAATCCCCACCCCCAGCACAACTTCAGATATTAGTCGAGTGTGTTGCGTTACTTCTGCGTGCTCGTTTGGGCGCTGCACTCTATTAAGCAGGTGTTCCAGTTTCTTGGGCGCTTCGTTTCTCTACTGCATACATACTGTGCTCAACTCTTCCAGCCGATAATGGAAATTTTTCTACAAACATGCGTCCCTTTGTACTAATTTCCACTACTGTATAACTGTAGAGCACATACATTATAAATACTGGGTTTTATTGGTCAGTCATTACCTCTATATAATTCATTTTTTACAAAGTATACACTACAAAGTATCTGTAATTAGACTGGAGGCCTCATTTTGTTTTACTGCCCCGGGCCTCCGACAGGCTTAGTCGTCCACTGCATCGCAGAAGAAAAGAGAATACAACGTTCTCAGCTGTTAAACCACTTCTAAATCAAACTGTGCATTTTGGTGGCAAATTATGTGAACTGAAAAGATCAGTTACCCCTATATACATATCATTCCAACAAATTTTGCAAACACCGATTGTATAGAAATAGGTCTAAAATTGTGTGCGCTATCCCTTTCTCCTTTTTAATGTTCTGTACCTCAATTGGTAAAAACAGAACCCTTACAATATCGCTTTGTCTTCCCGTCTATCTGTTAAAGGCCCTTTTTCTGAGGAACGGGTCGATGTATGAGGTTGAAATTAATGTCACATACTAAGGCCAGCGGTCCCTTGGCGGTGTAAATTGCTAAAGCTTCGAAATCAGCGCAGTGATGGCCATTTACGTCACATATTTTAATACTCGCAAGCTCTAGGGTACTACCTGTTGGACTAGGATCATGAAATTTAGCAAGAAGCAAGGTATCACAGTATAACCAAAGCAAATATCCGAAAACTGTAAACTTGTAATTACACTCCTGGAAATTGAAATAAGAACACCGTGAATTCATTGTCCCAGGAAGGGGAAACTTTCTTGACACATTCCTGGGGTCAGATACATCACATGATCACACTGACAGAACCACAGGCACATAGACACAGTCAACAGAGCAAGCACAATGTCGGTACTAGTACAGTGTATATCCACCTTTCGCAGCAATGCAGGCTGCTATTCTCCCATGGAGACGATCGTAGAGATGCTGGATGTAGTCCTGTGGAACGGCTTGCCATGCCATTTCGACCTGACGCCTCAGTTGGACCAGCGTTCGTGCTGGACGTGCAGACCGCGTGAGACGACGCTTCATCCAGTCCCAAACATGCTCAATGGGGGACAGATCCGGAGATCTTGCTGGCCAGGGTAGTTGACTTACACCTTCTAGAGCACGTTGGGTGGCACGGGATACATGCGGACGTGCATTGTCCTGTTGGAACAGCAAGTTCCCTTGCCGGTCTAGGAATGGTAGAACGATGGGTTCGATGACGGTTTGGATGTACCGTGCACTATTCAGTGTCCCCTCGACGATCACCAGTGGTGTACGGCCAGTGTAGGAGATCGCTCCCCACACCATGATGCCGGGTGTTGGCCCTGTGTGCCTCGGTCGTATGCAGTCCTGATTGTGGCACTCACCTGCACGGCGCCAAACACGCATACGACCATCATTGGCACCAAGGCAGAAGCGACTCTCATCGCTGAAGACGACACGTCTCCATTCGTCCCTCCATTCACGCCTGTCGCGACACCACTGGAGGCGGGCTGCACGATGTTGGGGCGTGAGCGGAAGACGGCCTAACGGTGTGCGGGACCGTAGCCCAGCTTCATGGAGACGGTTGCGAATGGTCCTCGCCGATACCCCAGGAGCAACAGTGTCCCTAATTTGCTGGGAAGTGGCGGTGCGGTCCCCTACGGCACTGCGTAGGATCCTACGGTCTTGGCGTGCATCCGTGCGTCGCTGCGGTCCGGTCCCAGGTCGACGGGCACGTGCACCTTCCGCCGACCACTGGCGACAACATCGATGTACTGTGGAGACCTCACGCCCCACGTGTTGAGCAATTCGGCGGTACGTCCACCCGGCCTCCCGCATGCCCACTATACGCCCTCGCTCAAAGTCCGTCAACTGCACATACGGTTCACGTCCACGCTGCGATGGAGTTCTGTATGCCACGGCAAACTGGCTGACACTGACGGCGGCGGTGCACAAATGCTGCGCAACTAGCGCCATTCCACGGCCAACACCGCGGTTCCTGGTGTGTCCGCTGTGCCGTGCAGTGTGATCATTGCTTGTACAACCCTCTCGCAGTGTCCGGAGCAAGTATGGTGGGTCTGACACACCGGTGTCAATGTGTTCTTTTTTCCATTTCCAGGAGTGTATATCAAACGGAGAAGAAGTTTTATCATTTGTTATCCGACTGTTCAGACCCCTTTTCCTCAGGAACAGTTGAAATTTAATATCATATCTATGATCCCTTGGCGGTATAAAACATTGAAATTTCTAAGTCAATGCAGTCAAAAGATACGACCACTTGTTTCGCATATTTGACACAAACTCACTCATCTAAGCTATAGGGTACTATCCGTTGGCCTAGAATATTGAAAAATGAAAAAATTAAGGTTTAGCAGTCCAACCAAAGGAAAAAAATCCGAAATTTGTAATTTTGTAATGATTCCACACGAGAAATTTTTTGTCGTTTCTTATCTTACTGTCGGTTCGTCTCCTTTTTCGCAGGATCGGCTAGCGTTGAAATGTACGTCACATACTAAGATCTATGGCCTATAGGTCTTGGGGGGTCTAATAAATGTAAGCTTGTAAGTCAATGCAACCAAAAGGTACGACCATTTAGGTCATGTATTTTGATGCAAACTCACTCATCAAGACTTTTACGGTACTTCCCGTTGGCCTAGAATCATGCAGATTGGCAATAAGCAACGATTCACTGTATAACCAAACTAAAAAATCCAAAACTTTTAATTTTTTGCTATACTACACGAAAAAAATATTTGTTTATTATTTGTTATCCGACATCAAACTTGAAATTAAAACAATGAGTACCGTACTTCTACATTCAGGCTGACTGAGTGGTAACCGTGCTCAGACATCAGGCAAGTATGTGAAACGTGCAGTAATCGCTCCTGGACATCTGATGATGCGTAAATTCCGAAACGCGTCACATAATCGTAGATTGCTTGAGCAACGAAATGTACGTAAGGACTGGAAAAAAGTGCAGGTCATTCCCAATTTTAAGAAAGGTCGTGAGACAGATCCACACAATTATAGACCTATATCGTTGGTGTCAATCTGTTGTAGAATTATGGATCATGTTTTATGCTCAAGAATTATGACGTTCCTGGAAATGAACATCTCCTCTATAAAAATCAACATGGATTCCGCAAACAGAGATCCTGCGAAACTCAGTTTGCTGAGTACAATATATATATATATATTTTTTTGATCTTTTATATATATATATATATATATATATATATATATATATATATATATATATATATGATCAAGTAGAAAGCGTCAGATGCTCTTTTAAGGCTATTCGCAGATGATGCAGTTATCTATAACAAAGTAGCAACGGCGGAAGATAGTAAGAATTTGCACACCTGCAGAGAATTTATGAATGGTGTACACTCTTGCAGATGACCCTGAACGTAAATAAATGTGACAATTTGCGCATACATAGGAAAAGCAGTCCACTACTGTACAGCTACACTATTGATGACAAACAGCTGGAGACAGCGTCTGCCATAAAATATCTAGTCGTAACTATCCAGAGCGACTTTAAAACAGATAGTGGGAAAAGCAGGCACCAGACTCAGATTCACCGGAAGAATCTTAAGGAAATGTAACTCATCCACGAAAGAACTGGCTTATAAGGTGCTTCTTTGCCCGACTCTTGTGTATTGTTCATATATCTGGGATCCCTATCATGTAAGACTAATAGAGGAGATAGAGAAGATCCAACGAAGAGCGACGCGTTTCGTCACGGGATCGTTTAGCTGGCGAGAGAGTGTTACGGAGATGCTATACAAACTCTACTGACAGACGTTACAAGAGAGGCGTTGTGCATCATGGAGAAATTTACGATTGAAACTTCAGAACAGCACTTTTCAGGAGGAGTCGGACAACAGATTTCTTCCCCCCACATGAACGTCGCGTATTGACCATGAGGAGAAAATTCGAGAAATTAGAGCCAATACAGAGGCTTATCGACCATCGTTCTTCCTAAGCACTATTCACGAGTGGAACAGGGTTGGAGGGATCAGATAGTGGTACCGAAAGTACCCTTCGCCACACACCTTTAGGTAAGGTGACAATATTTTCTAGACTCAAATTCGGGAAATTAACATATTTCCTAGGCCCAAATCCGGGACACATTAAAAATTTTGCAAAATAGGCTATATTTATTTATTTATTTATTTATTATATGAGAAGAAAGTATCAATTAAATGTAATAAATACAAAATATCAATTAAATTTGTTACAAAGAAAAGCACATTTACATTTTATTAATACGTTCTAAGATTAATGAGTGTGATCAAGGCAACTGTATTTATCAGTGCTGTGAATTTTCTTTATCAAGTCTGTATTTTTCAACAACATATGAAAAAACTCGACACAAGTTTCATCATAATTTATTCTACTTACTAACATTGCTTTCATGGTTTCTACAGCCAACTGTGTTTTGTCACTTGTCCCTATATTGTTCATGTAGGAAAATACCCTTTCAGTAGCAGCATTAGTGCCAGGAAGGCAGAAAAGAAACTCCACTAGCTTGAGTACCTTTGAGAATGGCACATGATTCTGGCTGAAATGAGAAATCATCTCAACCCATCGCTGACCTGGAACAGTGTTGTTAGCAATCCATTCAATGATTTTCTCTGTGGTTACAAACTGTTTGACACTGACATACTTATCATACATTGCATTTTCTGCAAACTGAACATATGGCACAGTTTCGCTAACTAAAGAAGAAGTTCTTTCGATGTCATCCCATACAGGTATTTGATCGAAGGTAACCCAATTGTAGCAGTCCAAGTTCTGGAAACTTTTTTCAGTCCACTTTTTTAAGTAGGATAAAGCAGTTTCTTAGAAAAGTAATACAGCACCATGAAAACTCTTTACCTCTGCTGGAAGCAGACCTACCTCTGCTCCAAGAGTTTCAAGAATTGCTTTAACTCTTGAGGGAAGGAACTGGTCTTCAATTTTGGACTGCAATGTAGTTTTCAACTTACTAATACAATCAGCCACTTCAAATATAGTGACTGTCTGTCCTTCAACTTTTTTAACTGCTCCATGAAATGATGAAGCCTGACTGTGAACAAAGTATAGCCATACTTCAGACAAAGGGTGTTGAAAGAAGTTTTGAAGGAACAATGGACACGTTTTTTCAAATTGGAAGTATGATTTTAGTGGTTTAAACGTTTTGATGACTCGCACAACAGCAGGCAACAGTGCTAACCATCTTGTTTGAGCATAACCCAAAATCATTGCAAAATCTGTTTCAACAAAGCTGCAAAAGTCTTTCAGAGTTTCAACTCTCACAGTATATGATTTTAAATACAGAAATATTTGGGAAACTGCCATTTCTATATCTACAGACAAAATATCAGTAGTTGCTTGAACAGTATTATGCAGTATACGAGCAGCACAACCAACCCCTATCAGTTTATGACCGAGTTCCACTTTTAGTTTGGTAAAAACATTATTCTGATTTTTTCTTTCAGCACCTCCAAAATTGCAATTAGTGTTATCAGCACACAGTCCAACAACTTTTTCTTCTAGGCTGTTTTTTCTGAGGCAGTGTGTTAAATAGCCACTCACAATAGTAGATGTTTCCCCAGGCAACGATTTTAATTGTAATAATCTTACTTTTACACCAGTTTTGTAATCAAAATATCTGACGAGGATAGGAAAGACCTTAATCTCTTTGTGGTTAGATGCATCAGTCAGAAGTGAAATAAATGTCACTTTTTTAAAATCTAATGCATGAGGAGCTAACACATTCACAATTATTGCCTCTGTTTTTGTACGTGCACAAGCAATTTAGGCTCTAATGTCGCTTGAAGAACCTTCGATGTACAGTCCATAGATCTGAAACTATGATTGTGTTGAATTGAATCATACGCAAAAACGCCCTCAGTTGCAACTAACCTCTCCTCCTGACCACAAAGTTTCGCTGATGTAGAAAATGACTTTAATGTTGCACTAGACGCTGCTGCAGAGACTGCTCTTCTATGTTTGTCACTTTTTAAATGTAGTTGTATATCACCACGTCCTCTGTCACTTAGTGAGAAACTAGAAGCAGATGTGTTGAACCTCACTTTTCCTTTTGAGTCCGAAGAACTAATGTCACTGATGAATGGAAATTCTTTCTGCAATTGTTCCTTGATGGAGCACTTGCGCTTCTTTCAACTCATTCTTGCGAAGAAGTATTGTTATTGTTATTGACTAGGAAAAACAACTAAACTTATCAAACGTAATCTACCATAACACGACGTAACACAAAATTCAATCTGATATAATATGGCGCACACAGATGACAAATGGTACTATTCTAGAGTCCAGCATACACTGCGTTGGCGACGCCAAAGTCAACTAGAGTGTATATTACTGTTCGTTTGTTCGAGTTACTTTGTATTTCGTCTGCATGTTTGCCATAAAACCTCCTCTGCCTCTTCCATGGCTATCAGAAAATATGCAAATTTCTTCCGTCTTCTATACGATTTACAGTAAGACCCGTTTCGACCGCGCGAATGCGATCGAGTGCGACTTTTTCCCAGTTGCCATGGTCTCTGATTGCCCATTAGCTGTTCGAACTGCGGCCAACACGTGTTTGCACATTAGAAACAGTTTGATAACGGTTTCGACAATTTGTCGTACTCTCTTGTCAAATTTCCCACCATAACTAAAACTAATAATAAAATATACCGATACAGGTGAAATGAATGTCTTATTCTGGACAAACTGGGTCATGATTGTTAATTTCGGGACAAACGTGTCGCGAATTACCTTTGAGAAAATGCGGGACAGACACACAAAAATCGGGGCTGTCCCGAAAAAAACGGGACGGATGGTCACCTTACTTTAGGTAGCTTGCGGAGTATGATGTAGATGTTGTTGTTGTTGTTGTGGTCTTCCGTCCTGAGACTGGTTTGATGCAGCTCTCCATGCTACCCTATCCTGTGCAAGCTTCTTCATCTCCCAGTACTTACTGCAACCTACATCCTTCTGAATCTGCTTAGTGTATTCATCTCTTGGTCTCCCTCTACGATTTTTACCCTCCACGCTGCCCTCCAATGCTAAATTTGTGATCCCTTGATGCCTCAGAACATGTCCTACCAACCGGTCCCTTCTTCTTGTCAAGTTGTGCCACAAACTCCTCTTCTCCCCAATTCTATTCAAACAATAAAGTAATCCCTTGCTTTATTTTTTACTTTTACTGTTGGGACCTAGCCAGCCTGAACAGAGAACTACTGATTATTATAACAATGGTCGCCTGCCTGCTGCATGACATGTTATGTCATATTTATATAAATTAAAACACGATCGAAAATCTTGGAATCGCTGAGACCGATGCCGTGCTAGTATCAATGTCGATAAAAGGCAAAAATGGTCGAGATTCTCCGAATGGATGGTATATGTAGACTAAACATAAAAGTTAGTTGGGAAACCTCACAGCGTGAGTCCTCCTCACACCTGGTCATTTTTTTTACATGCGGTTTCACCACTTAGTACTTTAATCATTCGGGAAATTGAACATCCATTACTGAAAAGTTACAAATGTGGTACTAAGTATGGCGCTAAGATACGCAGCTCAGTGTTTCAGTATCGTGCCAGATCATTATATACACGAAAATCCTTAGCCTTCAGAGATTTAATTATTGATTTTGATACGCTTAACTACTGCTTGTTCTGTGTACAGACTAAATAACATGGCGGAGAGGCTGTGCTGCCCCACTCGCTCCCCAATGAAGTAAGAAAAGCAGTAACCAAGTCGTTCATTAGTTTATAACGAGCCGGTGTTTGTAAGGGGAGATGCACCTTCGGTTGACTTCCTGGCAGGTCGTTGGCGACCGATCACGCCATGTGAGTCAGTGCCCGTCTAACAATGGCGCCCACTCACCTTTCTTGTGGCGACGGCGCCGACTGTCGTCTGTCACAGACAGCGGAAGATCGCGTGGCGTGACGTCACGTCTGTAATGGCGGCGCCGCAGCGTCCTGCCAGAACCACAGCAGCTGCCCAGTAGTCAACATGTGGGTGCCAGCTCTCCTGCTAATGATGACCGCAGCCTCCGTCGCCGGCGAAATCGTCGAGTTCCTCCAGTGCCCCGATTACAGTGAGTGTCCACGCATTATTTACTGCCCGCATTCTGCCTACACATTCTCCCAGAAGAGAGTTATACAGGTCATGCAGAAAGTTAAAAGACGTCCGTGGAGAGCTATACAAGTCCGAAACCATTTAATTTTACTGGTAAACACTTTCTGGAGATCTGATAGTGTGATTCTCATGTATGCAGCTATTTCAGTTTTTAAGTCGCAAGGCGTGTGTGGGCGATTGCTATATCCTTCAGATTTTGCTGCTCCCCAAAGAAATAAGTCTGGTGGATCGAGGGGACCACAGGTTTTTGAGCTGAAACGTTCCCCAAAAAAACTCATAGAATTAGCTGTACGTCCAGTAGTGCCACCTTGTTGAAGCTGAGTGGTTGATTTCCTCCACCTTTAGCCGGCCAGTCAAATAGTGGATCGTTAAATAATATAGTTCACCGTTCGCGGTTTCTTCGAGAAATAAAGGTCCAGTAATGGCCCATCTGGATATCCCTACCCACACTACTTTCTGGTCGTACAATGGCGTCTCAAGCACAGCACAAGCATTCTCCGTTCATCATATTCATGTGTTTTGTTACTTAGGCTAAACGAGATCTCGTGTATAGAAGAAGATATCCAGAATATGTCGTATTCCTCTCAATGAAAGACTAAAACCATTTGCAGTAACGGATTCGCTTTTCATGATCCGCGTCTTTCAATTCATGCACTGCTGTCAGTTTATACAACAATTTCAATGTTTGCCTAACAGTTTTATGCGCTGTTGCAAGCCCTTTTTTGTATTTTGCTAACTTGTACAACGATTTTGCTGGTCGCTCCTGCATATAGTTGGAAATATCCAACAGCAACTGTTCGGTTTGTTTAGGTGGTCTTAAGAGTTATTTTGTCAAATAACAATGAGCCTGTCTCTCGAAATTTCTTAAGTTGGCGATCTGCACTAAATCTGTGACTTATTGCCCTGTCGAACGAAACCCATGTTCAATAAGAAAAATATATTTCTGAATTGAAAGCAATTAACTAAACGTCTAAACATCACACATTGCATTCAATAGCTTTCATTAGTTGAACCAAACAGTTAAATACCAGGCGAGGGCAGAATAAATTAAAAAGCAATCGTTTTTCTATCAAAAAACAGTTCTGCCAACATGTGTTCTGCCGTACTTTGTTCCGAACTTTCAACGTAATCTATATTTGTAGTCCATAATCCAGTGCTCAGCGACTTTCGGAAAGCATTGTACGTGTCCTATGTTACTATATGACGTTGTCTCGTCAATGGGACGTATAGTGTGGTTATTCAGTTTTCAGAAGCAGGATCTTAATTTGAATTGGACTCGTTTGCTGTAGAAGTCAGCGTTTTGCAGGGATCTGTTTTTCGCCCAATGCTTTTCTTAACGAGCCATGTGTCACAACCCATTCACCCCAAAAACAGTGATTCACAGCTTTCTATAAAATCTGCCGGAAATGGAATCAGATTCAGATTTTGAATTGGTGTAATCTATATAATTATATAATCTATATAATTTTCGAATTTTTCCATTTACGAGAGTGTGTGAACTTGCGTCAACTACAGTTTCACTTCCTTATCTTCTTCTTTTTTCTTCCCAAACCTTCTTGATTAATACACTACATTTTTCTTCTTTTGCTCTGTCCTTTTTTTCCCTGCTGGTACTTTTTTTGAGACTTGTTCAATTTTCTTTTTCTATTTTATTTAAATTTGTTTTCAGCCCTTAATTTCTTCTTCTGAGATTTTCCATACTGTATTTTCGGTGGGAGCTTTTCTGTTATTTGGTGTCCATGTACTGTTTTCTTTTTCATAGCTAATGTGGAATCCAGTTTACAGCGGATTTCATGCAGTTTACATAGAACTAGTTTGGTTTCATCTTTGCTGTTCGTTAATATAGCCTCATCATCTAAAACACCAAGCATTTCACATTTTCTTTCCCTTCTTCTTTACACGTTGGATCTTTTAACGTGCTTTTCCCATTCCCTGATTACTTTTCTTCCTGTACAATGTTGAACAAGAGAGACGATACGCCATCTCCTTGTGAGGTTCCTGTGTGAATTGCGAATGAGTTTGTAACTTCTCCAGTGAATTTCAGTTTCGAGGCGGTTTTCGGTAATGTGTCCTGGATGATGGCTCTAATCTTTCTATCGATTTCTGGCGTTCTAGGCTCTTAAACAGCGTTTATCTTCGAGAGATACGGCAGCAACATCGACACCTGTACTAACTGTGCTACACTGAACTTCTGCAAGAGATGACCTTGTATTTTACTTTGCGATCTTCTGAAGGGTTTAATCGCTGATACGTTATTAACTGGAGTTTAATTATAACAAATCGAACCAAGAACAACGTGTTTTTCATGAATCACAGTGTTTTGTTACATTAGAGCTGCGTACTTCCATAATATGCGAATAATAACAGAAAAATAACTAAACACGCAAATACTTTAACCAACAATATGGTGGTACTCGTCACTTCAACACAACAAATCGTACCAAAGAAGACGCGTTTTAGAGAGATCCACAGTCCGCTGGAACTTAAAAACAGCTTATAGTCATAGGATGTAAGTTATAACAGAAAAACCCACCAAATATGGGCTTCAACTGAAAACGAGAAATACAATCGCGTCAATGTTAATTGTGATGCAGATAGCGTACTTGCGTCCTTGGTTCAATCTTACGTAGCACGTCGCCAAAATGTCGCAGAACTTATGCTGTGCTTCACTCAACTCGTAATGCTCCTGGTCAACATTAGCTAACTTGTACCGAATGTGGAGGGCTTAAGGAAGCATGGAACTGCTGGTCAGGGCAAACTGTTTCACAGCTACCTCGAAACCATACCTAGCTAATATGGCATACGTAATTACCGTAATTCACGGATGACTTCTTTCAGTTATGATAAATGTGAATTATTAACTCCGAATAACTGCAATTAATATTTTCTTGTGATTCGCGATGTGAATTTCTAATGTATCAGTCTTAATGTTCCAACTAAATAAACGCACTAGAAAAATAAACTGTGAATCAGAACACTCTCTCCGTCTGAACTGGCCTCGGAACGACCAACGGTACCGACCGACCGCCGTGTCATCCTGAAGCGATAGGCATCACTGGATGCGGTTTTGACATCAGTCTCCTGACTGGTTTGATACGGCCCGCCACGAATTCCTCTCCTGTGCTAACCTCTACAGTTTTTTCCCTCTACAGCTCCCTCTAGTACCACGGAAGTCATTCCCTCATGTTTAGACAGGTGTCCTATAATCTTGTCCCTTCTCCTTATCAGTGATTCCCACACATTCCTTTCCTCTTCGATTCTGCGTAGAACTTCCTGATTCATTACCTTATCAGTCCACCCAATTTTCAACATTTGTCTGTTGCACCACATCTCAAATTCTTCGATTCTCTTCTGTTCCGGTTTTCCCACAGTCCATGCTTCACTACCATACAATTCTGTTCTCCAGACGTACATTCTCAGATATGTCTTCCTCAAATTAGGCCGATATTTGATATTAGTAGACTTCTCTTGGCCAGGGATGCCTTTTTTCTATAACTAGTCTGCTTTTGGTGTCCTCCTTGTTCCGTCCGTCATTGGTTATTTTACTGCCTAGGTAGCAGAATTTCTTAACTTCATCTACTTCGTGACCATCAATCCCGATGTTGTTTCTCACTATTCTCGTTTCTACCACTTCTCGTTACCTTCGTCTTTCTTCGATTTACTCTCAACCCATACTGTGTACTCATTAGACTGTTCATTCCGTTCAGCAGATCATGTAATTCTTCTTCACTTTCACTCAGGATAGCAATGTCATCAGCGAATCGTATCATTGATATCCTTTCACCATGTATTTTAATTCCACTCCTGAACTTTTCTTTTATTTCCATCATTGCTTTCTCGATTTACAGATTGAACAGTAGGAGAGAAATGCTTCATCTTTGTCTTACAACTTTTTTAATACCAGCACTTCGTTCTTGGTCGTCCACTCATATTATTCCCCCTTACATGTAGTACATATTGTATATGACCCGTCTCTCCCTATAGCTTACCCCTACTTTTTTCAGAATTGCGAACATGTTGCCCCATTTTACATCGCCGAACGCTTTTTCCAGGTCAGCAACTCTTATGAACGTGTCTCGATTTTTCGGTTAGTCTTGCATCCATTATCAACCGCAACGTCAGACATGCCTCGCTGGTTTCTTTAACTTTCCTAAAACCAAACTGATCGTCCTCTAACACATCCTTAGTTTCTTTTCTATTCTTCCGTATATTTTTCTTGAGCAGCTTGGATGCATGAGCTGTTAAGCTGATTGTGCGATAATTCTCGCAATTGTCAGCTCTGGCAGCCTTCGGAATTGTGTGGATGATATTTTTCCGAAAGTCAGGTGGTATATCACCAGACTCATACATTCTACACACCATTGTGAGTAGTCGTTTTGTTGCCACTTCCTCCAATTATTTTAAAAATTCTGATGGAGTGTTATCTATTCCTTCTGTCTTATTTGATCTTAAGTCCTCCGAAGCTCTTTTAAATTCTGATTTTAATACAGAATCGCCTATCTCTTCTAAATCGAATTCTGTTTCTTCTTCTATCGCATCAGACAAATCTTCCCCCTCATAGCGGCTTTCAATGTATTCTTTCCACCTATCCGCTCTCTCCTCTACATTAATCAGTGGAATTCCCGTTGCACTCTTAATATTACCACCCTTACTTTTAATGTCACCCAAGGTTGTTTTGACTTTCCTGTATGCTGAGTCTGTCCTTCCGACAATCATTCCTTTTTAGATGTCTTCACATTTATCCTGCAGCCATTTCGTCTTAGCTTTCCTGCACTTCCTATTTATTTCATTCCTCAGCGACTTGTATTTCTGTATTCTTGAGTTTCCCGGAACATTTTTGTACTTCCTACTTTCATCAATCAACTGAAATGTTTCTTCGCAGTTACCTTCTTTGTACCTATGTTTTCCTTCATTGGGAAGACGGTAACTGCGAAGAAACGATGGGGAACAGAAGAAATACTTCAGTACAGCCGCGCGGGATTAACCGAGCGGTCTAGGGCGCTGCAGTCATGGACTATGCAGCTGGTCCCGGCGGAGGTTCGAGTCCTCCCTCGGGCATGGGTGTGTGTGTGTTTGTCTTTTGGATAATTTAAGTAGTGTGTAAGCTTAGGGACTGATGACCTTAGCAGTTAAGTCCCATAAGATTTCACACACATACACATACACACACACACACACACACACACACACACACATACACACATATATATACTTCAGTTGATTGATGAAAGGAGGAAGTACAAAAATGTTCCGGGAAACTCAAGAATACAGAAATACAAGTCGCTGAGGAATGAAATAAATAGGAAGTGCAGGGAAGCTAAGACGAAATGCCTGCACGAAATATGTGAAGACATCTAAAAAGAAATGACTGTCGGAAGGACACACTCAGCAGGCAGGCCTTTTTTTTTAGAGATGTCCATTCCTCTCAAACTGTACTGCCTACTGCGCTATTCCTTATTGCTGTATCTATAGCCTTAGAGAACTTCAAGCGTATCTCGTCATTCCTTAGTACTTGCGTATCCCCCTTCTTTGCGTATTGATTCTTCCTGACTGATGTCTTTAACTTCAGCCTACTCTTCATCACTATTATATTGTGATCTCGGTCTGCTCCTGGGTACGACTTACAATTCAGTATCTGATTTCGGAATCGCTGTATGACCATGATGTAGTCTAACAGAAATCTTCCCGTGTCACTGGGCCTTTTCCAAGTATACCTACTCCTCCTCTGATTCTTGAACAGGGTATTCTCTATTACTAGCTGTAACTTCTTACAGAACACAATTAGCCTTTCTCCTCTCTCATTCCTTGTCCCAAGCCCATACTCTCCTGTAACCTTTTCTTCTACTCCTTCCCCTGCAACTGCATTCCAGTCCCCCATGACTATTAGATTTTCATCCACCTTTACGTACTGTATTACCCTTTCAATATCCTCATACACTTTCTCTATTTGTTCATCTTCAGCTTGCGACGTCGGCATGTATACCCGAACTGTTGTCGGTGTAGGTTTGCTGTCGATTCTGATAAGAACGACCCTGTCACTGAACTGTTCATAGAAACACACTCTCTGCCCTACCTTCCTATTCATAACGATTCTTAATTCTGTTGTACCGTTTTCTGCTGCTGTTGATATTACCCTATACTCATCTGACCACAAATCCTTGTCTTCTTTCCACTTCACTTCACTGACCCTTGCTATGCATAGATTGTGCCTTTGCATTTCCTTTTTCAGATTTTCTAGTTTCCCTGCCACGTTCAAGCTTCTGACATTCCACGCCCCGACTCGTAGAACGTTATCCTTCCGTTGATTATTCAATCTTTTTCTCGTGGTAACCTCCCCCTTGGCAGTCCCCTCCCGGAGATCCGAATGGGGGACTATTCCGGAATCTTTTGCCAATGGAGAGATCATCATGACACTTCTTCAGTTACGGGCCACATGTCCTGTGGATACACGTTACGTGTCTTTAATGGAGCGGTGTCCATTGCATTTTGCATTCTCATGCCGTTGATCATTGCTGATTCTTCTGCTTTTAGCGGCAGTTTCCTACCGAGAGGACGAGAGTGTGTCCCGAACCTCTGTCTGCTCTTCCACTCTCTTTGACAAGGCCGTTGGCAGAATGAGGTGACCTTATGCCGGAAGTCTTCGGCCGCCAATGCTGATTATTAATCAAAATTTAAGCAGCGGAGGGAATCGAACCCGGAACCGAAGACTTCTTGATTATGACTCAAAGACGTTACCCCTAGACCACGGATGCGTTATTTTTCGGAGCCGCTGCTTCTCAATAAAGTCTCTTTTCAATTTGCCTCACAAGGGCTGAGTGCACCCCACTTGTCCATAGCGCTCGGCAGACCGCATGGTCACCCGTCCAAGTACTAGCCAAGCCCGATAGCTCGGTGATGTGACGGGAACCGGTGTTACCTCTGCGGCAAGGCTGTTGACTGAGTTAGAACACTGCTTGACAAAAACAGTGAATAAAACAGAAGGGGGACGGGGGAAAAGAAATGAAACTTGACGGGTTGAGACAGTATGCGATGTTATTTCAACGATTACAAAATCGAGTATTTACAAAGAACTTGGCAGTTTGAGCTCACTCATTACTATGACGCTGCACACCGCCTGGATGCACGCACTGGTTCTGCCAGGAAAGCTGTTGTAGCCTCTGCTGAGGTAAGCTGGTCCACACACGGTGTAACTGGTCCTGGACACTGCTGGCTCCGAGACAGAAATCACGCCGGATCTGGTGCCACACACGTTATATCAGAAGATCAAAACAAACTGCAAAATGATTTAGAAGAAATGTCGGAAGGGTGCGAAAAGTGGCAGTTGACCCTAAATAACAAAAAGTGTGAGGTCATCCACATGAGTGCTAAAAGGAACTCGTTAAAAACCTTCAACATTGCAGCGCGTCGGCAATCGTTGGTTAATACATTAAAAAACTAGAAACCCGCCTCGATTGCGAAAAAAGCACCTAGTGATAACCTAGGTTTCGGCGTAGATAACTACACCTTCTTCAGAACAATAAAACCCGCAAGTGCCTAAGAAGACCTTTGTCAATGATTAAAAGAACACCATAGCTAAAACGTATATATATGAACTCGTTAAACTTCGGTTACACGATAAATCAGTCTAATCTAAAAGCCGTAAATTCAACTAAATACCTAGGTATTACAATTACTAACAACTTAAATTGGAAGGAACACATAGAAAATGTTGTGGGGAAGGCTAACCAAAGACTGCGTTTTATTGGCAGGACACTTAGAAAATGTAACAGACCTACTAAGGAGACTGCCTACACTACGCTTGTCCGTGCTCTTTTAGAATACTGCTGCGTGGTGTGTGATCCTTACCAGATAGGACTGACGGAGTACATCGAAAAAGTTCAAAGAAAGGCAGCACGTTTTGTATTATCGCGAAATATGGGAGAGAGTGTCATTGAAATGATACAGGATTTGGGCTGGACATTATTAAAAGAAAGGCGTTTTTCGTTGCGACGGAATCTTCTCACCAAATTCCAATCACCAACTTTCTCCTCCGAATGCGAAAATATTTTGTTGACACCGACCAACATAGGGAGGAACGATCACCACGATAAAATAAGGGAAATCAGAGCTCGTACGGAAAGATATAGGTGTTCATTCTTTCCGCGCGCTATACGAGATTGGAATAATAGAGAATTGTGAAGGTGGTTCGATGAACCCTCTGCCAGGCACTTAAATGTGATTTGCAGAGTATCCATGTAGATGTAGATATCGGGGACACAACTGGCGATCTTTCTGGCCATGGGGGTACCTCAACATCAAACAGACAGGTCATAGAGATACGAGCAATGCGAGGACGAATATTATTGATCAATGGACACGAGAGGTGGCAGGACATACTGCTGTCTCGTCAGTGTTCCCTCAGTCACTACCAGTCATGACATAACGTAATACCCAAGGCTGGCCACACTGTGACGCCAGGCGTAACAACACCTCTGAGCCTCTCCGACTACTGGAGGAATGGAATCTCTTCCCAGGCGCCACCATACACGCCCACGATGATCATCTGACAAGGGGACCCTCCATACTTTACCAGGTGTACCGTATGAAATGAGCGTTTTTTTTGTGAAAATGAAACACTAATTTTGAATTGAAAAGTAAAAACATTTTATTCAAAGTACTGACTATTGCTTTCTATACATTTTGACCACCTTTCTGGCAATTTGTGGACACCACGCCAATAGAAATGTTCGTCTATTGAAGCAAACCAATCAGACACCCAATTTTCGAATTCTTCGTAGGAATCTGCCAAAGCGTGTCTCATTGATGAAAAGAAATGGTAGTCGGAAGGGGCCAAGTCTGGTGAATACGGCGGGTGGGGTAGCAGCTCCCAGCCAAGTGTTTTGATTGTATCCTGAACCAGTTTTGCTTTGTGTGCAGGTGCATTGTCGTGTAAAAAAATTACTTTGACATGTCTTCTGGCCCATTCTGGTCTTTTTTCGATCAATGCATAGTTCAAATTGATCATTTGTTGTCTGTAGTGATTAGTATTCACAGTTTCACCGGGTTTTAGAAGCTCATGATACACCACACCTTTCTGATCCCGCCAAACACACAGCATTGTCTTCTTGCCGAATCGATCTGGTTTTGCAGTCGATGTTGATGGTTTTCCCGTATTAACCCATGATTTTTCCCGTTTGGGATTCTTAAAATAAATCCATTTTTCATCGCCAATAACAATTCAATGCAAAATTGATTTCCTTTCATGTCTTTGAAGCAAAATTTGACAAATGGTTTTTCGGTTTGCATCTGTCTTTAATTCAATTCATATGGCACCCATTTTCCACACTTTTGGATCTTTCCCATAGCTTTCAAACGGTCAGAAATTGTTTGTTGTGCAACATTTAGCATTGCTGCCATTTGCATCTGACTCAAAGTATCATCTTCATCCAATATTGCTTGCAATTCGGCGTCTTCGATCTTTTTTGGTGGTCTTCCACGTTCTTCATTTCTTACATCAAAGTCATTATTTCTAAACCGTTGAAACCATCTTTTACATGCTGCTTCTGATAGAGCATGATCAGCATATGCCTCGACAAACATTCGATGCGACTCTGCAGCACTTTTTTTCAAATGAAAACAAAAAATTAATGCTTTCCGCAAATCATCAATTTCTGGTGTAAAATTCGACATTGTTAACACTATGAAAACATATGATGTTGTTTGTTCCGTGACTTGATGTATACTAAATACAGATGTCATACCAACCAAACGATGTTTCCTATCGACACATTTGTATCTTAACGCTCATTTCATACCGGTACACCTGGTAAATCACGGAGTTTGATGTTCTTCAAATATGTTGTAGAGGCACTTACCCTGAATACCTGGCCATCCGGTTTTTTAGCGACGGGCCTTGGTTTTTGAGAAAATCGATTTTGAAGTTCATTGCGAGCTTTGTATACCCGTAACATTACACATATTCCAAGCAAGTCAGCGTAGCGCAGCGGTAAAGGTTCGGCTACCGCGCTGGAGGTACCGTGGTCGAATGCTGCTCGCATATGTTTCTTTTCTGTATGCAAGAACCGTCCGGAAAATTCGGTCCTAACGTTCAAAAACGAGTAGATGAATTAACTGGGAAATACAGAAATGAAGTCGTGTCCTGCACGAAATCTGGGAAGTTCACGAAACTGGCGTACGAAGAATTTTTGCGTTCTGTAATTCTTCCGTATGTGGAACAGAAATTTTTTTTGTGCATTATCGATTCGTGGGGAGGGCAAACCGAGTCAACTTTAACCGATCATCTATTCGCAAAGCGAGCACCTGCAGCCTAGAAGAGATCCCACCAAGGCGCACTCCTTATTGCCAGCAGTGCGATGTTTATTTTTACCGAGAGGCGAAAATCTTAATGAAAATTATTCCGAATACTCTCGACTTGATGAAAGACAATAGAGAGATCGCTTCTAGGGAAGATTCGATAAAATTGCATCCGCTAATCCTACACCAGTTTAGCTCACCTAAATTTGATAGTATGATTACATATGCATGGTTCGCATCGAAATTAGCAGATGAAAGAGAAATATTTTTGAATGCAAAAGAATTGTGTTTCCCCGGTATCGCTCATGAAGAAACCGTGCAAGGTTGCTTACTTAAAATGCGCGTGAGGCTGAGAAAATTTGTGCTTCGGTTGTTTCTATGGTAAGTATAACCCACAATATTGTTCTGGCGCATCAAGCAATGTGGACGATGAAAAATAAGATTTTGTAATATTTTAAGACAGAAAAATTAATAACTGAATATATCTTCATAATTTTGCACGCCCTACAGTGTTTGTTGATATTCTTCGAAATAAAATTGAAAAATTCAGTCGATTAAAAAAAAAAAAACGAAAGTACACAAGCAGAATTTGAACACGGTACCTCCAGACAGCCCTTGTATTGTGGTCTTCAGTCCGGAGACTGGTTTGACGCGGCTCTGCTTGTTACTCTACACTGTGCAAACCTCTTCATCTCCGAGTAACTACTGCAACCTACATCCTTCTAAATCTGCTTGCTGTATTCGTCTCTTGGTCTCCCTCTACGATTTTTACCCTCCACGCTTCCCTCCAGTAGTAAAGTGGTGATCCCTTGATGCCTCAGAACGTGTCCTACCGACCTCTCCCTTCTTCTAGTCAAGTTGTGCCACAAGCTCCTCTTCTCCCCAATTCTATTCAATACCTCCTCATTAGTTATGTGATCTACCCATCTAATCTTCAGCATTCTTCTGTAGCACCACATTTCGAAAGCTTCTTTTCTCTTCGTGTCCAAACTATTTATCGTCCATGTTTCACTTCCATACGTGGCTACACTCAATACAAAAACTTTCAGAAAAGTCTCCCTGGCATTTAAATCTATACTCGATGTTAACAAATTTCTTCTCCTTGCCATTGCCAGTCTACATTTTATATCCTCTCTACTTCGACCATCATCTGTTATTTTGCTCCCCAAACAGCAAATCTCATTGACTACTTTGAGTGTCTCATTTACTAATCTAATTCCCTCAGCATCACTTGATTTATTTCGACTACATTCCATTATCCTCGTTTTGCTTTGGTTGAAATTCATCTTATATCCTCCTTTCAAGACACTGTCCATTCCGTTCAGCTGCTCTTCCAGGTCCTTTGCTGTCTGACAGAATTACAATGTTGTCTGCAGACCTCAAACTTTTTATTTCTTCTCCATGGATTTTAACTTCTACTCAAAATGTTTCTTTTGTTTCCTTTACTACTTGCTCAATATACAGATTGAATAACATCGGAGATAGGCTGCAACCCTGTCTCACTCCCTTCTCAATCACTGCTTCCCTTTCTTGCCCCTCGACTCTTATAAATGCCATGCGGTTACTGTATAAATTGTAAATAGCCTTTCGCTCCCTGTATTTTACACCTGCCTCCTTTAGAATTTGAAAGAGAACATTCCAGTCAACACTGTCAAAAGCTTCCTCTAAGTCTACAAATGCTAGAAACGTAGGTTTGCCTTCCCTTAACCTATGTTCTACGATAAGTCGTAGGGTCAGAACTGCCTCGCGTGCTCCAACATTTCTACGGAATCCAATCTGATCTTTATAGAGGTGGGGTTCTACTTGTTTTTCCATTCGTCTGTAAATAATTCGTGTTAGTATTTTGCAACCGTGACTTATTAAACTGATTGTTCGGTAATTTTCATAGCTGCTTTCTTTGGGATTGGAATTATTATATTCTTCTTGAAGTCTGAGGGAATTTCACCTGTGTCATACAACTTGCTCACCAGATGGAAGAGTTTTGTCATGGCTGGCTCTCCCATGGCTATCTGTAGTTCTAATGGAATCTTGTCTTCTCCCAGGGCCTTGTTTCGACTTAGGCATTTCAGTGCTGTGTCAAATTCTTCACGCAGTATCATATCTCCTACTTCATCTTCATCTGTGTCCTCTTCCATTTCCATAATATTGGCCTCAAGTACAACGCCCTTGTGTAGTCCCTCTATATACTGCTTTCACCTTTTTACTCTCCCTTCTTCAGTATACTTATACAAAAACGGAAATGAAATTCAAATAATTTGAAAGCCCTTTAAAACGCTCCATTCGAGACATGTGATGCCTGTGACGTCACTGGCTAGCTCGCTGCTCCAACCGTCATAATGCTAATTAACAGTGCTGTCCTGTTTTGGATGTTACGTTTCGGAAAATGGGTTACAAATAGTGTGTCGTACCACCCTATACAAGTATATCTACAAAAACTCCGAAAAGTTGTTTTTGAACGTTCCAGACAATGGGAAGATGCACAAAATGTGGTTACACTGTACCAGCATATTACCATCACTTCGACTCACAAGCTCACTAACTTAATTAAAAATGTGCTGCGCTGTGAAGTTAACATTAACTTACCTCCGAGATATGCTCTCCCATTGTTACAACGACTGATAGCGTTAGTCAACGAAATTAAACTCCTAGCGAAAATTGTCGTTTTACCCAACTACGCCTCAATTATTCAGTACCTAAGTTCTTAGAGCGGTGGACCGTCGAATTTCGACCATCGCTGGTTCGAATCTAATCCGAAAGAATATTTTAACTTGTTTGTAGAACGACTCGACAGTCCTTTCACATGAAAATCAAATCACAATTACAAAACTTCATCACATTGATTAGAAATAGAATATCGCTGTGTTTTCCTTGCTGACCCAGAGTTCAAGCCATAAAGAAAATCTTTGAAACACGCATTAGTAGATGGCTCAAGGTCTGTGTGCTAAGCTGAGCTTCCCTCCGAAGTTCCAAAATTGAAAAGACGTGGGAAGTGTGTTTTTAAATTATGGTTCTACCAGTAAACAACGTAATACTGTATTTGTGCCTTGTATTATCACAAATAAAGGTATTGCCTCATTATTAGTGGCACTTGGAACAAACACTTTCTTCCCACTATTTTGCCGAAAAGCGACATTTACAATACCATGTCTGCGTACATAAAACAAGCTGACACTTGCAAAGAAGAAAACAGGAACCAGCCAGTGTTAGCAACGCTGTTTATTTACACAAATAGCGCCTTTAAAGGTTTCGGACTGACAGGTTCATCTTCAGACAGCCGTCCACGTTTATACCACACTTGTCCTTATTTACATCCATTGTCCGAACGAAAGCCAACTACTGATGTAAAGAACGACAAATGTAATATAAATGTGAACATAACATGTCTGTTCGAAGCAGGTAGCAGTGCTATTTGTGTAAACAAACACCATTGATAACAGTGGCTGGTTGCTGTTGTAAGAAGTTTCCTGTTACGGCACTTATAACATTCTTAATAAAGTATACATTTGCTAACTTGTCTCATTATTTTTTACAGCGATGCGCTGAGCAGCATAACTCGATGGTACCAGAATACCTTCTCAATTCTTTATATACAGATCAGTTTTGTACAAACAGACATACATTTTCTTTTATTCCAATGAGAGATTGCACGTTTGGTACTTAGAACGTGTTCCATTTCCACTCTCAAAATGCTTTTAGGAATTCAAGAAATTCTGCACGTGCCTGATTGCCTCGATCCAGTGCTTTCAGGATGTCACGTAAGAAAAGCGAGAGATGGGTTTCTGAAGGTCGATGTTTTTGCAGTTCATGTTCGTTGGAATGGAGGTCGTCATTCTACTCGAGATACCTCATTACGTTTGAGCTAAGAACATGGGCTAAGATTATATAATCAATTGATGTCTCAGATATTGGACTGTTGTTTTGTGGATCATTTCTGCTACCCTTTTCGTAAACAAATGAAACCAATGCTTTCTTCCACCCACTGGTGGACCTTGGAGCTTTGTTGAATTTCAGTGACAATACTACTATATATCACTAATCAACTCACTCTGAAATATTTATGAAAGTGTAGAAGCCCGTGCTTGTTGTGAAACCGGACGTATTCCCTGTTGTGTACCGTCTGTGGTGCCGCTCAGATCTCGTATAATGGGCCTTCCATAAGGACTAGTTAAGAAGTTTGAGGGGCCGTCCTCGCCACGACCACAGCAGTGGGCGGAAGCTCTGGTCAAAGGGCCAGTCGGACGCCCTTAATTGCGCCTAATGGGGCGGATATAATTCAAGTTTCGGCTGAGTGGCCCGGCGTCTCACGTTGTATTAAAGGCCCCTTTGTGCTCTAGATAGCCAGGTAGTGACCTAAGGAACCTTTATGTATAAAAGGGGTCGTTAGCATTTTGTACACACTGTGGAAATACACTGAAGCGCCAAAGCAATGGGTATAGGCACGCGTATTCAAGTACAGAGATATGTAAACACGCAGAATACGGCGCTGCGGTCGGCAATGCCTATTTAAGGCAACTGTCTGGCGTAATTGTTACATCGGTTACTGTTGCTACAATGGCAGGTTATCAACATTTAAGTGAGTTTGAACGTGGTAATATAGTCGGCGATCGAGAGATGGGACACAGCATCTAAGAGATAGCGGTGAAATGGGGATCTTCCTGTACGACCATTCCACGGGTGTAGCGGGAATATCAGGAATCTGGTAAAACATCAAATCTCCGACATTGATGCGCAAGGAGAAAGATCCCGCAAGAACGGGACCAACGACGACTGAAGAGGATCGTTCAACGTGGCAGAACTGCAACCCTTCCGCATTTTACTGCAGATTTCAATGGTGTCAGAGTGCGAACCATTCAACGAAGCATCATCGATATGAGCTTTCGGAGCCAAAGGTCCACACGTGTACCCTTGATGACTGTACGACACAAAGCCTGGGCCCATCAACATCGAGACTGGACTGTTGATGACTGGAAACATGTTACCTGGTCGGACGAGTCTCGTTTCAAATTGTATCGAAAGGATGGGTGTGTATTGGTATGGAGACAACCTTATCAATCCATGTGCCCTGCATGTCAGCAGGGGACTGTTCAAGCTGGCGGAGGCTCTGTAATGGCGTGGGGCGTGTGCAGTTGGAGTGATATGGGACCCTTGATACGTCTAGAGACGACTGTGACAGGTGACACGTACGTAAGCCTGCATCTGTTGATGTCCATTGTGCATTCAGACGTACTTGGGCAATTCCAGCAGGATAATGCGACACGCCACACGTCCAGAGTTGCTACAGAGTGACTCCAGGAACACTCTTCTGAGTTGACACACTTCCCCTGGCCACCGACTCTCCAGATATGAACATTTTTGAGCATATCAGAGATGCCTTGCAACGTGCTGTCCACTCCCTCGTACTCTTGCCGATTTGTGGGCCCCAGTGGCGGACACACATGCGTAACTAATTGCGATATACTGTATCTATATTCCGATATATCGATGTACGGTATGCCAATCCTAGACTGTATATGAAGCGTAGCAGACGTGATCCAGAAAGCTGCCCTCCAATATCCTTGACATTAATTTCTTGTAGAAACTTAGAACATACACTCCTGGAAATTGAAATAAGAACACCGTGAATTCATTGTCCCAGGAAGGGGAAATTTATTGACACATTCCTGGGGTCAGATACATCACATGATCACACTGACAGAACCACAGGCACATAGACACAGGCAACAGAGCATGCACAATGTCGGCACTAGTGCAGTGTATATCCACCTTTCGCAGCAATGCAGGCTGCTATTCTCCCATGGAGACGATCGTAGAGATGCTGGATGTAGTCCTGTGGAACGGCTTGCCATGCCATTTCCACCTGGCGCCTCAGTTGGACCAGCGTTCGTGCTCGACGTGCAGACCGCGTGAGACGACGCTTCATCCAGTCCAAACATGCTCAATGGGGGACAGATCCGGAGATCTTGCTGGCCAGGGTAGTTGACTTACACCTTCTAGAGCACGTTGGGTGACACGGGATACATGCGGACGTGCATTGTCCTGTTGGAACAGCAAGTTCCCTTGCCGGTCTAGGAATGGTAGAACGATGGGTTCGATGACGGTTTGGATGTACCGTGCACTATTCAGTGTCCCCTCGACGATCACCAGTGGTGTACGGCCAGTGTAGGAGATTGCTCCCCACACCATGATGCCGGGTGTTGGCCCTGTGTGCCTCGGTCGTATGCAGTCCTGATTGTGGCGCTCACCTGCACGGCGCCAAACACGCATATGACCATCATTGGCACCAAGGCAGAAGCGACTCTCATCGCTGAAGACGACACGTATCCATTCGTCCCTCCATTCACGCCTGTCGCGACACCACTGGAGGCGGGCTGCACGATGTTGGGGCGTGAGCGGAAGACGGCCTAACGGTGTGCGGGACCGTAGCCCAGCTTCATGGAGACGGTTGCGAATGGTCCTCGCCGATACCCCAGGAGCAACAGTGTCCCTAATTTGCTGGGAAGTGGCGGTGCGGTCCCCTACGGCAGTGCGTAGGATCCTACGGTCTTGGCGTGCATCCGTGCGTCGCTGCGGTCCGGTCCCAGGTCGACGGGCACGTGCACCTTCCGCCGACCACTGGCGACAACATCGATGTACTGTGGAGACCTCACGCCCCACGTGTTGAGCAATTCGGCGGTACGTCCACCCGGCCTCCCGCATGCCCACTATACGCCCTCGCTCAAAGTCCGTCAACTGCACATACGGTTCACGTCGACGCTGTCGCGGCATGCTACCAGTGTTAAAGACTGCGATGGAGCTCCGTATGCCACGGCAAACTGGCTGACACTGACGGCGGCGGTGCACAAATGCTGCGCAGCTAGCGCCATTCGACGGCCAACACCGCGGTTCCTGGTGTGTCCGCTGTGCCGTGCGTGTGATCATTGCTTGTACAGCCCTCTCGCAGTGTCCGGAGCAAGTATGGTGGGTCTGACACACCGGTGTCAATGTGTTCTTTTTTCCATTTTCAGGAGTGTATTCTGAATTCAAATGTATAAGATATCTCGAACGTAATGATCTCCTCCATGCCAACCAGCTTGGATTCCGGAAACACAGGTCATGCCAAATCCAGCTGTCACTTTTCTCACATTACACACTGAAACCCATGGATCAAGGCAGTCATTTGAATGCAGTATTTCTCTATTTCTGAAAAGTATTTGACTCAGTGCCGCACCTACGCTTATTATCAAAAGTACGATCGTAACGGGTAGCAAGCGAAATTTGTGACTGGATCGAGAACATTTTGGTAGGGAGGATGCAGAAATTAATCTTGGGTTGGGAGTCATTAACAGATCTAGAAGTAACTTCAGATGTGCCCCAGGGAAGTGCTTTGGGACCGTTACCGCTCCTGTTGTATATTAACCCCCGCCACACCAACATGTTTTCAATAAACAGCATTACCAAAGAGGTGGGAGGGTAATTTATGTCCACCCAGAAGTAAAAAAAAAATTGTTAGCTGTTGTTGACTTATATTAACGATATACAATATAAGGAGGTTCTGAGTTGTAAGTACGGTCCACAACTTGAAAATATGTTTTAGAACACTCTTAGCAATTCCAACACACTTTCAGTAATGTGTACCACCAAGGGGCTGGCGTACTTTGGGACCACCACAAAAGAAATTTTTTAAATTCAAATTTCGTTAATTATTGTTTACTCACAACACACTTTTTAAAGACATAATGATGTGTAAAATAGGACCATGGACCTGAAAATACCGAATAGGACATTCATTGCGAAAAGTCGCATCTACTACTGAAAGTCATTGGTTAAGTTTAGGGAAAAATTTTAAACATTTATGGAATCTGGTACAATAATTAATTATTATATATAATCTACCTGGCCAGATTGCAATATCTTCGAAAGGTTGGCATGGTGTACCCACACCCCAACCCTTTTCGTATTGCGGAGGTTAACGATCTTGCAAAAAAATGGTTCAAGTGGCTCTGAGCACTATGGGACTTAACTTCTGAGCTCATCAGTCCTCTGGAACTTAGAACTACTTAAACCTAACTAACCTAAGGACATCACACACATCCATGCCCGAGGCAGGATTCGACCCTGCGACCGTAGCGGTCACGCGGTTCCAGACTGCAGCGCCTAGAACCGCTGGGCCACTTCGGCCGGCAACGATCTTGCAGACAATATTAATAGTAACCTCACATCTTTCGTAGTTGGTGAGGTTATCTATACTGAGTAATGTCTGAAATAAAGTGCGCATATATTCAATCAGATCTTGATAGAATTCCAAAATGGTGCAAGGATTGACAACTTGCTTTAAATGTTTAGAAATGTAAAATTTCTGACTTCACAAAATGAAAAAAAATGTGGTATCCAATGAATATGTTACCAATCACAGTAGGAATCCGTCAACTCATACAAATACCTGGGTGTAACATTTTGTAGGGATATGTAATGGATCGATCACGAACGCTCAGTCGAGGATTAAAAATGAGGCAGACTACGGTTTATAGATAGGATACTAGCGAAACAGTCAATCTACAAAGGAGATTGCTAATAAATCACTCACGCGACCCATCCTAGAATACTGCTCAAGTGTGTGAGACCTGTACAAAATAGAACTAACAAGGGATATGGAACGCATACAGAGGAGGGCACGACGAAAGGTTACAGCTTTATTCTACCCGCGGGAGAGTGTCACAGTGATACTGAAGAAAGTAATGTGGGAGGCCCTTGAATATAGACGAAAATCATACTGAAATGTTGGAATCACGATCGCGGTCGAGTTTGGGCTTGTTCTGCGCACCTACGTCACCTATACCCCGACAGCCAATGAGAATTCAGTATGTTCTGACCGCTCTACTGTGAATGCTGCAGCTAATGCAAGCATAAAACGTGATCGTACCGAGTTGTTTAGTGAATTTCGATTCCATTTGTTGCGAGCTGTCATCGCTGATTGTCGTGGTAATTATAAAAAAATGGCTCTGAGCACTAAGGGACTCAACTGCTGTGGTCATAAGTCCCCTAGAACTTAGAACTACTTAAACCTAACTAACCTAAGGACAGCACACAACACCCAGCCATCACGAGGCAGAGAAAATCCCTGACCCCGCCGGGAATCGAACCCGGGAACCGGGGCGTGGGAAGCGAGAACGCTACCGCACGACCACGAGATGCGGGCGTTGTAATTATAAATTCTGCATAAGTAAACGGGAGACAATTTGCAAGATATAAGCTTTCTTCAAGCCAAAAGCACGCGCATGCGCGAACGCATCTGTCGCCTGGAATCGTTAACAATGCAATCCCCGTCCGTGCCTCGACATGCTCGAAACGCCATCGTTCGTAGATGGGACTACAGTTTCAAGAACCGGCTTTATTTATATGATGGCTCTAGGAACGTACTGCAGCCCCCACATATCGCTCCCGTATGGATCGTGAAGACAAGATTAGATTATTTACACCACACACAGAGGCATTTAAAACGGTCATTCTTGCCGCGCTCCATACGTCAGTAGAACGGGAAGAAGCTCCAATAACTGGAACAATGGGACATAACCTCAGCCATGCACTTCACAGTGGTTTGCAGGGTGTGGATGTGGATGTTGATGTAGATGGTACCTTTACAGCTAAAACTAGAAGTGAAAGGTCTTGAGAAAGCAGCATGTTTGTGGAGACAAATATAAACCAGTTGAAATCAAAATTTTTTGTCGTATTACAAGTCTCATATAATCAAAGATATTGTAATGTAGGTGACTCGTCACATTATAAGACTCTCTTCTTTTGCAGTGACCAGTCCGACGGGCAGTTGGCATCATTTTTTGTTTAAGTTGGCACCAGATCTCCACTCATCACGTCTTTCCTATTCCCACGTCATTTCTTACTGAAACCTGGTGGTCAAGCATTCGGTTACGATTGTGAACGGGGCCTTCATCAGTTACTATTGGTTGCCTTATACAGTTACACACATTTGTTTTTAAAACAGTAATTCCAGACTCAACCATAAATTAAAAAAATACCACACGTTATTAATGGTTCAAATGGCTCTGAGCACTGTGGCACTTAACATCTGAAGTCATCAGTCCCCGAGAGCTTAGAACTGCTTAAACTAACAAACCTAAGGACAGCACACACATCCGTGCCCTAGGCAGGATTCGAACCTGCGACCGTAGCGGTCGCGCGGTTCCAGACTGAAGCGCCTAGAACCGCTCGGTCACTGAGGCCGGCCCTTATTAATGAAGGAATAAACAACTGTGTAAATAATAGTGTTTTCAGTGCGTTACAATTCAGCAAAGCACCATAAAATACAGATACAAATAATGTAAAAAAAAAATAAAAAAAAACAAGCAAATGTGATCACAGCTCAAGGCCTTACACGCCAAGAATGGCAATACATTAATAATGTGTAAGAACTCGATGCAATTTACAACTTATAGGTGTTGAAATATTAAAAGGTAAGTGGCCACTAACACAGCAGAAGGTATCATACGCCAGGAACGGCTGTAAATAAGCTTTTAAGGCTTACTGCTAAAATACAAATACCAAATTATTTTTTCAAAGCAAATGATCACAATCACAGTTGAATACCTTACATGCCAGGAACGGCAATAATACAAAAAAACTTTGAAACCTGCTGTAAAACAGCAAATGCAATAGCAAAAGTTAATTTTAAAAAAACACGCAACTGATCGAGATGGTGTTCCAGGTATCGACGTCTGAGAAGGTCCGGCAACAAACTTTCGCGAGCGATGAGATAGGCAGCCAAGAGCTGCATTCACTTCACAAGATGGTAAATCAGACAAGTGGAAATCTAATGAACCACCAATGATTGCTGAAGATACCTGACGTCCGATAAACCAAATGCAACAATGGAACAATACGCCAGAGCCGGAACCGGCGGTCTGCACTACGTCCCCAGAATGCTCTGTTTAGAGCGACCGGAACGAGAATGGAACCACTACCAGATTTCTGTCCGATTCTACAAACCCGAAAACCTGAACAAACAAGTCACAGTACAGAACACCAGACAAACTAACAGTAATTAAAACCCCACACGATATGCGTGCAAGCCAAAACTGAAATGAAGCCAACCAGAATTATCAACCACACGTCATTGCGGAAACAATCGCAAAGTGAGCCAAAACCAAGTATCAAATGAGTGATATGAAATTCATTAGGCACACAAACGCACTGTGACAACTCTGACCACAGTTGGCAGAATGAAACAAATCTCTTCACTGCTTTATTAATTCACAGTTGAATAACTACACCGTTTAATCACTGAGCCAAGTCCCTTTAACACAGTAGGGTCTTAAAGTACTAAGCGGTATGCAGATCCACCAAACGGCACATGACAGTGCGATAATAATCGGTCACGCCATCATATACATACCACGGGGCCCACACGGGTGACTGACTCCGCTCTACTTGGACTGAAATGCACTCAAGGCTTGCTGTATCCGTTTTACGACGAGGCCGTGCACCCTCGTGACCGCAGCCCTTCCACCTGGCAGTTCATGTGTGCCGCCAGCGCTCCCGGCGTGTTTTTCGCACTGCGCGGACCTGGCTCCTCCTGAGTCCCCAACCGAACTGGCCCACTCACACGGCCCAGAAAAACAACGACGTCGCCCCAAAGATAGGGCAACAGTTACTACATATCGATAACCGCCGCTGCTACCACTAGCGTACAGGCAATACTTGAGAAACCGAGTGGCGCCAGTCAACACGAGAAGAAGACAAAACAAATGTAACCATGCCAACTAAACGATACCGTCTGGCCTCCAACAGAGGGTGGAAACCTACAAACAGCACCAACGCGAGCCGCAGCACGGCTCAGTTAACAAATTTCTCTTCTTCAGAAACGCTTTTCTTGCCATTACCAGTCTACATTTTATATCCTTCCTACTTCGGCCATCATCAGATACTTTGCTGCCCAAATAGCAAAACTCCTCTACTACTATAAGTGTCTCATTTCCTAATCTAATTCCCTCAGCATCACCTGATTTAATTAAACTATCTCCCATTATCCTTGTTTTGCTGTTGTTGATGTTCAGCTCATATCCTTCTTTCAAGACACTGCCCATTCCGTTCAACTGCTCTCAAATTTCATCTGGAAACCTCACAGTTTTTATTTCTTTTCCCCGGACCTTAATTCCTACTCCAAATGTTTCTTTTGTTTCCTGTACAGGTTAAATAATATCGGGGATATGCTACAACCCTATCGCACTCCCTTCTCAACCACTGCTTCCCTTTCATGCCCCTCGAATTGCCATTTGGTTTCTGTACAAATTGTAAATAGCCTTTCTCTCCCTGTATTCTAACCCCGCCACCTATAGAATTTGAAGGAGAGTGTTCCGTCAACACTGTCAAAAGCGTTCTCTCAGTCTAAAAATGCTATAAACAAAGGCTTGCCTTTCCTTAACCTATCGTGAGAAGTCGTAGGGTCAGTATTGCCTCACGTGTTCCTACACTTCTCTGAAATCCAAACTGATCTTCCCCGAGGTCGGCTTCTGCCAGTTTTTGAAGTCTTCCGTAAAGGATTCGTGTTTTGCAGCCGTTACCTATTAAACTGATAGTTCGGTAATTTGCACACCTGTCAACACCTGCTTTCTTTGGTAAGTACCTGTGCTAAACTAAATCAAATCAATAGCATTCGATACTAGGGGACAGGGGGCTTCTTGCCCACCCTGTAGTTTGTTTTCAGAGATGTTGGTGTAGTTTCGCGTTGTGCTGGTTGTGCCCAATTTGGGAACTTGGCGGAGAGTGCTTGTACTAGTTTTCGCGACAAATTGCGCGCATTAGCCGAGCAGGCCGGCGGTGGGCGGAGCAATTGAGGCGTTGCGCTGATGTTTGATTCAGGAGAGGCAGATGTGAGACACGACGGCCCACGAGCCAACGGAGGAGACGGCCGTTAAGCTCTCGGTCCAGAGATACACGCAGCATGTACACGTCCCTATCTCACCTGCATCTCACCGTTGCCAGAGACTCGGCTGTAACTGGCTAATTATTCATTACGTCACAAGGAAGGGAGAACAACTGTAACGGCCCCGCCTAGTAACTTGGCCTACGATTAGCTCTGTTGACATACGTGATATCTCACACTTATTGACCAAAGCCTTCAAATACAGATCTGCTCACAGGTCGTTTTGGAACATCAGTAGAAGTTGTTGAACAGAGCTTCTGTTATAGAATGTGATTCAAACAGAAAGACTAGATTTCAGTTGTTTATTACAAACTACACTGAAGAGCCAAAGAAACTGGTACACCTGGGAACTGACAGGGAATTGACACCATGAATCCTGCAGGCCTGTCCATAAATCCGTAAGAGGACGAGGGGTAGAGATCTCTTCTGAACAGCACGTTGCAAGACATCCCAGATATGCTGAATAGTGTTCATGTCTGGAGGGTTTAGAGGCTGTGGAAGTGTTTAAACTCAGAAGAGTGTTCCTGGAGGCACACAGTGGTAATTCTGGACGTGTGGGTGTATCACATTTTCCTGCTGAAATTGCCCAAGTCCGTCGGAACGCCCAATGGACATGAATGGCTGCAGGTGTTAGACAGAATGCTCATGTGCGTGTCACCTGTCAGAGTCGTATCTAGACCTATCAGGGGTCCCATGTCACTCCAACTGCACACGCCCCACACCATTACAGAGCCTCCACCAGCTTGAACAGTTCCCCGCTGACATGCAAGGCCCATGAATTCATGAGGTTTTCTCCATAACTGTACACGTCCATCTGCTCGATGCAATTTGAAACGAGACTCATCCGACCAGGCAACATGCTTCCAGTCATGAACAGTCCAACGTCGGTGTTGACGGGACCGGGCGAGGCGTAAAGTTTTGTGTCGTGCAGTCATCAAAGGTACACGAGTGAGCCTTCGGTTCCAAAAGCTCATATCGATGCTGTTTCGTTGAATGGTTCGCACGCTGACACTTGTTGACGGCCCACCATTGAAATCTGCAGCCATTTGCGGAATGGTTGCACTTCCTATCACGTTGAACGATTCTCTTCAGTCGTCGTTGGTCCCGTTCTTGCAGGATCTTTCGTCGGCCGCAGCGATGTCGGATATTTGATGTTTTATCGGATTCCCGATATTCGCGGTACGTTGGTGAAATGGTCGTACGGGAAAATCCCCATTTCATCGCTATCTCGGAGATGCTGTGTCCCATCGCTCGTGCGCCGACTGTAACACCACGTTCAAACTCACTTCAATCTTGATAACCAGCCATTCTAGCAGCAGTAATCGATCTAACAACTGCACCTGACACTTGTTGTCTCATACCGACCGCAGCGCCGTATTCTGCCTGTTTACACATCTCTGTATTTCAATATCTGAGGCGCCTTGTAGCGCTGTGTGTGCGTAAGGTAGTTTAATTAGATTAAGTAGTGTGTAAGCTTAGGGGACCGATGATCTCAGCAGTTTATTCCCATAAGACCTTACCACAAATTTCCAAATTTTTTGTATTTCAATATGCATGCCTATACCAGTTCTTTGGTGCTTCCGTGTTCATTATCTCATGTCAAGCTTGCAATTAAAACAGTCAGTAATTCTGCATTTAGGCATACCGGTTTGCAGTGGCAAAATTGATACATGACGCAAGGAAGAATTTTATCCATCATCAGATATCCAGGAGCGATTACTGCACGTAGATTTAACGTTTCAATTTGTTGTGAACTAGTCTGTGCATGTTTGATTCACATATGTATAACTTGAAACGCCATATCCACGTGCAGTAATCGCTGCTGGATATCTGATGATAGATAAATTCCGAAACGCGCCACGTCAGCAATAAAGTCACTCCCCGCCTGATGTTCGACCTTTACCACAGCGACCGAATCAGGCTGAATGGAGAACTGCTGGTTATTATTATAATGGTCGCCTGCCTCTTGCATGATTTTATGTCACATTTATATGATTGAAATTAAAACATTCTCGAAAATCTTGGAATCGTTGGGGCCGATATCTTGCCAGTATCAATGTCGGTGACAGGCAAAGTCAGTCGACTTTGTCGAGTCTCGGAATGGATGAACTGTCTTTAGGCCCATAGACAAGTTTGTGCGAAACCGTCAGTGCGGAAGTCCTGCTCGCAGCTAACCAACTGTTTTTTGTGCATGTATCCACAACTGCCCTCAATTTCTTGAAAGAGGTAATTTTCCTAAGTAGAAAGCTTTTTTTGTTACACATAAATACCTTATTTCATTATTAGTCATTAGCTTTCGAGTGCCTCTAAAAAATCTTAGCTTAACAGTGAGACGATCATTATCAGAATTGTAAATTTGTGGTAAGTTCTATGGGACCAAACTGCCCAAACTGCTAAGGTCATCGGTCCCTGTGCTTACACACTACTTAATCTAACTTAAACTAACTTACACCAAGGACAACACACACCCATGCGCAAGGGAGGACTCGAACCTCTGACAAGGGGAGCTGCGCGAACCGTGGCAAGGCGCCATAGACCGCACGGCTATCCCGCGCTGCGATCTTTATCAGAAGTGGCATTTCTGAGATGGATATCTCGTTTGAGAATATGAGGGCCCGCTTTCGCAAGCAGAAATTGAAATGTTTGTCCGTCCATACTCAAAGTAAAGTTCTTTCTTGGTTCAAATGGCTCTGAGCACTATGGGACTTAACTTCTGAGGTCATCAGTCCCCTAGAGCTTAGAACTACTTAAACCTAACTAAGTAAGGACATCACACGCATCCATGCCCGAGGCAGGATTCGAACCTGCGACTGTAGCGGTCGCGCGGTTCCAGACTGTAGCGCCTAGAACCGCTCAGCCACCCCGGCTGGCAGTTCTTTCTTGAAATAAGACAGTCTGCTCTGCAAAATCTTTTTTATTTACAAGAAATGACGTGTTTCTCCATTTTGGGGTATCATCCGATTTTCCTGTGATTGCAGGCCATCCATTTTAGTTTTAACAATTACAGATACGCCACTGAGAGTGTGGCCTGGTGTTGGTATAACTTTCACATCTGCACCTATGTCCGCCCCCAGTAGCTGAGTGGTTGGCGGCACGGTAGTTCAACGTGTTCGGTCAGAAGGTTCAGCTACCCTCTGTAATAAAAAAAAAAAAAAAAAAAAACTGAGTGAACGGATCAACGAACAATCTGAACGGGTGTCACTGGACGTCCACCACGAACAAATTCATCGAACAATATAGAATAAAATGAGATATAAAAAGTGGTCAGCGCGATAGAATGTCAATCCTAAGGGCCCGGGTTCGATTCCTGGCTGGGTCGGAGATTTTCTCCGCTCAGGGACTGGGTGTTGTGTTGTCCTAGCCATCATCATTTCATCCCCATCGACGCGCGAGTAGCCGGAGTGGCGTCAAATCGAAAGACTAGCGCCCGGCGAAACGTCTACCCGACGGGAGGCCCTAGCCACACGACATTTATTTATTTTATCTGCATCTATAATATAAGAGTCCCCTGTTTTGAATGGATGAATAAAATACGTGTTCTCGAATGATACAGAAAACCCCACATTATGTTTAGCATTCATAGAAAGGTTGTTGTTCCCTAAATGATCTGAATGGCCGCGAGAAAAAACCACGTACTCAGTTTCTTCGCAGGAGACTCCATGGCGTCCTAGTCCTTCGACTATATGTTCCTTGTCCCGTGCTGTCATACTATGCGCTATCGTTTTTTTCGGTCCTTTAATTAATGTGCAACTACAGTTAGGTTCCGTTCCAATCTCCGTCATGATTCAAGTAGTTGCAATTCGTCCACAAAATTTCTTGCACGACAACGATCGATATTTGAAAATCTACATCTACATACATACTCCGCAATCCACCATACGGTGCGTGGCGGAGGGTACCTCGTACCACAACTAGCATCTTCTCTCCCTGTTCCACTCACAAACAGAACGAAGGAAAAATTACTGCCTATATGCCTCCGTACGAGCCCTATCCTTGTGGTCTTTCCGCGAAATGTAAGTTGGCGGCAGTAAAATTGCACTGCGGTCAGCCTCAAATCCTGGTTCTCTAAATTTCCTCAGTAGCGCTTCACGAAAAGAACGCCTCCTTTCCTCTAGAGACTCCCACCCGAGTTCCTCAAGCATTCCCGTAACACTCGCGTGATGATCAAACCTACCAGTAACAAATCTAGCAGCTCGCCTCTGAATTGCTTCTATGTATCCCTCAATCCGACCTTCTTCTACTTCTACTTCTACATCCATACTCCGCAAGCCACCTGACGGTGTGTGGCGGAGGGTACCTTGAGTACCTCTGTCGGTTCTCCCTTCTATTCCAGTCTCGTATTGTTCGTGGAAAGAAGGATTGTCGGTATGCCTCTGTGTGGGCTCTAACCTCTCTGATTTTATCCTCATGGTCTCTTCGCGAGATATACGTAGGAGGGAGCAATATACTGCTTGACTCTTCGGTGAAGGTATTTTCTCGAAACTTTAACAAAAGCCCGTACCGAGCTACTGAGCGTCTCTCCTGTAGAGTCTTCCACTGGAGTTTATCTATCATCTCCGTAACGCTTTCGCGATTACTAAATGATCCTGTAACGAAGCGCGTTGCTCTCCGTTGGATCCTCTCTATCTCTTCTATCAACCCTATCTGGTACGGATCCCACACTGCTGAGCAGCATTCAAGCAGTTGGCGAACAAGCGTACTGTAACCTACTTCCTTTGTTTTCGGATTGCATTTCCTTAGGATTCTTCCAATGAATCTCAGTCTGGCATCTGCTTTACCGACAATCAACTTTATATGATCATTCCATTTTAAATCACTCCTAATGCGTACTCCCAGATAATTTGTGAAATTTAGTGCTTCCAGTTGCTGACCTGCTATATTGTAGCTAAATGATAAGGGATCTATCTTTCTATGTATTCGCAACACATTACACTTTTCTACATTGAGATTGAATTGCCATTCCCTGCACCATGCGTCAATTCGCTGCAGATCCTCCTCCATTTCAGTGCAGTTTTCCATTGTTACAACCCTCGATACACCACAGCATCATCTGCAAAAAGCCTCAGTGAACTTCCGATGTCATCCACCAGGTCATTTATGTATATTGTGAATAGCAACGGTCCTATGACACTCCCCTGCGGCACACCTGAAATCACTCTTACTTCGGAATACTTCTCTCCATTGAGAATGACATGCTGCGTTCTGTTATCTAGGAACTCTTCAATCCAGTCACACAATTGATCTGATAGTCCATATGCTCTTACTTTGTTCATTAAACGACTGTGGGGAACTGTATCGAGCGCCTTGCGGAAGTCAAGAAACACAGCATCTACCTGTGAACCCATGTCTATGGCCCTCTGAGTCTCGTGGACGAATAGCCGATAGGGATCCCAAATACTCGAGAAGTACTCAAGAATAGGTCGCACCAGCGCTCTATAAGCGGTCTCCTTTACAGATGAACCACATCTTCCCAAAATTCTACCAATGAACCGAAGACGACCATCCGCCTTCACGCATAGCTGATCAAAATACTGCCACAGATTCCTTAAATTTTGTAAATAAGTGTAAATAAGAAAGATTTTTCAACCGAAATGGTATTTATTTCGAGAAATTCATAACCGGTTGCCATACCAGGCGCCCAGAATGGAACGGAACCAATTTTAATCAAATAACGTTGTTAGCGTTTTATGCGGTCACTGTGTAGAACACGCGCATCCCGCGCGCAGTAGTGTAAGAGCGTGCTGGCCGGACTGGAGCGAGCTATTCCTGCCACTACTCCAGCCGGGGCACGCGCCCACGCGGCAGTTGGGGCTTAAGTGCTTCCGGCTCGTGCCAGCGCAGCCCTCAATTGGAGTCGCAATTGCAGAGCTCGGCGGCCAGAGGTAGCACAGTCGCCACAACACTGTCGCACGAGACACAGTCTCAGCACCTCGCCGAACAGCTGCTCCACATTATGTCACAGCAATGAAAAAAAGTACAAGCACAGTAGTTAACAACGGTGACAGGAAGCCCAGGAGGTCTTTTGTTGTGTGCGAGGAGTACAAAGTTTTGATTACCACCTCGATAGACTCAATCTACACTCAAGAGTCAAAGAAACTGGTACACCTGCCTAATATCGTTTAGGGAGCTTGAGCACGAAGTGCCGCAACACGGCAACTCTTCTAATGTAGTGCTGGAGGGAACTGACACCATGAATCCCACAGGGCTGTCCATAAATCCGTAAGAGTACGAGGGGGTGGAAATCTCTTCTGAACAGCACATTGCAAGGCATCCCACATATGCTCAATAATGTTCATGTCTGGTGAGTTTAGTGGCCAATGGAAGTGTTTAAACTCAGAAGAGTGTTCCTGGAGCCACTCTGTACCAATTCTGGACGTGTAGGGTGTCGCATTGCCCTGCTGGAATTGCCCAAGTCCGTCGGAATGCACAATGGACATGAATGAATCAAGACGTATCAGGGTTCCCATATCACTCCAGTTGCACACGAACCACACCATTACAAAGCCTCCACCAGCTTGAACACTCCACTCCCGCCATGCAAGATCCATGGATTCATGAGGCCGTCTCCATATCTGTACAAGTCCATCCGCTCGATACGATTTGAAACGAGACTCGTCCGACCAGACAATGTGTTTCCAGTCATCAACAGTCCAATGTCGGTGTTGACGGGCCCAGGCGAGGCGTAAAGCTTTGTGTCGTCCAGTTATCAAGGGTGCACGAAAGAGCCTTTGGCTCCGAAAGCCCACATCGATGACGTTTCGTTGAATGCTTCGGACGGTGACTTGTTGATGGTCCAGCATTGAAATCTGTAGCAATTTGCAGAAGGGTTGCACTTCCGTCACGTTGAACGGTTCTCTTCAGTCGTTGTTGGTCCCGTTCTTGCAATATCTCAGCGATGTCGGAGGTTTGATGTTTTACCGGATTCGTCGGCCGGGGTGGCCGAGCGGTTCTAGGCGCTACAGTCTGGAACCGCGCGATCGCTGCGGTCGGAGGTTCGAATCCTACCTCGGACATGGATGTGTGTGATGTCCTTAGGTTAGTTAGGTTTAAGTAGTTCTAAGTTCTAGGGGACTCATGACCAAAGAAGTTATGTCCTATAGTGCTCAGAGCCATTTTTTTACCGGATTCCCGATATTCACGGTACACTCCTGAGATGGACTTGCGGGAAAATCTTCACTTCACTGTTACTTCGAAGATGCTGAGTTCTCTAGCTCGTGCGCCGACCGTAACACCACGTTCAAACTCACTCAAACCTTGATAACCTGCCGTTGTAGCAGCAGTAACCGATCTAATGGTTCTAATGGCTCTGAGCACTATGGGACTTAACAGCTATGGTCATCAGTCCCATAGAACTTAGAACTACTTAAACCTAACTAACCTAAGGACAGCACACAACACCCAGCCATCACGAGGCAGAGAAAACCCTGACCCCGCCGGGAATCGAATCCGGGAACCCGGGCGTGGGAAGCGAGAACGCTACCGCACGACCACGAGATGCGGGCAGTAACCGATCTAACAACTGTGCCAGACAATTGTAATCCTGTATAGGTGTTGCCGACCGTAGCGCCGTATTCTGCCTGTTGACATATCTCTCTATGTGTATCCACAAGCCTATACCATTTTCTTTGGCGCTTCACAGTACTAGGGCGTGCTGAAAGGTAAAGCCTCCGAATTTTGTGTGTGAAAACTCTTAAAGCTTTTTAAATAAAAGAAACGTTAGTAACATTGTACATCTTTACTCTTCTTGTCTACATATTTATTTCTGAATATAGTCACCCTGGCGACAAACACATTTCTCCAAACGAGAGACCAGTGTGTTGATATCGTCGGTACAGAATGTTTGACTTTGTTGACGTATCCACAACCTCACCTCTGCTTGCACCGCTATCAAAGTGAAGTCCTTGAAGGTGATCTTTAAGTTTTGGAAATAGCTGAAAATCAGATGGGACCAACTCGAGACCGTATGGAGGATGATCGATGACAGTGAACACAAGACGTTGGATTGGATTGTCGAAAATGTCGCAGCGCTCGTGTGTGGTCTGCATTGTCATGTAGAAGGAGAGAGAGTTTCTTGTGTGGACGAATTCTTCGAATTAGAAATTCGATTACAGCACCTTGTTTCTCGTGCACCGACATAGTTACGTCACACAGCGCCATGTCACGCGCTTCGACTCCTAGTCGTCTAGTGGCAGAAGGTTGCAACTTCCGTCAGCAAAGCGGAAAAGTCGACCGAGTAATATGCATAATGCCTCACCCAATATTAGAAACTGAATAAAAAAATTGGAGGATTACTGTTCAGCATGCAGTCGTAAATGCGAAATATTTTTGCGCAACAAGATTACGTTTAGAGAGAAAGAGGAACGTTACCTCGCCCTTCAAACTTAGAGTAATATAGTTTAATGGCATATGACGAGCTGCAATAACCACTGACGCACAAAAGGCCCTCCATAACCTAATAATGTAGAAAAATTAATTTGATGGTGACACCAGACAAGAACTCTTTTTTGGCGTAATTTAAAATGTTCAAATGTGTGTGAATTCCTAAGGGTTCAAATTGCTAAGGTCATCGGTCCCTAGACTTACACAAACTAACTTACGATAAGAACAACACACACACCCTTGCCCGCGGGAGGGCTCGAACCTTCGGAGGGAGGGGCCGCGCAATCCGTGACATGGCGCCTTAAACCGCGCGGGCACTCCGAGCGGAGTGTAATTTCACCGATATAATTATTACTTTTATAATATTTACAATTTACAGAACTAAATAAATAAATTTTATTCCGAATGGATGCAATTGAGCACTATGACGGTCCTTTTATAGGGTGTAGAACAATAACCGCTACCACCTACAGTATAAGATGATTTTATTTAATACAAGATTGGTTTCGGGCTTCTGCCAATATTCAGGTGTTTTACATTCAATTACAGTACATGTTTCCACGCACAGTGTTGGAGTTCATTGTTAAATAGAAAACAAAGGTAGTCTTATAGACCTTTTGCTATTCCTTATTCGTATAAACGATTTAGGAGACAATTGAGCAGCCGTCTTAGGTTATTTGCAGATGATGTTGTCGTTTATCGACTAGTAAAGTCGTCAGAATATCAAAGCAAATTGCAAAACGATTTAGAAAAGACATCTGTATGATGCGAAAATTGGCAATTTATCCTAAATAACGAAAAGTGTGAGGTCATCCACATGAGTGCTAAAAGGGATCCCTTAAACTTAGGTTACACGATAAATCAATCAAATCTAAAGGTCGTAAATTCATCTAAATGTCTATAAATTACAATTACGAACAACTTAAAATGGAAAAAACACATAGAAAATGATATAGGGAAGGCAAACCAAAGACTGCGTTTTATTGGCAAAACAGAAACTGTTACAGATCTACTAAAGAGACTCCTACACAAGGTAAGTCCGTCGCTTCTGGAGTACTGCTGCGCGGTCTGGGATCCTTACCAGATAGTATTAACGGAGTACACAGAGAAAGTCCAAAGAAGAGCAGCACGTTTTGTATGATCGTGAAAAAGGGAAAGTGTCACTGATACGAAAAAGGATTTGGGGTGGACATCATTAAAACAAAGGCGTTTTTCGTTGCGGCGGAATCTTTTCACGAAATGTCAGTCAGCAACTTTCTCCTCCAAATACGAAAATATTTTGTTGACGCCAACCTTAACAGGGAGAAACTATTAGCATAATAAAATAAGGGAAATCTGAGCTCGTACAGGAAGATATAGGTGTTCGTTTTCTCCCGTGCGCTGTACGAGGTTGGAATAATAGAGAGTCATTGTGAAGGCGGTTCGATGAACGCTCTGCCAGGAACTTAAATGTGATTTGCAGAGTATCCTTGTAGATGTGATGATTAGTAAATAGACATAACTGAAACAATTGGACGTTGCCCAGCGACACATGTTGTAAAATATTATAGTAACCCTTCTACTTACATACAGTTGTAGTATTCATGTTGTTTCCACATTACATTTGACATTTTTTTTTACAAAAATATCTCGATTTTTTGTACTTTAAGTGTATAGTAGACACCATGGTAATTATTGGTACTTCTGTATTACGCCTTTGAGGCAGTAGTGACACTTTAGATGTTAGTAACTTCAGAAGCACACGCACTCAGAAAATGGGAAAACAGAGGTTATGGGCAAGCAGCGTAGCTCTAAGAATTACGGAGATATACTTGGAAGGAGAGACAGCATTGGTCGTATTTTTTTTGTTTTATTAAACGCAAAATCGATTTTCGGTCACTTGGTGACCATCTTCAGTGCTGTAATATATAATTTAAATTGGTAGGCACTGGTGTCAACAAGCTTACAGCGATCACATAAACTAAACTCATCGCTGTAAGCTTGTTGACACCAGTGCCTACCAATTTAAATTATATATTACAGCACTGAAGATGGTCACTAAGTGACCGAAAATCGATTTTGCGTTTAATAAAACAAAAAAAAAAAAAAAAAATACGACCAATGCTGTCTCTTCTTCCAAGTACACCCATTATATGGTCGTGGTGCACAGGACACTCCATGGAGTCGCCAATCAATTACGGAGATGTTACGTTCTACATAATTACAGAACCACACTGTCATTTATAAGCTGTTATTGAATTCATGTACACAGAAAAAGAAATCTTGGTGACCATACATAAACGTTTCTGTGCAGTGTATGACGACGCTGCAGTTGATAGGAGTACGATTGGGCGGTAGATAAAGAACGTTACACCTCAGGAAATACAGAAACAGAGCTCCATGATCAGCCACGCGCGGGATGTCCTTTCACAGCCACTGCTCCAGACGTGCAGGATCGTGTGGATGCACCCTCTTTGGGCCGCTTAAAGATTCTCTGCGGGGAACACACTTCGAAGATGACGAGAGTGCCAGTCATGCAGTGAAAACATGGCTACGCCGACAGGACAAGAGTTTTTACCAGCAGTAAATACATGTTCTTGCACAACGTTGGGGTTCGACTATAGAACGTGATGGAGACTACGTAGCAAAATAGAATATGGACAAGACATATTGATGTATATTGTCACTAAATACGTTCTGAGAAAAAAAATGTTGGGCATTACTCATTGAACGACCCTCGTACATAGAACGGTTGCTGGCAAATTATGCAATGTTAAATAATCACTGACATTTTTTAGCTATTTGCGAGGGTACAATGAGTTAAAGTCTTAGTTTTTAAAAATTTCCTTAAAGATATGTAGAAGTGACTTGTCTGTGAGGTGTACTTGTTCATTGAGAATGGGGTAGGAGGAGTTGGAGCTATGGATGTAAATTTCGAACTCTTCAAGAAGACTCATTTTCTTTCCTTTATTGACAGTGTGTAGCATCTGCAGGTTGTCTTTAATGGTTGTGAATGAATAGTGATAATCTTTCAGATCTGTTGCAAAAGTATATTTATTTGCTGCCTGATGATAGAGCAGAGGCGCTGAAACAGGTTCATGTTTATAGAAAAAAAGCCGGACATACGAGGTGCATTCAATAAGTAGTGCAACACCTTTTTTCGGCCAATTCCGGTTGCAAAAATGTGTTATTAGTTGTGGGACAGCGTGGAATATTCCTGGTTTATCCCCTAGAGTTTCGTGAAGTTGCGGTTAGGGGCGGGGCTATACATAACCTTCAGAATGGTGTATATAACGGGTGTGCGCTCCAAGCAGAGAGCTTGGCGAAAAACCAGAGAATCTTTATTTGCAGGCGCTTGAAGAATGTCTACGGAGACCTGGCAGTGAACAAAAGCACGGCGACTCGTTGGGGGAGGCGTCTATCACCATCACAACAAGGTCATGCAAACCTGTCGGATCTTCCGCGTGTCGGCCGGCCGCACACAGCGTGTTGGAACGTGCAGACACCCTCATTCTAGGTGATCGACGGATCACCATCAGCACCTCGCTGCTCAACTGGACGTATCTGTTAGTAGCGCTGACATCCTCGTCCTCCAGTTGTGGTAATCAATGGTACGCGCAAGCTGGGTTCCTCGCGTCCTAACAGAAAACCATAAAGAGAAACGAAGGACTATCTGTGCGGAATTTCTTGCGCGTTATGAGGCTGATGGTGACAGTTTTTTGTCTAACATCGACAGAGATAGAGAAACATCGAATCGGAAAACAGCTATCCATGCAAAGACGCCACACCTCCTCGGAAGAAAAATTTCAAAGCCGTACTCTCAGCTGGTACAATCATAGTGACGGTCTTCTGGGACTCTGAAGTGGTTATTCTGTTTCATGTCCTCCCTCATGGTGGAGCTATCAGCTCTAAAGTTTATTGTGATACACTCAGGAAATTGAAGAAACGACTTCAACGTGTTCATCGGCACAAAAATGCAAACGAACTTGTCCATCTCCATGACAATGAACGGCCTCACAGAAGATTGTGCAGCCGAGATGAACTCAAAAAACTTCATTGGACTGTTTTTCCTCATCCACCCCACAGCCCGGATTCGCCGTTTCTCACTTTCATCTGTTTGGCCTAGTCTACATCTACATAGATAGGTGCATGGTAGGGGGTACCCTGTACCACTACTTGTGATTTCCCTTCCTGTTCCATTCGCAAACTGAGCGAGGGAGAAACGATTGTCTGTACACCTCCGTATGAGCCCTAGTTTCTCATATATCGTCTTCGTGGTCCTTACGCGTGATGTATGTTGGGGGCAGCAGAATCGTTCAGAAGCCAGGCAGTCGGATTCAAATGCCGGTTCTCTAAATTTTCTCAATAGTGTTTCCCAAAAAGAAAACCCTCTTCCCTCCATGGATTCCAATTTGAGTTCCCGACCCATCTCCGTAACAGTTACATTTTGTCCGAATCTACCGGTAACAAAACTAGAAGCCATCCTGTGAATTGTTTCAATGTCGTCCTTCAATCCAACCTGGTACGGATCTCAGACACTCGAGAAGTACTCAAGAGTACATTGTACCAGCGACCTACATGCAGTATCTTTTACATTCTCCCAACAAACCGAAGTCGATCATTCGCCTTCCCTACCGCAGTTTTCAAATGCTCATTCCACCTCACAACGCTTTGCAACGTTACGCCCAGATATTTAAACGACTTCACTGTGTCAAGCTGGACACTGGTAATACTGTATCCGAACATAACAGGTTTGGTCTTCCTACTCATCCGTGTTACATTTTTCCACATTTAGGGATAGTTGCCATTCATCACAACAACTGGAAATTTTGTCTAACAAGGGGACCCTCCATACTGTAAATCACGGATGTTGATGATATTCAAATATGTTGTAGAAGCACTTACTCTAAGTACCGGGCTATCTGGTTTCTTAGCGACGGGTCTTGATTTTTGAGAAAATCTATTTTGAATTTCATTGCGTGCTCTGTATACCTGTAACATTACACCCATGCCGAGCAGTCAGCGTAGCGCAGCGGTAGAGGTTTATGGCTACTGCGGTAGAGGTACCATGTTCGAATCCTGCTCCTGTACTTTTTTTCAAAACCGACCGTATTTTTCAATTTTATTTCAAAGAATATCAGCAAACAGTGTAAGGTGTGCGAAATTATATTCTTTTGATTCTTCGTTCAACGCCTCTACTTGTGGATCTTCTTCTGGCTGCACTACTGCAGAAACACTTGGTTCTTTCATTTCACAGAATTTTGCTAACACACGGCAATAGAGACGCTTTGCGAGCAACTGACGCTGTAGTTAGATGCGAACGTAAAGGAATGCAACTCGCATCCTCATTGGCCGCAACTAGGAGCCGGGGTTCCCGTTACGGCTAACGGCATTCACAGAAGAGGGGACGATAATGGGCGGAGATCGATTTCAGGTAATACAAGAAGCGATCGTTGTACGAACATTTGGAACTCCAACTACGAACCACAAACGGAATGAATATTTGAAAAAAATTAATAACTGAATATATCTTTATAATTTCGCACATTTTGCACTGTTTGTCGATATTCTTTGAAATAAAACTGAAAAATTCGGTCGCTTTTGAAAAAAGAAGTAGACGAGCAGGATTCAAACACGGTACCTCCAGCGCGGTAGCCATGAACCTTTACCGCAGCGCTACACTGACTTGCTTGGAATATATGTAATGTTATGGGTATACAAAGCGCGCAAATAACTTCAAAATAGATTTTCTCAAAAACCAAGGCCCGTCGCTAAAAAACCGGATAGCCAGGTACTCAGGGTTGGTGCCTCTACAACATATTTGAAGCGCATCAAAATCCGTGATTTACAGTATGGAGGGTCCTCTTGTAAGTCGTCTTGTATCTTCCTACAGCCACTCAACTTCAACACCTTACCGCACACCTCGGCATCATCAGCAATCAACCTCAGACTACAGCCCAACCTGTCCGCCAAATCATTTATGCATGCAGAGGACAACAGCTGTCCTATCAAACTTCCCTGGGCACTCCTGACAACACCCTCGTCTCTGATGAACACTTCACAAGAAGCAATATGTGAACGATGGAGAGGTTATTGATGCAGCAAGACATTAGCCCCAATGTCGAACAGTAGTCTGGTACTGTGTGGGCGTACAGGCCCTCGCAATAAGGTGTCGTAATGCCGTCGCACTGAACGGATATTATGTCGAATAACATGGTTTTGTAGGCAAAAAGGTGAAGAATAATACAGTGTACTGGAATCATGAATAAAACCAACCTGCTTTCAGAAAAAAAGTGTTGTATTATTTATTGAACGCCCGTCATAACGCCTAGTAATTCTTAGTCCTAGTAACGTATGCCGCCTACAGCCGGGTACACGTGATTTACCCTTTGGCTCTTCTTGTTGCAGAAATGGACGGTGCTGTGGTGAGCCGCAACTGTTCGGTGCACGCCGTGCGTGTGCACCCCTGTGCCGAGGCGGCGTATGGGCAGCCCTGCAAGATCAGGAAGGGCCAGGCGGCCGGCATCTCCTTCTCCTACACGCCAGGTCAGTGGGCAACCGGCCGTGCCTGGCGCAAACATGTCGTTCGTCGTTGTTGTTAGTGGTGGTGGTGATGCTGCTACTGTCAGTGGAAGGGCACCAGTGGCAGGACCATCATCCACCAGTTTGGAGCCTCCAGAGACAGAGTGGATCCCACTGCCAGTAAAATATGACATTAAGTTTGTTGTTTCTTTCCAGTAGGCATGTGGCTGAACCACACGCTCTTCACTCGGTTGCAGTTTTCTGACAGCAAACTAATGTCATGTGGATACACCAGAGGTGTACAGGGTGATTTTTCCCACAATGTACAAACTCTAGGGATTGATCGATGAGACGATACAGAACAAAAAAGATATAATGAACTTATGTCCCTAGAAACAATTTATTCAATCATACCAAGCAAGGTGGCGCAGTACTTAGCACACTGGACTAGCATTTGGGAGGACGACAGTTCAACCACCATCCAGCCATCCTGATTTAGGTTTTCCGTGAGTTCCCTAAATCTCTACAGGCAAATGACGGGATGGTTCCTTTGGAAGGGCGCAGCCGACTTCCTTCCGCATCCTCCCCTAATTCGCTAGAACTGATGACCTCGCTGTTTGCCCACTCCCCCCAAATCAACCAACCAACCAATATTCAGTCATACATGGTTACAGAGACTGTGCTCTAATGCGCACTGTGCCGTGCAGCCACAGTTATAGTATGTGTTAGTTTCCATGTGCCTCAACACATGTGTGTAGGTGCTGTAGCATGTTCTGTCTCACACACTCACATTGGCCAGGCTGCATCTGAACAGTATCGAAGGCAGCATGAATGTCCCGCTCCAGTGTCTCCACATCTGGAAAGGGCTCTGTATACACGATAGTTCTGAGATGGCCCCATAACCAGAAATCAAGCAGGTTGAGATCCAGTGAACGAACAGGCCATACAACTGGACCCCCTTGTCTGATCCATCAACGATGGAAGACACGATTGAGATGCATCCGGGTGTTATCAGGGAAGTGGGATGGAGCACCATCATGTAGAAGCCACATAACCCTTTAAATCATCAATGGCACTTTTTCCAGAAGAAATGACGATAGTTACGGCCTGTTGGGCAACTTTGAAGGAAGACTGGTTCCCAGAGACAGTCGCCAATTATTCTGGCCCATACATTCTGGCTGCACCAATACTGATGATTCACCATCACCATACCACGAGGGATCTGCATAGTATCCCACAGACGACTGTTATGAAAATTGAAGATACAACTCCGCATAAAGATGGTATCAACAGTGGATAGGATGGCTGACACAAACCCCAGAATCGTAGTTGCCTGTGAAGAAACCAGTGAAAAAACTACTCCCAATGTGGAAAGTCTGTTGCTAGTAAGCCCTACACACACTGTAAATGATAAGGGTAATAAGAATTGTCATGGAGAATGTTCCGCACAGGCGTCTGGCTTACCCTAAACAGCCGGGCCAACTGCCTGGTGCTGACACGGCAGTCACCTACCATGGTGTTAATCACATTTTCCTTCAAGTCTGGTGTCTGAAAATTTCAGGTACATCTTTCATAATTTACCGCTTCCTGAAACGGTCTTCTCTCAGATAAATGGCGAAATACTGTTGCAATCATTGAGTGCTGTGGTTGTTATTGGCAGGGATAGGTCTACTGATACAACATTGTTGCCTGCCACCTGTTGCCATTTGCCTATCCCTAAGTAAACATCACTTACCCAAGATCTCGATTTGAATACGGGACCATTGTGTACAACGCAGTATCACATCCACTACAACATGAGTCAGCAAGAGAAGTGAATAGGACACAACATTACCAATTATAATGGCAGCAACACGACGTGGCATGGGCTCGAATGATATCTGAAGTAGTGCTGGAGGGAACTGACACGATGAATCCTGCAAAGCTATCCATAAATCCAAAAGAGTAAGAGTGGGTGAGATTTTTTCTGAACAGCATGTTGCAAGACATCCCACACATGCTCAATAATGTTCATGTCTGGTGAGTTTAGTGGCAAGTGGAAGTGTTTAAACTCAGAAGAGTGTTCCTGGAGCCACCACTCGTAACAATTCTGGACGTGTCGGGTGCACATTGTCCTGCTGGAATGGCCGAAGTCCGTAGGAATGCACAATGGACACGAATGGATTCAGGTCATCAGACAGGATTGCTACATACATGCGACCTGTGAAAGTTGTTTCTAGACGTATCAGTAGTCCCATATCGCTCCAACTGAAAACCGCCCACACCATTATAGAGCCTCCACCAGCTTGAACAGTTCGCTGCTGACATGCAGGGTCCATGGATTAATGAAGTCGTCTCCATACCCGTACATGTCCATCCATACAATTCGAAATGAGACTTGTCCACCAGGCAGCATGTTTCCAGTCATCAACAGTCCAATGTCGGTGTTGACAGGCCCAAGCGAGGCGTAAAGCTTTGTGTCGTCTAGTCATTGAGGGTACACGAGTGGGCCTTCGGCTCTGAAAACCCATATCGATGATGTTTCGTTGAATGGTTCGCACACTGACACTTGTTGATGGCCCAGCGTCGAAATCTGCAGCAATTTGTGGAAGGGTTGTACATCTGTCACGTTGAACGATTCTCTTCAGTCGTCGTTGGTCCCGTTCATTCAGGATCTTTATATGTATATTACGACCGTGGCTGAATACCAGATATTACAGAGTGAAAAAATGTCAGGAGGTTGATTTGTTTGTTTCCAGGGCTAGCAATTATACGGAGAGCACAAGCAACCAAACTTAATTGTTTGAGAAGCTCAGTAATACTCTTCTTCCATTTTAAGTTTTCATTAATGTGTACCCCCAAAAATTCTGAACATTTAACCCTATTTACTGACTCCTTTTCATGTGATCTCTCTGTTCACAGAACTGAATACAGCGTGTTTTCTCAGAATCAAGGGAGAGTCCATTTTCAGAGAGCTACTTAATAATTCTTAGGATAATATCATTTATCAGCTCTTCTATTCCTTTCTCTCTAACTTGATTACAACACTAGTACTGTCTGCTAGAAGTACCAATTTTGCTAGTTCAATGTTAAGTGGAAAGTTCGAAAGAAGTGGACCTAAAACTGTACCCTGCGGACTCTTTTTATAATTTTTTCCTTAATCACTAAAATTTCATATATTTCTAGCATTGTTTGAATAATTGGGTACAACTTTTTGTATTCTGTTTGTTATGTATAATTTAAAACAAGTATGTGTAAAGCTATCGATTTCATAAAATTTAACCTTTTCTAAGAGAGTAACATGATCTTCACAATCAAACACGTTGGAAAGCTCAGAGAAAGTGCCAGTGGACGATATTTTATTAATTAGGGCTTGCACTATTTTGTGGGTATTGTTACCTGCGTATTGTAACTGATATGTTCTGTTTATTTGACTGTTCAGTACATCCAGGATGTGTTTTGGTTGCAGATGAGAGTGCGGAGCAAGTGAAGGCGGTGGCCTACTGGCACGGCAACATGGGTGACGTGGCCTTCCAGGGCATGGACACAGACGGCTGCCACTTCACCAGCTGCCCACTGACTGCCGGTGCCCGGGCCAACTACTCGTACGACCTGCAGATCAGCAGAAAGTTCCCCTCTGTGAGTACCTGACATTGGACCTCTTCCCTTCTCTCCCTGAAATGTGTAGCGACCGTTCTGGAGGCCTAACAACTCCTTTGTAAGAATCAATATGGCTTCAGCAATCACAAATGCTGTGAAACCCAGCTTGCTCTGTTCATCCATGGATCCAGAAAGCATAGGTTGTGGACCTAAGGTTGACACCTGTTTCTTGACTTCCTGACAGGAATACTCCATCCCATGCAGATGTGTAACCATTGCAACCGTTTCTGGTTCAAATGGCTCTGAGCACTATGGGACTTAACATGCAACCGTTTCTGTACTAATAGGAACAGGTACGTGCCGAGTAAAACTGTGAGGGACGGGAAAAACCCACCGTGGTACAACAACAAAGTTAGGAAACTACTGCGAAAGCAAAGAGAGCTCCACTCCAAGTTTAAACGCAGCCAAAACCTCTCAGACAAACAGAAGCTAAACGATGTCAAAGTTAGCATAAGGAGGGCTATGCGTGAAGCGTTCATTGAATTCGAAAGTAAAATTCTATGTACCGACTTGACAGAAAATCCTAGGAAGTTCTGGTCTTACGTTAAATCGGTAAGTGGCTCGAAACAGCATATCCAGACACTACGGGATGATGATGGCATTAAAACAGAGGATGACACGCGTAAAGCTGAAATACTAAACACCTTTTTCCAAAGCTGTTTCACAGAGGAAGACCGCACTGCAGTTCCTTCTCTAAATCCTCGCACAAACGAAAAAATGGCTGACATCGAAGTAAGTGTCCAAGGAATAGAAAAGCAACTGGAATCACTCAATAGAGGAAAGTCCACTGAACCTGACGGGATACCAATTCGATTCTACACAGAGTACGCGAAAGAACTTGCCCCCCTTCTAACAGCCGTGTACCGCAAGTCTCTAGAGGAACGGAGGGTTCCAAATGATTGGAAAAGAGCACAGATAGTTCCAGTCTTCAAGAAGGGTCGTCGAGCAGATGCGCAAAACTATAGACCTATATCTCTGACGTCGATCTCTTGTAGAATTTTAGAACATGTTTTTTGCTCGCGTATCATGTCATTTCTGGAAACCCAGAATCTACTATGTAGGAATCAACATGGATTCCGGAAACAGCGATCGATCGTGTGAGACCCAACTCGCTTTATTTGTTCATGAGACCCAGAAAATATTACATACAGGCTCACAGGTAGATGCTATTTTTCTTGACTTCCGGAAGGCGTTCGATACAGTTCCGCACTGTCGCCTGATAAACAAAGTAAGAGCCTACGGAATATCAGACCAGCTGTGTGGCTGGATTGAAGAGTTTTTAGCAAACAGAACACAGCATGTTGTTATCAATGGAGAGACGTCTACAGACGTTAAAGTAACCTCTGGCGTGCCACAGGGGAGTGTTATGGGACCATTGCTTTTCACAATATATATAAATGACTTAGTAGATAGTGTCGGAAGTTCCATGCGGCTTTTCGCGGATGATGCTGTAGTATACAGAGAAGTTGCAGCATTAGAAAATTGTAGCGAAATGCAGGAAGATCTGCAGCGGATAGGCACTTGGTGCAGGGAGTGGCAACTGACCCTTAACATAGACAAATGTAATGTATTGCGAATACATAGAAAGAAGGATCTTTTATTGTATGGTTATATGATAGCGGAACAAACACTGGTAGCAGTTACTTCTGTAAAATATCTGGGAGTATGCGTGCGGAACGATTTGAAGTGGAATGATCATATAAAATTAATTGTTGGTAAGGCGGGTACCAGGTTGAGATTCATTGGGAGAGTGCTTAGAAAATGTAGTCCATCAACAAAGGAGGTGGCTTACAAAACACTTGTTCGACCTATACTTGAGTATTGCTCATCAGTGTGGGATCCGTACCAGATCGGTCTGACGGAGGAGATAGAGAAGATCCAAAGAAGAGCGGCGCGTTTCGTCACAGGGTTATTTGGTAACCGTGATAGCGTTACGGAGATGTTTAATAAACTCAAGTGGCAGACTCTGCAAGAGAGGCGCTCTGCATCGCGGTGTAACTTGCTCGCCAGGTTTCGAGAGGGTGCGTTTCTGGATGAGGTATCGAATATATTGCTTCCCCCTACTTATACCTCCAGAGGAGATCACGAATGTAAAATTAGAGAGATTAGAGCGCGCACAGAGGCTTTCAGACAGTCGTTCTTCCCGCGAACCATACGCGACTGGAACAGGAAAGGGAGGTAATGGCAGTGGCACGTAAAGTGCCCTCCGCCACACACCGTTGGGTGGCTTGCGGAGTATCAATGTAGATGTAGGTGTAGATGTCACCACTGACATCGCCTGTAAACATACGCACAATTACAATGAGTGCTACGTAGGGGCAGAACGTCCCACTCCAATGAACTGCAGCATTCCAGTTGAATCTAAAGCACTAGTATGGACTCATTAGAGTCGTTTGTGGAACGGACAGTTGCAACCAATGATCAGATCTGGATAATCACATAGTGCGTAGGAGACTTCTCAAACAGTAAAGTTGCTCGTTGTATGCACTGGAGTCAAAGTGAAGTGGCGCAGGCATGAAATCGGTTCCAACTGACAGATAGTGTTGAGGACTTACCTCGCATAGACCGCCCATGTTCTACAGATGCCCAGGATTATCGGTATCTACAATTTTTTAGTTAGAGCACACTTGCTTCGGAACTGAATTGGGCGTTCGAAGAGGCTACAGGAGGTCGTGTATCATATTACACTGTTAGGTGACAACTTTATTGATGCAAATTTCCATTCTGGACGACCATGGCGGTTCTAGGCGCTTCAGTCCGGAACCATGCGGCTGCTACGGCCGCAGGTTCGAATCCTGCATCGGGCATGGATGTATGGATGTGTGTGTTGTCCTTAGGTTAGGTTTACGTAGTTCTACGTCTAGGGGACTGATGACTTCGGATATTAAGTCTCATAGTGCTTAGAGCCATTTGAACCATTTGAACTACCATGATGAGGACCATGTCGTACACCAGAACACCATAGATTCAATTACAGATGGGTAACAAATCATGCCGAATGAATGCCCCAGGACTGGTGCAAGGTGTTGTTTATGGACGAAACTCGGATCGGAATGTATCCTGATAATCACAGCTGGTTGGAGACAATTCTGTAATGTCTATCGTCTCTAACATTGTGTCCCAGAAGTACTAAAGCTGGTGGTGAGTGTTGTTCTGGGGTGGCATTATATGGGGTCACCGTATGCTCCTCGTGGTTGGTGAGGGCAATCCCGCTGCTCTACGGTACACGGACGAGATTTGGTGCCAATTTCATCTTGATGGATAGTGTGCTCTTCGTGCTGTTCTCGTGTACACACTTCATCAGTGTGCTAGGATCACCAGAATGGTGTGGCCTGCCTGTTACTCGGACATGAACCCAATCGAACACGTGTGGGATGATTGGAACAAGCTGTTTCAAGACGTCGACAACTACCACATACTCTGCGCGGCTTGCACAGAATCGCCATTGGTGAGTGGGATAGTTTGGACCTGGGCTGGCTTGTTGATCTCACTGATGGTACACCACGATGGGCTCAAGCCTGCATCCGAGCGGGTGATGTTCAAGAGTTCAAAAATGGTCAAATGTGTGTGAATTCCTAAGGGACCAAACTGCTGATGTCATCGGTCCCTAGACTTACACACTACTTTAATTTAACGGTAAAGACAACACACACACCCATGCCCGAGGGAGGACTTGAACCTCCGGCGGGAGTGGTCGCACGATTCATGCATGGCGCCTCTAACCAGGCGGGCACAAGGCGCGGCGATGTTCAGAAGTGCCGAGAATAATCACCCATGAGAAGTAGACGATTTTGTTGTTACAGCTTTTCTTTATTCTTTTTTTAGTGATCTCATGCATCAGACCAATTTGGTTTTCTCCGCAATGAATTTCGAAATAAATTGGTGATGTAAACCTTTTATTTATGTGGTTACAAGCATACGGATTAGCCTAACAATTATTCAGTTGAATGAAAGACCTTCTAGCAGACTGAGTATTTTTAATGAAATTTCAGATATTTGACTGTATGTTTAATAGTCATTTGTCTCACATTATCACCATTATAGCTTCATAGTCATTGCCAAGATTAAACGTGAAGTGAGAATCAATAAACAATACAGATCATAACACTGCAGAGCATAATGTGAAGAACGTAAAACTCATTACATATTAAGTAGCGTTTCTGACGCATCATCAAATGTCTGAGATGCCTGACTGACATGTCATCGTCAAAACCTTACAACCTACACTGGAGCGCCAAAGGAAGTGGTATAGCCATGCGTATTCAAATAGAGAGATACGTAAACAGGCATAATACTACACTGCGGTGTCTGGTGCTGTTGTTAGATCAGTTAGCGACGAAATGGTTGTTATCCCATATGATCTCTATATGAGTGTACCATAAATATCAGAAAACCGGTAAAACATTGCGGGCGAAAAAAGATCACGCAAGAACGGGACCAACGACGACTGAAGAGAATCGTTCAACGTGACAGAAGTGCAACACTTCCGCAGATTGCTGCAGATTTCAATGGTGCACCATCAACAAGTGCCAGCGTGCGAACCATTCAATGATACATCATCAACTGGGCTTTCAGAGCTGAAGCCCCACTCGTGTACACTTGATGACTGCACAAGAGAAAGCTTTACGCCTCGTCTGGGCCCATCAACAACAACATTGGACTGTTGATGACTGGAAACATGTTACCTAGTCGGATGAGTCTCGTTTCAAATTGTATCGAGCGGATGGACGTGTACGGGTATGGAGACAACCTCATGAATCCATGGACCCTGCACGTCAGCAGGGGACTGTTCAAGCTGGTGTAGGGCGTGTGTAGTTGGAGTGATATGGGTCTCCTGATACGCCTAGATACGACTCTGACAGATGACAGGTACGTGAAGCATCTTGTCTGATCACCGGCATCCATTCATGTCCATTGTGCATTCCGATGAACGTGGGCAATTCCAGCAGGAAAGTGCATCACCCCACATGTCCAGAATTGCTACAGAGTGATTCCACGAACACTCTTCTGGGTTCAAACATTTCCGCTGGCTACAAAACTCCGAAGACATGAACATTATTCAGCATATCTTGGATGCCTTGCAACATGCTGTTCAGAAGAGACATCTACCCGCTCGTACTCTTTATGGACAGCCATGCTGGATTCATGGTGTCATTTCTCTCCAGCACTACTTCAGATATTAGTCGGGTCCAAGCCGCGTAGTGTTGCGACACTTCTGCGTGCTCGCGGGGCCTCTACACAATATTATACACGTGTACCAGTTTCTTAGACTCTTCAGTGTACATCTGCTCATATGAAATTAATGGTCGCATTACAGGGTACGAGTACAGTCACAGATCTTAAGGATGAAAGTGTCTTTCGCATGGTGTGTCACTGCTAAGTAAAATGACTCGATGAATCTTGGACCATAGACAGAAAGAACTGTTACTGTTTATTAAAGATGATGACAAGAAATACGCAGTGAGACGGACAGAAATTACACTGAAGTGACCACGATTCATGATGGTCACTTGGACATTACAACAGGTGGAACATGTTTCTTGATAAGGTGGGCTGGTACCACTGACGGCAGTGAATGCTCTGCAATGTGCTGCTATACTCGCCACAAGCTTGGTGGGGAGCTTCGTGGTGGAACTTCCCATCCATCCACCGACACGGTCGACAACTGCTGGATGGTCCTCAGTTCATTTGGTAGTGCCACAGTATGTCTCCTCAATGCATCCCACACGTCTTTGCTGGGATTTAAGTTGGGATATGGACAGGCCAGTCTTTTCACCCTCTCATTCTAAAAGGTCCTCCGCCTGTACTGTTCGATGCGGACGCGCATTGTCCACCATAAAAAGGAAGCCAGGGCTGAATGCACCTCTGAAAGGCCATACATGGGGAAGGAGTACAGCGTTGCAGTAACGCTGATCAGTGAGTGTACTATGGTCAATGATGTGAGGGTCAGTGCATCAATGCAAGATTATGACTCCCCACACCACAACACTCGACCACCAAAACAATCATAACCGATAATGTTCTGGGTGTGCCTCTCGTCACATGAGGTTACATCCTGACTGACTACTGCTCTCATCTCAGAAGAGCACACGACCCCAATCCACGTTTGACCAGCTGCTATATTCTTGGTACCATTGCAACCAGTGTTGCCGATGTATGGGTATCAACGAAACACGGCATACTGTTCTTCAGGCAACCTTGCCTGTCGCACAGTGAAATGGCCATCTGCTGCCTTAGGTAACTGCAGTTTCCAATTTTCTGCTGATAGTTCCCTGTGTGGAGTCTTCCAGGTGTTTTCTTTGGGCCACGTGGTAATGAAGAACCCCACGACAGTGCACCATAACTGCTAACTGCTTGACACACTGTATCTAAAAATGGCTCTGAGCACTATGGGACTCAACTGCTGAGGTCATTAGTCCCCTAGAACTTAGAACTAATTAAACCTAACTAACCTAAGGACATCACAAACATCCATGCCCGAGGCAGGATTCGAACCTGCGACCGTAGCGGTCTTGCGGTTCCAGACTGCAGCGCCTTTAACCGCACGGCCACTTCGGCCGGCACACACTGTATCTTTTCCAATGCCTTGTGTTGGGGGGGGGGGGGGGGGGGGGCTAGTCCCATCTGCCGTTGTAGTGACGCTCACCTCATGTCATGTGACGTACAGATTTCTGTGAATGACAGGTAGACCTCTGGCAACTGGCTCCCGTCGTCTGTGAACAGCCAAAGGGACTGTGTCTGTGACACAGTATCCACAGTCAACGTCTATCTTCAGGAGTTCTGGGGACCAGAGTGATGCAAAATCTTTTTTGATGTGTGTAGATGCATGCAATCCAGAAAATCAAAAAACAAATAGTGATCCCAAAGACTGTCTATATAGATGTCATTGTGTAAAACTGTAATCCATTCGCTCTTATTATCTTAAATACGAAGGATGGTACGTATACAAAGGTTTGGCCAAAATAAGAAAACACTGCGAAAATTGAATGCTTGAACACAAATGGAGATGCTAGCCAGGCCTGCAGGTTGCGACGTCATAACTGACCACGAAACAGCACCTGCGCAGGGTCCTCTCTGCATTGCAAGTGTGAGTGGCGAACAGAACAATGTCCTGTGTAGCAGTGAGTATATTATAGCGGAGCTAAGTGAATTCGACTGTGGGCAAATTGTTGATGCTCGTACGGTGTTTCAAGAAGCCACACATCGAAGGTTTATATCACATACAGGGAAAGCGGAAAAACATCAACCCCCGTGTCACAAGGCGGATGAAAGTGCATGGGGTGTGCCCAAGACAGACGGCCATTGAAGAGGACTGTGACGCAAATAAGAGGACTACAACTTCAGAAGCCTTTGCAGAACTGATCGTCGCACTCGCGAAACCTGTCAGCACCAAAACAACACCATAAGCAGGGCAGAGCGAGCTGAAATACCAAAACCACTCATCACTGATGCAAATGCCCATAACAGGAAATAGTAGTGCCGAAGCCACAAAGCCCAGACTGTGGAGCATTGGAAGAAAGTCATATGGTTGGACGAGTCTTGTTTCACACCATTTCCAGTTCTGGCTGAGTTTACGTCTGGAGTAAGCTGGTCCAAGCCTGCAGTACAGACTCCTTGCTGCCAAGAGTGAAACATGACAGTGGTTCTGTGATGATTCTGGCAGCCATATCGCGGTATACCATGGGCCCCATTGTTGCTCTGGAGGGTATCATTACTGCCTAGAATTACTTGCCGTTTTGGCTGGTAAGGTCTATACCATGGTACAATGTTTGTTCCCCATTGGTGATACTGTGTTCTGAGATGACAGGGCCCCTGTTTACACATCCAGCATCTTCCAGGACTAGTTCTGTGGGCACTTTGATGAAATTTCGCCCTATTGTTGCTCTGGAGGGTCGCATTACTGCCTAGGGCTACTTGACCATTCTGGCTGGTAAGGTCCATCCCATGGTGCAATGTTTGTTCCCCATTGCTGATACTGAGTTCAGCGATGACGGGGACTCTGTTTACACATCCCGCATCTTCCAGGACACTTTGATGAAATTTCGTGTTTCCCTAGCCACCATTTTGATGAAATTTCGTGTCTCCCTAGCCACCACAATCAACAGCTCTCAATATTATTGAACCTTCGTTGTCTACTTTTGGGAGGAAGGTGTTGATTACCGTCCACCTTCATCATAGTTACCTGAACTTGCCACTATTTTGCAGGAAGGATGGTATAAGATTCCCTAGGAACCCATATGGCACCTGGATTTATCCATTCAGAGACGACTGAGTGCTGTTTGAATGCCAACAGTTTTTCCAGCATGGCAACGTGTTGTTGTATTTGTGGTGTTCCGTATTTTTGTCCCACCCCTGTATGTGGCATCATTAAACAAAACCAGCCATTCTTCGGATCATGACTTGTTTTATGTTTCAGAAAGATTACAAGTAATTATTATCTCAAGCTGCTCTTCCAGAGTCTGACATTTTCCTAATTATATATTTTGTGTCCTTTTTCAGAGGGAGTATAGCGTGATGTGGAAGCTGTGGAACAAGGGCGAGCCCATCAAGTTCGAGTGCTGCTTCATCGTCAGGATAAAGATCCTGGGCGTGGGCAAGAACTGAGAGCATCGTGACGCAATCTGACTTGTGATCCAGTAGCAGGAGGCTGGCGGCTCCTAACACTGTGTCATTCCTCGGTTTCTGGCATTAAAGTCTCTTTCCGAATCACCTCCGCTGTGGAATTATTGCATCCCTTATCACCTTTGTGTGTGTGTGTGTGTGTGTGTGTGTGTGTGTGTGTGTGTGTGTGTGTGTGTGTGTGCACGTGTTTGTACGCTGCAGTGGTTCGACCCTCATGTGTGGAAAAAGTAGAGTAATGGCTGCTTCCTATCATACGTAGTACCATTATCGCAGCAGCCTTTTCAGTAGTTGCAAGGGCAGCAGTCTGGATGATTGACTGATCTGGCCTTGTAACTCTAACCAAAATGGCCTTACTGTGCTGGTACTGCGAATGGCTGAAAGCAAGGAGAAACTACAGCCGTAATTTTTCCCGAGGGCATGTAGCTTTACTGTATGGTTAAATGATGATGGCGTCCTCTTGGGTAAAATATTCGGATTTCTGGGCGGGGACTACTTAGGAGGACGTCGTTATCAGGAGAAATAAAACTGGCGTTCTACGGATCGGAGTGTGGAATGTCAGATCCCTTAATCGGGCAGGTAGGTTAGAACATTTAAAAAGGGAAATAAATAAGTTAAAGTTAGGTATAGTGGGAATTAGTGAAGTTCGGTGGCAGGAGGGACAAAACTTTTGGTCATGTGAAGACAGGGTTATAAATACAAAATCGAATAGGGGTAATGCAGGAGTAGGTTTAATGATGAATAAAAAAAAATAGGAATGTGGCTAAGCTACTACAAACAGCATTATTGTCGCCAAGACAGATACGAAACCCACGCCTACCACACTAGTACAAGTTTATACGCCAACTACCTCCGCAGATGACGAAGAGATTGATGAAATGTTTGATGAGATAAAAGAAATTATTCAGTGAGTGAAGGGAGACGAAAATTTAGTAATCATGGGTGACTGGAATTCGATAGTAGGAAAAGGAAGAGAAGGAAACGCAGTAGGTGAATAAGGAATGGGGGTAAGGAATGAAAGAGGAAGCAGCCTAGTAGAATTTTGCACAGAGCATAGCATAATCCTAGCTAACAGTTGGTTCAAGAATCATGAAAGAAGGTTGTATACATGGAAGAGGCCTGGAGAAACTAGAAGGTATCAGATAGATTATATAATGGTAAGAGAGAGAGTTAGGAACCAGATTTTAAATTGTAAGACATTTCCAGGGGCAGATGTGGACTCTGACCACAATCTATTGGTTATGAACTGTAGATTAAAACTGAAGAAACTGCAAAAAGGTGGGAACTTAAGGAGATGGGACCTGCATAAACCGACTAAACCAGAGGTTGTACAGAGTTTCAGGGAGAGCATATGGGAACAATTGACAGGAATGGGGGAAAGAAATACAGCAGAAGAAGAATGGGTAGCTCTGAGAGATGAAGTAGTGCAGGCAGCAGAGGATCAACTAGGTAAAAAGACGAGATACTGAATTTAATTGATGAAAGGAGAAAGTACAAAAACGCAGGAGGTGAAGCAGGCAAAAAGGAATACAAACCTCTCAAAAATGAGATCGACAGGAAGTGCAAAATGGCTAGAGGTCAAATGTAAGGATGCAGAGGCATATATCACTAGGGGTAAGATAGACACTGCCTACAGGAAAATTAAAGAGACCTTTGGAGAAAAGAGAACCACTTGTATGAATGTCAAGAGCTCAGATGGAAACTCAGTTCTAAGCAAATAAGGGAAAGCAGAAAGGTTGAAGGAGTACATAGAGGGTCTATACAAGGGCGATGTACTTGAGGACAATATTATGGAAGTGGAAGAGGATGTAGATGAAGATGAAATGGGAGATATGATACCGTGTGAAGAGTTTGACAGAGCACTGACAGACCTAAGTCGAAACAAGGCCCTGGGAGTAGACAACATTCCCTTAGAACTACTAATAGCCTTGGGAGAGCCAACCCTGACAAAACTACAATCTGGTGAGCAAGATGTATGAGAGGCGAAATACCCTCAGACTTCAAGAAGTATATAATAATTTTAATCCCAAAGAAAACAGGTGTTGACAAATGTGAAAAATACCGAACTATTAGTTTAATAAGTCACAGCTGCAAAATACTAACACAAATTCTTTACCTACGAATGGAAAAACTGGTAGAAGCTGATCTCAGGGAAGATCAGTTTGGTTTCCGTAGAAATGTTGGAACACTTAAGGCAATACTGACCCTAGATTAAGGAAAGGCAAACCTACGTTTCTATCATTTGTAGACTTAGAAAAAGCTTTTGGCAATGTTGACTGGAATACTTTCTTTCTGAAGGCGGCAGGGGTAAAATACAGGGAACGAAAGGCTATTTACAATTTGTACAGAAACCAGATGGCAGTTATAAGAGTCGAGGGGCATGAAAGGGAAGCAGTGGTTGGGAAAGGAGTGAGACAGGGTTGTATCCTATCCCCGATGTTATTCAATCTGTATATTGAGCAAGCAGTAAAGGAAACAAAAGAAAAATTCGGAGTAGGTATTAAAATCCATGGAGAAGAAATAAAAACTGTGAAGTTCGCCGATGACATTGTAAGTCTGTCAGAGACAGCAAAGGACCTAGAAGAGCAGTTGAACGGAATGGACAGTGTCTTGAAAGAAGGATACATGCTGAACATCAACAAAAGGAAAACGAGGATAATGGAATGTAGTCGATTTAAATCAGGTGATGCTGAGGGAATTAGATTAGGAAACGAGACACTTAAAGTAGTTGATGAGGTTTGCTATTTGGGAAGTAAAATAACTGATGATAATCGAAGTAGTGAGGTTTTAAAATGTAGACCGGGAATGACAAGGAAAGCGTTGCTGAGGAAAAGAAATTTGTTAACATCGACATTAGATTTAAGTGTCAGGAAAATATTGGTATGGAGTGTAGCCATGTATGGAAGTGAAACGTGGACGATAAATAGTTTAAACAACAAGAGAATAGAACCTTTCGAAATGTTGTGCTATAGAACAATGCTGAAGATTAGACGGGTAGATCACATAGCTAATGAGGAGGTATTGAACTGAATCGGGGAGAAGAGAAATTGCTGGCACAACTTGACTAGAAGAAGGGATCGGTTGGTAGGACATGTTCTGAGGCATCAAGGGATCACTAGTTTAGTATTGGAGGGCAGTGTGGAGGGTAAAAATCGTAGAGGGAGACCAAGAGATGAATACACTAATCAGATTCAGAAGGATGTAGGTTGCAGGTACTGGCATATGAAGAAGCTTGCACGGGATAGAGTAGCATGGAGAGCTGCATCAAACCAGTCTCTGGACTGAAGACCACAACAACAACATCACTAACGTTGTATTAGGATCAAAATTACTACTGACCTTCACTTAGTTGATTTCCGAAGGTTTTGTCCCAATACAGATATTTTATCGATTTTTGCTATTAAATTGGGGCCACAACGTCTTTTTCCTTATACGATAAAAAACTCTCAATTAACTGTTACATATTAACAGCCCAGGTTATTGCGTTGCTCTGTTAACCATAGATAGTAATTAACTGCGGCGTCGCAGCATGCAATAATCTTTGACACACGAAATATGTATTCTGAACTGATATTACGAGAGTTGCCTAGAAAGTAATGCACCGCATTCTTCTCAGCCGAAAACAATGCTACGAATACGAAATGTCTCCTAAGCGAGCGCGCCAAGTTTTCGTCAGTTCCGACAGTTGGCGTAGCTGCAGGCAGTTTCAAAACGGCGTCTGTAAGTAATGTACGTTACAAGCAACGTGCCGTCGTCGAGTTTCTCACTGCAGAGAAAGAAACTGTTGGGGATATTCACAATTGCTTGTGCATAGTCTAAGCATCTACTATCGACAGAAGTACAGTCAGTCTCTGGGTACGGAGAGTGAGGTCATCGGAAGGCGGTTCGGCGGAGTTCCACAATTTGCGGCAGTCGGGGAGACCATGTAAAGATGTCACACCTGACATGTTGCAGCGAGCTGCTGTTGTCATTCGCGAGGACACACGCCATTCGTGGAAGACATTTTGAGGAGAATGAGGAGGTGATTCACACAGTGAAGCACTGTCCCCGCCACCAGGACAAGAATTGGTACCGACAGGACATACACGTCCTTATTTGGCGCTGGAGGAAGGCCATGGAACGGGACGGAGATTACGTGGAAAAATAGGGTGTATAGATAAAACACCATTCTTTCGTGTGTGTAAGTCTCATTATGTTCAGTAAAGAATAGTTGAAGAAAAAAATGTGGTGAATTACTTTCTGGGTAACCTTCCTATCATTTGAAGTTGCCATCGGGATAATCAATTAATGTACTTCTTACTGACAAACAAGTTAACCCACATTTCCTTTCAGAAATTAGTAAACAATTCGTTTAAATTCTCTTCATCGAAGTACGTCACTACCAGAGATGAAATAACTACTTCAGCTTAGTGTTGTACATGGTTTTTGCTTTAATTCATAGATAGCACTTATTTCAATAATGTTTCTATTGGATAATGTTCAGAATAGCTTCATTTAGACATTTTTTAAACTAAATGACCAACAAACACATTTTTTTCGTATTTTCAAAGCTTCAAACATATGTATTACGTGTAACAATGTACAGGGTGAGTCACTAACTATTGCCACTCAGAATAACTCCGAAATTATGATAGGAGCTGAAAGGTTTGTGGAACAAAAGTTGTATTCGACAACAGGGGCTGTAATATGACGTTGGTTTCTTGTTGCTGGCTGGGGTCGCTTCAGAGATAAGAAGGTCAACTTCGTTTTTTAAATGGGATGCTATAGTTTTGTACTTATTTTCTGACAGTGACTATCGAGACGAATCCAATGATGTGTAACAGTAAGGTCTTTGAAGGTCAACGAAGGTCACAAAGGTGGCATGAACGTCCATTTACAGAAGGTGTTCGAAGTGATGACCATTGGTATCAATGCAGTGCTGCAATTTTCTTATTATGGATTGAGTGGTATTCCCATGCAACGTTTGTCCCACAAACTTTTCAGTTACTGTCATACTTTCGGAGGTATTCTAGGTGGCAATAGTTAGTGACTCACACTGTAGATTTCATTCGACAGAATAAATCTTTATGTAAATCACAAAGTAAATAAATGCAGTCGTGGCCATCTCAGAAGTTAAGTGATACAAATCTCGATACAAACTGAACTATCTTCTTTCACATTATAATACAGGGTGTTTCAAAATGAATATACAGGTTTTAAGACTTTGTATCTCATATTACATTCACCTTACAATTATAAATAATACACCAAATGAAAGAGAAACACAAACATTTTTTGTACAATTATTCATTGTTAAAACCATCACACATCGAGCCCATAGGTGAAGTGTTCCGAAACCTTGATCAATGTGTCAGTAACTGTTGCAATAGCACTGTTTCTAAAGTCGGATAGATCAGCTGGTATCGGAGGCACATACACAGGATCGCATCAGATCGTGTATGAACATGGAGGTTATGCATAAAATGCTGTGTCAACCGGCCCCTTGCGCCCAATCCACCGGTCACATACAACGTCGTCTAACCAGTTTGTTATGCCAGTGAGGCGGCACATCACCTTGCTCCCAAATGAAGATGTGTTGTTCAGCTTCTTCCCATTGAGGCACAGCCCATAGCTGTAGCACATCAAGATAAGAAACATGAGCTACAGTTGATTCACCAAAAAAGAAAGGCCCATAAACTTTCCGCAGGGATATTTCTCGGGGCTAAGCGTGAAAGACTCTCGCTCGTTCAACATGTTTTTCAGTCACTCATTCTCATTCATTATTCTTCCTGTTGTGCACAGATATACAAACAAAACTGTTTGAGTTGCTCTTTCATTTGGTGTATTATTTACAATTTAAAGTTAAACATAATAATTGCTACAATGCCTTAAAACCGGCATGTTCATTTTGAAACACCCTGTATTATGCTCGGTTTCTTACAATAATTAACTACAGCATCTTCGCATCGTTGGACGAATCTTTCTGCAGCGCATGGCTGGCGGCTCAGCCACGAACCAGTACGGCATTTCCTCACCTGCAAAACAGCGCCGGCAGAACTCTCCACCACTGTCAAGTCCCCATGCAGTTCAAGAAACAAAAGCAACACACGCATTTTGGAATGTTTACTCAATATACCTATTGTAATAGAAGCGTTAATCATTTATTGAAATAACAAAATAAAATACTCTACCATGTGTGGTGAGAGCAGTGAGAATTGTAGTGAATCAGCTTCTAAGATAAGTAAGCGCATTGTGTGCATGTGTGTGTATGTATGTATGTGTGTGTGTGTGTGTGTGTGTGTACACTGTTATACACTCCTGGAAATGGAAAAAAGAACACATTGACACCGGTGTGTCAGACCCACCATACTTGCTCCGGACACTGCGAGAGGGCTGTACGCACGGCACAGCGGACACACCAGGAACCGCGGTGTTGGCCGTCGAATGGCGCTAGCTGCGCAGCATTTGTGCACCGCCGCCGTCAGTGTCAGCCAGTTTGCCGTGGCATACGGAGCTCCATCGCAGTCTTTAACACTGGTAGCATGCCGCGACAGCGTGGACGTGAACCGTATGTGCAGTTGACGGACTTTGAGCGAGGGCGTATAGTGGGCATGCGGGAGGCCGGGTGGACGTACCGCCGAATTGCTCAACACGTGGGGCGTGAGGTCTCCACAGTACATCGATGTTGTCGCCAGTGGTCGGCGGAAGGTGCACGTGCCCGTCGACCTGGGACCGGACCGCAGCGACGCACGGATGCACGCCAAGACCGTAGGATCCTACGCAGTGCCGTAGGGGACCGCACCGCCACTTCCCAGCAAATTAGGGACACTGTTGCTCCTGGGGTATCGGCGAGGACCATTCGCAACCGTCTCCATGAAGCTGGGCTACGGTCCCGCACACCGTTAGGCCGTCTTCCGCTCACGCCCCAACATCGTGCAGCCCGCCTCCAGTGGTGTCGCGACAGGCGTGAATGGAGGGACGAATGGAGACGTGTCGTCTTCAGCGATGAGAGTCGCTTCTGCCTTGGTGCCAATGATGGTCGTATGCGTTTTTGGCGCCGTGCAGGTGAGCGCCACAATCAGGACTGCATACGACCGAGGCACACAGGGCCAACACCCGGCATCATGGTGTGGGGAGCAATCTCCTACACTGGCCGTACACCACTGGTGATCGTCGAGGGGACACTGAATAGTGCACGGTACATCCAAACCGTCATCGAACCCATCGTTCTACCATTCCTAGACGGGCAAGGGAACTTGCTGTTCCAACAGGACAATGCACGTCCGCATGTATCCCGTGCCACCCAACGTGCTCTAGAAGGTGTAAGTCAACTACCCTGGCCAGCAAGATCTCCGGATCTGTCCCCCATTGAGCATGTTTGGGACTGGATGAAGCGTCGTCTCACGCGGTCTGCACGTCCAGCACGAACGCTGGTCCAACTGAGGCGCCAGGTGGAAATGGCATGGCAAGCCGTTCCACAGGACTACATCCAGCATCTCTACGATCGTCTCCATGGGAGAATAGCAGCGTGCATTGCTGCGAAAGGTGGATATACACTGTACTAGTGCCGACATTGTGCATGCTCTGTTGCCTGTGTCTATGTGCCTGTGGTTCTGTCAGTGTGCTCATGTGATGTATCTGACCCCAGGAATGTGTCAATAAAGTTTCCCCTTCCTGGGACAATGAATTCACGGTGTTCTTATTTCAATTTCCAGGAGTGTAGAAATACAGCTCCTCACGTTGTGGCCAGTGCTATGATACAAATCCGTGGGCGAGCAGCGACCTTATGCTGGAAGTGGTATGCTGCAAGAAGTATTGCCTCACATACCAACAGCTGTTGGCAGGTTACCCCGGGATTCATTGAGCGCTGGCGGCTGATGCCGCGTGACACGCTTTCGCTGCTGCTTCTGGGGCGCAGACTATGGCAAAATCTCGAGAGTGTGTTGGACTTCACCCCAGAGTTGAGTTGATATGCTTCGGTACTATATAGGGTGTCCCAGAAATGTTGCGACAAACCTTGAGGGGTTTAGAGAGTGTGTTGAGCAAGAAATTGAGGAAGAAGCCCGTTTCCAGAAACGTCATCCAACAACGCTATAGCTCCTGCCACGAGGCCACCCCTTTGGCAGCAAACGTGCCTTTATACGCTGACGTCTCGCAGTGTTGCTTGTTTTTCAATGTCCGCGACTGACTGCAGCGATCGCCAGTGGAGAAGATGGAGCTAGCTGCTATGTAGCCAGGCCTTGTCTCCTATGAATGCGGTGGTTGAGGGTTTCCGACATGTGTTTCCATCTGCAATTTATTTTTCTCCTGTATACGGTAAAACATTGAGTGTTTTAGAGGATTCTAGCAGAAAAATAAACTGCATATGGCAACCCGTGACCAAAGTGTCTGAACAACACTGTGTAATGCGGACTTGAGCTCTGGGTGTTATCAGAGGCGTATCTGTCACTGTAAAAGGAGGCAAGGTGTATTACGATGTCAGAAGAGATACAGTGGGAGGATGGTCAGGAGAGCTCAGAGCCTCTGAACTTAGACTGGTTATTGGATGTTAAATAAGTAACAGATCCACCAGGGACATTTCAATGTTTATAAAGCTGTAAAGCTGCCCGTATCAGCTGTTTCTCATGTGAGTGTGACGTGTAAATGCGAAGGAATAACTACAGCCAGACCTCACATACTTATGGGTCCTGACAGTTGAGCATTGAGAAAGGCGGTTGTAAAAAAAAAAAAGAAAAATCGCGTGAAATCAGCAGGATCAATAGCTCGTGAGTCCCAAAGTAATACCAGCAGTTCAGCTAGGCCTATTAATGTGCGTAGGGAGTTGAAAACAGTGGGGTAGAGTGGTCGAGCACCTCTTGAACGTCTGGAATGCTAAGCAACACTTGAGGTGCTCCAAAGAGCGACGCCACGGGACAGTGGATGACTAGAGATGAGTGCTTTGGAGTGATAAATCATGCTGCACCTTGTGGAAATGTGGTGGTATGGTTTAGGTTTCACGAATCCCTCAAAAATATTACACATCACGTGTAGTGGCAAAAATGAAGAGGAGGGAGTTTTACAGTGTGGGGATGTCTTTCGTACTTTTGCTGTGGTTCTTTTATTGCACTTAAGTAAACGCTAATTGCAAAACAATGTGAAAAAATTTTACAGCATTGTGTATTGCGGACAGCAGAGGAATAGTTCAAACAGCCTGACTCTATGAGTGTGAGAATGCACCTGAGTAATGGAACAAACTTCGCATGAGCGCATTTTGTTAGTGGAGGTTGCCTACATCAGGGGCAGGTATGCACTCAGGGGAAAACCTATTGTTCTCCTTTGATTGACAGGTCATTAACCTATCGTTCTCCTGTCAATGAAAGAACAGTAGGCTAATGACCTGTCAATCAAAGGACAACAATAGGTTTGCCCCTGAGTGCATACCTGCCCCTGATGTAGGCAACCTGCACTAACAAAATGTGCTCATACGACATTTGTTCTATTACTCACCTGACATAAAGCAGCATGAGTGAGGCAATGGACTGTGGACAATAGCATTCTGAAATGGGCTGGAATGTGATGTGAACACGTTTTACAGTGTTTTGTACTGCGCACAGTAGAGGAATAGTTTGAACAGCCTGACTGTATTTGTATGAGAATGCACCTTGTCATGAAGCAGCATGTGTGAGGTGATGGACTGTGAACAGTAGCATTCCTGAAATGGACTGGACTATCAGTACCCTGACCTGAACCCAATAGAGGCCTTTGGAATGGGTTAGAGTGTTGACTTTGCTCCAGATACCAGCATCCAACACGTTTACCTTTCTGGTTTTGGCCTTTGAGCAAGAATGGGCTGCCATTCCTCTGTAGAAATTCTGAAATGTCATTGTGGCTAGTAGAATTCAGGTCATCGTAAAGGCAAAAGGTGGACACATCACAATCAATTCTCCACTAATAGCTGGCCGGGTAATTTTGATCAGATACTGCATGTTTACATGTTTCTGGGCCTGTTCTGTTGACGAGTTGGTATGTATGGTGTTCAAGGACATATGATTGGATTAGAAGGTGGTTTGTGGGTTTGTTATTTAACTGCTTATTTCGTGTTTCGGCCATAGTGATAGATCACAAAAGTGGTCTTTCAAAATTTGTGCATTGTTGTGTGGCACATGTTGTGAGGGATACAGTGGTTGATAAGCCTTTTTGCTCAAGAGCCAATACTGACAATGTGAGGTGGCACTAAGGCTGTATGTGTACCAATCTTATTATTAACTTGAAACCAACATAAATTAGTATATTCCGAGCCCCCAATTGACCAGCTATAGTACGGGCGCTTTAAGTTGGTCACGGGCCCCCAAGTACTGATCATTGAAAGTCGGCACTATTTGGAACATTTGCTGTCTACTGTGGTCTGTTTCTGATTACTGACAACCTCAGCGATCTAACAGCAGTCCCTATAGTTGCGTGGTGAGGTGTTGGTGGTTTTACTATGTGTGAAAAAGACTTAGTGTTTGAACTTACATCTAAATGTACTATTTGATATGAGACACCATCACACAATTTTGATAAATGGCTCAAATGCCACTATTCGTCTGCTCACAGTGTTGTATTGCAACGGACTCAATTAATTTAGTGTTCTTTTCTACTGAATCTTCCTTCGTCGTCGGCATTGTCATTGTTGCCGTGAGGCACCGTTATGCCAAGTGGAAAGGCGCGTCAATCCTAGAGCATGAAATATGGTAATGCTAAGTCATTGACAACACACAACGGTCTCAGTAGCACCTGATTCGAGAATAACTGCAGTAGTTAGGATCTACGAACTACCCCCTTTTGACCAGGTGCCCAAAACTTAACCCGTAACGAGATCCCTTCAAAGCAAATTGTCATAAAGATCGTCTATAAAGGCTTTGTACAACGATAAGAAATGTTACAGTTTATGGAATAATAACAGATACGACCAAACTGTCTTGTCTCTTCTGTTTTATCTAACGTAACTTTGTTCACAGTTTTATTTCGCATTCACCACTCATTCACACTCTGATGTGGAGTATATGCGAGTGCCTGAACCCTAACTCCCAAGTTCCATCGAAACCCTTTGATGAATGATTTTGGTTGCTCGACACCAACAGTCAATTCAGTTCGACAATTGGCGTCCTAGGTCACGACCCTTATCACGCCACTTGTTTAACCAGAGAGGATCTGGTCCTCTTCTTTTCCTCTTAACTCCACTTTTAAATCATCCATCCTCACTGTTTGGTGAGAGGATAAATCGTATTTCAGCGTCGTCATTGTCGCTGATACCAAGAAGGTATCTCATGGAAGTCTTCGGCAATTTCTTTAATTTTCGTTGTAAGTTAGTATAACTATGTATTTATCCACGAGGGCTTTTATTTAGTCCACGCTGGGTGTAGTCTTGGTATCATTCGGTGTTTCTTGAATCTGTATTTCGCTCATTATTGATAACACTTCAAAAATGGCTCTGAGCACTATGGGACTCAACTGCTGAGGTCATTAGTCCCCTAGAACTTAGAACTAGTTAAACCTAACTAACCTAAGGACATCACAAACATCCATGCCCGAAGCAGGATTCGAACCTGCGACCGTAGCGGTCTTGCGGTTCCAGACTGCAGCGCCTTTAACCGCACGGCCACTTCGGCCGGCATTGATAACACTTCTTCAGGTCTATGTGAGGGAACAAGCCTTTAATTACATCAGTATCGCAATCTGCCAGGAGGTAGCTCCTTTCATGAGGTATTTTCATTACTTTGTATGGAAACCCTTTGATGAACAGTTTTGGTTACTCGATACCAACAATCAATGATAATTATATAGTATTTTGTAATTGACTCTTCTAGTTTAGCCACCGCCCTCCACGAATGTTTGTTAGGCATAAGACAATTACACACTTTTCTCTCCGGTCCGCTACTATTAAGGGTTCGAGTAAAAGTTAACGTTTTTCTCCTTTTCATAAATTGGAGCCAGCTCTCCGCGATATAATTTAAAAAAAAACGATTTCAATACCGCGTCCCTCGTGAGATGCGTATAGATTTATCCTGGAATTGACCGCCCTGTAGGTGTACTCAGTTAAATGACCACACTTCGCTATCTGCGATTTCGTGTAACTAAATGTCCTTTTGTTAATCTGATCGTATACTGTAGTTATTTAAAACTCGCCCCCATATTTTTTCACAACGCACAATTAGCACTTCTTTACTTGTTTATTTCTAAGAGTAAACGAAAAAATGACGCCGTATCATCGGCTTCGTCGATATAAGGCAAAACATCTCAATATGCCCAATTTTACTTCTTGTTATAGGATCAGCTACCTTACTCATTAATTTACCACATATTATTTCCAATAACACTAAACAGGTATCTGTTATAAGAGGGCTATCCACAAAGTACATTACGTTTTCGTTTGTGTCCGTTAGGTGCGGGGCTAGCGCGGCCATCTTGGTGTCATGGCATTCCGCCGCTCAGTCGGCATCCTGCCGTGATAGTGAGAGTTTCGTGCTGTACTCCGTTGAGTTACTGTGACAATTTGAAATGTCAGCGTTAATTGAAAATGCCGCGAAGTGTGAAGTGCATGCTGTAATAAGGTTTCTGACTGCAAAAAACTGTATACCGATAGAAATCTATTGGCAGCTTTGTGAAGTGTATGGGGCAACATAATCACTGAAGGTGGAGTGCGTCAATGGGTCATAAAATTTAAAAATGGCCAAACTAACGTTCACGACGAACTTGTCGAAAAAGTCGATGCCGCGGTCCGTGAAAACCGTAATTTCACAATAACGGAACTCTCTATGAGTTTCCCACAAATTTCACGAAGTTTGTTGCACGAAATCATTACCGAAAAGCTTGGTTACCACAAGTTTTGTGCAAGATGGATACCAAAAATCTTGACAGAGATTCACAAAAATCAGTGAATGGCTGCAGCGTTAACGTTTTTGGACGCTTACGAGAAAGATGGCGACTCGTTACTCGATCGCATCGTTACTGGTGACGAAAAATGGGCTAAGCATGTGAACTGCGAGACAAAATTGCAGTCAATGCGGGCCCCAAAACCCAAGAAATGCATGCAGACGATGTCGGCAAGGAAGGTGATGGCGACTGTCTTTTGGGATAGAAAAGGTGTGATTTTTGTGGATTTCGTGGAAAGAGGCACTACAATAAACTCTCAAAGGTATTGCCAAACTCTGCACAACCTCAGGAGAGCAATACAAAACAAGCGCAGGGGAAAGTTGGGCTCAAAGATCTTGCTGATTCACGGCAACGCCCGGGCCCACACGGCAAATGCCACTCGTGAAGTTCTCGAATCTTTTAAGTGGGAGTTGTTTCCTCATCCGCCGTTCAGTCCCGACCTGGCACCGAGCGACTTCCACTTATTCCCAGCAATGAAGAAGTGGTTGGCTATGCAGCGTTTTGATGACGACGCACAGCCTCAAGAAGAGGTAACCACGCGGTTGAAGGCGCAGGCGGCCGAATTTTACGACGAAGGAATTTCCAAGCTCGTCCATCGCTACGGTAAGTGCCTTAATTTAATTGGCAACTATGTAGAAAAGTAGTATTTCAGTGTGGCTTTCATCTGTATATAATAAAAAAAATTTCCAATACTTTATTTATTTTTAATTCCAAAACGTAATGTACTTTGTGGATAGCCCTCGTATTTTAATTGTATTCAATAGCATGTTATTATTATTATGACCGACCAAATCGTAACAAATCCCGCGGTGTGCGTTTTGAACGGTAGCTTTACACTCGCCCAGCCTTTATTCATGCAATATTATATATAAATCTACAGACAGGACCGAAAGATCGATCTCTCTACCGTAACCAATAGAGGCAAATACGCTAGTCAAGTTCCGTTACATCTATCTTGACTCGTATCGTTACACTTTCCTACAAATGTGTACCGCATTTGAAAACGACTGTCTCTGTAATCAACATTAATGAATCCACGCTACTTCCACGTCGATATTTATAGCGTAGCAGCTGACTGGTATGGGTGTATGCATGCCTTGAGCTGTCAGCACTGGAAGACAAACAATAAAATTTTCCCCTTCTTATACCTCGTAATTCCTCACTTGCCAACCTACTTGCCCCTGTGCCCTTAAGGTAAGCGTTCATCTTTATATAGCTCACTACTGAATTCACCAATGTCCGCTAATATTAAGAACACCTTAAAATAGGGCAAGCCCGGGAGAGATGATGCACATTTTCAGAATCGCTTATGTGAAGTCCCATGGGGCACTTTTAGCAACAATTTATCTTTGTACAACTAATTTTTTTATTATTTTTCTCAATGTAAGATTTAAACATAGTATTTAACCATGAAAACATCTTTACATTGCAGTGTCTGTCCCTTATGGCTCTGAGCACTATGGGACTTAACATCTATGGTCATCAGTCCCCTAGAACTTAGAACTACTTAAACCTAACCAACCAAAGGACATCACACAACACCCAGCCATCATGAGGCAGAGAAAATCCCTGCCCCGCCGGGAATCGAACCCGTCTATCCCTTATGCTAAGGGTGATAAGTCACATCCTGAAAAACCGCAAAACTACCCCTTTATAACCAAAACCTGCACATATATATATATATTATTATTATTATTATTATTGGTGTTTTGCCCTTAAAGAGCGCATTTGGACTAAACTACATGGCCAGTTCCTTTTGCTGCCTTCCTTGCTGCCCAAACTTCCCTCATTCGCTCGCTGTGTTTCTGTTTCCGGTCCTCTGTCCATGCTTCTTGTCGGCTTTGTGTCTTCGGCTTCATCTTGATTGCCTTTTTGGTTGCCCATATTTCTTTCATCTTCTGGCTGTGATCTTGCTTGCGTTCTTCGGTCCATTTTATGCCTGTTCGTTTGTCGCATTGTATCTCATGTAGTTTACTTTTCTTAATGATGTTTCTGAACTTTATTCTGTCGTTTATTGTGTCTGCTATTATGTTGAGCTGGTTCAGGTTGTTTACTACCTCTGCCACCCATTTGTTGTTTCTAGTGGTTACCCAGTCAAAGATCTGTTTGGTCAGCCTGTGTGATGGCATTCTGTATAGGTGTCCATAGAATTGTAGTCTGCGTTTTCTAATCTTTTCTGTGATTGTCTCCGTATGTTTGTACAGTTCCTCTGTAGGTTTCTTGATCCATATTCCATTGTTGTTAGTTGCGCCAAATATTTTCCTGAGTATTTTCCGTTCTACTTTTTCTAATTGTCTGATACGTGTATGCCCTAGGATTAGTGTGGTCTCTGCTGCATATAGTGCCTTGGGGAGCACCACCGTGTCATAATGGCGCAATTTGGCTTTTTGTGAGATAGACTTCTTGTTGTAATGATTCCACACTACTTTGTATGCCTTGTCCAGTTTAGTCTTTCTTTCTTCGTTTGCTCTGTTATGTCCACTCATTTGTAGTGTTTCACCGAGGTATTTGAAGTTTGCCGTTTTGTAAATCGTGCCATACTTTGTGTTCAGAGATGAGAGTTTCTTTGTGCTCATAAACTGTGTCTTTTCGTAAGAGATCTGTAGTCCAGTTTTGGAAGCGATTTCGTGCAGTTTTTCAATAGCGTCTTTTGTTTCCTTTATATCTTTCGTGATAATCGCCAAATCGTCTGCAAAAGCCAGGCATTTAATCTGTAGGTTTCCTAAGGTTATCCCCTGTTGTGATGTTTCCCATTCTTTTATGACCTTATCTAACACCAGATAGAAAAGGAGAGGTGAGAGGCCATCGCCTTGTCGGACACCTGTGCGAATTTCAAAGGGCTCTGATAGTTCCCCACAGAACTTTACTTTGGAGGTTGTGTTGGTTAAAGTTTGCTCTATGATAGCCCGTGTTTTGTTGTCTACTTTGTATTCTGCTAGAATTTTGAAGAGAGTTTTCCGGTCGATAGAGTCGTACGCCTTTTTGAAGTCAACAAAGGTAATGATCAGGTTCTGTTTGTGTTGTAAAATCATTTTCAGGTTCCAAATTTGTTCCGCACAAGACCGCCCTTTACGGAAGCCTGCTTGGTATTCCCCAATCAAGTGGTCGGTTTGGCATTCTAGTCTGTTCAGTAAAGCTTTAGAGAGGATCTTGTATGTGACCGGTAGTAGGGATATTCCTCTGTAGTTGTTCGGGTCAGTCTTGTCACCTTTTTTGTGTAGTGGGTGTATCAGGGCAGTTTTCCAGTCGTCAGGAATTTTCATGGTCTTCCAGATGTCTTCCAAGATCCTGTGGATGTTTTTGGTGAGTTCTGGGTCTTGTAATTTCCAGATTTCCGCGATGATGCCATCTTCTCCTGGTGCTCTACGATTCTTGAGTGACTTAATTATTTCTTTAACTTCTTCTAGAGTTGGAGGTTCACTATCTGGATTGTATGTGCTCGTTTCTGTCATCATTTCTTCCATGGGGGGGTCCGTGTTGAGCAGTTTTTCAAAGTACTTTGCCAGAATGTCACAATTGTTTTTGGTATTGGTTTCTAGGGTTCCATCCGGTCTTCTGAAGCACAAGTTGGGTGGTTGATATCCAGTCATATTTTCTCTGAACGTTCTGTACAAGTTTCTTGTATTGTTCTTCATGAAGTCCGATTCGATCTCTGTCAGTCGCCGTTTGTCATACTGTCGTTTTTCACTGCGAATGATTTTGCTTGATTGCTTCTGTGTTTTCAAGAAGTTCATCCAATTCTCTTGGGATTTATGGCTACTAAATTTTTTCCATGCACTGATTCGTTGGTCAATAGCTTGGTCACATGTGTGGTTCCACCAACGGTGTTTCCGTGTTCGTGGTGCTTGTGCTAGTTTCATGGCCTCTCGGATTCTTCGTGAAAGTTGTGTCCAGTCTGTCGTTTTCTCCATTTTAATTTTGTGTAATATTTGTGTCTGGTTTAAAGTAACGTATTCTGGATCTGGTCTAACAATTTTGTTCTTTTGGAGCTTTTTCTTGGGCAAAAGACGAATCCTGATCTGTAGTAGGTGGTGGTCTGAGTCGAAGTAGCCTTTACGGGTGTCTATGTTCAAAATTTCTTTTCGTGAGTCTTTCTGCACTATTACGTGGTCGATTTGTAGTTCTTGCTTTCCGCTGGGGAATTTCCATGTGGTAAGTTTTCGTGTTGGTTTCTTGAATTTTGTTGACATAATGGCGAGGTCGTGGCTTTTGCAAAAGTCTATCAGATGTTTTCCGTTTTTGTTGGTGTCCTTGTGTGGAGTATGTTTTCCTGTGATATGTCTGTATATCTTTTCTTTTCCGAGTTTGGCGTTGAAGTCTCCCAGTATTATTTTGACTCTATGTGCAGGAATTTTTCTGATAGTTTCTTCCATTGTCGTCCAGAAGTCATCAATTTCGTCCGGGTTTTTCCTGTTGTAGTCATTAGTCGGTGCATGTGCGTTGATTATTGTGTAGGATTTATTGGCTGATTTCACTGTGATGGTGCTGATTCTTTCGTTTGGTGACGAAAAGTCGATTATGCTGTCCGTGATGGACCTGTGTACTGCAAATCCTGTGCCAAAAAGTCTTAGGTTTTTCAGTTGTCTCGATGGTTTTCCTTTGTATATTCTGAAATTCTCCGTGTTGAAATGGTCTTCGTCTGTGAATCGTGTTTCTTGCAGTGCACATATTTTGATTTGAAATTTTTCGAGAGTGTCTGTCAGTTGTTTCATCTTTCCTGTCTTCATCAGTGTGTTCACGTTGAGTGTGCCGATGTAGTGTTTGCATTTGGTCTTGACGGAGTTTGAGAAGCTCCGATTCTTCTCATGATGTCCGTGAGCCCCCGGAATCCGATGCTCACGACAATCCCAGTCTATTGACTGGGGCCCGGGGTAATGAGATTTTTCTCGTTGTACCATCATGATGTTTAGTAGTTGGATGTATGGCATGCTGCCGACTACAACCTGACTTTCCAGATCAGGAGGTTGGTTGAGTCCGCCACTGACATGTGGAGCAGACGCCTTTTGTAGCCGCCCACTGTGGGAACAGACGCTACTAGTAGTTTTGGTCCGCCCCGAGTATTTCATTTCCTCGGTACCACCTATATCTAGAAGGCATTCCCCTATCCGCCACCTGGGGAGGCGCTCGGTTGTGGGTCTACTATATATATATATATATATATATATATGTATGTATATATGTATGTATGTATATATGCTAATTTTTGGTTAAAAATATGTTGTGCATTGAAGAAAAATAGTATAGTTTTAACGATAGTGTTCTAAATAATGTCTTATTTATGTATCTAAGCAGTTAACTGGTTTAGATAACTAGTTAACCTATTGATAGCTGAAAACACTTGAGCGAAAATACAAACAAAACAGAAATGTTTTCGCTTATTTAAAACTGTTATTTGATTTGCAGGGAAAGTATCCCTATGGACTTTGTTGTGTCATGTACCCCGATCTGTAGGTTTTTTTCCTTTATATGGGTAGGGGAGAGCTCGCAGCGGCACAGTCCACTGCTCTTCAGCCAGTTGGCGTTACAAAAATTCAGAAGGATGATTACATATAATGGGGGGGATAAAAAGGTGGACATAAACACAGTAAATGGAGATGATGGGAGTTAAAATATAAACTAAGATGGGGGCATGCACTGGTGGACAGTTAAAAAGTCGACATTAAGTTAAAAGAACACAGCTGGCAAATCAAAGTGCACCTAAAAAACCACTGGAGGCAAACAACTTCGAAGTCGGCCACAGCATAAAAATGACACAGAGCACAAAACGTAAACCACTGGAAACGATGGAGCACTCATGAAGAATAAAAAACCGCTGGTAGGGACCTGCCGAGGGATTGGAGGCCGGAGAGAAAAAGATGGGAGGAAGGTGCGGTAGGGGTTGGAGGCGGGAGGGGGGTGGTGGGAGGAAGAGGAGAAAAAGGGGGTAGGAGACGCACCAAGGGGCAGGAGATGGGCAGGGTGGAAGATGAAATGAAGGAGGAACGCAAGGCAGGAGGAAGTGCAGAGACACTGAAAGAGAGGCAGGGAGTTTAGGAGGGGGAAACACGCTAAGGAGAAGGGATGGGGAGGAGAGGGAGGCCTGAGGAGGAGATAGGATGAAGATGGGTTTAGAGTTGGTAGGAGGGGTAGACGAAAGGGTGAAGCTCATCATCCGGGAGGGGTAGGAGCTGGAAGTTGTGTTGGGAAAGGAGGTGGAGGGTGTGAAGATGGAGAGAGGGCGGGACACAACGGTAAAGGTGCGGCAGCGGGCTGGGGGTGGAGACCGCATCTTATAAATTCACGACGTTGATAGCCAAGATGTTCATACTAGAAACAAAACACACCCAATAGAACTTACTGTTAATACAATTAATCAAACATTTGGAAATATTTGACTGCTTACAATAGACTAAGAATTAATCGTGATGCCGAAAAGGTTTTGAAGAGACATTTATAGACTTACTTCAGTTATTCACCTAGAGCTTACGTAAAACACTTTTATTATGACCTGGCGTGCACCGAGCAACTGTAGTGCCGATAGGTCCACACACTGTGCTTGCCGAAACTACGAGGGATGAGCAGTCTATGCCGCATACAGCGCCTCCCCCGGATTTACCCTATAACTGTCACTGTCCGTATTTCTGCTCGTTACTGAGCATGAAAACTACACTCTTAAGAAGCTCTTATAGTCAGTTGACGTTTTTGGATTTGGTTGTTAATTGATAGGTGTATATTATTATAAAATACAGCTAAGAATGGTGGACCGAACGAATACTTGCTGCAGGCTGCACAGTTTGACGACCACTGGAGTACACTGTGCTGGCCGAACCCTGTTCTAAAATAATGTTGGGCTGACCACTATAGAGGGTGTAGTGTGGCGATGATCACTCATTCAGCTGAACCCCCTGATTCCCTTAGCAGTAGCAGCTACGCGCCTTTGCCAGACGTTGACCATGAGCGCTTTAAACTCCAGCACATTGTTGCGAATGCTTCGGCAGTTTACCATTTGGATTTTAATACTCTCACCTGTGGGAGGCATTTCTTCTTTCGATCTTCTTCTGGGTTTCCATCAGCTATCTTTATCTGGGTTGGATGGAGAATCGCCTAATCTAAAAAGAAACTCTTGTGTGCACCTGGCAAACATTCAGCTACCTGAGTGGAAGCCTCTGGTGTGTAGTGCACACCTGACCTATTTGGGGGGACCCTACAGTTCTCAACACTATGGCACATGTCGAGGAAGTAGCAGCCTAGCTTGCGTAGCTTTCATAGGAATTTCGATGTATCTGGTACAGTCCTTCCACTCGACTCAGAACCAAAGTGCTACGATCAGTTCTGGGGAGAATGCTGAAAATTGTGAGCTTTGTTGAAACTCCATGCCCAGGCTGGTCTTCTGAACTTCTCTGCCAGTCGCTGGGATGACCCAAGAATGACGTCGGAGCATAGACGACAGGCATCATTTGTCCCAATGTGTGCCACAATCTGCAATTTGTTCCACCCTCAATGTCTGCTGGAATGGCCTCTTCAACATGCTGAGAGAGGCCAACAGGTGTACACACAAAGTGCTCCTGATGCCCTTTCCTGCCCCTTGCTGCCATTTCTCTAAGGGATACCATCATTTACTATACTTTTGAACTGCTGAAGATTAATAGAGCCCTACCATTTTGCGTTTGCCTTCTCCTGACACCAGACAAAACAGGTTTCTCCAATATATGTGAAGTGAGTCCCAGTAGCTCGGTTTCAGTTTCAGTGCAAGAGAGCACCTAAAACTTGTGGGTTAGGGGGATCGGTACAACATACTGAGTCCTCCTTGGTTTCCGTCCACCCTGTACAGGATGCCTAGGTCTATTGTTGACATGCCACTCACAGTCAAGTGGATGAGTAATGACAGATCCGGTACTTCATGCAGAGGTGACAGGATCTACAGGAGAGCATAATACTTGATATACTTCTTGTACAGGTATCACAGCTACACAGTTCTCGGGAGCTCTTCCAACACACCGATTCGCAGCTGCTGGCAGTCGTTGACAGTCTTCAGCGCGATTTCCAGCTGCTTACGAACGTCAACCTATGTTTGAGAACAGCATTCACAGTGGGGGTGCATTTTGGCTGGTGCAATTATTACAAGGCAGAGAACAAATAACATTAAATTTAACCTGCTGGTCATCTCTTAATCTGTTGAGCTAAAAAGCTGCATTAAAGCAGATACACAAAACGAGATTTCTATTAAGGCAACACAAAAACCTGTGGTAAAAGTTTCTAATTTCCTAAAACGTTTTGATATTAATTATAATTGTTGGAAAACTCGAAACAGAGTTAATTTACGATAAATGCAGATAACATACAGGGCTACTCCTCTTTAAGGGAAAACTAGATGTAACACAATACGTTAGTTAGAAAACCTGCTACAGTACATAAATCACAAACGCCGATTTCTTACAAACTGCTCGTAGATCATGCAAAGGACAATGGTAGCTTTCGAAAATTCTCAAAAACACACGTCTATTTGCCTTGATATACAGTGACATTCAGGGGTGATGTATGCTTTGGCTGAACTGTGAACCACAAACACTGATTTACTATGAATTAAATTACGTATCCAAAACACTCGTACGGCTAACTTACGAAAATACAGTTTTCTAAGCGTCCGAAAATTCTGAAACTAACCTATTTCTTACGAAATCGTACAATGAAATTAGAGAAAGATTGTTTTATACAGGGATAGGCCTATTGTCCTGAAAAAATTTAAAAGAGTACAATTTAGTTAAAGCCTACAGTTGACGATAACAGTACTAGTTTATCGCGCACCCGCGAATGTGCGAAATTTCACAGTATATCACAATATAAAAGAGTACTGATACAATCAATGAAAGATTACGCAGAAGAAGCGACGCGAACAGTAAAATATGTGAATCTAGAACTTTGAAACCATACACGATCTTTTACAAGTGGCCTCACACGAGAGAAAATCCTAACTACATCTACATCTACATCTACATGATTACTCTGCAATTCACATATAAGTGCTTGGCAGAGGGTTCATCGAACCACAATCATACTATCTGCCTACCATTCCACTCCCGAACAGCGCGCGGGAAAAACGAACACCTAAACCTTTCTTTTCGAGCTCTGATTTCTCTTATTTTATTTTGATGATCATTCCTACCTATGTAGGTTGGGCTCAACAAAGTATTTTCGCATTCGGAAGAGAAAGTTGGTGACTGAAATTTCGTAAATAGATCTCGCCGCGACGAAAAGCGTCTTTGCTTTAATGACTTCCATCCCAACTCGCGTATCATATCTGCCACACTCTCTCCCCTATTACGTGATAATACAAAACGAGCTGCCCTTTTTTGCATCCTTTCGATGTCCTCCGTCAATCCCACCTGGTAAGGATCCCACACCGCGCAACAATATTCTGACAGAGGACGAACGAGTGTAGTGTAAGCTGTCTCTTTAGTCGACTTGTTGCATTTTCTAAGTGTCCTGCCTATGAAACGCAACCTTTGGCTCGCCTTCCCCACAATATTATCTATGTGGTCTTTCAACTGAAGTTGTTCGTAATTTTAACACCCAGGTACTTAGTTGAATTGACAGCCTTAGAATTGTACTATTTATCGAGTAATAGAATTCCAACGGATTTCTTTTGGAACTCATGTGGATCACCTCACACTTTTCGTTATTTAGCGTCAACTGCCACCTGCCACACCATACATCAACCTTTTCTAAATCGCTTTGCAACTGATACTGGTCTTCGGATGACCTTACTAGACGGTAAATTATAGCATCATCTGCGAACAACCTAAGAGAACTGCTCAGATTGTCACCCAGGTCATTTATATAGATCAGGAACAGCAGAGGTCCCAGGACGCTTCCCTGGGGAACACCTGATATCACTTCAGTTTCACTCGATGATTTTCCGTCTATTACTGCGGACTGCGACCTTCCTGACAGGAAATCACGAATCCAGTCGCACAACTGAGACGATACACCATAGGCCCGCAGCTTGATTAGTAGTCGCTTGTGAGGAACAGTGCCAAAAGATTTCCGGAAATCTAGAAATACGGAATCAACTTGAGATCCCCTGTCGATAGCGGTTATCAATTTGTGCGAATAAAGAGCTAGCTGCGTTGCACAAGAACGATGTTTTCCGAAGCCATGCTGATTGCGTGTCAATAGATCGTTCCCTTCGAGGTGATTCGTAATGTTTGAATACAGTATATGCTCCAACACCCTTCTGCAAACCGACGTCAATGATTTAGGTCTGTAGTTCGATGGATTACTCCTACTACCCTTCTTAAACACTGGTGCGACCTGCGCAATTTTCCAATCTGTAGGTACAGATCTATTGGTGCGCGAGCGGTTGTATATGATTGCTAAGTAGGGAGCTATTGTACCAGGAACCTAATCAGTATACAATCTGGACCTGAAGACTTGTCCGTATCAAGCGATTTGAGTTGCTTCGCAACCCCTAAGGTATCTACTTCTAAGAAACTGTAGGCTTTAACTAAATTGTGCTCTATTAAATTTTTTCAGGACAATAGGCCTATCCCTGCATAAAACAATCTTTCTCTAATTTCATTGTACGATTACGTAAGAAATAGGTTAGTTTCAGAATTTTCTGACGCTTACAAAACTGTATTTTCGTATGTTAGCCGTACGAGTGTTTTGGATACGTAATTTAATTCATAGTAAATCAGTGTTCGTGGTTCACAGTTCAGCCAAAGTATACATCACCCCTGAAACTCGGCATTTATATTTAAATAAACGTGCGTAATCCGTGGATTTTTCACATAACTGATTCTGTACACATTTCTACACAGGCGTGCCGAAGAAGAATACTGCAGCGTTAGTTTATCTCGATCAAAATCGCTAAAATGTGCAGCATCAACAAAGCACGTCTTCTGCCTGTTTCAGCTAACAACAATATTATCAGTTACCATGGACTTACTATTGTTTACTTGCTGGGCGTGCTAACGATAGATTATTGTGAAACCCTTCAAAAATACAACGGTCCGACTTGTTTCAGTTTTTGATACTAAAATTTGCCTTTCGAGTTTTTGAAAAAATTAAGTATAGCAACCACAAAAACTAATGTATGTTTCAGTACAATATAAAATTAATTTCATTGTCACGTTACTACAGCACGTAAACATTGCTAAGGATTCCAATTAACATTCCTGCTATCGTATTATCACGTAAATTCACGTACACCATGGTAAAGGTCACGACTTTGTATTGTTTACTTGCTTAATCAATTATTCAAATTTCCCTGTTCAGCAACAAATTCTGAAGATCTTTATTTGAGTCCCAGCTATCAACACCGTCCTCGTATTTGTACAATTCGTCCCTGAAAACCATTTTCCTGGCACACATTGCTGCAACTATCAGCTGAGTGTGTTTGACACACACTCTGACAAAGTTTCCGCTATTGAGAATATGATATCACAGAGAGAGCTGCCATTTCTCGGTACATCGAGGAGCTATCAACTAATACGAATAAAGTGCATCACACACCATGTGTTACATGCAGTAACTCTGGACATCAAAGACTGCCTTGCCACAGTTTACAGCCGAGGTCTTCAATTGATTAGCAAGATGAGTTGCAGAAGAGAACCATCATAATGGAAATAACATACTGTGTAACTAACAACAAGTTGTTGTTGTTGTGGTCTTCAGTCCAGAGACTGGTTTAATGCAGCTCTCCATGCTACTCTATCCTGTGCAAGCTTCTTCATCTCCCAGTACCTACTGCAACCTACATCCTTCTGAATCTGCTTAGTGTATTCATCTCTTGGTCTCCCTCTACGATTTTTACCCTCCACGCTGCCCTCCAATACTAAACTGGTGATCCCTTGATGCCTCAGAACATATCCTACCAACCGATCCCCTCTTCTAGTCAAGTTGTGCCCAAACGTCTCTTCTCCCCAATCCTATTCAATACTTCCTCATTAGTTATGTGATCTACCCATCTAATCTCCAGCATTCTTCTGTAGCACCACATTTCGAAAGCTTCTATTCTCTTATTGTCCAAACTGGTTATCGTCCATGTTTCACTTCCATACATGGCTACACTCCATACAAATACTTTCAGAAACGACTTCCTGACACTTAAACCTATACTCGATCTTAACAAATTTCTCTTCTTCAAAAATGCTTTCCTTGCCATTGCCAGTCTAAGTTTTATATCCTTTCTACTTCGACCATCATCAGTTATTTTGCTCCCTAAATAGCAAAACTCCTTTACTACTTTAAGTGTCTCATTTCCTAATCTAATTCCCTCAGCGTCACCCGACTTAATTTGACTACATTCCATTATCCTCGTTTTGCTTTTGTTGATGTTCATCTTATATCCTCCTTTCAAGACACTGTCCATTCCGTTCAACTGCTCTTCCAAGTCCTTTGCTGTCTCTGACAGAATTACAATGTCATGGGCAAACCTCAAAGTTTTTATTTCTTCTCCATGGATTTTAATACCTACTCCGAATTTTTCTTTTGTTTCCTGTACTGCTTGCTCAATATACAGATTGAACAACATCAAGGAGAGGCTACAACCCTGTCTCACTCCCTTCCCAACCACTGCTTCCCTTTGATGTCCCTCGACTCTTATAACTGCCATCTGGTTTCTGTACAAATTGTAAATAGCTTTTCGCTCCCTGTATTTTACCCCTGCCACCTTCAGAATTTGAAAGAGAGTATTCCAGTCAACATTTTCAAAAGTTTTCTCTAAGTCTACAAATGCTAGGAACGTAGGTTTGCCTTTCCTTAATCTAGCTTCTAAGATGAGTCGTAGGGTCAGTATTGCATCACGTGTTCCAATATTTCTACGGAATCCAAACTGATCTTCCCCGAGGTTGGCTTCTACTAGTTTTTCCATTCGTCTGTAAAGAATTCGTTTTAGTATTTTGCAGCCGTGACTTATGAAACTGATAGTTCGGTAATTTTCACATCTGTGAACACCTGCTTCCTTTGGGATTGGAATTATTATATTCTTCTTGAAGTCTGAGGGTATTTCGCCTGTCTCATACATTTTGCTCACCAGTTGGTAGAGTTTTGTCAGGATTGGCTCTCCCAAGGCTCTCAGTAGTTCTATTGGAATGTTGTCTACTCCGTGGGCTTTGTTTCGACTCAGGTCTTTCATTGTTCTGTCAGACTCTTCACGCAGTATCATATCTCCCATTTCATCTTCGTCTACATTCTCTTCCATTTCCATAATATTGTCCTCAAGTACATCGCCCTTGTATACATCCTCTGTATACTCCTTCCACCTTTCTGCTTTCCCTTCTTTGCTTAGAACTGGGTTTCCATCAAAGCTCTTAATATTCATGCAAGTGGTTCTCCTTTCTCCAAAGGTCTCTTTAATTTTCCTGTAGGCAGTATCTATCTTACCCCTAGTGAGATAAGCCTCTACATCCTTACATTTGTCCTCTAGCCATCCCTGCTTAGCCATTTTGCACTTCCTGTCAATCTCATGTTTGAGACGTTTTTATTCCTTTTTGCCTGCTTCATTTACTGCATTTTTATATTTTCTCCTTTCCTCAATTAAATTCAATATTTTTTCTGTTACCCAAGGATTTCTACTAGCCCTCGTCTTTTTACCTACTTGATCCTCTGCTGTCTTCACCACTTCATCCCTCAAAGCTACCCATTCTTCTTCTACTGTATTTCTTTCCCCCATTCTTGTCAATGCTCTCCCTGAAACTCTGTACAATCTCTGGTTTAGTCAGTTTATCCAGGTCCCATCTCCTTAAATTCCCACCTTTTTGCAGTTTCTTCAGTATTAATCTACAGTCCACTTCTGCCCCTGGAAATGTCTTACAATTTAAAACCTGGTCCTAAATCTCTGTCTTACCATTACGTAATCTATCTGAAACCTGTCAGTATCTCCAGGCTTCTTCCATGTACATAATCTTCTTTTATGATTCTTGAACCAAGTTTGGTTCTGCTCTGTGCAAAATTCTACCAGGCGGCTTCCTCTTTCGTTTCTTACCCACAATCCATATTCACCTACTATGTTTCCTTCTCTCCCTTTTCCTACTGACGAATTCCAGTCACCCATGACTATTAAATTTTCATCTCCGTTCACTATCTGAATAATCTCTTTTATTTCATCATATATTTCATCAATTTCTTCATCATCTGCAGAGCTAGTTGGCATGTAAACTTGTACTACTGTGGTAGGCGTGGGCTTCCTATCTATCTTGGCCACAATAATGCATTCACTATGCTGTTTGTAGTAGCTTACCCACATTCCTATTTTCCTTTTCATTATTAAACCTACTCCTGCATTACCCCTATTTGATTTTGTGTTAATAACCCTGTAGTCACCTGACCAGAAGTCTTGTTCCTCCTGCCACCGAACTTCACTAATTCCCACTATATCTAACTTTAACCTATCCATTTCCCTTTTTAAATTTTCTAACCTACCTGCCCGATTAAGAGATCTGACATTCCACACTCCGATCCGTGGAACGCCAGTTTTCTTTCTCCTGATAACACCATCCTCTCGAGTAGTCCCCGCCCGGAGATCCGAATGGGGGACTATTTTACCTCCGGAATATTTTACCCAGGAGGACGCCATCATCATTTAACCATACAGTAAAGCTACATGCCCTCGGGAAAAATTACGGCTGTAGTTTACCCCTGCTTTCAGCCGTTCGTAGTACCAGCACAGCAAGGCCGTTTTGGTTAGTGCTACAAGGCCAGATCAGTCAATCATCCAGACTGTTGCCCCTACAACTACTGAAAAGGCTGCTGCCCCTCTTCAGGAACCACACATTTGTCTGGCCTCTCAACAGATACCCCTCCATTGTGGTTGCACCTACGGTACGGCTATCTGTATCGCTGAGGCACGCAAGCCTCCCCACCAACGGCAAGGTCCATGGTTCATGGACAACAAGTTCATGGTTCATGAACAACAAGTATGACAAAAAATTTATCTTTTAAAATACAAATTAGATGCTTCATTGGAGTCATTAGAATATAAGCTTTATATCCAAACGGAATGAGTGAATATAATCGTAGATAAACGATGGAGAGTGGTAATATCCAATAATCAGAAGCACAAAAACAGCTCTTTTAACACTGAAGTATTACATTTACAAGAATATGTGTACAGAAAAAAAACTTGTAGCAGCTCGTCCAAGTCATTCAGATGGCTTAGTTTTTCACGGGGGTCAAGAGGACGTCACAGTGTTAATCTGAAGTGCTGTTACCTCATCTTATTTTATGTTTGAGACGGCATTTTTCGAAGAGACTTGGTAACTACTGGAAGCCCAGTTGCTCGCTTAGTGACCAATTTTTCATCGAGAATTTTGAGGAGAGAGCCCTAGAACCAGTAGCCGTTTTTGGACGTATTTTTACGCTTCTTTCATAGTGAAGCCTCCTGGAGAGGACAAACTGATGGAGGTTTTGCGCCATTTCAACCGCGCTAAAGAGCCAAAGAAGGTGGTACACCAGCCGAATATGGTGTAGGGCCCCCAGGAGCACGCACAAGTGACATGCACTCGACTAATGTCTGAAGTAGTGCTGGAGGGAATTGACACCAGAGCTGTCCATAAATCCGTTAGAGCACGAATGGGTTGGAGATCTCTTCTGAACAGAGCGTTGCAAGGCATCCCATATATGCTCAATAATGTTCAGGTCTGGGGAGTTTGGTGGCCAGCAGAAGAGTGTAAACTCAAGAGTGTTCCTGGAGCCACTCTGTAGCAATTCTGGACGTGTGGGGTATCGCATTGTTCTGCTGCAATTGCCCACGTCCGTGGAATTGCACAATGAATGGATGCAGGTGATCCGACAGGATGCTTACGTACGTGTCACCTTTCAAAGTTGTTTCTAGGCATATCCGGGGTCCCATATCACTCCAACTCCGCCCACTCTACACCATTACAGAGCCTCCACCAACTTCAACAATCCCCTGCTGACATGCAGACTCCATAGATTCATGAGGTTGTCTCCATAGCCTTACACGTCCATCCGCTCGATACAGTTTGAAACGAGACTCGTCCGCAGCGATGTCGGAGATATGATGTTTTACTGGAGTCCTGATATTCATGGTACGCTGGTGAAATACTCGTACGGGAAAATCCTCACTTCATCACTACCTCGGGAGATGCTCTGTTCCATCGTTCATGAGCCATCTGTAGCACCACGTTCAAACACACTCAAATCTTGATACATTGCCATTGAAGCAGCAGCAACCGATCTAACAACAGCACCAGACACTTGTCTTATATAGACGTTGCCGACCTCAGCGCCGTATTCTGCTTCTTTACACATCTCTGTATTTGAATACGCATGTCTATACCAGTTTCTTTGGCGCTTCTGTGTATATTGATAAAAGATGCAGTTTAACATGGACATACAAAAAGACCGTTGTCTCCCTTTTGAAATGCTCTGGTTGGACTAATAAATGATGGCTGACAAGGTCAGTCAATTTACCGTATGCCAACACACACAACTTCAAGTTGTCATCACCCACCACATATCGTGAGTGTGCTTGAGACATTCGTACGTAGAACAGACACCAGAGTTACTGATTTTGAAGGTCTGCCTAACGTATTCGCCTATCTAGGAGCAGTATTTGAGGAATATGAATACGTCGCCCTGCAGATTAGCAGGGTATTACGACCGAGAGACTGACAATGGTTTAGAATCACATCCGCAAGCAACCGTACGGCGCGTGGCAGAGGGTAACCTATACCACTACTAGTCATTTCCTTTCCTGTTCCACTCGGAAATAGAGGGAGGGAAAAACGACTGTCTATATGCCTCCATATGAGCCCTAATTTCTCATATCTTATCTTCGTCATCCTTACGCCCAATATGTGTTGGCGGCAGTAGAATCGTTCGGCAGTCAGCTTCAAATGCCCGCTCTCTAAATTTTCTCGATAGTGTTTCTCGAGAAGAACGTTGGCTTCCCTCCAGGGATTTCCATTTGATCCCTGAAGCACCTCCTTAATACCTGTTATTCGAATCTACCAGTAAGTAACCTAGCAGCCCACTTATGAATTGATTTGATGTCGTTCTGCAATCCGACCTGGTAAGGATCCCGAACACTCGAGCAGCACTCAAGAATAGGTCGCACCAGTGTCCCGTGTGCGTTCTCCTTGACAGGTGAACCACTCTATCCTAAAATTCTTCCAATAAACCGAACTCGATTATTAGCCTTCCCTACAACAGTTCTTACCTGCTCGGTCCACCTATCGCTTTGCTATGTTACACCCAAATATTTAAATGACATGGCTGTGCCAAGCAGGACATTAGTAACACTATATTCCGAACATAGCAGGTTTGATCATCCTACTCACCCGCATTAACTTACATTTTTCCACATTTAGGGCTGTTTGCCACTCATCACACCAGCTGGAAACTTTGTCTAAGTCGTCTTGTATCTTCCTACAGTCACTCAACTTCGACACCTTACCGTACACCACGGCATCATCAGCAAACAACCGCAGATTGCTGCCCACCCTGTCCGCCAAATCATTTACTTGTATAGAGAACAACAGCGGTCCTGTCACACTTCCCTGGGGCACTCCTGACGATACCCTTGTCTCTGATGCACACTCGCCATCGAGGAAGCCATACTGGGTTCTATTATTTAAGAAGTCTTCGACCCACTCCCACCAAGTACCAGGAATGAATGGATAACAGAAACAGAAAACAGAAAGCATGCTGAAAAAGATGGAAGAGCGGAGGAAGTGGAAAAATGTAGAATCTGAAGAAGGCAAAAAGAGGTACAAGAAACTGAAGATTATATTAGATTAGATTTACTTTCATTCCAATTGATCCGTGGTGAGGAGGTCCTCCAGGATATGGAACATGTCAGAAAAACAACAATACATGACAAATATTTACAATTAAAACAAATAAGCTAATGTACCATTCCACAGGTCCCAAATGGAATCATCGTCATTTTTTAATGGACACTATATGAAAGTCATTTTACAAATACTAATCCACTGAATTTAAAATAAAAAAGTTTTTTATTTATTTATAAGGTAATAAACATGTAATACAACTAATATAATACTTATTTACAATGAACACATTACTGCACTGAAATTGCGCAGAAGTTACATTGTACTTATATATACATACACAAATCAGTTGGTTTTACTGAGAAATTCATCAATGGAGTAGAAGGAGTTGGCCACCAATAAATCCTTTAGGCTTCTCTTAAACTGAATTTCATTGGTTGTTAAGCTTTTTATGGCTGCTGGCAAGTTATTGAAAATGTGTGTTCCTGAATAATGCACACCTTTTTGTACAAGACTAAGTGACTTTAAATCCTTGTGAAAATTATTCTTATTTCTAGTATTGATTCCATGAATTGAGCTGTTGGTTTGCAAAAGTGATATATTTTTAATGACAAATTTCATTAAGGAATAAATATATTGGGAAGCAGTAGTTAGTATCCCTAGTTCCCTAAACAGGCTTCTGCAGGATGTTCTTGAGTTCACACCACATATAACTCTTACTGCACGTTTTTGTGCCCGGAAAACTTCAGCTTGGCTTGATGAATTACCCCAAAAAATAATCCCATATGACATTATGGCATGAAAGTAAGCATAGTATGCCAGATTTTTCATTTTTATATCCCCTATGTCTGACAAAATTCGCATTGCAAACAGAGATTTGTTAAGACGCTTCAGCAGTTCTGTGGTGTGCTCCTCCCAGTTGAATTAAGAAGAGATACTGAAGAAGCAAAGGAAAAATGGATGAAACAGAAATGCGACAGAAGTATGAAACGATGTATAGATTGGCTAGTGAGATAGTTTTTGAACGTAAAAGAAAAAGGAATAACATGGAAATGGAAAGAGCGGATGGTACTCTGGCAGAAGAACCACAGGAGGTTTTGAACAGATTACAAGAATATATTGAATGTCTGTATAAGGGGGATGAAATACAAATTAAGGTTGAAGAGGAGCAATATGTGCCGGAAGATGGAAAGAGATTTACCATCGTGAAAGATGAAGTAGAAAAGGCACTGAAGGAGTTGAAGTATAGGAAGGCACGTGGCATTGATGATTTTCCAGCAGAACTGTTGAAGAGTCTGGGAAACAAGGCCAAGAAAAGAAATATTCTACCTCTGTAATGAGATATACGACAAAGGGGAATGGCCTAAGGACTTCCTTGCAACAGTTATGATACCAATAGAGAAAAAGAGAAACACTAAAAAATGTGAATAGCATAGGACCATCAGTCAATTTCTCATGCAGCTAAAGTGTTGCTAAGAGTGTTGAATAGAAGGCTATATGGCAAGCTGGATAGAGGGATTGCAGAGGAGGAGTTTGAATTTAGACGAGGAGAAGGAACAAGAGATTCTATTTGCCTCTTAAGAACTATAGGGGAAAGATACATGGAAAAAGGCAGAGAAATCTTTGATGTTTTTATACATTTAGAAAAGGTCTTTGACAGAGTTCAGTGGAGAAAGCTGATGTATATTTTGAAGAGTAAAGGAGTAGATTGGAAAGAGAGACGACTGATACAGAATGTGTATTTACACCAGAAAGTAAGGATAAGGATTGGAAATGAAATGTCAGAAATGAAATGAAATGATTGTATGGCATTGTATGGCATTGTTGGCATTGATTGGGGGCAGAAGGAAGCAGCATTGGACGAGGTGTTAGACAAGGTTCTTGCCTTTCCGCACTGTTGTTTAACACATACCTTGAACAGATTATTGCGAAAGGCTTAGATGGGAAAAGAGGAATATGCATTGGTGGAAAGAGAATAGAATGTATAAGATTTGCTGATGACATGGTATTAGTGGCAGAAAGTGAGTAGACAGTGAATAAAATGCTGAAAGATCTGAATGGACCTTGTGTGGAATATGGGATGCAAATAAACACAGCAGAAACAAAGAGGACGGTCATCAGTACAAGACGCAGACTGTCCAATATTAAAATAGGACAAACTACCATTCGCCAAGTAAGTGCATTTAAATATCTTGGAAGGACAATAACTGAAGACTTGAGATGTCACCAGGAGGTGAAAACTCGAATTGCCATAGTGAAGGAGGCATTCAACAGAAAGAGGAGACTCTTATGTGGTAAATTAGATAAAGGACTAAGAAAAAGGCTCGGCAAATGTTTTGTCTGGAGTGTGGCACTACATGAGGTAGAAACATAGACGCTGGACGAGAGGATGAAAAAAGGTTAGAAGCATTTCAAATGTGGATGTGGAGGAGAACGGAGAGTATAACCTGGATGGATAGAGTGAGTAAAGGAGGACTGGAAAGGGTTGGTGAGAGAAGATGTCTGCTGAAGGTCATAAGAGAAATGAAAAAGGCATTCATTGAGAAGGGAGTACTTGCTAGAAGATGCTTTGGAAGGATTGGTTTGTGGGAGAAGACTGAGAGGAAGAAGGAGATACAAGGTGATAGACGACATAAAGGGAAGAGGAAATTATGCAAATCTGAAAAGGATGGCAGAAGCTCGGACAGCCTGGAGAACTACCATGTGACATCCTGTCTTCTGACAGAACAATAATAATGATGATGACCCACTCACATATCTGTGAACTTATTCCATACGCTCGTACATCCGTTTGGGTTTGAGCATCTGAGGCACCGTGTCAAATGCTTTCCGGCAATCTAGAAATATGGGAACTGCCTGTTGCCCTTCAGCTATATTCTTGGTATATCATGTGAGAAAAGGGCAAGCCGAGTTTCGCACGAGCGATCCTTTCTAAAACCATGCTGATTCGTGGACATAAGCTACTCAGTCTCAAGACGACTTATTATATTCGAACTGAGAATATGTTCAAGGATGCTGCAACAAACAAAAGTTAGGGATTCCGGTCTGTAATTTTGCGGGTCCAGTCTATTACCCTTCATACTGGAGTCGCCTGTGCCTTTTTACTCAGGGCAAGGTAAAGCTAGGTAAGAATAGGGGAAAGTGGGGGAAACGTGTGCACCTAAGCGGAACTTTTTTTTTTAATTTTGACTTTGTTAAATAAAGTTTATTTTATGTCAAAACTTAGAGCAACTATTCTAGTATCTATAAAAAATTGAGATAATCCAAAATATTAAAAAAAAACACACCAAAAACAAAATTCCAAGACACTACCTAAGTGCACGGTTTCCTGAACGTCGGAGAAACGTGCGCATCAGGTGGGGTAATTGTGTGCATGTTAGAAGAATTGATACACAGTAATACCTGGAGAGGAAAAAAAAAAATACAAGGTTCGTTCCAAAGATTATATTGATAAGGCACATGTTAGATTAGGTTAAACATAAGTTTTAATCAAATTTTACAAAATTTAACATAGTTCAGGACTATTGGTTTTCAAATAAAATGCAAAGTTTTCTTTGATGTTAGGGGCCTACAGATTTAACAAGTTAGATGAGTCCTTCACTGCACGTATCACATACAACATCTTTAGCAGAATCATTTGCGGTGTAAGCTGCATGGTACCATCTTCTGCACAAAGTACATCTGTACAACAGTTCCCTGTCTTTACCATGAACTCCACAAAGTCCGCAAATCTCGTCATCGGCCCCTTGAAGTGCGCCACGTTCAAACAGCTCCATGTCGATATCATCAGACTCGTCGTCATTACACAGTGGAGCTTTGTCAACATCTGAATCATCTGATTCTTCTTAAATCATCTTCTTTTTGTTTACCTTCTTTTGTACGTGTTTCTTGCCAAAAGTCTGATTATCCTTTTTCTTGTTTTGAAGTCTCTTCTTATCCATACTTTCTCTTGCATTAGGCTTAGGCCTATTGCCGAGATTAAGCTTTCTAGCAACTTTTATGTTTTTATTGGCAATTCTTTGCTGTTTCACCTCTTCTTTTCCCTTTTTCTTTTCTATATCCAACTCAAGCTTTATTTTCATGGGTGTGCTAGTTAGTATTTCAGAGTGCTGCTTTTCTCTGGGCTTTCTTGTGTTGACCTCAGTAGGCTTAGGCCTATCAGATTTATTCTTTAGGTCAAAATCTGGTAGATAAGTCATAAACTTCTTATGGCTTTCAGTAAAACCTCCTGTGGATGTTGAGGAAGTAGGGTCATCAAATAGCCCACAGATGGACTTGTGGCAGTCGATGGGGTCTTATGTGCTGTGGATGTTGAAGGACTGTCACAATCTGTGGCTGCTTCCACTCTTAGCTTGTCTAGTTTTTGAGCTGGGCAAAATCAAGTTCAGAAAACTTGTCGGGGTTGTATGGGTGAATACCAGCTGCAGGGAAGCCAGATAAGGCATTTGACAATGTAGCAACTTTAAGAAAAGCATTCTTAACAAGTTCAGCAACTCAGTAATTCTCTGGTGCCCTGTTCGTATCATGAAAAGGTCATATTCTGTAGAAAGAGCATTCTTCAGAGGGCCAAAAAAGGTTAGGTCCAAGGGTTGTAGGCGGTGGGACGTTGCGGTGGCAGAGAGACCATGTGGATGTGGTTTTCTTTACAAAACTTGTGAGACTCAGTAGAAATGGGGCTGTTGTGGTTGTCCAGTATGAGGAGCACTGGTTCATCAAGGTACGTTTTTTAAAATGAAGAAGCCACTCATTTAGTAGTTCTGTGTTGGTCCACCCATTGTTGGAACAACAGAAAATGGCCCCATCCGGTCCATTATTCTGAAGATTTGCACTCATTCGTTTTCTTGGATAAATCATCATAGGCGGTATGAAGTGACCTCCAGCGCTCATACAAAACATACCAGTGATGGTCCTGCCCCTCTCAGCGGAAGCTGCAGTGCCTACCCTCTTTGAACCTTTGGTAGCAAACACCTTATAACACTTTTTTTGCACAACGGTTATGACAGTTTCATCTTGGTTGTACATCCTTGTGGGATCAATATTCAGTTTTTCTTTTAAAGTTAGTAGATTGTCAAAAAAAAATCGAGTAACTTCTTCCTTGCTGAAAGCATTGATTCTATTCACACTAGTATTTTCCGGCTGCTGCAGTCTGATGGTCAGGTGGCGCTTAAGAAAACTGTACATCCAATCTTTGCCGGCTAAGCCACTGTCTTTGTTGAAATTGTGGTTGATACCATTCTTCATAACGTAGTGGTATGCCAGTTTCCACAAGCCTTTAGGTGTTAGGGCATAGAACAAGTTGCAAAGAAGGATGATAAAATCAATCATTTCTTGCTCAACACTTTCTGGAATAATAGACTTATGCCCCAAATTTGGCTGTGGTACCTTGTTACTGGGCTTCACGAGGTATTTTCGTATAGCTGATTCTGGTATTTTGAAGCTCCTACTGACTTCTCTGATTTTCCTCCCATCTGCTCTTACTGCGTGTATTGCTTGTTGAAGCATGTCTACAGTGTAACTGTACTGCTCTGTTTTCTGGACATACTTTCTCGGCATCTGAGAAAAAAGAAAAAAAAACTGTTGGTGGCCTGTTGGTATTGAACTACATGAGGGGAAAATGTGCGCATCGGTGCGCACCTTTACCTCATAGTGTCTTGGAAATAAATTTTGCCACTATTTTCTTAAAACTAATTACAACCAAACAGGACTCACGTCAAAACATACCCATAGCATACAGGCTTTAACTATATAACAATTAAATTTAGTCAACGTAATAAATAGAGACTCACCCCCTTAAATCCCAAGGACTGCAAATTAGATCACAATGTCACGTTTCACCATTTGCAAACTCACTGATCGCGAGACTGTAATGAAGGCCCAGCGACCAGACGAAAGTAGTTGGCTAACCTGTCACTAGCTATAGCACTGGTTACAAAGTTCAACAAAGCTTTTAAATCAGAGAAACATCGATGTGCATGTTTACCCACTGCACACGTTTCCCTTACTTTCCCCTACTCTTTGTCAAATCGAACTGGCATTCCATACAGACCTGCTGATTTATTTACTTTCAGATCTTTCAGTTTTTTCTCTACACCAGGAATGCTTATTACTATGTCATCCACATGGGAGTCTGTCCAACGGTCAAATGACACTATGTTTATACGATTCTCCTGTGTGAAAGATTTCTTGAACATGAAATTTAAAACCTTGGCTTTCGTTTTAGTACCTTCAAATGCCACACCAGACTAATCAGCAAGGGGCTAAATGGTTTGAAAAACAAATCAAATTTATTTATATTTGACAGCTGCTTTCCAACGTTTTGCGAGTTAATTGCCGCATAGTTTGTTCGATTCACTCTAATAGTTTGTTAATTACCGTCATTTAAAGATTTTGTGTGCTCCGAGGAATATATGTGACGAGGGATCATTTCCCGGATGCGATATTCTACGATTTTAAAACGTCACTGACGCCTAAATAATGAGAAGATGGGCCTAGAAACGCTTATGGCGCACAAGAGCCTCATCTAAAGCATTAGCCAGCCGGAGTGGCCGAGCAGTTCTAGGCGCTATGGACTGGAACCGCGCGACCGCTACGGACACAGGCTCGAATCCTGCCTCGGGCATAGGTGTGTGTGATGTCCTTAGGTAAGTTAGGTTTTTAGTAGTTCGAAGTTCTAGGGGACTGATCACCTCAGCAGTTAAGTCCCATGGTGCTCAGAGCCATTTGAACCTAAAGCATTAATTTATAATCAGTGTATTGTGTTCAACAGAGCTCAGTTTTTTCTTACAATTAGTGATGAATTTAATGAAGTACACGCAAGAACTGTTGTTACTAATGAAAATATTGTCGCTGATCGAACAGTGCCTGAAGAACATGGGCAGGCACCTTATGAATTTATTCGGCGACACTGGATGCGAGTATGAGTCAAATCAAAAACTTTTTATATCACTGTTAGACGTGAGAAAACTTTATTGTCGATGGATTCCACATAAATAATTCCTGACCAAAAACATCAAAGCACTGACTGGTGCAAAAAAGCTTCGGAGTAGTTCTGAGGTGGCACTTCAAATTTCGTTTGGAATATCGTTACTGGCGATAAATCTTCATTTCATTTTTAGGATGCTGAAAAGTCAGTAAGTACAATGTGTCATCCAAAGAGAACCTTAGTCTACAAAAGTCCAATGAATTAGCAGCGCTTCTAACAAGCTGTTTGTCAGCTTTATGTTTTTTTTTCCTAAAACTCACTACATTGTTACTGCAACAACCGAAGATACTGCCAAGTGGTACATAAATGTCTTTCTACGCCAATTTTTCAAAAAGTTCTTAAAAAAAGAAATAATTTTCCATCATGACAACTCATCATCACACACAGCAAAACCAACATAACAACTGAGTATCAGGATGCCGTAAAGGTCAGCACAGTAGACTCTCCATCTTACCATCCTGACCTATCACCTTGCGAGTTCTGTTTGTTTCCAGACATTAGGCGTAAAGATAAAATGCGTAGAACCACATTTTGTTCATCACATGAAGCAGTGGAACAATCATTATGAAAACTACAAAACCCCTGGTGTGGGAGAGAAACGTGACGTCTATCAGAATATGAGATTTTAATCAGGCGCGACATCGAGATCCAGTGCTAAATTTAGTGTGTGGTATAGATTTACTAATGATTTAATTGATTGGCCAGAACAAAGAATTTGAAGGTAAGGTATTGATATAATATTATCATTTAAAGAAACTAGTTATGACAAACAACTCAAGATTTAAATAACACCATGGTTTCAATAAAACGCGGTTATAATGAAAAGAATGTTACGTAAACGTTCCCTGCTGTACATATTGCCAACTAGCACTCTGCGTTGGAATAGTTACTGAAAGAGGCGGAGCTCCATCAAATGTCTGGTCTAATTCTATCAGATAGACACAGCAACCCGACTATAATGACCACAGTGACAGATTGTCTGGAACCAACACCCAAAGACCCTACAGAAATGCAGAAGTGCTGATAAATGAACCAGTGGCAGTTATCTTGCAATTGAACTGCAACACTCTTGTTTTCCCTAATATGTCAGAGCTGTGAGCAATGTTTACCACAATATTCTCTGAACTGTGACGAGAGTGGAGACACATTGACCAACCGACTTCAGAGTGCAGCTGAAATCTATCCTCCACGTACCTTGATCAAATCCTGTCTTCCGCATCCCAGGCATGACTCTCCTTGTCCACACCATCCCATCGACTCATTTTTCACGTCTACAGAAATGAAGCTTGTTGCTGTCTTCCCAAAAAAATTACGCATCCACTAATCCAACATGATGCCAGTGGCACAAAGCGGCGTAATTGTTTCATTGGCAAGCATTGGCGGCCAAAAATGCTGAAACACCAACACCTTACTGCCATGTGTTAAATCCATACGGTTTCATAACTAACACGCTAATCAGTGCTCATTCTGCCATCAGCTGTACTGTGAACCTTTGTTTCTTTAAAGGCCTCGTTGTTACATGCTGGAGCAGGGTTTCCATTTGGTATTCTTGTGTAGGGCCATGGGGATTTCCTCAGTCTTGCAATAATTATAAATCTGTTTATATAGTGGAGATAGCTGAGTCACAATGGCACAGAAAAAAAGGCTCACACAATTATAGCATTCAGCCATTAAGGCATCCAGCAGGATCTCCAGTCGCTACTCAAATCCTTAGGCCCATCCCAGAACCTCTTCCCACAGTCAATCTCTCTACTTACCCCTAGCACTCACCACACTCCTACCTTCTACATACTTCCTAAAGTCCCCATTGTGGCCAGTTACTGTGCCCCCACGGTGAGAATCTCTGCTGTTGTAGACCAACACCTTCAACCTATTACCCGGAACCTACCCTCTTATATAAAAGATACCAACCATTTCCTCCACCGACTCTCCACAACTCCTGTCCCTTTGTCACATGGTGCCCTGCTCATCACTATTGATGCCATCTCCCTGTACACTAACATTCCTAGTGCCCATGGTCTTACTGTTATTGAACACTACCTTTCCAAATGCCCTATTGATTCCAAGCCAACAACCTCCTTCCTAGTTGTCATGACCAACTATATCCTCACCCACAATTACTTCTCCTTTGAAGGCATTACCCACAAACAAATTCAGGGTATGGCTATTGGTACTCACATGGCACCATCCTTTGCCAACATATTCATGGGCCATCTAGAGGAATCCTTCCTAAAAACCCAAAATCCTAAACCCCTCACCTGGTTCAGATTCACTGATGACATCTTTGCTATGTGGATTGAAGATAGGACATCCTATCCACTTTCTCCCAGAACCTCACAACTTCTCTCCCATTTGCTTCACCTGGTCCTACTCAACCTTCCTAGATGCTGACCTCCACCTCAGAGATGGCTACATCAGTACCTTCATCCACATCAACTACCAGCAATACCTGCACTTCGACAGTTGCCACCCATTCCATACCAAGAAGTCCCTTCCGTACAGCCAAGCCACCCGTGGTCGTCACATCTGCAGTGACGAGCAGTCCTTCTCGGAATATACCGAGGGTCTCACTGAAGCTTTCACTGACTGTAATAGTCCTCCCAACCTTGTACAAAAAAAATCTGCTGTGCCTTATCTTTCCAGTCTTCCACCACCTCCCAAAGTCCCACTGTCCGTCCACAGAGGAGCATTCCCCTCGTGTCTCAGCAGCATTCAGGACTGGAGCAACTGCGTTATGTTCTCCTCCAGGGTTTTGATTACCTCTCGTTGTGCCCTGAAATGAAAAATGTCCTGCCCACTATCCTTCTCACCCCTCTTACAGTGGTATTCCGCTGTCCACTGAACCTACATAATTTACATCCGAGACCGAAATTTCAGAAAGTTGGGGAACATTGGATTTACTCTGTGTTCGAACTAGAGACCGTAGTTGCCACTTGTTACAGAATTGCAGGGCAGTGGGTTATTGATTAATGGCACTAGATGTGAAATAGTGGGGAAGCATTTTCACCTACCAGCTACTTTCAGGGGTACAACAATGATTAACGTGACACAGCCTATCTTGTATTATTCAGAGGAACCACCATACATATTGCCTTGCCAGAACTTAACATTTATTAACGAGTCCTTGGATCCCACATTGCTACAATCTTTAGATAGCCTGATTATCTCAGAAAAAAAGCAGATCTCAGTTAATCAACTACTGCAGCACGTGCAGCAATATCGGGAGAAATGTAAACAAAACACAATTATATTTGGTGTGTCAACGACTAGCATAATCTTAGTTCTAGTGTTTATTTATGCAACTTACTTTTGTATACGGAAAAAGATGTCTTGTTCTGAAATAACAACCGTACATCAAATACGTATGGGATGGATTAGGAATAGTGGAACGTAATACAAATAGATAACCAATGATAAGATTGGATCAGTATTAAAGTGTAAATAGATTATTAGTTGGTAAGAAAAGTTTCACAGTGTTGAAGGAGTAGTTGTAAGATACCTGTAGAGTATAAGGAAGTATGGCGTGCACAACCAGTAAGTCCAGAATTGTAAAATTCGGGACGAATTTTCGTAAAGGAGGGGGATGTGTAGTGTCGCAGAATGGTAAGGAGTTGGAAACGTGGAATATTGTCAAAGTTTCGTTGCTTATGCCGAGAGCCAGAGGCAGTAAGTTAGCCAAGTGGTAGGAGGATTGCACATATATCGGAATGTGTCGTCACGCAGGGTCAGTGGCCTAGTTACACACAGCAAGCGAGAGAGAATGGCTTAGCACGCGGGTTTGCGTTAGACGGACACTTTCGTAGAGTGCAAGACAGAGGTATAGCGTCAGCTGTACTGTATTTCACAACTTCGCGTAAGTCTGCCGCAACAACACGTAACTCTGTCGCAAGAACACCTAAGGGGCGAGTACGACAGATGAATCAGCAGTATGAGTGGAACGAATGCGGTCATTACAAACGAGCATGACGTCAGCTTTGACAGCAGCAAGAAACTCGCACTCGCAGTTAGACTTGCAGTTAGATGTGTACTGAGTCGCTGCGTAGCGCTCAGCTCGGTGATCGACATGTTAATCTTTATTAAGGAGGTGTTGCAGTAAAGGCGGCCCATCCAGCAGCAGACGTGAGGGGACAGTACCAGCTCTGGTCCTCTCTGCTGCCGCTGTCAATCATCGACCCAGGATTAGCAGACATAGCGGCAGACTCGCTCGCCGCCAATACTGACCACATCAGGGAGCCGTCGTCGAGATCGTGCGGGGCCTAGGCCCTGTGCATCCGCCGTCACAACCGGGTGAGCCGACGACGCTGGGGGACTGCAGCCCGTTCCGCCCGTCCACCACGGACGAGCCACCAGGAGGAGCAGGGAAGAAGACGGGGTGGGATAGAGTACACCCCGCACTACGAGAACGCCTCTCGTGCCGACAGCACCGGGACTCCAACCCAGAGCCTCTACGCGCAGCAGCTTGCTGTCCGCAGCCGAGCCGCCGCTCAGCCGGGTGCCGCCAGCCACGCGCGGCCGAAGTAAGGGCATTCCTCCGCCACGTCACAGCACGCGGCGCTGCGCTAGCAAGACTGTGTGGCCCGGATCTGGTGTCATCGCTACGAGTCAGCGAGGCCTCGGGGAAGGCCCACCGGGGCGCCTACAATGGTCACCAACAAACTGTGGCCAAGAAACAAGTGGACCACACTGTTGCTGAACATGCTGCCAAACATGATGTCCCCCATTTTAATGACTGCTTCACAGCCTGTTCCATATGGATACTTCCCACTGACGCCAGCTTTGTGGAATTGTGCAGGTGGGTACTTTCCCCGCAATACATCCTACGTTTCCATAACCCTCCTGGCTTCAACCTTCGTTAGTCACTGTCCTCACCCATCCAGCCTCCTCCCTGTTACCATTCCAGCACTACACAGCCGTCATTTCACCACCACACCCAGTCTTTTAATTTCTTTTTATTTCTCTCCATTCCGCTACCCCCCCCCCCCCCTTTCCCAGCCTCTCTCCTGCCCACCTTCTAAATTGCAGCACTTCACTGTCTGCCACCCCCACCATACTATCCCTCCCCTTCCCTCCTCCAGCCTCCTCCTTACCCCCACCCAGTTGCCACTCCCATCAAGCACTGGTGCTGCTGCTCGCAGTGTATATGTGTGTCTATTCTTGACAAGGGCCTTAATGGCCAAAAGCTATAATTGTGTGAATCTTTTTGCTGTGCCTATCGCGACTCAACCTCTCTGCTATATAGTGAGTAGCAACTTTCCTTATCTAATATTGTTACATTCCATCTTGGATTCTCCATTGTTTGTTATGTCTGTTTGTTTGTTCTTAGCTTCCCAAGTTGGTCATAGCATTGGATCCATTGGCCTCAGCATCTTATCCACTACCCGCAGATTCACTGGATACTTTATTTGAATCAACAAAATTGAAAATAATAGTATTGTTGATGCTATTGCTTGGACAATAAAGTATTTAATTGATGACTCATTTATTATTATATTTTTATTTCTTGTTAGGAGCGGAATAAATGAAAGTAAGTTGTTCTCAAGCCCTATTCAAACTCCAAATCAGGAATTTGATGAAATGGACAGGATCATTCCTATCATTAATGTTGATAGGAAGAGAAGTTTTGTAGAGTTGTTGGTCATTAAAAAGGAGAGGATTGATACCTCTATAAATGGGGTATGAATCCATTAGCTTGTTTAGCTTACCTTTTTACATTAAGGTGTATGATGCACGTTAGTTTTTGATACTAAAGGAGGTAGTTTAATTCTATCTTATGTAATTTGTTTAATGAAGGTAATTTTTATTTACTTAATTTACCCTATCAAGGTAACCCTTTAATCAGGCACTTCATTTATTTAATATAAAAATTAAAAGTTTTTTTGAGAATTGGTTATGTATTATTTTGGTTATTCCAAATTAATTTATTTCAGTTCAGTTAATTATATATATATATATATATATATATATATATATATATATATATATATATATATATATAATTTATATTAATATATTACATTTAATTAAATTTAAATACCTGTAAGTTTATTTTATTATTATTAAGTAATTATTTTAATACATTTATTTACCTAGGATAATAGCTACTTATGTTTTTACCTTAAAAGAAATTATTATATTAGAAAATATAAAATAATATGTAATTTAATATTAAATATTATTATAATTGGATATAATAAATAAAATTATTAACTTTAAATATAAAATATTATATTAATATAAATAATTATATCAATTATAATAATATAATTAAAGAATTATCTATAATTTGATTATTTAAATAATAGATATTTACGTTAACTTAATATAAACTTAATTTTATATTAATAACATATTACATTAATTTACATAATTGTATAAAATATATATATTATATTATTTAATCTTTCTTTATTATTAGTGAAAAGAAAGATTAAAATAAGAAAGAATATAATACATTTATTGGTATACATGTACCATATTAATCTTTATTTATATATAATAGAGAAGTGGTTGTGGTCATACGGGGGCTCGTTTCTTTTTATTTTGTTAATGTTTGTGATTTTTTCTTTTTTTTTTCTTTAAATATTTGAATCTTTTATTTTTCCTAATTTTATAAATTTTAAAATTTCTTATTTTTTTCTTAAAAGTTTTATTCTTGCTTCTTTATTAACTTTTTCTTTGTATTATATGTAAGTTTTGTTAAACTAAATGTTCTTTTTGCAGTAATTTGATTTAATTATCAAGTGATTTTGGATGTAGCAATTGATTTAGTATCGGCATAATTCGTGCCAGCAGCTGCGGTTATACGATTGTTACAAGTGAATATTATTGGTTAAAACAGTTGTTTACATTATTAGGGTTAAAATATAAATTTGTAAGGTGAAATGTTTATTTGTAGCTCTTTTTATGAATCTGTGAAATTTAAATAATAAACTAGGATTAGATACCCTATTATTTTAAATGTTAATTATATTTACCAGGGTACTATTAGTTAAGGTCTTTAAACCCAAAGAATTTGGCGGTATCTCATTCCATTCAGAGGAACCTACCCCGTGATTGATAATACACGATTTACTTTACTTAATTTATTTGTTTGTATATCTCCGTTATCAGAGAATCTTTTTAGAGTTATAATTCTCAAGATTTATAATTATAAAATATTTCAGGTCAAGGTGCAGCTTATAGTTAAGAGGAGGTGGGTTACAATAGATTTTTGTTTATAACGGATTTGATGGTGAAATACTGTTAATGAAGGTGGATTTGATAGTAATTTAATTTATTTAATTTAACTGATATTGGCTCTGAGGTGTGTACACATCGCCCGTCGCTCTCATTATTGATTATTCTATTTTTATTATTTTAAGGTAGCTTCAATTTAGATGAAATAAGTCATAACATAGTAGATGTACTGGAAGGTGTATCTAGGAAGAGGTTCAAGATATAACTTATTAGTAAAGTGTTTCGCTTACAGTGAAAATTTTTCTGTGCAAATCAGGATATCTTGGTTATTTATTTTATTATATTTATTTCTTGTTTATTTAATATAAATTATTTTGTTGAATTTTGTCTTACTATATTTTATAGAATCGATTATTTAAATTATAGTTTATTGGTAATGTAAGTGTTTTATGAAATATTATTTTTAATTTTTTAAAGTAGATTTTATTTATTGTACCTTTTGTATCAGGGTTCATCAAAACTTTAGGAATTACTTTACTTGTCTCGATTTGGGTTGATTTATAAGTAATTTATAGTTAATTATATTTAATTATTATTAAATTATTTATAGAAATGAGATGTTAATCGTTTCCTAAGATATCTAGTTTCTTAAGAAAAAATTTAATTTTTTTAAGTTAATTGTTTTTATTTAATTTTTTAAGCATAAATATTAACTTATTTATTCTTTAAGGGATAAGCTTTGAAGTTAATTGCCTATAATTTGTTTTATAAAAATATAATAGTAAGCTTTAAACCAGCCATCTTAAAGATTACGTTTTAGTTCATTATTTTTTAATTTGATTTTATAAGTATTTTAGGTTTATTATTAAGATTATTAATTTAATTTTAAAATTTTTGTAATAATCATGGAATTAGCATATTTATTTATATAAAATTTTTACCTTATTAAAAGGAATTAGGCAAAATTGATTTCTGCCTGTTTATCAAAAACATGTCCTCTTGAAAATACTTTGAAGTCTGGCCTGCTCACTGAGCGGATTTTTAAAGAGCCGTGGTATTTTCACCGTGCAAAGGTAGCATAATCATTAGTTTCTTAATTAGTGGCTGTAATGAATGGCTTGATGAGAAATCAACTGTCTCTTAATAAATTTTTGAATTTAACTTTTGAGTCAAAAGGCTTAAATTCTTCTTTAGGACGAGAAGACCCTATAGAGGTTAACATTTTACTTTTATATAGTTTTTTGTTTGTCTTTCTATATTTAATGATGATGTTTTGTTGGGGTGACATGAAAAATAAATAAACTCTTTATTATTATATCATTGATTTATGTTTGTTGTTTTGATCCATAATTTATGATCATAAGATTAAGTTACCTTAGGGATAACAGCATAACTGTTTTTGAGAGCTCATATCGACAAAGCAGATTGCGACCTCGATGTTCGATTAAGAAAAATTTTGGGTGCAGGAGCCCAGTAATTAGGTCTGTTCGACCTTTAAATTCTTACATGATCTAAGTTCAGACCGGCGTGAGCCAGGTCGGTTTCTATCCTAAGATTATTAATCCATATTAGTACGAAAGGACCATATGGTTGAAATATTTTTTATTATATAGATTAATATTAATTAATTTACTATTTTGACAGATTAATGTGTTGAATTTAGAATTCATTTATGTAGATTTTTTCTACAAATAATATTGATACTTTATGATTTATTTATGTTTATTTTAAATTTTCTTTTATTAGTTATTTGTGTTTTAATTAGTGTTGCTTTTCTAACTTTATTAGAGCGTAGGGTTTTAGGTTATATTCAGACTCGTAAGGGTCCAAATAAGGTAGGATTTGTAGGAATCCCACAACCCTTTAGTGATCCTATTAAGTTGATTTGTAAGGGGCAGCCAATTCCAATTATATCTAATTATTTACTTTATTATTTTTCTCCTGTTTTTAATTTAATAATTTCTTTGGCTGTTTGAGTAATTTTCCCTTACTTAACTTATATATGTTCTTTTTCTTATGGTTTTTTTTTATGTTGCACTAGATTAGGTGTTTATACCGTTATGATTGCTGGTTGATCTTCAAATTCAAATTATTCTTTATTAGGTTCTCTTCGTTCTGTTGCTCAAACAATTTCATATGAAGATAGTTTAGCTTTAATTTTATTATCTTTAATTATTTTAATTGGTAGTTTTAACATGTTTGATTTTATAAATTATCAGCTTTATTGTTGATTTGTTATTATTTCTTTTCCTTTAGCTTTAGCTTGCTTTACTTCTTGTTTAGCCGAGACTAACTGTACTCCTATTGACTTTGCCGAAGGTGAGTCTGAGTTAGTTTCAGGTTTTAATATTGAATAGGGTGCAGGTGGCTTTACTTTAATTTTTTTAGCTGAGTATACTAGAATTGTTTTTTAAGAATATTATTAGCTTTAATTTTTTTAGGTGGTGATTTTTATTCTTTTATATTTTTTAATAAGCTTGCTATTATATCCTTTGGCTTTATTTGAGTTCGTGGTACATTACTATGGTTCCGTTACGATAAGTTAATACACTTAGCTTGAAAAAGTTTTTTTACCTTTATCTTTAAATTTTTTTATTTTCTTTGTTGGTTTAAAGATTTTATTTATCTCATTTATTTAGTGAACATTTTTAAGAAAAGTTAATAGAAGAGTTAAACTTCTAGTTTTATGTTTTCAAAACATATGCTTTTTCTAAGCTAATAACTTATTATTCCTTAATTAGCTTATCTCATGCGTTTGCAACATGGACATTAATTAAGAAGTATGTAAAGTAAATAATTGTTAAGGTTTGCCCTGTTATAATGTAAGGTTCTTCAACAGGTCGTTTACCAATTCATGTTCGTAAGCATACAACAACTACTATACTTCAGAATAAAATCTGATTAATAGGATGGAATTGGATACCTCAGAACGGTGTTTTACTATAAAATGGTAAAATTATTATGATTCTAATTGATAAGAATAATGCAATAACACCTCCTAACTTATTAGGAATTGATCGTAGAATTGCCTATGCAAATAAGAAATACCATTCTGGTTGAATATGAACCAGTGTTAGTAATGGATTAGCAGGTGCAAAATTATCTGGATCTCCTAGGAGGTAAGGATTAATTAAGCATAATATAATTAATAATGATGTTATTAATACGAATGTAATAGAATCCTTGAAAGTAAAGTATGGGTGAAATGGGATTTTTTCAATATCTCCGTTTAGTCCTAAGGGGTTATTAGACCCTGTTTGTTGAAGAAAGAATAAGTGAATTGCAGCTATAGCTGCAATAATAAATGGTAATACAAAATGGAATGTGAAAAATCGATTTAATGTTGCGTTATCAACGGAAAATCCCCCTCATACTCATTGAACTAAACCTGTTCCCAAATATGGAATTGCTGATAATACATTAGTACTTACTGTTGCACTTCAAAATGATATTTGACCTCAAGGTAAAACATATCCTATAAATGCAGTTGCTATAACTAAAAATAGAATTACTGTACCAATTATTCAGGTGTGTATGTAAATATAAGATCTGTAGTAAATTCCTCGTCCTACATGCAAATAAATACAAATAAAAAATATAGATGCTCCATTTGCATGTAAAGTTCGAATAATTCAACCATTATTTACGTCTCGGCAGATGTGTACTGCACTACTAAACGCTATTTCAATATTTGATGTATAATGTATAGCTAAAAATAGTCCAGTTACGATTTGAATTACCAAGCATAACCCTAGCAGAGACCCAAAATTTCATCAAAATGAAATATTTGTTGGTGCAGGTAAATCAACTAAAGAGTTATTAATAATTTTAATTAAAGGATGTCTTAATCGTAAGGGTTTATTCATTAGTAAATTATCTTATTTTACGAATAGGCCCCTTGTTAATATTAGTCATTTTAACTACTGCTAATAGTGCTAAAAATAAATAAATTATTATTATTATTGTAATAATGAATGTTGGTCTGTTATATAATTTTTCTAAAGATATTGTTATTTCTTGGTAATTGATTGAATTATTAATATATATAGTTTCAGTATTTTTGAAAAAGACTATAAATATTGTTATATCTAGGATAATTAATGTTGATATAATAAATACTCATATTGTCAAGGTAATAATTATGGTAATTGATTTAGGTTGATATATCTCGTTTGATACAATTCTTGTAATATAAATAAATAGAACTAATATACCACCAAGAAAGGTTAAAAACAAAATATATGATAATCAATATCTTTCCATTATTGTCCCTGTTATTAACCCAACTAAAAAAGTTTCTAGGATAATGAAAAGCATTATCGATATTGGGTGTCTTAATTTAATAAAATTAATGTTTATTACGTTTGATAGTGATATAATTATTATTTTAATCATTTCAGGGGTTAGTTTATTTAAAATATTGGTTTTGGGGACCAATGATGGAAGCTTTTTCACCTCTGAAGTTTTAAAAGTGGGGGCTAGACTTATTTCCGGTTTACAAGACCGGCGTTTTTTTTAAACTATTAAAACTAATGTTTATATTCTCTGTTTTTACTTCTTTATTGGTCTATTTTGCTGGTGTTTGTTTTTTCTTCTAAACATAAACATTTATTGATGGTTCTTCTGATATTAGAGTATATTGTTCTTTCTTTGTCTATATTAATTATTGTTTTTCTTATTGAGTTTGGTTATGATTATTTCTTTCCTGTTATTTTTTTAGTTTTTTTCTGTTTGTGAAGGTGCTTTAGGTCTTTCTATTTTAGTTTCAATAATTCGTTCTCATGGTAATGATTTTTTAAATTCTTTTGGACTATCTTTATGTTAAAGTATTTATTTATAACTATTTTTTGATCCCTCTTTGTTTGCTGAATAATTGTTGATGGTTGGTTCATTCTTTAATGTTTCTGTTGACTTTTGTTTTTATAATTTGTGTTTATTCGTATGCAGATTTGAATATAATTAGATATTATTTTGGTATTGATTATTTTTCTTTTAGTTTTTGAATTTCTTCTTTAATAATTACTGCTAGAGGTTCAGTTTATTTAAGTTCTTATCATTCTAATTTTTTTGTCTTTATGGTTTTAATTTTAATGATTATGCCTTATTGTTCATTTGCTAGATTAAGTCTTCTTTCTTTTTATATTTTTTTTTGAGGCTAGACTGGTTCCCACTTTACTTTTGATTTTGGGTTGATGTTATCTACCTGAACATTTACAGGCTGGTGTTTATTTTATTTCTTATACTTTGATTGCTAGATTGCCTTTGTTACTGGTTTTATTTAAGGTTTATGATTTTTCTAACACTTTATATTTTCCTTTATTGGTTGATTTTGGTTCTTATTATTTTATATTTTATGTGTTTATAATTTTGGCTTTTTTAGTTAAGATACCAATATTTTTGGTTCATTTATGGCTTCCTAAGGCTCATGTAGAGGCCCCTATTTCAGGTAGAATAATTCTTGCTGTGTTCTATTGAAGTTAGGTGGTTATGGTATTTTTCGTGTTATAAAGGTTATTTCTTATTTGGGTTTAAAGTTTAATTATTTTTGATTATCTTTAGGTTTATCTGGTGGGGTTATTGTTAGATTTATTTGTTTTCGTCAGATTGATTTAAAGTCTTTAATTGCATATTCTTCTGTTGCTCATATAAGAATGGTTATTGATGGATTGAAAACTATAAATTGGTGAGGTTGTATAGGTTCTCTTTCCTTAATGGTTGGTCATGGTTTATGCTCTTCTGGATTGTTTTGTTTATCTAATATTATTTATGAACATTTAGGTAGATGAAGATTATTAATTAACAAGGGTACAATTAATTTAATACCTAGAATGGCTTTATGGTTATTCCTTTTCAGATTTTCAAATATAGCTGTTCCCCCCTCATTAAATTTGGTAGGTGAACATAGATTATTAAATTGAATTATGTCTTGATCTTCTTTTAGATTTTCTGCTTTAATTTTTTTATCTTTTTTAGAGCTGTTTATACTTTATATATATATTCTTATTCTCAGCATGGTAATTATTATTCTGCGGTTTATACTTGTTCTCTTGGTTATCTTCATGAATATCATCTTTTACTTTTACATTGATTGCCTTTAAATATTCTCTGTTTGAAGGGTGAATATTTCTTTGCTTAATTTGCTGAAGTATTTTAATTAAAAATATTGTTTTGTGGATTCAATGATATGAAGTTTTTTATCTTAGGCCATGAATTTATTTTCTATTTGTTCTTTGAGTTTTTTCTTTATTCTTTTCTAGAACTATAATTTTTATTTTAGGTATTTATTATTTAATAATTGATTATAGAGTTTTTGTTGAGTGGGAACTTTTTCATTTAAATGGTTCTATGGTTGTTATAACTTTAATCTTGGATTGAATGTCTCTTATTTTTATATCTTTTGTTATATATATTTCTTCTTTGGTTATTTATTATAAGGAGGATTATATATCAGGTGAAAAGAATATAAATCGTTTTATTATTATCGTTTTAATATATATTCTTTCTATAGGGTTCTTAATTATTAGTCCTAATTTGATTAGAATTTTGTTAGGATGAGATGGTTAGGTTTGGTTTCTTATTGTTTAGTTATTTATTACCAAAATGTGAAATCTTATAGTGCTGGTATATTAACTGCACTTTCTAATCGTATTGGTGATGTTGCTATTTTAATTTCTATTGCTTGAATATTAAATTTTGGTGGTTGGAATTATATTTATTATTATGATTTTATTTCGAACTCTTTTAAAATAAAGCTTATTACTATATTAATTGTTTTGGCAGCTATAACTAAGAGAGCTCAAATTCCCTTTTCTTCTTGACTTCCTGCTGCTATGGCTGCCCCTACTCCTGTTTCTGCTTTAGTTCATTCTTCTACTCTTGTTACTGCTGGAGTTTATTTATTAATTCGTTTCAGACCAATACTAGATACTTATAATTGTGGTTGATTTTTACTTTTGATTGGTTGTATAACTATATTTATGGCTGGATTGGGGCCTAAATTTTGAATTTGATTTGAAGAAGATTATTGCTCTTTCTACTTTAAGACAACTTGGTTTAATAATAAGAATTTTGGCTATAGGTTATCCAAAACTTGCATTTTTTTCATTTATTAGCTCATGCTTTATTTAAGGCGTTATTATTTATGTGTGCAGGTTCAATAATTCATAATTTAAAGGATTCTCAGGATATTCGTTTTATGGGCTCAATTGTTAATTTTATACCTTTAACTTTTGTTTGTTTTAATGTCTCTAGTTTGTCTTTGTGTGGTATACCTTTTTGGCAGGTTTTTATTCAAAGGACTTAATTCTTGAAATGGTTTGTTTAAGATGAATTAATTGTTTAATTTTTTTCTTTATTTTTTTTTCTACTGGTTTAACTACTTCTTATTCTTTTTGTTTATTTTATTATTCAATATCTGGGGATAATAATTTTTATTCTAGATTTTCTTTTGATGATAAGGGTTATTATATTTTGTTTGGTATAATTGGTTTATTATTTGTTGCTGTTTTTGGTGGTAGTCTTTTGTCTTGGTTAATTTTTCCTATTCCTCATGTGATTGCTTTGCCTTATTATTTAAAGTTTTTAACTATTACAGTAGTTGTTTTAGGTGCTTATTTGGGCTACCTTATTTCTAAGTTTGATTTTTCTCATGATTTATTTTCTTTAAGTATACTTTCTTTCGTTAGATTTGCTGGTTCTATATGGTTTATACCTTTTCTTTCAACTACGTTTGTTAGATATATTCCTTTAAAGTTAGGTTATTATTCATCTAAATCATTTGATTATGGTTGAGGTGAATTATTTGGTGGTCAAGGTTTATATAGACTATTCATTTATTTAATTAGATATATTCAGGGTTGATATGATTCTAATTTTAAGATTTATCTTTTAACTTTTATTTTTGAATATTTATTTTGGTGATATTATTTTTCGTTTACTTAAATAGCTTATAATTAGAGCGTGACACTGAAGATGTTAAGGAAGTATTTTTACTTTTAGGTATTTATAAATATAGATATATTATTTTTACAGTGAAAATGTAATGTTTTATTTAAACTATATAAATTTTAGAAATGTTAACGGAGTTTAACCGCTAATATAAAAAGTTAGCAGCTTTCATATTGGCTTTACATTTCCTTAATTGGAACTTTATAGTTCAATTATATTATTAACAGTAATACGCCTCTTTTTGGCTTTTTGGCTTCAATCATTAAGAATAAGGGTATTTTATTTACCAATCTTCCAGGTCGAAACGGACTGCAATATTCTATTTAAGGTTGATTGATTATATCAGTACTTTTTGAATGCAACCCAAATGTTATAGTTAACTACAACCCTTTATTCTGCCCATTGTAAGGCACCTTGATTTCATTCATGGTATAGTCCTCCTAGAAGGACTAGAATAAAAAATATTGTTGATAATGTTCAGATTATAATGTCTGAGGTTTTGAAAATAATTACAATTGGAAGAATTAGTGCGATTTCTACATCAGAAATTAAAAAAATTACTGCGATTAGGAAAAATCGTAGAGAGAATGGTATTCGTGCTGATCTTTTTGGATCAAAACCACATTCAAATGGGGATCTTTTTTCTCGATCATTGATTAATTTCTTTGATAATGTTGTTGCAAGGATTATAACAATTATTGTAGATAGAATTAGGATTGTTTTCCTTGATTTGCATCAAGCTTTCTGATTGGAAGTCTAATGTACTATTTATACTAGAAAAACAATTATCTACCTCATCAATAAATAGAGATGTATAAGAATAATCATACTACATCTACGAAGTGTCAGTACCATGCTGCTGCTTCAAATCCAAAGTGGTGTCTTGGCGAGAATTGATTTATTGAGTGTCGAAGTAGGCATGTTGTTAAGAAGATTGTTCCAATAATTACGTGGAGACCATGGAACCCTGTTGCAACAAAGAATGTTGATCCATAAACTGTGTCTGGAATAGTGAAAGTTGCTTCTCATTATTTGTATGCTTGAAGTATTGTGAAATATAGTCCTAATAATACTGTAAAAAATAGTCCTTGTAATGCTTGAGTATGGTTAGATTCTATTAAACTATGATGTGCTCATGTTACAGTTAATCCTGAGGCTAAAAGAATAGCTGTATTAAGTAATGGAATTTGTATAGGATTAAAAGGTTGAATTACTGTTGGAGGTCATAATATTCCTAGTTCAATTATTGGTGCTAGTCTTCTTCTGAAGAAGGATCAGAAGAATGAAACGAAGAATAATACTTCTGATGCAATAAATAGGATTATTCCTCATCGTAATCCAATTGATACAAACCCTGTATGTAGTCCTTGATATGTTCCTTCTCGAACTACATCTCGTCATCATTGAATTACAGTTAGTAAGGTAATTCCGAATCCAATTATAAATAAGTTGATGTTGAATAGGTGAAATCATTTTGCTAATCCTGATACTAGGACTATTGCTCCAATTGCTCCTGTTAGTGGTCAAGGTCTATAATCTACTAAGTGGAATGGGTGATTTGAGTGAGTTGTTAACATAGGTTAGTATACTTCTCTAGAATATAAAGTTCTTAGAACTGAGAAAACATAAGCTTGAATTATTGCCACTGCTGATTCTAGAATTAATAGAAGTATTTGTCCAATAATTAGTAGTGAGATTAAGTTTATTGATATAGATGGTCCTGTATTTCCTAGTAAGGTTAATAGTAAATGTCCTGCAATTATATTTGCTGCTAGTCGTACTGCTAGTGTACCAGGTCGAATTACATTTCTAATTGTTTGAATTAATACTATGAATGATATTAATGCAGGTGGTGTTCCTTGTGGAACAAGGTGTGTAAATATATGATTAGTATGCTTAATTCAACCAAATAATATGAATCTTAATCATATGGGTAGGGCGATTGCAAATGTTAATGCTAAATGTCTTGTTCTAGTAAAGATATAAGGAAATAATCCTATGAAATTATTAAATAGTATTATAATAAAAATTGAGATGAAGATGAATGTTGTTCCATTAAATGATTTTGGTCCTAGTAGTGTTTTGAATTTGTTGTATAAGGTTAGGTTTAGTTTATTTCGGATAATATTAATTCGTGATGGTGTAAGTCAGAACATTGATGGGATTAATAACAGTCCTAAAAATGTTCTAGTTCAATTTAATGATAAATTGAAGATGTTAGTTAATGGATCAAATGTTGAGAATAAGTTTGTCATCATTTTCAATTTAAGTTTTTTATCACAATTGTTCTTTTTTCTGCTCTTTTAATAATATTAGGTTTAAATGAGAAAAAATTCATTTGATTAAATAGGATTAGGGTAGCTGAAAATATAATGAATAGGGAGAATCATATGAGAGGAGATATTTGAGGGATTTAGATTTAATTTCCCCATCAGAAGTAGTCGTTAATTTGCTATTGTTTGGTTTAAGAGACCATTACTTACTTTCAGTCATCTGATGTTTCAAATTGTACTAATTGTTGAGTTATTTTAGATTGATACTCTAATGTTATTTATTTAACTAACTCCTTAGATTATCTTAGATAATCACTTGATAAATAAATTTACTGAAGTTCTTTCAATTACAATTGGTATAAATCTGGGGTTTGCTCCACAGATTTCTGAGCATTGTCCGAAGAATAACCCAGGTCGGTTTATTGTAAATGTTCCTTGATTTAGTCGACCTGGTGTTGCATCAATTTTAACTCCTAATGCAGGAACTGCTCATGAGTGTAGAACATCTGATGCTCTTGTTAATACTCGTACTTCTGTATTTATTGGGAGAATTGTTCAGTTATCTACGTCTAGAAGTCGGAATCCATCATTTTCTAAATCTTGTTCTGGTGTTATGTAAGTGTCCAATTCTACGTCTATAAAGTCTGAATATTCATATCTTCAGTATCATTGTCGTCCAATGGTTTTGACTGTAATTATTGCGTCTACTGAATCATCAAGTAAGTATAATAGTCGTAATGATGGTAAAGCAATAAAAATTAGGGTAATTGCTGATAATGCTGTTCAGATTGTTTCAATTACATGTCCATGAAGTATGTTTCGGTTTGTATAGGCAATAAATAGTATATAACTTAGGGCATAACCTACAATTACTGTAATTAATAATAATATGACCATAGTATGATCATGAAAGAATGATAGTTGCTCCATCTTGAAGGGATAAATTTGATCGTGTTGCCATTTATAATATTTTCTAATAAAAGGTCAAACCTTTATTTTTAGAGCTTAAATCCACTGCACTAATCTGTCATATTAGAATCTAGAAATTAATGGTAATTCTGAGTAACTGTGTTCTGCAGGTAGGTTATTTTGTAGCCATTCTGTTGATCTTCTTATGTTAGCTCTAAATATAATTGCTCAGTTTGTAACCATTCTTTCTCATATAATTACAATGAATATAATAATTCCCACAATAGAAATTGTAGATCCAATTCTTGATATTACATTTCATGATGTATATGTGTCTGGGTAGTCTGAATATCGTCGTGGTATTCCTGCTAACCATAAGAAGTGTTGAGGGAAGAATGTTAAGTTTACTCCAATAAATATAATTGTGAGTATGTGCGGCGTGGTGCTCCACCTCCTGTATTGTGGTAGTCACTGAGACGACCCAGCCTCCCACTTACCACGGCATCTCTCTATGAGTTAAATTCTTAACCTTATGGCATTTGGACCTTTGTTTAAATCAAGGTGTCCGCTACCCTAAGCCATCCTAGACAAGCCTTGCCTCTGCCTGCCCAGCCTTGTTTTCTATTGCTGCTTGATTTGAATATCTTTTAATGCTTAATTGTGCAGTGCTGTAAATTTTAAAATCGTTGTTATCTTCTGTTCCAAAATTGTTAGTGCCTAAAGGGTATTCCAAATATTTTTTCTAATCCTTGAAACTGTAAAATTTTGAATATTGTCACATTCCTGTTTGAAAAGTTGGTAAATTTCTAGCGCCCACAGGCCGTTTTAATGGTAATCCTGAATTTGTAAAAAATTTTCTAAATAAGGACCATCTTCCTTGTTTGAAGTTTACTATCTAATGGGTGGTATTGAAATTGATATGGTAATGCTCTGTCTGTAATTGTAATGACGTCAGATTTGCCTGGTTGAAAAATTATGGATGCCTAAAAAGCTTTTGAGCTGTATTTTTGTGAATGTTAAACTTGTTATTTTAAAGAGGTTTTACTTATCATGAAAATATAATTGTTCTGAGTTTAGTCCTTTTGGTTCGCTGTCGTGAAATCTATCTGTTACTTACTATTGAATTATATGTTATCAATGTTTTTAAATATATCTTATTAAACAAAGGATTACCAACTACTGTGAAGCAATGAGTGGCCTTCAGTTAACTCAGCTTGCACCTTCCTCCCACCTGTTAAATTGTTGTCATATACAGGGGCATCTACTGAGATATCAGTGGTATCTCCAGAGCATGGTTGGCCTCTTCTTAGAAGTCATTTGTTGCTGTTTATCTTGTATATTGGGTCTAATATATTGCATTATAACTGTTTCAGATCTGGGTCAGTGTGATGGAGAACAGTGCTTGTGTTAGTTTATCTTACCTCCAATCAGAGCTACCACAGTATGAGCTGCAACTTACGCATCAGGAGGATGGCGGGGGGTTCCTGAACTTGTGGCTCGATTATGCACTGTCTGGTCCAGTCCAGGCGACATTACCGTGAGCTCTACTGGCGTGGTAGATGTCGCAATTTCTGCCTGTTCTTCTGCCGTACAGGAACTCAACCGAAATCATAGTTTCCTTAGAGACAGTAAACCCAACCACAGACAATTATTAAGTTTACAAGCTAAACTTTGCCTCTGGAATAATTGTTTGGCTGAGTTTGTGGGTCTCCAGCATTGTCAATAACAGCAGGAGGCAGTTGATAACTTATAGGCTGAGGTTGAGAAACTGTTAGTTTCAGCTGTACTGGGGAAGAGGAAGAGGACATCCTCGATAAGCAGACAACAATTTCAGCTCTGATCGATTTCGATTATGGGACACGACCTTGGCACCCCTTGGCTGCCGAAGTTCATGTTGCCTCCACCTTCACCAAATTGATCAACCCAATTATGTACCTGCTGAAGGACATATCACAGTTGTCAGTCGATCAGTTAGCTCAGGCAGAGTGTTGATGGTGGGTTAATTGTCCATTTTGAAGGTCATGCCGATGCTCTCACACTGTTATCCATAGTTTATAGTGCTCATTAGCCTGCAGCTCCTTACGTGATTTTCGGCTGAGGTACTCCAAAGTTGGGGTAGTCTAACTGATTTGACATGGCGTATTATCAAAGAGAAGCTGTCACTGTGTGTCCGCAATGAATCAGAACAGACACATTATTGGTGCCCTTAGGCACCGAATGAGGCTTTGCTTCCTTGTATAGAGCGCATTCAGACCACTGTTGCTGCCCTACAGATGATAATTGGGGAACTGGAGATCATTTCTACCATTCTAAAAGGGATGAGCTCCAACAACCAGCAGTAAATCCGCCACCGTTTCGGAATTAAGCCAGTTAGTTGGTTTGATTGAAGCCTGAAGGATTGCTAATGAACAGCATGGTCTGGATTGGGGAGGACAAGCTTCAAGTCTTCCCTCACTTAATGGCACTAGTCCTTATTTACCTGGGGAGCTGGTGATACTTTTGCTGTGGATCCAATGCCCATTTTGTGTGGGAATATGCTGTTAAGTATCCATCAAGATCTAGTAGCACCATTCGTGGAGGTGTCCGGCCAGTTGTGCCTGTATCATTGCTGCTGAGGGTTCTCTGCTCCACTTTATTTGTGCTAGTCTGAATCAGGAAGCTGTTTGCGCCTTCCAGAAGTGCCATTTCCCTCCTTAATTATCGTTGGTATTTAGAGTTCAGGAACACTTGCAATGTCTCTTCCATTAGCTCCTCTTCTCAGAGATGTCATACCGGCAATGGGCAAAAATTACCTCTAGTTGGAGAAATAAAGGGGAAATTGACTATTTGTGGGTTTTCTTGGCCTATTACCTTTTTTCTTGTGAGGAGTTTGTCTGTTGTGCTAATCCTTGGGTACAACTTTATATGGTGGACTGGCCTGGAGATCGACTTTGGTTTTGACACATTCTATTTTACATTTTCTCCTTTAGGAAAGTTAGTGCTTTGTTTGTGCGGTTCTGTGGGTGGCATCAATTCTGTCCATCTGCAGGTCACGGAATTTGATGTTAGTCATTTGGGAGTCAATGAGAGGCAAGAATTGTTAGGCGTTTTCTGGGAATTTTTCGACGTCTTGACTGATAGACTCAATGCTAGTAATCTCATCCAGAATAGGTCCATCTTTCTGATGATGTCCCAGTCCAACAAGAGTCTTATTGCCTCTCCCTGCACAAGATGGCTGTCCTTCAGGACAAGATAAATCGTATGCTTTGCCAGGGTGTCATTATGCTATCCATTTCACCTTAAGCCCCCCCCCCTCTCCCTCCCCCCCCCTCCCCCACTCCTGATCTTTTTGCTTCATAAGAGTTGAGACAATGATTACAGGCCAGTTTTTGATTATTGTGCACTTAATAAGAAAGTAATTTTAAAGTCAGTGCCACTTACTGATCTCCATAATGCCTTTATGTGGTTTTCAGGTGCCTATTATTTCATGGTGCTCAATTTAAATCAGACATATTATCAAATACTTCTTACTGAATATTTCAAGCTGGCCACCGACTTCTGTACTGAATGGAACAAATTCAACAGGGTTCCTTTTGGCTTGTCCACTGGTGCTGCTGTCTTGTTCCAGTTGTTGGATCATGTGTTGAGGATTTTAAAATTCTGTTGCAATTGTAACTACTTAGACAATGTGGCCATTTATAGTCAGTCATTCAGCAAACATCTTGAACATCTTTGTCAGGTTTTGGTTAGATTGCGGAAGGCAGATCTGACAGTTAAACCATCGAAGATCACTTTGGCTAGGAGCCAAATTTACTTTTTGAGGCACTTGGTGTCCCATGACAGAATTAAAGTTGACCACGAACCCACAGTTGGCCTAAGGAATTTTCCCCCTCTGGTAAATAAGAAGGGCATTGTGAAGTTTATTGGCAGGCAAATTACTTTCATAAGTTCTTGCCTAATTTTGACGCCCCCTTAAAAATCTGTGCAGGAAGAGGCAAGATGTGGGGAGATAGCTAGCAGGCTGCCTTTGATGCAAGTAAAACTGCCTTAACTAATCTCTCAGTCTTAGCCATTCCTAATTTTGATAAAAGGTTCATTGCCCAGACCACATGCAGTGCTGGTTTTGCCGCATTATTGATCCAGGAAGATAGAGGAGAGAGACATCCCCTTGCTTACACCTCTAGAAGATTGGCAAGACCCAAACTTAAATACTGTGTTTATGAGTGTGAGGTGTTGGCTGTGTTGTTTGCTCTCAAGAAATTTAAATTTTACTTGGAACACGGGGGAGGTCAATCTCGAGATTGATAACCAAGCCCTCAGTTGGGTCCACACTCGGCCTAGAAAGACAGGAAGGATCAAAAGGTGGGCCATCCATATCTCAACCTTCCGTTTTCAAGTGTGTCATTTTAGTGGTTCTGATAACGTGGCTACTGATGCACTCAGTTGAATGTTCAGAACAGATAGTGAGCCAGTTCTTCAACATCCTCCTAAAACAGGCATTCTTGTGGGCAGTATTCTTACCAAGGTTTCCCAGCTCTTTAGTGGTTTAAAGGGTAAACAGGATCAAGATCCTGATCTAGCACCTATTTGTAAGCAGCGTTTTGACTGCAGTTTTGGTCCAAGGTTACACTTTGCAGAGGGGCATTCTTAGCCATGAAGTACATAGGACTGTAAATCTTAGAATTTGTTTGCTGACTGAGCTTGTTCCATCCATTTTCCATTATTTTCATAGCTCACTGCTGGAAGGCCACTTAGGCATCCACAAAATGATTGTTAAGATTTGGCACCATGTCACCTAGCTAAACCTTTCCAAGGATGTTCACCACTTAGTGGGGGAGCGTGAGCTCTGTAAAATAGCTATTTGGAACGTGAGCAACACCTGATGGATAAGTTGCTTATTGATTACATGGGACCCCTACCCTGCACTAACAAGGGAAACTCCCCACTGCACCCTTGCCAGATTTTGTGGATAAGATGCACCAGTGGGTAGCCCATCAAATCTGAACACAGATCAAGCATGAAAACGGAAGATATACTGAGCTGTGGAAAAAGAAGCAAAATAGAAACAGTAATGGTCCAAGCACAAGAAGTACAACACCGAGCAAATTGGAAAATCAACAGCATCATTGTTGTTTGGTCACAGTGTTGAACTGCAAAGTATGAGATCCATACTCAAATCCCCCCCCCCCCCCCCCCGTGCCCCATTTTCTAGCAAAATTATGAACTGTCTGCCTAGTCAATGACGTATCAGTTCAGCTTCTGTTGTTTTAACAATTGTCACCACCTGCTGTGGTGGGGGAGGTTATAGAATATGACTCACATGATAGGAAATATTACCATCACAAGTAAATGTGATGGATAGTGAGAGCATACGAGATGCCGCGTAGAGCTTGCACAGAAATGAAAACAACAAATAAACAGGTGTGAACTGTGTTACAGCTTAGGAGTTCAAGGGTCTAAACTTCCAAAACAGAATGCAAGATTTATAACGAGTGGTACTTGTGTAGATCAAATAGGAGGTACATTTTCTGGAGGTCCCTTCCTCATATATCTCTGTTGCAAATAGATGTCACACCACGAAACAGACACAAAATTGAGTATAGCAGACTGATACATAAATAAGCAGATGGATAGTTCATGATTTTTGAGAGGAAAAAAAGGAAAAGAAAAATGGGCAAAAGGGAGATTTGAACACAGATCTCCCTTTTCGCAGTCCAACACCGTGACCTCACAACTACAACACCATCGCTCTTTAAATTTGGTCGATGTTGCATGTCTTTAGCCAGGGCTATTCATTGTTTCTATTTTACTTCTTTTTTTCCTAATTCAGTACACCTTCTTCCTGTTTTCATGTTCAAACTGTGTTCAGTTTTTGACAGGCTAGCCACCGGGCCATCTTACCACTATATCCAAGGGGGTTGCCATGGGAACTTTTCCCTTCATAGGATAGGAACCATTACATTCTGGTTGTCATGGATTCCTTCTCCCGTTTCCTTTGGATTATTCCTACTTGGGCAGTGTTGGTATCTGTAACCATTCACCGCCTTACCAAGATATTTTCTCTGTTGGTCATCCTATAGTGCTAGTAAGTAATAATGTACTGGCCTTTCTTTCCAGGGATTTTAAACATTTCTGTTTTGGCAATGGCATCAAACACATCACCACCACCCCCTATTATCTGCAGCCCTCCATTGAGGAAATGGTAAATAGGAATCTTAAGGCTGCCCTTATTATTTACTATGCAAGGTCTCAAACCAAGTGGAATAGTTCCATTCGCTGAATCAACCATGCTTTTAATTCAGTGCAGCACAAAGCCTCTGGAGCAGCCCTGGCTACCCAAATGCTTGCCTACCCTCTTAATTCTCCCTTGTCTGGCTTTTGGAATAATAATGACCTTTTACCTGAGATCTTTGACTAGGATGTTATTAGGCAGAATTGGGGGCGGGCCCAGAGAATCCTTGAACTAGCCCACAGTCGGCTGAGGAAACATTATAATCATAGCAGGTGGCCCGTTCAGGTTAAGGTTGGAGGCAGGATTTTCATACTAAACCTTAACGCTGTTGGTGGTTCGGAAGGAGATGGCTCTAATAAACTTATCCCATGATTTGTAGGTCCTTGCACTGTTTTGAGTGTTATGAGCCCAGTAAATCTCCTGGTGCATAACTCATGGACTAGAAAAACCTTAAGGGTACACATTAGCCAGGTTAAGAGTGCTAATTAGCCTGCCCCTCATGGATCCTTCCATCCCCACTCCCCCCCATTCCTGGAAGGGAGGGTAAGTTTCCTGTGGTGGGGGAGCTGTGCCAGCTCATTTTCCGAGCTGTTTACTGGTGCGATCCATTTTCCTGTCACACCACCAGATGGAGCTTCAGTCATCTGGTAGTTGGCTCTTTGGTTGCAACAAGCTGGAGACAGGTTGTTGACGGACAGTCGGACAATGAGAGAGAGGAATGGGTGACAAATGGTGATCGTGCCAATACGGGGCCCAATCGGCGACCGCTCATCCAAGCGTGCAGCTTGACTGTCTTGGTATGGAATGTTGGGCTTTAATCTGTTGCACCCAATTTACTATCTTGATTGGCGAGTGGCCATCTGTTGATTTGAGCATCATGATCACATTGATTTTCCCAGGTGAAAACCTGTCCTACAATATTTTTGGGTAAGGTACTTCTTTTTGTTGATTTTGGCACCTCTGCTCCGGTACTGGACTTGTTCCCATTAGGGTGGTTTGCCTGCTGTTCTCCCTCTCTCCATACTCAAGCTACAAAATTCACACCTCCTCCCTCCCACGCGTTAACTCCATTTTGGGTTGCATCTGGCTATTGGTGCCTTTCGCACTAGTCCCATTAATAGTCTCCTCACAGAAGCAGGGATTCCGTTCTGCACATATGACAGCGCCAACTTCTTGTTTCTTATGCAATCACCATTCGCCAATTCCCTGATCATCCTCTATACCCTGTGCTCTTTTTGCAGTGAGGGATGTCTCCCATCTAACACCCACTAACGGGTGTGATTGCTTCCCTCTGTCAGGATCTCCATCTCCACTCACTGGACTGCACCCTGTATCTTTCCTCCCATACCCCCCGCCCCCGTTGGATGGTTCCTAGACCATGGATTAGGACTGATCTATTCCAGGGTAATAAGATTTCTCTCACTCCTATGGTTTTCCAGCGTCTTCTTGCAGAGTTTCAGGGTGCCACCATCTTTTAAACTGATTGTTCTAAGACAATCGATAAGGTGGGATATGCTTCCCCATCTCCTGCTGGCTTCAAACACTACTTATTGCCAAGATCAGGTAGTGTGTCCACAGCAGAGCTTCTAGCCATTCACAGGGCCCTCCCCCCCCCCCCTCCCCCTGTTTTTCTTCAGCCCTCCCTCCACAATGGTTTAATTTATTCAGACTCCAAGAGCAGCCTGCAGGCTATTGACCGATGCTACTCTCGTCACCCTTTGGTCTCTGCTTTCCCTTGCCCTCCTCTCTACCCATGAGCATGCCATCTGATCAGTCGTCTTTCTCTGGTTCCCAAGTCATGTGGGCATGCCAGGGAATGAACTGACTGAGCGTTTGGCTAGAGAAGCAGATACTTAACCCCCCCCCCCATTTCCTTTCATGATTCCAGCTGCAGATATGCGGATCTATGTCAAATCTCTCTTTGCCCAAAAGTAGAGTGCCATCTGGAGCGCTACGGCTCTTAGTAATAAACCCCGCACAATCAAGGAGTCTACTGCAGTTTGGCTCTCTTCCTTCCACTTCTCTCAGGAATAGTCAACTGTTTTATGCAGTTTATGCATTGGTCATATCTGGCTCCTACGTAATGACCCATCCCCACAATGTAGTTGTGGAACCAGACTGATGATATCTCACATATTGGTGGAATGTCCTGTTCTTTTGGCCCTTTGTTTTAAGTATCGTCTTCCTGATTCCTTAAATTTAGCATTAGCAGACAATCCACGGATGGTTGAACTGGATCTCAGTTTCCTCTGTGAAAGTGTTTTTTATTTCCAGATATAAGGTTCTACTTTAGTCTTGGATCAGGGGCAGGTTGGTTGTGGTTGGGACTTCTTTTACAGTCTTCTCGGTCTGTAACCCCATGACTGCCCCCTCTTTTCCAGTTTTTAGATTTGGCCTCATCTTTTATGCCTTTATTGTGTGTGTTTAAGGTTCATTATTTTATAATTTGACTCCCCTGAATGGATCTGTCCACTTTTAGTGTACCCTCTTCCTTCTGTGAATAACTTCAGAATCGCGGGACAGATAACCTCGCCGTTTGGTCCGATAACCCCTCCCAATTAGTCAATCAACCAACCCTGTGTATCTCCCCTTGTGCATGATATGTTTCACAGTATTGAAACTGCATTTTCCTTTTTTTGCAATTTGTTCACCATTTTGCTGATCTTGTCATTATTACTTGGGTGTGAAATTAATTTGGTTGTAATATGTTCTTGAGCATACATTAGTGACCACTGAGGTTGAATATCAAGCCTGACTTTTAAGGTGGCAAGTTCTTGTTTGACCAACTTGTGTATCAATTGTAACATCTGGCATGGTTGTGACAAGCGAATGGCAGCAGCCCGATGAATGTTGGCTCGTTTTCTGTGCTCACGTTGGAAGGCCTTAGCGAGATCCAGCATTTCTCTTAAAACAAGGAATTTGTTGTTTGACTGTTGTATATGTTATTACTACTGTGATCTGATCTCATGATTAGGTATTAGTGTTTAAACATATTTTCTTACTTTTAAGCTTACCTAAGCGACTTTGGTTTTTTGGGGGTCCTTGTTAACAGTTCGTTGTTTAATCAAATTAATTCCTATGTTTGGTCATTACTATTAAACAATTAACAGGTTAATCTTTATTTTCATTATGCAGTCACTGTAACACTTAGATTTTGGACGATGTCAAGGGTAGGGTCTGCATTTGGTATTCTTGTATCAGTCCTTGGTAATTTAGTTATTTGATGCTCAGAATTGCATGAAATACATGTCTGTCTGTTTTCCCTTGGCTTCCCAAGTTGGTCATAACACTGGAGCCGTTTGGCCCCGGCATGTTATCCACTACCCGCTGATTCACCAAGTGTGGCTAGGCCACGTCGGCTGTATACATGTGTGTAGCATGGTGTTCCGCCTCCCATCTTGCAGTAGCCACTGAGGTGTCCCAGCCTCGTCGCTTACCACATTACCTCTGTATAAGTTAAGTTTTTAATCTTATGGCATTCAGACTTAAGTTTAAATCAAGGTGTCCACTACCGTAAGCTGTCCTAGCCAAGCCTCGCCCCGCCCAACCTAGCCTTGTCTTGTATTGCTGCTTGATTTGAAGAGCTTTCAATTCTTAATTGTGCATCACTGTAAATTTTAAAATTGTTTTCACCTTCTCTTTCAAAATTGTTAGTACCCAAAGGGTGTTCCAAAACTTTGCTCTAATCTTAGACATAAAAATTATAAAATATTGTCAAGTGTTGAAACAGTATAATTTTGAATATTGTCACTTTCCTGTTTGAAAAGTTGCTAAATTGCGAGCACTCGTAAGTTATTTTAATAGTAATCCTGAATTTGTAAAAGTTTTTCTAAATAAGGGATACATTCTTCAAATGAGCAGTTTTCACATTAATCTGGCAGTGCTGTCTCTGTAATTGTTGTGAAGTCAAATTTGCATGGTTGTAATCATACAGATGCTTAAAATGCTTTCAAGCTGTATTTTTATGAATGTTTAACTTGTTAATATAAAGAGATATTAAATGTCATGAAAAAAAAGAAAAAAATAATTGTAAGTTTGGTCCTTTTGGTTCACCGTCCTGAAATCTATCTATCAGATACTATTGACTTATATGTTATTGATGCTTCCAAGGAAATTATAAAATAAAGTATTTATAAAATTAAGGATTACCAACTATTGTGAAACAACAAATGGCCTTCTGTAAACTCAGCCTGCACCTTCCCCCCACCCGTTAAGTTGTTGTTGTACCCAGGGGCGTCCACTATGATTTCAGAGAAGAAAGAAAATGGACAGTGAGAACAGGCTTGCTAGGAAGGAAGGTAGGAAGGAAGGAAGGAAGGAAGGAAGGAAGGAAGAAAGAAAGAAAGAAAGAAAGACATTGAGCCGCAAAACAGATGGACTTGTCCCATCTTCACCCACACAGGCTCCAAACATTGATCAGAAACATACCCCTACTGAAGCATAGAACATGTGGATAGTCTCTATGGCAATTGACATGGATCACAGAAGCACTGCTCTGGGAATACTACTCATGACTTTGACAAGTGCTATACTGCAAGCAGTGAGTGGAGGTGGCTTTTGTAGTGTACCACCCTATCAGTGGTGTCAATAACTTACCCACTCAAACACCAAAACAGAATAGTAGTTGAAAGGTGTGCACTTTTCACTGCAGCTGCAAAGTGAAACTTTGCCACATCAATTTTTGGATGTATAATAAATTTCACTTACCCTTGAGTATATGCCATCAGTCATCAGGCTGGTAAATAGTTATGTTGGACACTTTTCTAAATAAATTATGTTTACTTTCTTGATCAAGTCATCTGTGAAAAAGACAGACAAAACCAAAAACACAAAAGCAGACTAGGTGGCCCTTGCCCTCCTGTTCTAGAAAGGTTCCACACAATTAGCTCACCATTTTACATTATTAAATGGTCTGTTACAATAGATTCATTACTAAAGACACTTGACAAGGTTTTTCACACACTGAATTTTTTGTATTTCTTTTTATGATTATTAATATTACCTTCTTTTACAAATACACCATTTTCTTTGGTAAAATATGTGATTTTTTAAAAAATATATGCTACACATTAGATTGCTTTTATAAAAATCATTACTTAGTTCAAAAATACTACTGGATGGAAATAAGGAAAAGTATTAGTTAGAGTTAGAAATGGTCATTCGTTGCAGGAGCTACACATGTGCAAAAGTTTTAAAACTGTTATGTAATCAATAATGCACTAAGGAAGAAGAATAGCAAGCCAATACATTGGGAAAATATGACTTAACATTTGTATTCGGTATGGGAGTGCTAAAAACAATTTTAAGCATTGAAACAGTTTATCAAGGTTTTCTCAAGATGAGAAAAATGCTACACGTGTTGTTTCTGAAATAAGCGATTCAATTATACATTGTTTCTTTATTGGATACAATATTGTTTCCTGTAAAGAATATAATTTTGCATTGTTTCTATAAGGCTAACAATGAAGTATATTATATCACTGTGTTATTATTAATTGTGTCATTGCACTTTAGAATATTAAATGAAAGAAACAACTCTTATTGATCATAACATACTAAAATACCTAAGTCCTGAGAAGATGAGGCTTTCTGATTACATAATATGCTGATACTGTATACTTGGCTAAACCACTGTAATGACTTCTATTAGGACACATTTAGTAGAAAGGTAGGCCATGTGCACTCTTGTTGGTCAGAGACTTATTAAGGTGACCTGGTAGCCAGCACAGGTATAGTTAAGCACCCACTAAGTGAGAATTGCAGATAGTAAAACAATTTTTAACCTCTCTTCTTTCATTCAATTTTGAGTATCTTATTGGCAGAGAACAAAATGTTTTGCAAGAATTAGTAATTGAAATATTTTAAAGGAAAAGATTAATCACTAATATCACTGATGGCAACATTTTTTATACACAAACATAACTGTACATGTTTGACTCATACTTATTGCTTAAGCATGTGGCTATGGTGAATATTTTGCATGCTACTCTAGGTCAGGCATATTTAGAGAATATAATGAGGCTGCTGACAAAAGTTAACTTACAATGTCAATACAGAAAATTTAACTCAAAGTTGCTGCAGATGACACAGTCCAGAGATTTCTTTTCACCTAAGCCCACTTTATAAAACTACATTTGGCTTGTTTATCCAAAAATCTAATGTAGTTGAATGTTTTCATTCTGACATTAAATTAGTTATTTTCTTTTTGATTTCCTAAAATCTTTATTGTATGTAAGCTGCTAAGGATTCTATCGCACGTTCACAATGCAAACTATTTTCTGCATGAAAAGAAGCAAAAATAATTTCCAACTCTGATACTGTAGCAAGTCTCTTGCGTCATGAGAAAGTAAGCCCACCCTTCAGTAGTACACTGATCCAGTCCTGTTTTGCAGTTAATTTTACATCAACATGACTGTTTTAATTCCTAACGAACTTCCAATGTTTTTGCAGTTGAGTGTGCTGTGAAGTGAGCAACAAAGCAGCAGCCAGAGATCATATTCACTCAACAAATTACTGCCATTCAATTTTTTCCCCAAGAGAAACCAAAATGGCAATACATAAAAATATAACCAAACCAGTCATTGCTGTGTGGGGCAGAAATGTGGAGAATTGATATATAAACAGCAAGAAAGATAAAGGATTTTGAAAATAAAATCTTGCAGGAAATATATGGTCCAATTTGAGAGGGAGGAGAACGGGAAAGGAAAAAGATCAGGGAGGTATATAATGAACCAGATACTGTTGCAAAAGCTTAGAGAAGGAGAATTAGGTTGGCCACCACATATATAGAAGAGAGGGAGGATGAAAAGTGGGTGAGGTATCAGAGAAGAAACCCAGAGGACAAAGACCTTTAGGCAGACCAAAAATTAGATGGAGAGACCAGGTGGTCAATGATCTTCAGTTACCATAATGCTACTGGTTATTACTGCATGAATAAATCCCCGTTAATGTTACTCCTTCGAAAGGCATTCAAAATTTGGATGTAGGCATGTACTAATGGGAAGGAATTGGATTATATTTCGTTACCCGAAAGATTAAGTTTTGACAGGGGACAAGATTTACGTCAATGGGAGTCAAAACAATGTTATTCAATGTGTAAAATGAAAGTGTAGTTGTGTCAATCAAAATGATTCCCAATCAAACTAGGCAAAGTGATTCCAGGTAAATATACTGTTAATCAAGAAAACTGACTGTCAAATATGACGTTACTATGAAATGGAATCTGTTTGTTAAACTGGATGATTAGCTAGCAAGTAAGTTGTTATCCATGATCAACAGAAATAAAAAAAACTAAAACATCTTGGCAGCAAACTACCTCTCCGTAACATACACTGTCTGTTCTAAAGCAAGAAAGATAGTGTTCAACAATATAAGGCAAAAGATAGATTGCTACTCAATGTAAAGATGACATGCTGAGTTGCAGACAGGCACAACATAAAGGCTTACGATTTCACTTTCAGCCAAAGCTTTCTTCAGAGAAGAAATAAAAACACAACACACATTTAGTCACACAAGCAGGCAACCCCCCTCCTCTCTCTCTCTCTCTCTCTCTGACAAATAAATTATTATTAAATAACTTTACAGAAAATAGGAACAATTATTTACATGTGTGATGATATGAACACAGTAACACAGGTGCTGCATTATACATAGAAAAACATAGCAGTAACATGAAGCAAGTACTAGTGATATCGAAGGTGTTGCAGTAGCAGAGGAAGGCGCCAAGGGCAATACTAGATGAGGCCAAAAACTGCCTGGTTTGTGGGGCCAGGAGACTAACAGTAAGCTAGCCAGCATTAGAAGGTGAATTCTGTTTATTACCATCACAAAATATACCAAGATCACAAATCCCATAAAATTCTTCACACAGCCTGGCAGTCAGGACATAGGTTGCATTGGCATTTTTGACATACTCGCAAGTGAAAAAGTTTGAAGAGTGTGATTTTTACAAATGTTTTCAGAGATTATTCTTGACTTCGGAGGTTGAAACCATAACCACTTCTAAAAAAGTGTGTTCTGTTGAGGGTGTACCTCATTTCAACACACCAAAAACATGATTGATTCAATGAAACTTTGTTGTAATCCTTATGCATAATGTATTTCACAGTTTGAACAGTGTGGTATGTAGATCTCTGTGGAACCATTCTGATGGGGACATCCATTGACATTGACATGAGCTCACAATATATAGTAGGTGCCGAGTCAGAATGGTGTGGACTGCCACAGACTGGCAAAATGTCGTGTTTAGTGATGAATCCCAATTTATGTAGGGGACGGATAATAACCACATATGGGTTTGTAAGCAGTTTGGTGAACAATACAGTAACACTTGACTGGTGTTGTGGACAATCTTTTATTAAACTCTTCATAAATACGATGTTGTCAGGCACGGTGATTCTATTGTCCATAAAATAAATTGGTAATAATTTCAGCAAATGTGGTATACTGAAAAAATACTTTTTATTGTCCTTAGGGTCCAAAAAAACGTCTTAGTGGAGAATATACCATGTTGTTTTGACAATTCTGAACTTTTTGCTCCCATACCACTTTGAAAAAAAAAAACTTTATCATGGTTACTTGAACATTCTTGGGCGATCCAAGTACTGCATCCATTGAATCTTAACTTACACGATGGTCAATCTCATGTCATTAAAGCTTAGGACAGCCATGGTTTTAAATGATGTGAATATTGTTGATTTAGCTGTAGTGATACGTAGTACTTAATTTAGAATGTCTGATTTACAATTAAACTGCTTCGTTCACTTTTGGAATACTGAAAAGCAGGGCAAAGTATAGTTCTTCCTCATTGAATAAACATATGTTTTTAAAGAGAGATAAGGGATTAGGAAAGAAGACAAGGAATTTACATTTATTGTCTATAATACAACATACAGTCACCAACAATTTTTATTTTACAATATCCATTGCCTACTTTGGCCCAAATAAACAAGTACTCATCAGCATTCAACTTCTTCTTTCTGCTTGTTGACAATACAAAGGGCTTATCTGGAACCAGAGTACCATAACGGACCTTAGCAAGTATTCCTGAAGTCTCTGTTATGCTCCATAAGGAGGAATTTCTTTGTGAAATGACTTCTACAGTTTGGCTCTCTTGGTAGACAAAACTTGCAGTGTTTTGAGAGCCCTCTTCCACACTGCTCTGACCTTACTGTGGCATTATCTTTGTGTTACGTAGTCTTCTGTGTTGCCAGAACCTGCAGCACCAAGGCTATTTCCACACCAGTTGGAGATTTCTGGCATGGAACTGCATTTGACGTGATAGATGCAGCACCATATTCTGCATTTTCTGTTTATAATCTGGAAATGAAGTCCCATGCTTCTTGACAGCGTATAGGTGAACGATGCAGGAGACCCGAACCGCCATAGTAGGCAAGGTCCTAATGGAGGTGGTTTACCGTTGCCTTCCTCTGACGGTAATGGGGATGAATGATGATGATGAAGACGACATAACACCACCCAGTCACTCGGAGCAGGTGAAAATCCCTGACCCTGCCGTGAATCGAACCCGGGACCATGTGCTCAGGAAGCGAGAATGCTACCACAAGACCACAAAAGGCAGATGCTTGTAATCTTGTGGATGAAAATGTTTGGAACATGTCCTTGTGTTTTTAACGTTGATCTTATCGACACTGAGATAATCATTCACATTGGAGGTTGAAGTCTTTTGCAAAATAGTGTTATGGATTCTCTCAGTTCTAGGCCAAGACTTACAACGTTAAGCAACAGCAAAATACAATGTGTTTTTATTAATTTTACTTGGAAAATAATATGAATGACACACACAATTACAAAAAAATATCACTACATACTAGAATACATCATAGGCCACAAACTACACACTACAAAATGAGAGCTACAATAGTGTTTCTAGCAGAATATTAAAATATTAGCACAATATTGCTGACGTTGAATTGTTGTTAAGATATCTTTGTAATTAATCAATGACTTGGGGCACATTTCCTGACAGATTTAAATTTACAAAACTGGAATAGAAGCATGGGATGCCACACCACAAGCAAATCTTCGTAAGCTTTTAAAGTGACAGAAGAGGGCTGTAACAATAATTTGTGGTGCAAGACCAAGATACTCACACTGTGTTCTATTCCATAAAGTTGGGATATTAACTGTTATAAATATGTACACTGATCAGGCCAGAATATTACGACCACCTACCTAATATCCAATATGTTCACCTTTGGCATGGATAACAGCGACGACACATCATGGCATGGAAGCAATGAGGCATTGGTAGGTTGCCGGAGGGAGTTGGCACCACGTATGCATGCACAAGTCACCTAATTCCCATAAATTCCTGGGAGAGGGGTGATGAACTCTGACGCCGCATTCAATCACATCCCAGATGTGTTCGACCGAGTTCAGATTTGGCTAGTTAGAGGACCAGCACATCAATTGGAACTCACCACTTTGTTCCTCGAACCCCTCCATCACATTCCTGGTGTTGAGACATGGCGCATTATCTTGTTGAAAAATGCCTCTGCCATCAGGAAACATGATTCTCATGAAGGGTGTACGTATGCAACCAATGTACAATACTCATTGGCCAGCATGGTGCCTTGTATGGGCTCCACTGGGCCCATGGATGCCCACATGAATGTTCCCCAAAGCATAATTGAGCTGCTGCCAGCTTATCTGCATCCCACAGTACAGGTATCAAGGAGCTGTTCCCTAGAGGACAATGGATTCGTGCCCTCCCATCAGCATGATGATGAAGCCATCGGGATTCATCAGACCATGCAACACTCTGCCAGTGCACAATGTCCGGTGCCGATGCTCACGCACCCATTTCAGCCACAGTTGCCAATGTCATGGTGTCAACATTGGCATATGCATGGGTCGTCGGTGTGGAGGCCCATCATTAGGAGTGTTTGGTGCACTTTGTCTTCACACACACTTGCACTATGCCCAGCATTAAAGTCTGATGTCTGTTCTGCCACCTGTCCTGTTTTATCAGTCTGCCCAGCCTACAATGCCCGACATGTGTACTGAGGCATGACCGCTCAACCCCATGACATCTGGACTCGGTTTCCCCATGTGTTGAAGACACTCACCACAGTACTTCTTGAACACCCAACAAGTCATGCAGTTTCTGGAACGCTTGTGTCAAGCCTCCAGACCATCACAATCTGTCCTTGATCAAACTCAGATCATGCACCTTCCCCATTCTACACATGGACAGCTCACTCACTGATACTAGAAAGCACCGTGCGCATGTCTGACTAGCAGCCTTTCCACTCCCACCACAGATGGGTTTATATCTATTGTAGGACAGTGGTCATAATGTTCTGGGTGATCGGTGTATATTTTTAAACCAATTATGTTGCCGCAAGCACTCTGATCTGAAAAACACAATACCAGAAACATAGATCAGTTTTGTCTCATAAGCCACCAAACTGCACTTTAGCAGAGAAGCCTTCTATATGCAGGATCGAGGCTTGTCAATTCATTACAGAGTTCAGTCACATCACTCCCCACTGCAAAATTTCAAACCAAACTAAAAAGAATATTCATTGTCAACCAACATTAATCGCTAGATGAGTATCTGTTTTGCACAGAATAAAAGCAATTTTTGTAGGCTTCATTTTGCATGTGTAGCATCATTTAATAGAAATGATTTGTCATCCAGTTTTAGTTTTTGTGTGTGTCCTCCCTTCTTGACCCCCACCCCTCCCCTTATTTTTTTTTAAATAGAAAAACGAAAGAAGGAAGGCTTTGCTTTAATGTGTCTTTTCGTTATGCCCAGCTTGTCTGTAATTCACCATGTCATACTTACAGAGACTAGTAATCTGTCTTTTCCTATTGTTGATACAGATTATAGCTGCTAAGGCAAAATGCTCTCTTCTTTCAAATCATGCCTCACCTATAAGTAAATTACTTGGAGCCCTGTGCCTTATTGTATCACATTCTGCTGTAAAACATGTACATACGTGCAGCCATTTGTTATGAACTGATGGATTCAGCAAAATGATCCTTGTACCATATGACGTTGAATATAGTTCTTGTCTTATTATTATTATTATTATTATTATTATTGAGGAGAACCAGTTATCCACTGGCACATTTCTAAGTGATGGAACCATATTAAAGAACAACTGCAGCTTCTGTTTCATTATTCAAGTTGCCTTTATTGTGTTATTGGCCAGTTTTGGTCTTTTTGCCAGATTCAAATGTATAATGTTGGTGATGTGTGTGTCACAGTCTGCAACCAGTTTAGTGCTATGTGGACACATGCACACAATAGATCATGTACATAAAAACATTACAACAAGCTTCCTGGTCCTCACAAGTTCATGTAACAGTTCAATGTGTACTTTTGTACTGACATACATTAAGATACATGTTCACTTACTTTCATTTCTTTATGAGAATGTAACACCACTTCAGTCTAGGAGAGGGATATCTTATGTAGTAGGTTAGTGTCAGTCTCACCCTAACTAAAACAACAATTGGTGTAGTCATACATTTCCCTGCTGTAAATATGATCAATCTGTTTGACAATTCACAGCAGATGGACTGAAAGGTATTGAGATTGCAGTGCCACAGTGTTGCAAACATTCAAACTAAACAGAAAACAAAATTCCCTGCAGTCCACAGGACCCAACCATACTAGTCACCGGTTAAATATGTTAGACCTGATGACTTGGCAGGCACTTGTCAAAACAATAAAATACAAGGAAGTTGATTGGGGCAGTGAAATAAAAGAACCAAGTGAAAGTAAAGAGTAAGTATAATTGAAGTAAAGATGCACTTGAAAATCATATACAGGAAATTAATTTTGTCTAATAATTAGACTATATTTCCAAATCTCGTGTATTCTAGAAACCACCGAAATAAAAACTGACATAATATTGTACATACATTTTCAATAAAAATGTTCTACATGCCAAAAATTTGTAAAGGTCCTTGCATCTCACCAAATGCAATAATAAATTGTAAAGTGAGAGTTTAAATGTTTGTTTTGGGAGTTCTCTGTAAAGTGATCTTAACCACAGTATTAACTCATTCCATAAAATTTCTGGGAGTGCTGTGTCTAAACTCTTCTTAGTATTTCCATTGGCTTGTATAAAATCATCATATTTTTAAATACACTTAAAGACAGCAAAAAATTGTAAAATTATTCAATTAAAAAAAAGTAAAAACTGAAACAGTGGCAGGGCCATGAAACAGGTCAAATAAAGATTGGCTTTCCGACAATGAGGTACCGTTATTTCTGAGATGGGAGTATTTTAAATTAGCCAATTTCTTTTTTTTTTATACATGCACAAGGAATGTGGTGGAATGTAAAATTTTAATGACTGAATCACTAGCATTGGTGTAGATACTTGACTATATGCTAAACAAGCAGTAACAGGTAAATAACTGCTAAATGTTGTAACTGGAGCACAGCAGCTCTTGAGAGATGCAAGATATTAAGTTACAGTAATAGATTATTTCACTTTCTAGGCCCTGTTTGGTTAAATTTTCAAACTGAGGTCATGCAAGAGGTCCACAAAAATTATACGAGGCCTGTTCAGAAAGTAAGCTCCGATTGATTGCCAAATTGAAACCACAGTGAACATCAGAAATGTTTTACTTGTAACAATTAGCTACACCTTTCAGCTACTTCTCTACGTAGTCGCCGTTCTGACTTAGACTTTTGTCATACCAACTTTTCAATAGCCTCATCATAGAAGGCAGCCGCCAGTGCTTTCTGCCAATTCTCCACGCTGGCCTACACCTCGTTGTCTGTGTCAAAATGTTGTCTTCAAAGACAGCGGTTCATGTGACCAGAGATGAAACTCAGGGGGAGACAATTGCGGACTGTATTGTGGGTAATCTAACATTTCCATTTGAAAACGATGCAGGAGCATCTTCATTGCCCCTGCAGAATGCGGCTGAGAATTGTCGTGAAGACGAAACAGCACGACAGTTATGTAATGTTAGCTGCATAGCTTCAGGCGAAATTTCTCACCAGGCCCTCGTACTTGGCGGCAGACACTATTTTCTAGACATCTTTATGCACTCACTGTGAGCTCAGAAATGAGAAGAGCGAGTGATGCTAACTGGGGTTATACTAGAGACACTACCCAACACATCTGTGCAAAGCTTTATCGGATTTTCATAGTCGTTTCCATTTCGCGACCGATCGGAGCTTACTTTCTGAACGCCCCTCGTATGAACACTTGAACATGTTCCTATTACTACTTTAAGTCGCTAATAACAAGAGTCCAATTGTTATTGAAACTTTCTTATTAATTCTTTTCAGGCAATGCCCATCTTGAGAATATCTGTCAAAAAAAACATCACAGCTGCCATACAATCACAAATTATGTATGACACATTAAGAGCAAACATATGGGTTCATCAACAAACAAGTTTACATACTACAGAAAAACCTTACTTCAGAATATGAAGTCAAGTATCTATTGTAACACTGGTGCTCAATTAACAGTGCTATCCCATTACACAATTAGCTATCATAACATACCACTCAGTAGCATGACTGTAGGGGTGCTAGCATCTTGTGTCGAACTTTGATGAACAGTTGTCAACAAAATAAACTATAAAACCATGGTAAAGGGTCTTTTCACCTATGAAAACTAAGAATCATAAAACTGCGGAAGATCACATGCAGACAAAAGTTCATCATTAATACATGTGGTATGAGGAAGGGATGATGGGATGGGAAGAGAAGGAAAGGAGAACAAGAAGGGGAGAGTGGGAGGAGTACAAAATAATCTCACCTTACATAAATGACAGCCAGTGATCTCTAGCATTGGCAAACTTGAAATATGGAAGATAGACCTACTGTAAGACTATTAGGTATTGCAAAAAACATAATAAGGTGAAAGTGAAATTTCTTTGAAGCACACAAACATATTATTAAATTATTGCAGCCATAAATACATGAGCCTGTAATGTATTCTGTATAATATTATTTACAATAAATGAGTAAGTTGGGATAGGAAGAAGCACAGGTGAATATGCACTGGAATGGGCAGGAGGATTGTGGAGGAGCATAGGGCACCCAGAAAAAATTATCTTTATTTACCTATAATGCCACTGCACTAAAATATTCACAGTACAATAAACTATCTGAACATTTACAAACACCAAAAAAGCAATAAAGAGCGGTGATAGTGTTCACCAGGCCATAGGTGAGACCATGTACTCCAACATTAAACATAGGAAAATGACATGCATTTGAATACACCATGAATAGCATTAAAATTACAGTACTGTTTTTCATGCCTAATAAGAAATAATCTGTTCTATCAGTTAAACACAAATCACTCATCCTGGGTAAAAAACCACACCAGTTTATTTCTACAATGATTACTTGTGGGATGCACAAGTGAGGGGAGGGGAGCAAGAAAAAAGATGGAGTTGATTGATCATGATTAAATGGAAAGAGACCACATATGGTCAAAGGAAGACACAAACAGAAAATAAATCAAAGCTGTGGGAGGAAGGGGGCTTGGGGCAGAAAGGCATATGAAACAAGAGCAGAAGGGAATGGTGCCTTCATTTGATTCAGGAACCATAAGCCAGACAGATACCATTTTACTGTTCCTGTTACTGGTGACTGTGAATGCCAACACTAATAGGTAAATGTAGATGTCATCTTGTAATGACTGATATTGACAGTCATTTGGTGCTGGGTGCATTGGTATGGTATTTGTGAAACTGATCTGGCCTGTGGTTTTCATTTTTCTCCCAGTGTTTGGATATTGTTTACTGTTTTGTATAATTAATTACTTGTTTTTTATCTGCATGGAGTGTTACTAACATGTATGTGTTTGGATATTCAGCCAAGCATAAAATTGTTCATGATGTTTGCATTCTTTGTGATATTATGTAATATATGTATTGGCAGGCTATACAAATTACTAGATGAAAGTGAGGTTGCTGTTAATTTTTTAGTACAACTTGTATAAAAAGTGGAATTACGCATTAGGGCATGTGGTCCACAGTCTTATCTTAACCTTGTGGTATAACTTCCTTAGAGTTTGTACACCTCATCACCCCCTAGCCCTCAACCCTTGATTTCCTATTTAGTTTAGTTATCCCTTGTCCATGCCTGCTCACCTTTCCATTATTCATACAAAATCTAACTCACCTCCACTCCCCACTCCAATGCATTTTCTGCCTGTGTAATTCAGTTAAATCTATCAAGCAAACCAAGACATATACCATTCAACCAAGCCATGTGGTCCAACAAGTAGAACAACTTCCATTCTATGGTGCAACAATGAGTAACATAAGGAGGGTCTAAACTGGCCAAGGAATCAGACCAGTCTTCTGGTCAACTAGGAAAATTAATGAAACATGATCTGTCAAAGATACTCTCAGCCTCAGAGTATCGGGGATTTACAACATTCCTTGCAAGTGTGGCATCAGTTATGTAGGGCAGTCTATGCAGACTGTTGCTAATTGCTGTGTTGAGCATTGTCACCTTAAGTACAGAAAGATTAAAAATGGCAGTTTCCAAGAACAGTCTAATGAACAAACATACGAGGATTCAGGCCCATGCTTCCAAATGTAGGCTGTCCGTGGTTAGGGAAGTGGAGAAATGAGACTTCAAGAGAGACTGATAACAAACTTAGAAATGTATTTATTTATTTGCTATTGTTTTTCATCTTAACCAGATACAAGAACATATCAAATGTTGCATGTAAGTTAATATATGTGAACATAAAACATAATATTTTAACACAATTACAAATGAGTTAGTGTAACTAAAGCAATGCATGGAAAGATGCACTTGAGAAATAAAAATTACAAAGGAAAACTTTACACAGTTTTACACCTACATACATACTCTGCAAGTCACCATATGGTGTATGGCAGAGGGTGTTTTGTACCACTACGAGTCATTTTCAAATACAGCTGGCTTGAAAACTGAGAAGATTTTATTCATTTGCTTCCCAGTTCCACTCACAAATAGAGTGAGAGAAAAATGACTATCTACATGCCTTCATATGAGCCCTAATTTCTCTCACCTTCTCTTTGTGGTCCTTACATGAAATGGACACTGGTGGTAGTAAAATCGTCCTGCAGTCAGCTTCAAGTGCCAGTTTTATAAGTTTTCTCAATAGTGTTCCCCAAAAAGACCACCACCTTTCCTCCAGGGATTCCCATTTGAGTTCCCAAAGCACCTCCATAATATGTGCACATTGTGTGAACCAACCAGTAACAAATCTAGCAGCCCACCTCTGAATTGTTTCGACATTTTCCTTTAATGCACTCTGGTGGGGGTCCCAAACACACTAGCAGTACTCAAGTAAGTGTCGCACTGGTGCCCTATGCACAGATTCCTTCACAGATGAACCACACTTTTCCAAAACTCTTCCAATAAAACAAAGTCAACCATTAATGCCTTATGTACTACAACCCATACACACCTGTTCCACTGCACATTGCTTTGCTACATTATGCCTAGATATTTGAATAGAATAACTGTAATGCTGTATTTCGAACATTCCACAACTGTTTTTCCTGCCCAACTGCATTACATACATTTTTCTACATTAGAACTAGCTGCCATTCAACACATCAACTAGAAACTTCGTCCAAGTCATCTCATATACTCCTAAGGCCACTCAATGAAGACACCTCCCCATACACCACAGCATCGTCAAGAAATAGCTACACATTGTTGCTCACCCTGTCTGCCAGATCATTTATGTATACAGAAAATAACAGCAGTACTATTGCACTTCCCTGGGACACTCTTTATGCTACCCCTGTCCCTGATGAATACTCAACATTGTGGACAATGTACTGGGTTCCTTCACTTAAGAAGTCTCTGAACCATTCACATATCTGGGTACCTATTATGTATGATATTCACCATCTGATATCAGTGATGGCGTTGCAGGCTATGCTGGACAGCAACACTTTGCCTGTTGTTGTTGTTGTGGCCTTCAGTCCTGAGACTGTTTTGATGCGGCTCTCCATGCTACCCTATCCTGTGCAACCTTCTTCATCTCCCAGTACTTACTGCAACCTACATCCTTATGAATCTGCTTAGTGTATTCATCTCTTGGTCTCCCTCTACGATTTTTACCCTCTACGCTGCCCTCCAATGATAAATTTGTGATCCCTTGATGCCTCAGAACATGTCCTACCAAGCGGTCCCTTCTTCTTGTCAAGTTGTGCCACAAACTCCACTTCTCCCCAATTCTGTTCAATACCTCCTCATTAGTTATGTGATCTACCCATCTAATCCTCAGCATTCTTCTGTAGCACCCCACTTTGAAAGCTTCTATTCTCTTCTTGTCTAAACTATTTACCGCTAACATTTCACTTCCATACAAATACTTTCAGAAACGACTTCCTGACACTTAACTCTATACTCAATGTTAACAAATTTCTCTTCTTCAAAAACGCTTTCCTTGCCATTGCCAGTCTACAATTTATATCCTCTCTACTTCGACCATTATCAGTTATTTTGCTCCCCAAATAGCAAAACTCCTTTTCTACTTTAAGCGCTTTATTTCCTAATCTAATTCGACTACATTCTATTATCCTCGTTTTGCTTTTGTTGATGTTCATCTTATATCCTCCTTTCAAGACAGTGTCCATTCCGTTCAACTGCTCTTCCAAGTCCTTTGCTGTCTCAGACAGAATTGCAATGTCATCGGCGAATATTAAAGTTTTTATTTCTTCTCCATAGATTTTAATATGTACTCTGAATTTTTCTATTGTTTCCTTTACTGCTTGCTCAATATACAGATTGAATAACATCGGGGAGAGGCTACAACCCTGTCTCGCTCCCTTCCCAACCACCGCTTCCCTTTCATGCCCCTCAACTCTTATAACTGCCATCTGGTTTCTGTATGAATTGTAAATAGCCATTTGCTCCCTGTATTTTAGCCCTGCCACCTTCAGAATTTGAAAGAGAGTATTCCAGTTAACATTGTCAAAAGCTTTCTCTAAGTCTACAAATGCTAGAAACGTAGGTTTGCCTTTCCTTAATCTTTCTTCTAAGATAAGTCGTAAGGTCAGTATTGCCTCACGTGTTCCAATATTTCTATGAAATCCAAACTGATCTTCCCCAAGGTCAGCTTCTACCAGTTTTTCCATTCGCCTGTAAAGAATTTGTGTTAGTATATTTCAACTGTGACTTAATAAACTGATAGTTCGGTAGTTTTCACGTCTGTCAACACCTGCTTTCTTTGGGATTGGAATTATTATATTCTTCTAGAAGTCTGAGGTTATTTCGCCTGTCTCATACATCTTGCTCACCAGATGGTAGAGTTTTGTCAGGACTGGCTCTCCCAAGGCCGTCAGTAGTTCTAATAGAATGTTGTCTACTCCCGGGGCGTTGTTTCGACTCAGATCTGTCAAACTCTTCACGCAGTATCATATCTCCCATTTCATCTTCATCTACATTCTCTTCCATTTCCCTAATATTGTCTTCAAGTACATCACCCTTGTATAGACCCTCTATATACTACTTCCACCTTTCTGCTTCCCCTTCTTTGCTTAGAACTGGGTTTCCATCAAAGTTCTTGCTTGATATTCATGCAAGTGGTTCTCCTTTCTCCAAAGGTCTCTTTAATTTTCCTGTAGGCAGTATATCTTACTCCTAGTGAGATAAGCCTCTACATCCTTACATTTATCCTCTAGCCATCCCTGCTTACCCATTTTGCACTTCCTATCGATCACATTTTTGAGACTTTGTATTCCTTTTTGCCTGCTTCATTTACTGAATTTTTATATTTTCTCCTTTCATCAATTAAATTCAATATTTCTTCTGTTACCCAAGGATTTCTACTAGCCCTTGTTTTTTTTACCTACTTGATCCTCTGCTGCCTTCACTACTTCATCCCTCAGTGCTACCCACTCTTCTTCTACTGTATTTCTTTCCCCCATTCCTGTCAATTGTTCCCTTACGCTATCCCTGAAACTCTGTACAACCTCTGGTTCTTTCAGTTTATTCAGGTCCCATCTCCTTAAATTCCCACCTTCTTGCAATTTCTTCAGTTTTAATCTACAGTTCATAACCAATAGATTGTGGTCAGAGTCCATATCTGTCACTGGAAATGTCTTACAATTTAAAATCTGGTTCCTAACTCTCTGTCTTACCATTATATAAGCTATCTGAAACCTTTTAGTATGTCCAGGGTTCTTCCATGTATACAACTTTCTTTTATGATTCTTGAACCAACTGTTAGCTATGATTAAGTTATGCTCTGTGCAAAATTCTACCAGGCGGCTTCCTCTTTTCTTTTTTTTTTTTTTAACCTATCCATTTTCCTTTTTAAATTTTCTAACCTACCTGCCTGATTAAGGGATCTGACATTCCAAGCTCGGATCCGTAGAACGCCAGTTTTCTTTCTCCTGATAACGACGTCCTCTTGAGTAGTCCCCGCCCGGAGATCCGAGTGGGGGACTATTTTACCTCCGGAATATCTTACCCAACAGGACGCCATCATCATTTAACCATACAGTAAAGCTGGATGCCTCCATATGAGCTCTCATTTCTCAATTCTTCATGGTCCATATGCAAAATATACATCAGTGGTTGGGGAATTAATCTGCAATCAGCTGTAAATGCTGGTTCTCTATATCTTCTTAGTTGTATTCCAAAAAAAAAACCTTGTCTTCCCTCCAGGGATTCTCTTCCTATACATAGTTTCTCAAAATACAGTTCATTTTTAAGTGGCATTTTGGTAAACAGAGCTTAAAGAGGAATTATTAATAGATCAAAGCAATACACAGATCGCCAAATTGTAGAATGTTATAGATCCAAGTCACTGATTATCAGAGTATCAGATACAGTTAATTGTGATACAAAACATTTCAACTACATTATGAAGTTTTAGGTTAGTTTCAACCAATATTTTTTTTTTTAATTTTCTTCCATGTTTTAATATATATACACACACTACACAAGCAACCAAAGGGTGCATGGCGGAGGGTACCTTGTACCACTACAAATCATTTCCTTTCCTCTTCTGCTCGCAAATAGAGAGAAAGAAAAAAGGCTATCTATATGCCTCTTTTGTTGTTGTTGTTGTTCTGGTGGTCTTCAGTCCTGAGAGTGGTTTGATGCAGCTCTCCATGCTACCCTATCCTGTGCAACCTTCTTCATCTCCCAGTACTTACTGCAACCTACATCCTTCTGAATCTGCTTAGTGTATTCATCTCTTGGTCTCCCTCTATGATTTTTACCCTCTACGCTGCCTTCCAATGCTAAATTTGTGACCCCTTGATGCCTCAGAACATGTCCTACCAACTGGTCCCTTCTTTCTGTCAAGTTGTGCCACAAACTCCTCTTCTCCCCAATTCTATTCAATACCTCCTCATTAGTTATGTGATCTACCCATCTAATCTTCAGCATTCTTCTGTAGCACCACATTTCGAAAGCTTCAATTCTCTTCTTGTCCAGGGTCGACAGAAGTGTCCGATCCAACGCGTCGGCTTTGACCCGTGACGTAAGGGTGTTGTCGTGTGTGACGTCATGACGGCGCGGAGTTTGGTTCGAGTGTGGCTGTCTCCAGTTCCGTTTTAACTTATTTCATTTACTTTTCTGATCTGTTCGTTCTATCTCATGAGATTTTTTTTAAAATTTAAAAACACTTATTACTTATTTTAATTATCTGTTTCCTCGAATTTCTGTTTTAGTTTATTATATTTATCTTTCTGATCTGTTCGTTCTATCCCGTGAGACTTTTTTTTTAAAAAAAGACAAAAAACACTAATCAGCTACTGAAGCATCTTTATCTTCTATGGGTTGCACGGGTTACGACCTCTGGGGAGGTGGGTGGGTATTCATGCATGGCTGTCTTCACTTACACGTTGTAGCTACGCAAGGCGTCTAAATTTGTTTATATTTAGTTTGCCCCCCACCCAAAACACCCCATTTCCCGCGCTTGTCCCGTTAGTGTCATTAGGCTTCTTGTGGAAAGTGTGTGTGTTTGTTTTTGTTTCCGCCATATTTATGACGTCATGGGTCAAAGCAGACGGGTGGGATCGGACGCTTCCGTATTTCCCTTGTCCAAACTATTTATCGTCCATGTTTCACTTCCATACAAATACCTTCAGAAACAACTTCCTGACACTTAAATCTACACTCGATGTTAACAAATTTCTCTTCTTTAGAAACGCTTTCCTTGCCATTGCCAGTCTACATTTTATATCTTCTCTACTTCAACCATCATCAGTTATTTTGTTCCCCAAATAGCAAAACTCCTTTACTACTTTAAGTGTCTCATTTCCTAATCTAATTCCCTCAGCATCACCCGACTTAATTCGACTACATTCCAGTATCCTCATTTTGCTTTTGTTGATGTCCATCTTATATCCTCCTTTCTAGACACTGTCCATTCCGTTCAACTGCTCTTCCAAGCCCTTTGTTGTCTCTGACAGAATTGCAATGTCGTCAGCGAACATTAAAGTTTTTATTTCTTAATCTAGTTTCTAAGATAAGCTGTAGGCTCAGTACTGCCTCATGTGTTCCAACATTTCTGTGGAATCCAAACTGATCTTCCCCGAGGTTGGCTTCTACCAATTTTTCCATTCGTCTGTAAAGAATTCGTGTTAGTATTTTGCAGCCGTGACATATTAAACTGATAGTTTGTTTACAGAACAATAATGTTCAAAATTTAAGCATACCGGTAACACAGATTGGTTGTAGTAAGAAGCTTATCTGTAGCGTAGTCTGAGGTCTACATCAGGTTGAAGGGTTGTTACTCTCAAAGGTGAAATAAAGATTGTGGTAACAGACATTCGTGTGGTATTGCCTCGTATTTTGTTTGCGCCATATGTAAATGTACTTTTCCATATAACGCAGTTTTCATAATAAAAATTAAAACTACTTGGGCATTACCGAAAAGATGTCTTACACAATGAACAAGCATCCGAGGTGTGTTTTGATGCATATTACGTGCATATATCGTACACAAACCGCAAAAATGGAAGTGGCGTTCCGCTACGTAACTTTTACCCATTTCTGATCCGTCTTTTCGCATTCGCTATCGCTGGTATGGATGCAAAGACAAATTCGTAGTTAAGTATTGCAACTTCTGAGTAGTAGTTACATTAATAAGCTCCACTTAATATGTTAAAAAACATATAGACATATTGTGCTGAAGGCGTAGTATTATGTATTATGCTGTAAAGCACTCTGCCATTCAACTAATAATTCGTAATCAATTGGCTTCAATCCATCACGTACACACTAATCGGTAACTCTGACTACACTGCGGGTTAGTATGTCACCATGACACCATACTCGAGATTATTCGCATTCGAACCTTGTTTCTACATTTAATTCTCATAACGAAAGCTTCATTCAAGCAATCTATATCGACTTGACGTTCCAAAATAACAGCTGTGGGCAGGTCTGTATAAACGCTTCAGTCAACACACGAGGCACACGAGAAGACTTTTTCGTCTGCGACGGTCATCAGGTGACTGGCGTCACTTATGTCAATAGAGCTGCTTACAGGTTTGGTCTCCAGGCAGCGCTGTCACGCTTTCGGCGCTTCTGATGACGTCAGGAAGCTATTCCTCGGGGCCCGCGAGACGCACTTTCCAAAGACAGAGGCTGCCTCATTGCTTTGAATATCTTTACGGAGATCATTGTCTGGCTCCATAGGAGTCTCCGTTTGATGTTGGCAGGACTGTATACTCTGTGTTGCCGCGCTTTTTAGCATTCAAGCGTTGTTTGTTGAAGGCGTTTTGACGTGTTGGTACCGTGCACGTGTAGTAGGAGAACAGTAAAAATGTTTGTGAAAGTTAGAGGCCCTGATTGTCAAAGAATTGAAATAATAACCATCACATTGTTGATGCCTGTCAAAGAGTTGAAAGAAAAAGTCGGCAAACTCTTTGACGTGGAGCCAGCAAAACAGCGTCTTATCTATCGCGGGAAGCAAGTAAGTTATTTTGTTTGCTTTATCATTTATCCATTTCGTGGTGGTTTTACCTAACTTTAGTTGTTTTAATTCACTTTAGTTGGAGGACGAATACAAACTGTTCGATTATGGCGTGCAAATGAATGAAGTGCTGCAATTAATTGTAAAACAAAATGTGACTCAGAAGGAAGAGGTTAAAGAAATTCAGGAGCCACCGCTCAGTACAGAGAAACGTGTAAGTATGCATGTCTATGTATGTTCATCAAGATGGAACTTTGTGTTCAGTTCCTGTACTAGACTGTGGTAATACAGAAGCCTAAGGGTGCAGCTGTAGATGTTTCGTACGAAGGAGAAGTCATTAGTTTGTTATGGGTAGGTCAGAACGTTTGGCGCCCAACTGGTCTATACATGGAAATGAAATACCTAACTCCCCAATTGTTAGCGACATACGAAAATAGATTCAGCTCAAAACTTCTTGGTAATGGCAACACTTTTATAATGTGTGATAGACTGCTCGATATTTCTAGTAGAGTGATGAGTTCGAAAACAATCTCAAGCATTATTGTTTTGTGTATACGAGACAGCTATAGTGCTGCACAATCTACGTAATAAGTAAATTGTGAAGTCCTTTGCGTTTATATGATAAAATGCTGGAATGAGGAATCTTATTTTTGTTTTGTTTATGAGCTTTTGCCAAACAATTATTTTGTTTATTTGGGTGTCAGAAACATAATATTAAGAAATTATAAACATGAAGGTATAATTTTTGAAAGACCCAGCTCAGTGTTTTTCTTTTACTAGTGAGTTGCTTGTTTATAGAGAAAAATACTGATAATTTCTGGGCTCCATGTGAAACACAAAGTAGTCCAACCCTACTATATCCTAAGAATGGAGGACTCTGCTGATAGCTTGTCACGCTCGTAGAATTTAAAATGTTTGTGCCTTTGCCCTTACTGACCTTCTCTCTTCCCTCTCTGGGGAAGGAACTAAGAGTTTGGAAAGCTAGGTATAATTTTTTCCAAGTTTTAAATGTCTGACAGCAGTATTGGAATTTCCATTTAGAAAGTGAGTACTGATCGATCCAGAAGGCTCTCCTTATTGTTTGGTGTGTGAATGGATGAGTCCACATAGCCCTGGTGTAAGACACATTCCTCTTATATCTTGATTTGAATTCAACTGAGATATGATATGATGTGTGCCTTCTCAGCAGTATTGTTTGATGTGTGTATGTTAAGAATAAATGTTAAAAAGTGTCCCAATAAGCTGTTATTTCCACAGGAAAATGTGTTGTTTAGTCTGCAGCAGAAGTGTCAGATTGTTAATGTAGCCGACTTTTACACTTAATGGTTGATAACAGGAATGTTTTCAGAGGCCTAGCCTGCAGCATTTAACCAGTCCACTAGGAAGTTATTTTTCCAGGTCTATGGCGTGGTAAACACTTACATTCAATCACTCTTCAGCCACAATTATTCTCCTCAGATTTCACACTGTACTCTGCTCTTGGACGCAGAAATTTTTGCTATAGTAAGAACTAGCAAGTGTTCAGTGTGGGTAATGTATGACTGTCAGTAAGTCACATTTTAGTTGAATACACTGTTATACTGCTGAGTGTGGTTTGTCAACAGACTTACCCTGAGACTTGGGTGCCTCCTGTTGTGATCAGTAATGTGAAAACTGTCAAGAGTCTTCATCTGCTGGAAGCATTAGCCTGGCTGTAATTTGTTAGCGATTAGTATTTCTTGTTTACAAAATTCATGCCATTTTTATATATCCTCCATTTTTAGCATTTGTATTTACTTTTTATGATTTTACTCTGTTAGAGTGTTTGCTAATTAATTTCCACACCACTGTGCCGTTTCTCAAACCTAATGTAGAAACTCAAATCTTGAAAATGTAAATAAAAATGTTTGAACAATTGTTAACGGAGTGTCTTTAAATATACTTTCATTAGATCTGATAAAGTAGAATACATGCCTTGAGGTATGAGAGGGTGTGTCAGCTGCTGGTTCTATATAGCCAATGAAAGCAGCAGGCAGACAATCTTCCGTAGAAAGAGAAGAGAGAATATTGTTGTATTTGTTGGCTTCATCAAATCACCATCTTCTTTCAAACCTACACCTTAGGCTATACTGCCATTCAATGTCACCACAACCTTCATTCAGAGTACAAATTAAAATGACATTGAAAGGTGAAAGTAGAGAGAATGGTTTCAAGTTCGGCACTAGAATTGCAGTGCCTCTTTTTGCATCTCCCATTGCTTACATGAAACTCATTCCATTGGCTATAGAAAACTGACTCTGAGCCATGGTCCTTACATTGACTTTAGCACATAAAAAAAGGTGAGAGGTAAGATCAGTGAAAGAAACAGAATATTGAAAATTCTGGGATGTTCCTATTGATTAGAACCAGAAGTATAAGTCATGTATTATAGATCTAAAATGTGTAGCTTTTGCAGTGCGAATAACAGCAGATTTTTGGTGATGTCGAAGTTGACAGGCTTTCTATATTCATTCTCTAAAAATGACATCATATACTGGTATAGCTCTCCATTGAGGAATAAAGTGTTTGTTGAATACTGGTAGATGTCAAATGAGGATAATATGCGATGTCTTATCTATAACCTATTGCAGCTGGCTCTTTTAACACTTGTGTGCTGACAGCCTCACAGAACATTTACTTCTGTATGAAATTTGTTGTCAGTAATAAATTGTAATTCAAAAACAGTAACTTCTATGAATATCAATAAAGGAGAAATCACTTTCGTTGTGAGCGAGGTATTGAGCCATAAAAAATTTTGACCCCTTTCCCAGTAATGTGAGGAATCTGAAAGGTAATTAAGTTGACTTCAAACACACATTACAGTGAAAATCGTGTCTACTTGACAATTCCGTCTGCTCTATAAGAATGGCTGGTTTTTTTTGGGAGAGAGAGTTCAACAATTCATTCTGTTTCATTGTGAGAGGTCACAATTATGAACATGGAATTGCAAACAATAACGAACTAATGCTGACCTATATCAGTCATCTGTCTTTGTTCCTCATTCGTTTCTGTGAAGCAGGATACTGAAAGGATGAGTGCACAAAATGTGCACCATTTCAATCTGGAACACTTACCAGAACAACTCAGTCATTTGCTCACTATTATTTGTGAGAATATGTTATCTGAACCACATATTTGAGATGTATTTTAACCAACATCTTTAAAACATGCCACAAAAAGAAAATTGCTTATCCTGCATTGTGTGTGTAGTGTCCCTATCGTTGTTGACAGGATTCTTACAGAAGCATAGGATTAAATATGGTTGTTCCCTTCCTGATATGTGCAGGCCATTCAGCTAGGTTTGCACAAGAACCAAGGGATTGTTTATACACTTAAAACAGCAGCACTGGTCAAATTGGTATTAGTTTCATGGCTATCCTTTTTGTATTTTAATTAATGCTAACAAGGAGTCTTAAATTACTAAACAGCTAAAACTGTGTATGGTGCCCTTTCCTATCTTATAGGTTCCTGGGACAACAACATTTTGATTGAATTTAAAATGCTGTTGTAATCTATTCATTAAGGGATGTAACCTTGAATTAAAAGTTTGACACCGAAAGTCAAGTATTCAAGTTAGAAAATTGTGTACGTGTTTTGAGGCAGTGTAACTCACGCTGTGCAAAAAATTCATCCAGTATTTGAGGAGGAGAGCACTTAGATTTCTGACAAAACCTTTTTCTCAGCAATACCCCACAAAATAATGAAAGGAGAATAGTTTATCACTGCTAAAGCAATAAAACTTGTCAGACAAGTCATTTTAATTTCTTACTGCTGTACTACTAACTCTATCTGTAGCAGCACATTTTGCAGATACTACTCAATATACTTCCAAAATTGTGTCATTGTGTAAGCAATAATTCAGGAGATATGACATCATATACCCTACCTTTTAGGGGCATACATACAGACTGGGGGCATGGTGATGAGAACCACCATGTCTCCTTCCTATGCTATCCTTTTCATGGGTTGCACGAGGGGCTTTCCAGGGATCCACAAGCATTCAGCCGCTGATTTAGTTTAGTTACATGAGTGACATCTTTGCCTTATCTCGACAAAAATTCCCCCAACTATATTTCACATAGTCCTAATCTGAATCCCGTGCCACTTTCCTTGATGTTTATCTTGTCCTCTCAGAGGGCCAGCTACACACTTTTGTTCATGTTAAACCTACTAACAAACAATAGGACTTACAAATCGATAGGTGCCATCCTTTCCATGTCAAACGTTTCCGCCTTACAGCCTTGGCATTTGAGGCAAATGTATTTGTTCAGATGCAGACACTTTACAGCAATACACCATCATTCTCACCTCAGCCTTCATTGGATGTAATCACCTCACCAGCCTAGCACAAAAGCAGACTTCCTGGACCATCACATCCAATCCTGGTACTACTGATCCTTCAAAAGAGAGAGAGAGAGAGAGAGAGAGAGAGAGAGAGAGAGAGGCTTAAGAGTGCATCTCTTGTCACTCAGTGTTATCCAACCTTGAATGTGTTTATCAGCTGCTTCGGCGAGGCTATAACTCCCGTACAAGAAAATTGCCATGAAATGTGGTGCATTCTGTCCAACATTTTGCTCACCGTACCTGGAGTAGCTTTTGCTCCCCCCCTCCCCTTCCAATCTCCGCAGTATCCTGCTCAGCCCCTATGCTCCACTGCACCCACTTCCCTACTCTGTGGCTCTTTCCCCTGTGACTGTCCCTGGTGTAAGACTTGCCCTATGCACCGTTCTGCTACCATACCAGCCATCTAACTCGCAAAGCATATACTATCAAAGGTGGAGCCACCTGTGAAATCTCACGTCATTACCAGCTGTTATGTAAACACTGTTTGACCTTTTGACCTTTTACATCCCTATACCTACCACAAAGTGATCAGTCGGGCTGAATGGACATAATAGACAAAGTACACTTGGTTCTTGCCATCCACCTGGCCTTAATTTAAGTTCTCAGTATTTCTTTTCTGTAGCCTTTCCTTTCTTCCCTCCCTTTTAGTTTCTGTATTTTATTTTGTGACTTCAGATGCAAATAATTTATGGCAATACAGCACCATTTTCACCTCAGCCTCCTGCTCCACCTCTATCATGTGCAGTGCATTTCTCTTTCCACTCTTATTAACTCTTGCATAGTGTTTTGTCAGTAATCTCCTTCCACCTTTAAGCTCTGTTTTTCAAATCTCATCTGGTGCAGTCCCCAATGAAGTCTCCTTATTCTGTCCAGTAAGTCTCCTCTAACCCGGATCTCTCTGTGACATTTCCAAACTCTCCCCATTTCTGAAAACTCAAGATTCCTTTTCTTCCATTTCTCTTTATTCCCCGCCAACCCTTCCGCCAGGAGGAGGAGCCACTGATTCAGAAAGCTTGGTGACTGGATTCTATCTGTCCAATTACATTATACTGTCAAAAACATTGAGTGTCATGAAACGGATGTTTTACAGATGGGAGTTAAGTTCTTTAAAGAACCAGAAGTGAGGGGGAGTGGAGGTTACTGGCTGCCTTGTAGTTAGTTTCGTACATTTTTCACTCAAAAGTTCCTTGCAGGTGTTGTGTAATTCATTAAACTTGTTCTTGTAGCTTGACATCCTGCACTAATGTTTTAGTTTCTTTCTCACTGGTTCATCTTCATTATCTGCTCTTCTGCTGTTTACTGGAAATACTATCACTTAGTTTTCACATGGTCATATCTTAGTTATTTGCTGAGATGCCGCAGAAATGCTTATGGCTGATAACTCTATCTGAATGACAACCTCTGTGAGGCTGCTTTATTTGATTAGTTTCTAACCATCTGCTCCAGTATATCCACCCCCATATTGAATTTGATATAAATTTCTGCTGTTTCCGGAGGATGTTTTCAATTGTTCCCAATTTCTGAGGCACACTGAGAACGAAAACATTCTTGCCTTGATAAATGGACAAGGTTATCTCTTGGTGCTTTACCACAATAATTTCATATAGTTTTGCTTTTCATTTGTACAAAGATGGGAATAACTATTTATCATCACATTACGAAATGGTGCCATAAGCTTTGACAGTATATTGTGAGAGGGTTCAGTTCTGTGGCTGGTGTTCATTCTTTCACAGATATGAAAACCTGTTGAACATATATTTGGTGTGAATATCTGCTGCTAATCAAAATTGGATGTGAAATTTATCTGACATATTAGCCGTGTACTGTTAAGTCAAGATTTGGCCGTAGTGGGGAAGAGCTGCTTATCAATTGCAGTTTCAACCATCTAAGTTCCCCGATTTCAAAGCATAAAATTTTCATAATGTCTCTTAATCAGTCTCTTGTGCATGCATTGTCCAATAATTTTGGTCCCTCAGTTTTCTGACCAAACACTCTCTTTAGATTTCCTCGGTGAAGGAAGAAAAACAAGTTACAGGAATACTCTAGATTAGAAAGATATATACACCACGTGTTGTTTCCAATTTTCCCTTGGCCTTTCTGTGTGTGCCCAGTTTTGTATGCATTGTTATTGTCGTATACAAACAGTTGCCATGAACTAGCAGTGCTTTGAATGTTGATCTTTAGCTTCACAGGTGGTATTTATGCAACTTCCTGTACAAAAACAAAATTTTTGTTTTTATACTCTTCCACACTCGTTCAAACTAACGGTCCATCTCCCATCCTGCCAAGTCTTTTCAGAGTCATTAATGGCCCACAAAAACATTACCGATCTCTTCCACAGTTGTTTTCAATCTCAGGCGTTTCTGAATGATATGCCAGTTTTAATCGAGGATTTTCCCTTCCTGCTGTAACAGTCATTGGTGTAATTTCTCTAGACATATCACACTGCTTTCATGAGATTAACATTACCTGGAGTATAATCATCACTACTAGTTTTTCAATTTCGCTACCTTTGAACTCTTACTTTGAAGTACTGTACTGATGTAAATTTTCCCTTGCGAGCAATTTTCAACCGAATTTTTAAAGTTTATTGAGCTCAGGAGCCTCGGCATACCCTGTAGCATCATGTGGCAGTCACAAGAAGGGCTATTGAGTAGCTCTGGTACACTGATAACATAGATGTGTAAAGAAACGTTACATGGCCAAAGTGGTGGCAGCTTTTTGTACAGTAAGAGATAAAAATCAGTAAATACAGCTACTAAGCTATAATTTCTACACTGACTAAAAAGTCACAAAATTTCAAAGTTTTATGAGGAAACATCATCTATACAGAGGCCAGACAAAAAATACAGAAACACAGCAAGAAATGCATGCTTGAACACACATGCTGATAGTAGCAGGTATTGCTGTTGTGTGTGACCACGGACAGGCCCTGTGCAGCGGACCTCAATACATTGCAAGTGTCAGTTGTGCTCAGAACACTGTTCTGTGTAGCTGTGAGTGCATCATGTCTGAGCTCAGTGAAATCGAATGTGGGTGAATTGTTGATGCTCGTATGGGTGGAGCTTCTGTAACTGACGTAGCCAAAGGGTTTGATGTTTCAGGAGGCACCATAACGAAGATTTGAAGCACATACAGGGAAATTGGAAAAATGTGATTCGCTAAGTCACAAGACGGACGAAAGTGTGTAGTGAATGACAGTAACAGATGGTCATTGAAGAGAATTGTGATGAAAAATGACGAAAGCTGCAAAAGTCACCCCAGAACTGAATGTCGCTCTCGATAACCATGTCAGCAGCAAATTATTAGTTGATGTGTAGGTGAAAATGTGGTGCCAAAACCATAAAACCTGGACTGTGGGGCAATGGAAGAAAGCCATTTGGTCAGGTGAGTCTTGTTTCACACTGTTTCCAACTTGTGGTCGAGTTTATCTCATTTACGCTGACCCGAGACTGTGACACAGACAGCTTACTGCCAAGTATGAAACATCGTGAGGGTTTGGTGATGATGTGGGCAGCCAGATGTGATATTCCCTCGGGCTCCACAGTTACTCTGCAAGGTTGCAGTACTTCGGAGGATTATGTGATCGTTTTGACTGATAAGGTGCATCTCGTGGTTAAATATTTGTTCCCTAATGGTGGTGATGTGTTCCAGGAAGACACGGACCCCAATTCATATGGCTTACATCATCTGTGACTGGTTTTGTGAGCATGAAGACAAATTGTCACATTTCCCCTGGTCACCACTGTGTCCAGATTTCAATATTATTGAGTGTTTGTGATATACTTAGAAGTGTGCCAGATCTCATCCACCCATCATCGTTACCTTAACTTGCCACTATTTTGCGGGAAGAACTGTATAAGATTCCCTTGAAAACTATACGTGTCTGCATTTATCCACCATGAGATGACTGAAAGCTGTTTTTAATGCTAATAATTTTCTTACGCTCTATTGGGCATGGTATTGTCTTGTGTTCTTGATGTTTCCATACTTAGAGTTGTCCATTTACAGTTCCCTGTTTCCTGTTCCAGTCACAAATTTGTGCCCATGAAGATAGATTCTCGGTACACCTCTGTGTGAGCTTGAGTCTCTGATTTTTCCTTCATGATCTTTTTGTAAGATCATCCTTTAGTTGATGCTCTCAGTTTTTTAGCACCAAGTCACATTGTCTCCTTTCTGGTAGAGTCTGCCACTGAAGTTGGGTGAATATCTCCATGAAGCTTTCCTGCCTACCAAACAAACCTGTGATGAGAAACACCAACTCTTCTTTGGATCTTCTCTATTCTCTCTGTCAGTTCTATGTGGTAAGGATCCCAGACTGATTAGCAATATTCAAGGATCTGTTGAATGCAAGTTTTGTAAGCTACTGCCTTCGATGTGGAGTATACATCCTGAGGTTTCTCCCAATGAATCTGTTGAGCATCGCGTTTTGTATGGTTGTTGTTATGTGATCCTTCCACTTTAAATCACTCTGTATGCGAGCTAATTCTTCATTTGTTTCGCCATATTGTTTGTAGTTGCATCATTATTGTTGAAGGTATTTTAAATCTGTCTGCTACTACATGAAAAAATACATGTTTTTGCCATCAAACACATTTCGTTCTATCGACATAAAACATCATCATTGTTCTATAATGAAAAATATCTATGATTTGGCTTGCTTTCTAAATCTAAAAACAGTTCAATACAAAAGATGTTGATTTTGCCTATGCTATTTTTTGTTCAACTTTCTCTCACATCAGGAAAAGTGATACACTTGTATGTTTTGAAGGTATTCCCCCATTTGGCACTGCTCTTTTCCAACTAACCCACATTGTTTTGCAGAGCTATACATTTCTGAATGTGAAACATGACCTTATGTAACACCAATAGCTTTTGTTTGGGTACTTCTTGATAAACATGCTATATAGGTTTTTTTCTTGGTGTGTTGCCAGCTTAAGTGCCAGTTTTGGTTTTCCCCTGCTCTAAAAATGGTCTCTTCTGCTGAGAATTGTCAAACGTGTGTTATGTTGTTTAATTACATTACTATGTATTTATTCAGTGTGTAAGTGAAACAAAGAAATAGTGACGAAGTTGAAAACCAAACCAGACAGATACCAACAATCTAGTATATACCAACTCAGTTGCAGGGACTCTGACAAAATCTACATTGGGAAGACTGACAGAACATTTGAAACAAAATACAAAGAGCACAACAGAGCATTGAAATACAGTACAAACCACTCAACATTTGCAGACTACCTTGAACAGGAATATCATAAGCCATACATAATAGAAAAACACCAGAAAGAAAACAGGCTTCTCATTACTTTTCAAGAAAACTTTCTCATACACAAAGCATTGACACACTGTAAACAGTTACTTAATGACCAAGAAAATATTTAAAACAAGACAATATAAAATCACTGAAAAAATCCCCCCCCCCCCTCCTCTCTCTCTCTCTCTCTCTCTCTCTCTCTCTCTCTCTCACACACACACACACACACACACACACACACACACACACACACACACACCTTTTCCCTGACTCATTACCAAATCACTCCCCATTTCTTTTCTTTGCATCAGCTGTTCACCTATCTTTGGCTGCAGCCCCACACTCCCTCCCCCCTCCCCCTCCCCCCCCCTGTTGACCCTTGATTTTCAACTCCATCATTACTACTTTATTTCACATATACATTGAATGGATACATAGTAACATAACGAAGCAACACAGTAGACATATGACAAGTCACAGAGTATTTTGCAGCAAGACAAAGCCAAAACTAGCAAAGATGGATTTAAAATACCACCAACAAAGTCAAACATGCCAATTCATGCAGCTTGTCAGTGAAATTATGTGCCTATGTGTACACACTCACATTGGTTAAATTTGTCTTACTTCTAATCCTCGGGCTAGCATGCCTGTGTATGAAGTGTGCAAATCACGAATAACATTGTATTGTACCATTCCATTCTTGTTTTACAATTAAGAGTCGGTATCTGTTCCTTCACTATTGCTTCGGCGAACACATTGATAAGTTGTGTTCTCATGTATCCAAGTGAGCACCAGTAATATAAAATAGACGGCATTCTAGGTGAGAAAAAATGTACAGTCTGCACAAGAAAATGACCCAGCACAATCCCACAATGAGGCAGTTATCTATGAGATAATTAGTAATGAAGTAAGATCTGACATAACTGTACTATTTAATGTTTCTAGGGGGTCATTGCTGTGGAGTAACACTTGTACACGGCAAGAGGGTGAGATAATTCACTGTTTAATTAAACAACAATAAAATAAAGTTTCATTATCTCATATAATGTAAGTTTATTTTATCATTGTTTAATTAAAGTGAAATTAAACTATGTTTTTACTCATACATCTTTGCTTTCATAACACATAGGCAGCTATTCTTTACATGTTTACAAAGCACGCCATGCACCTGCTCGTGTTATGAACAAATATGATGAACACTTGGTGCAGTGCACTGTTGGGGCAAGTGAAAAGTTTCAACGGCATCATTAGCATGAGTGTGCCTGTAATGTAAAACTAAAATTACACTCTTGACCCTCCATTGTTAAAAGTTTTTGTGTGAGTTATGAACATTGCTACATATTATAAATCCTTGACTTTTTCTTCTGTTGCAGCTGAAGAATCTGCCCAAAGTATCAGAGACAAAGCATTTTAAGGTGAGTAACATGTGTGTCTCAAAATACTTTTAGTTCAGTTGCACTTTGTATGTTTAGATAGGTTTCTTTGACCCATTGTATTATGTGAATGTTGCTAGTTTTAAGTGCAGTATGTTGATAGTATGATGACAGTATTGTGGGGAAGGCGAAACAACACTTAGAAGATGCGACAAACCCACTAAAGAGACAACCTACATTACACTTGTCTGTCCTCTGCTGGAATGTTGCTGTGCGGTATGGGATCCTTACCAGGTAGGATTGACGGAGGACATCGAAAAAGTGCAAAGAAGGGCAGCTCGTTTCGTGTTATCGTGTAGTAGGGGTGAGAGTGTCACTGATATAATACCAGAGTTGGGGTTGCAGTCACTGAAACAAAGGCGGTTTTCTTTGCAGCGAGATCTGTTTACGAAATTTCAGTCACCAACTTTCTCGTCTGAATGCGAAAATATTGTGTTGACAACCACCTACGTAGGGAGAAATGATCATCATAATAAAGTAAGAGAAATCAGAACTCGAACAGAAAGATGTAGGTGTTCCTTGTTCCCAGGTGCCATTCGAGATTGGAATGGTAGAGAAGTAGTATGAAAATTGTTCGATGAACCATCTGCCAGGCACTTAAGTGTGAATTGCAGAGTAACCATGTAGATGTAGATGTTTTGATGATGCAAGTATCCACTATGTGTTGTTTTTTAGTCTTGTTTCTGTATGCGTGTGCAGTTTGATATCATTCTGTTTCTTTCATGCCCCTACACCATTACGTAGCATGTGCATTATTAGTGATCCATTAGGCAACAAGAGGAATTTGTGTGGACAATTATTTTGACTAGAATATGTTTTACTTTGTTCCATTATTGTTTATTATAATGGATCATGTTGACACTATAGTCAAATCAATAAGATTGTCCCTCCCTTCTGGAAAAAAAAGTGTTAAAGAACATACTCTCATTTGATGATCTCCTTTTACAGTAAGTCCTTTGAAAACGCTTAATTATTTCTAGCAGACACTTTGGTTAGTCTACCTATAGACTTATCTGGGGCAGGCATGTCTAATGGCCTAAGATTTTTAGGTATTGTATGGGTTATAGTCTGCATGGATTGTTGTTTCTGTTCCCAGTTGCTTAATTTGGTATTTGCTATTATACCCATTGCTATTAGCTGTTGTGTGTCTGGTATTCACTCATGATAGTGTACACTTCAGTTTTGCACATTCAGTTCAAAATGAGAGGTAAAAGCTGTTGTTCTTTCCTTGCATATTAAATGAAAAGCATGTTTGTTTCTCCGCCCTGTAAAGTCAATAATTGTTATATGTTAGCATATTGTATACAAATTCATGATGTGTTAATTTTAAGTTCTTGAGTCAAATTTATGCGCAATATTGAATTGTAATTTATGATTCCATTGATAAAACTGATGGCAATATTGCATCAAAATGGGCACATTGAATAAAATTTGATGAGCTGCGCTGATCTTCTCAGGTAGAACAAGTTCGTCATTTTTTACTACTATATTGTTCAGGTGATAATCACACCAATTTTTTTTAAAAAAAGTGAAATACTCTTATTGTATTGTAATCTTTTATTTTGAGAATGGTGAATTTATCATTTGCAGGTTGGCGAATATGTTGACTTCGTGGATACTTTGATTGGAGCGTGGTTCCAAGGCAAGATTAAAAATATCTATGTGGAGAACCAGGCACGTTTTGATGCTTTCAGGAATGGAATAGACCCTCCCACTCACAAAAATGGTATTTTCAAAGATAAAAGTACTGCCGACAAAGGCTCAGGTACATTTAAGAAGGATTCTAAAGAGGAAACTTCGGATGAAGAGATATACGAAACAGATAGTGGTCGTTGTAGTAGCCTCGGGATGGAAGAGAATGGAACAAAGGGTAATGAAGCTGCAGGGAATACATGTGAGTCGAAAGGAACGGTGCAAGGAGAGTTGCAGGATAGTGCTCCTGATGCCTCCCCTGAGAAAACAAATGCGGCGAGTGACACTGAACATTCTGAAAGTGGGGACAGTGGACACTCCTCTCATACGTCAGTTAAGAAACCATCACAAAGGAATGGAGACGCCATGTCCAAAGGGGCTCCCGGTGATGAAACTAAGCTGGATGATGGCTGTGTATACGAGATAACCAACCTCAAGTTAGTATGAATGCTTGCAGAAGTGATTTATTGCCTAGTTGTAGCTTGGTTCACCTTAATGCATTTGAAGTCTGGTAGTTAGCAACATAGTGAGTTATTGCAAATAACTGAAGCAGTTTTAATACATGAACAGATAGCATTTTCACCATGTATTTTGAGAACACACTGGCCTTGTATATAACACCTGGAAGATGGTGTTTTATGTTAAAATTCCATAACACCTGGTAAATCAGTATTTAGAATCGTATTTATTTATATGTGTTACTTCAGTTATTATGACTTCTCCACAAGATGGATTTTGAATGTACATTAAATTTTTGGTGCCATCTGGGGTATCATGCATATAACATCACTCAAACTATGGCAAGCTTCTCCCAACATCCATAGAAATATGTTATGCCTTACATCTTTTAGTTTGGATATAAATGAGATGATAATAATTTTTCCCTATTTATACTCCAAATCATAAGTTGGGAGGCATAACATATTTCTACAGGTATTGAGAGAAGACTGCCATAGTTTGAGAGTGGTATTACATCCGTGATACTCTAGACACTGGCACTGAAACCTCAATGTGCATTCAAAAGCCATCTTGTAGGCAAATTTTTGTAATAATTAAACTAGCTTGTATAAATCAACATAATTTGTAATATTGGTTTACCTAGAATTTTTTCAGTGTTGACATAAAATGTCATTGTGTAGATGTTGTAAATCCAGAGTAATGTATTATCAAGGAAGGGGGTGAAAGTTCTGCCTGTTGCTGTCCAGATCCCATTGAAAATGAATCATACCAATATATTTTTAAACATAGTGAGAGAGTCAAGTCTTTCAACAGATGACTCAGTGACTGCAGAACTAGACAAAAGGAGTTCGGGGTAGAGCATAAAAGAGAAAGGGGGGGGGGGGGCGGAAAGGTAGAGATGTAGAGGAGATAAAGGGAGAAGAGTAGAAAATGGGGGCGGGATGAGAATGCCTGTTTAGGGGTGGGGAGTGTGGTGGGAGAAGATAGTGCGCAATGTGGAATGTGGACAGGGAAGTAGTTCGGACAACGACAGAATGAAAAATGTAAGGCAAGGCAGTTGGGAAACAGCTTGGCGGGTGTTAATGCCAGGCAGATTGTGAAAGTGCAGGAATATGCTGGAGGGAGAATCCCGTCTGTATAGATCAGAGACACTTGAGCTGGGAGTATCCAAATGACCTGAGTGGTGAAGTCATTGGGTTGTGGCGTGCTGCATGTTCGGCAACTGGATGGTCAAGGTAGTGGTTTGCAGCAGTTTAGCCATGGCCATTGATGCAAATAGACAGTTGGTTACTTGTCGTGCCCACATAGAACTTTACACAGTAATTGCAGCATAACAGCTACGCTGGATGTTTCAAAATTAAGATTGGAGTTTTAAGACGTTTTAGCTGTTGAATGTAATAAATACTAAAAATCCTCAATACCCTGATATTCATTTTGAAACGCCCACTATAACGTGGCTGCTTTAGCATGTGGTGCTGCCATTTATATGGTAGCAGGTACTTGTCATTGCACTGTGATAGGATGTGTTGGATGGGTGTGTGGGACAGGTTTTTCACCTGTGTAGACTATAAGGGATTGACCTGTGAAGTGCCGGATTGGAACAAAGATGGATGCGAATATTCCACGGGTGGGTGGCGGAATGCTTCTTTGGGTGATGTGGGTAGGATTTTGGATAGGATCTCCCTCATCTCTGGGCATGAAGAGAGGTTGTGATTGAGCGTTTCAAGCCTTGGGTGATCAGAGGAGTGCTGTTCAGTGTTTGGTTCAACATGTTTACTGGTGTCAGGGGAGACAATGGCATGGGAGATTGTTTATTAATGAGCTGAATAGGGTGTTGTGAAAAACATTTCTTCACAACACACGCCACAGACAAACGCCTACCAAAACCCCACATAGGACTTTGCTTGCAACAATTCCAGCATCCCTTCAAACAGTGATCCTCTGCCCTTCCACCCAGTCTTCCCCTATCTATCTTTCAGGAGTTCCTCACTTATGACCTGATGTCACATTCCTTTCCTAAATCCTCCCCCAGTGATTACAACATGACTCTTATGGAATACACAGCTGTCCATAACGTGGTACAACATGTCACTTATGGGACACAGCTGTCCTTAACATCTGTCGCCTGATAAACAAAGTAAGAGCCTACGGAATATCAGACCAGCTGTGTGGCTGGATTGAAGAGTTTTTAGCAAACAGAACACAGCATGTTGTTATCAATGGAGAGACGTCTACAGACGTTAAAGTAACCTCTGGCGTGCCACAGGGGAGTGTTATGGGACCATTGCTTTTCACAATATATATAAATGACTTAGTAGATAGTGTCGGAAGTTCCATGCGGCTTTTCGCGGATGATGCTGTAGTATACAGAGAAGTTGCTGCATTAGAAAATTGTAGCGAAATACAGGAAAATCTGCAGCGGATAGGCACTTGGTGCAGGGAGTGGCAACTGACCCTTAACATAGACAAATGTAATGTATTGCGAATACATAGAAAGAAGGATCCTTTATTGTATGATTATATGATAGCGGAACAAACACTGGTAGCAGTTACTTCTGTAAAATATCTGGGAGTATGCGTACGGAACGATTTGAAGTGGAATGATCATATAAAACTAATTGTTGGTAAGGCGGGCACCAGGTTGAGATTCATTGGGAGAGTGCTTAGAAAATGTAGTCCATCAACAAATTAGGTGGCTTACAAAACACTCGTTCGACCTATACTTGAGTATTGCTCATCAGTGTGGGATCCGTACCAGGTCGGGTTGACGGAAGAGATAGAGAAGATCCAAAGAAGAGCGGCGCGTTTCGTCACAGGGTTATTTGGTAACCGTGATAGCGTTACGGAGATGTTTAATAAAATCAAGTGGCAGACTCTGCAAGAGAGGCGCTCTGCATCGCGGTGTAGCTTGCTCGCCAGGTTTCGAGAGGGTGCGTTTCTGGATGAGGTATCGAATATATTGCTTCCCCCTACTTATACTTCCCGAGGAGATCACGAATGTAAAATTAGAGAGATTAGAGCGCGCACGGAGGCTTTCAGACAGTCGTTCTTCCCGCGAACCATACGCGACTGGAACAGGAAAGGGAGGTAATGACAGTGGCACGTAAAGTGCCCTCCGCCACACACCGTTGGGTGGCTTGCGGAGTATCAATGTAGATGTAGATGTAGATGTAGATGTAGAAACCAGTGTGGACCTTATCCTTCTGCACACAAAGGGGCCACCACAGTGGCTACAGATTGTAGTTACTATGTCACTGAGGGTCTCTGCCATCTTTCTGACGCCTTTGCATTAGTCTTACCACTATGATCCCATCCCAAAAGTCCAACAGGATGTCCAGCAACTCCTTAAGGCCTTAGTTCCATCCCAAAACCTGGCACCTGAATCTATCTCCCTTACCGGCCTACTGTTTACTTACTCCCCAAATTTTACAATCTCAACCCCATGTCTCCGTACCAGTCATCCCATTGCGGCTGACCACAATGCTTTCACAGAACGAACCTCTGCCTTAATTGACCAACACCTCCAAACTATTGTCCATAACCTCCCATCCTACATTCAAGACATTGCTCACTTTCTTCCCTGCCTCTCCAGTCTTCCTGTCCGGTTAACCGTCACCACCAACCTATCCCAACATCCTCTTGATACCCGCTACGGTCGCAGGTTCGAATCCTGCCTCGGGCATGGATGTTTGTGATGTCCTTAGGTTAGTTAGGTTTAACTAGTTCTAAGTTCTAGGGGACTAATGACCTCAGCAGTTGAGTCCCATAGTGCTCAGAGCCAAAAATCCTCTTGATACCAAACCCACCCTTTCTTTCCTAACTCTCCTGTCCAACTGCATCCTGACCCTCAATTATTCCACTTGTGAAGGGAAAATCCATAAACAAATCTGTGGTACTGCCACAGGTACTCACATGGACCATCTGCGGCAACTTAATTAGGGGTCATGTATAGGAACTCTTCTTATCCTGTGCCGACCGGTGTGGCCAAGCGGGTCTAGGCGCTTCAGTCTGGAAATGCGCGGCCGCTATGGTCACAGGTTTGAATCCTGCCTCGGACATGGATGCGTGTGTTATCCGTAGGTTAGTTAGGTTTAAGTAGTTCTAAGTTCTAGGGGACTGATGACCTCAGATGTTAAGCCCCACAGTGCTTAGAGCCATTTGAACCATTTTTTCTTATCACGTTAACACCTAAAACCCCTTGTCTGGTTCAGATTCATTGATGACATTTTCATGACTTGGACTTATATCAGGGATGATCTTTGATGTTTTCTCCATAACCTTGACATGTACTCCCAATTCTGCTTCACCTAGTCCTCCTCAACTCATTTTGTCACCTTCCTAGATGTCAGTCTCCACCAAATGTGGTCTCATAAATGTGTGTGTTCATCTCAAGTACACCAGCCAGCAACAGTACCTCCATTTTGACACCTGTCAAAAATTCTCTTCCTTACAGCTTTGCCACCAAAAATTCTCTTCCTTACAGCTTTGCCACCGTGGCATGCCACACATGCAGTGGAGAGGACGACTTGCCAAAACATACTGATGTCACCAGAGCCTTTATTGATAGACGTTACCCTAGCCAACTTACTCATAAAAGATCTCCTGTGCTATTTTCTACCCTGAAGCCAGTAAACCTTTCAGCCAGCATCAAGCAGCACTCTTCTGATCACCTAGTGTCACCTTGGCCTCAAGGAGCTCAACAACATCCTTCACCAGGGCCTGGAATACCTGCCGTCGGTCCCCGGGATGGGTGGGGGGATATTCTACCCATGTCGCCCAAAGTACTGTTCCACCATCCACCCAACCTACAGAATATTCTTGTCCATCACTATTGCAGTCTTTCTCCCCATCCTGCACTCACTTGTAATTGGCCCAGGTGTAAGCACCCACTCATCTCCTACTGCAATTCAGTCACAGGAATCTTCTACCCAAAACGACGCAGGACCACACATGAAAATATCCATGTTCTGTCTTGTCTATGCTGCAATTACTGTACAGCGTTCTGTGTGGGCACAACAGGTAACCAACTCTATTCACATGACTGGCCTTCGCCAAACTGTAACAAACTGCAAACTTGACTAGCCAGTTGGTGAACACACTGTGCACTGCAACACAAATTACTTAAACAGCTGCTTCACCAGTTGATCAACTTGGATACTCACTTCCAGCATCAGTTTCTCTGACCTTTGCTGGTGGGATTTTGCTCTCCAGCATATCCTGTGCTCTCGCAATCCCCCTGTCCCAAACCTCCACTAACTAGTCTCACTGCAAGCATTTGAGTGTACGTTTGGATGTATCATTGGTGTGTACATTTGGGTGTCTGTGTAGTTGTGTGTACTTTTACTAGAGAAAGAGCAAAAGCCTGAAAGGTAGTGTGAGCACTGTTTTCTGTTGTGTGTTTCTGTGTGCCACACATTGGCTGCTGCAGGTGAAGGATTACTTTTCCCTTACTTTACGCACAAAATTACAATAGAATGCACTTTTGATTTTTGTAAATGTGTACGTCTGAAGTTTTTGCTGGTTTTTGTTCCATGTAAAATAAAGTACATTCTTTATATTATTTACACTCTTATATGGGTTTCAACTTCATTTTTAGCATCAGCTCTGAAAACCATGTTTGCACGTGTAAGGGCATAAATAAAATGAGGAACATACTTTCTACCCTCTATTTTAATGTGACAATAAGTATCTGTACACTCACTTGGGAGAAGCAGGTGTTTGAGCTGTGAAATAATTTCATCTATGTTCCCACTTTGTTTTTTCACTTTCTGTAATACCTCTTCAGTACACTAGCCTCATGTATTATTTATTTTGTTTTGTAAAGTACCTCACGTCACAGTAAGACTTAGTATTTGAATAAATTTGTAAAAGATTATGCATTATTAAACCACTCACTATTCCATTTACAGTCACGTCGATGAAGCAGAAATGTTGAGCAAGCTCTCAGAAATTCGCCCGATGTCGCAAAAACTTTTGAAATTTGCAGATGTTAAAGTTGGACAGACAGTTCTGGTTAACTACAATGATAGTGAGCCAGATAAACTAGGTCACTGGTTTGACCTCAAAGTCTCAAAGGTTGCAAATGGCAGAATGAAGAAGTGGCTTGAAGGTGAACTTCGCATACATAGTCGGAGTGGATGTCAGCTGAATAATGTGAAGATTAGTAATGTCGAAAAGATATGGGTTATTGAAAAACTGGAACTGCTGAAAGACAGAAAAGATTTTTCTGATCTGGAGTCTATACAGAAACGTAAGTACCTGCAGCTGTTAGGTATTCGATGTTCCTCCACTCATTACATGTTCAGTTAAGACACCACAATACCGTATGTATAGCTTTTTGTCAATAAAGATCCATCACTTCATCTCATCACAACAGTGTCAAATTGTCTGCTGTCGTATTTTATGTTTTGCTCAAAATTTTGCTGTAACTTCAAACTGAAGTCTCAGAGTCTTTAAAAGTACTGACCACTGTTGGCATAATAAAAGAATGTTGGTAAAAGTGACATAGTGCATAGTGGACCTACCCCCAATCATTTTTCGTACACTATGTACAATATATGCATCAGAAAACTTGCAGGAGGCTTGTCTGCTACATAATGTAGGCATTCTGGATTTACCTTGCTGTTTTAGTTTTTGTAACAAAAAGTGTGTTGTATATGGCAAAGTGCATTAACAGATTTGCTACTGTATGCGTGTATATATGTCCTGCTACACCATTCTGCAGGTGTTGTGGATGTGTATACGTGTGGCAGTTGGATTTTCCTACAGTGCTACAGTGCTGAATGCGCCGTGAACTACCGACCTCTCACTCCTGTGGACGAGTTGCTTTCATATCTTGGTGAATAAAAAAGTTTTGAGTATTTATCATGCAACATGTGTGCCTCATTGCATGCTGTCATTTGCAGAAAACCTTGTTTTGATATCTTGAGTCATTTGAGATATGACGATTGTGTAAGGATGTGAATGGGCTTGTTTTGCGCGACCATCCTTCAGTAGTAAAACTCAATAACTTGGGAACTAAATGAAATAGTCTCCTTTTCTCAACATATTTAAAATTTTGGTATCTTGTCGAGATTTCATTCACTGTAGTGTATGAGCTAAAATTAACTGTATGGAAAGCTTATGCAATGGGTTTTTACCCTCTAAAATGATGTGCGACATTTAACTTAATTTGCTATACCGCAGTAAGTATGATGAATAATGGAAAGAAATTCAGTTCTTTAGTGAGTGATCTCAGCTCAAGCACCAGCATCTGGCAAGCAGTACAGCCATAACAAAAGCTGCCTCAGTTTGGAATGCGAAGAGCTCACCTGTAGCAGTGGAAGGGTTATTTTGGCATGTATGTAAAGCTGTGGCTAGGCTAGAGATCCATCAGTTACGTCAGCCTGAAAATCCCATCTGTATCACTATTTTTTTGCTGGCCAGTTTTGATTCATTGGACTGATCATCTTCAGATCTAGTTTTGCAGGGTGATGTTTATTCTAAAGAATATGTGTGAAGATGTTACAGCCTCATATTATGAAAAAGATAAGACTACTAGCCATACAGAGGAAACATTGAGTCCCAGACAGGCATGACAAAAATACTGCTATACATTTAAGCTTTCAGACAAAAGTAGAACACACACACACACACACACACACACACACACACACACACACTCGCGAGACCACTGTTGACTGCTACTTTGCCTGATGGGCAGTAGGGGTAAAGAGGCAGGGTGGGAGGGTAAGTGATAGTAGATTGGGGTGGGGGAACATGTAGTGTTGCTGTCCTATTCCAATAGGAGTCTGTGTAGTGATGGGGTGGGAGCATGAAAGGGGATAATAGGTAGTGGACAGGGATTAGCCAAGGCTGAGGCCAGGGGGCTGAGGGAACATAGGATATTCTGCAAGGAGGGTGCCTACCTGCAACATACAGAAAAGCTGGTGTTGATAGGAAGGACCCAGATGGTTCAGGCTTCGAAGCAGTCATTGAAGTGAAACATATGTTCGGCATCTGGGTGGTCTAACGGTTTATTGGGCAGCGGCCATTCATGCTGCAGACAGCTTTTTAGTTGTCATGCTCTTGTAGAAAGCAGCACAGTGATTGCAGTTTAGTTTCAGGTCACACGTCTGCTGTCAAAGGTAGCCCTGCCTCTGTTGGGATACGAGCTGCCTATGACCGAACTCGAGTAGGTGGTGGAGGCAGTAGTGGCGGTGGTGAAGGACAAGGTTGGGTAGGTAATTTTGGTCTGTGAAGGGCTCAATGAGACCCTTGGTATAAGGGGTTGTCAAATGAAAATCAAACACATGCGACAATGGGATCATGGAATTGTTCCATTAAAATGTAATCATTACACGCATTAAGACACATATCCCACTAGAAGATGAGACCATCAATTTCTGTTTCGTAGAACATGGTTGGACACTTGACGGATCCACAACCGCACCCACTCTTGCATGGCCTTATCCGATTGAAACTTACATCCACAAGTTTGCTTCAGATCGCCAAAGTTGTGAAAATGTAGTAACCACAACCAACAGCAGGAACGCCTTGGGCTGCGGGGAAGCCGCTGGCGGTGGAGCACACACCACTGGGTAAACACAGGACGAGTCTGACGACAGACCAACGCCGACTGACAACAACCGACCATGAGCGACACAACAAGGAAGAGATAAACAATGGAGGCTTGTGGAAACCACAACACCAAACGTAAATCCACTTGGAACCAGAGCCAGGCAAATGTCAACAACGAGCAACGACCAGAACGCAGTACCGCCGAGATAGAAACGAAATCCAGAGCAAGTACCAGACTGGCTGGACTAGGGCAGAGCAGGTCCCTATATACGGAACCGGAGGGAGCGGCTGTTGGCCGCTGTCTGCGCGTGGCTTAGCGGTTGCGCCCTCGCTGTGCGAGAGCCGCTGCGTGGAATAGCCACCGCGGAGGCGGAGCCCCCTATGGGCTGACCACATCCATTTGTTCTGCTGCGTGTTCGACTTCCGCGGTGGTAGGTACTAGAGAAAGATCTGGGCACTTCCGCGGCGGTAGGTACTAGAGAAAGATCTGGGCTGCACGGACGATGTTGCAGTGTTTCCCAACCAAATTGCTGAACTATAGCCTTCATCTGATTGATAGTGTGGGTGCGGGTGTTTTCATATAACTGAATGATTTCGTCAGACAGCATTCTTGGGGATGTTGAATTTATGGCATGTTGCTGTTTCTGCAAAGTGTCTTCATAATGCAGCGTGTTGATTTGTGGTTCCATGCTCGAGGAACTCAACAAGCAGAGAGCCCCTGCAGTATAAGGAGGTCATAATGACCTTTCTGGAACTTGGTGTGAACAGCCTTGTATTTCTTTGGTGGGGGAGATGTGGGGTGTTTCCACTGTTGGCTTTGCTGTTTGCCCTCGGGCTTTCAGAATACGGTTTGAGGAATCATCGTGTTACACAATAAGTCTGCCTCCACACTGCCAATTGGATAAAGGCTGTGCTTCAGCAATTTGGTCGGCAGATATTACAGCATCCTTCTTAGAGCCTGGATCTTTCACCATCTGATTTTCACATCTTTGGTGACCTGAAGGAAGACGTGTGGACGTCAGTTTGTTGGACAAAGAAGTTTGGATGCACTTGTAAATCTGTTAATGGTCAATCGCATTCTCCAAAACAGGAATTGATTGTCTTGTCTCCCAGTGGCATAAATATCTTAACTTTTGTGGTGATTACTTTTCATTGGAAACATTCCATGGTCTCGTTGTGGTGGGTGTTTGGTTTTCATTTGACTGCTCATCAGTACAGATGTGGGTGGGTAGGCTGTATGGAAGACATTTCTTGATATTGAGTGAGTGGCAGCTGTTGAAGTGGAGGAATTACTGGTGGTTAGTAGGTTTGATATGAATCGAGATACTGATGTAGCCATTGTTGAGGAAGAGTTCAGCATGAAGAAAGGTGGCTTGTTGGGTTGAGGACCAGATGAAGTGAATATGGGGGAGTCGGCATTGAGGTTCTGGAGGAATGTGATGGGATATCCTCACCCTTGGTCCATATCACAAAGATGTCGTCAGTGAATCTGAATCAGATGTGGGGTTTGTGATTCTGGGTGGTTAGAAAGGATTCCTCTAAGTGGCTTGTGAATAGGTTGATATAAGATAGTACGATGTTGGTGCCCATTGCTGTACCGCAGATTTGTTTGTAGGTAATGTCTTGGAAGGAGAAGTGATCGTGGGTGAGGATATACTTAGGGTGACCAGGAAGGAAGTTGTAGGTTTAGAGTCAGTTGGCTGTTGGTATAGGTAGTGTTCATTAGTGGCAAGGACATGGGCACTGATGTTGTTAGTGTAGAGGGAGGTGGTATCAACTGTGATGAGCAGGGTACCAAGTGGTAGAAGAACAGAAACTGTGGAGAGTCAGAGGAGGAAATGGTTGATGTCGTTTGTGCAGAACGGTATGTTATGGGTAATAAACTGAAGGTATTGGTCCATGAGAGCAGAGATTCTCTCAGTAAAGGCACATTAAATGCCCACAGTGGGATTTTAGAAGCATATAGAAGGGAGGAGTGTGGAGAATGGTAGGGGCGAGGAGAGAGAGATATACTCAGGGGAGAGGTTCTGGGATGGGTCTGAGGATTTGAGGATGGACTGGAGGTACTGTTGGATATGTGGGTTGGAGTCACTGTGGGAGGAGTCTCTGCCATATAATCCCTCCAGTTCAAAATCAGAGTGGTGGAGCCTCTGTTGATAGGTTGGATTATAAGGTTGGGATCAGTTTGTATGTGTGGATTATTGTTCTTTCTACAGGTGTACAATTGTTTGGGGGATTTTGGAATTATGGTTAGGCAAGTTTCAAGCCTAAGAAATTTTGGAATACTAATGAGATGATCTTGGGGCATTGGTGGTGGATCACAGTTGTATGTGGAGTGAGAGTTGGGCAGGGTTCAACATTAGCTTTTGGTTGAGTCTGATTGGTAGGGGCTGGGGGAAGAAGAGGTCTTCAACAAGTACAGCATGACTGAATTTGGACGTGAGACAAAATGTAAGGTCTTTGGAAATGATTGATAACGTCTGTGAGACTTAGGCTTTTGGAGAAAATGTTCATGATTGTCTCCTATCCCATCAAAGGCAGGGCTATCTGTGAAAGCAGTCTCGTGATCTACAAACAATGCGGCAACCACGCTGCTGCTTTCTACATGGACATGACAACTAACGAGCGGTCTGTCGGCATGAATGGCAGTGGGCAAACTGTGGCTAGGAGAGAGCTGGACCAATTACAAATGCTGCCCAACATCATGTGTATTACGTCAATGACTATTTTGCCCCCACCACCTTCCGTGAATTGTGCAGATGGGAACTTTCTGCGGTATGTCCCATGTTTCATAAACCAGCCCTGGGCCTCAGTCTTTAATAGTCTGTTTCCCACCTACCTATCCCCATCCCTGCTGCTAATACGCCCACTACTCGTCTTATTTTCTTTGGTTACTTCTCTCCTTTCCCCCCCAATTGTGTCACCTTCCCCCACCCCTAACCCGCTATTCCTCACCCCATGCTGCCTCCTTACCCCCATAACCCACACCAGGTTGATGCTCCACCATCTGCAGCTGCAGTCCAGTTACAGCAGCTGGAGGTAGTGGTCACGTGTGTGTTTTCTGCTTCGGAAGAAGGCCTTTGTCTGAAAGATTAAGTGTATACCAGTCTTTTCATTGTTCCTATCTGTGATTCAACATCTCATCTATATGGTAAGTAGAAAATCTATCCCCCTCATAATATTGTTGTTGTTTCACCCTACATCTTGTTGGTAACATCCTTATATGTTGGAAATGATAAACATCTCAAATTGATACACCATTTTTTTATCACCTGTAGCACCACTCCCTATTCCCAAACATGTAAAATTCATTACAGAAGCTCCAACTGAATGATAGCAATAAAAATAAAAAATTACATTTAGCACATACACTTGTAGCAGCTGGTTTGTAATATGCAAAACAAAGTTGCTACATACTTAATGCACCTGTCTAATGACCATGACCCAGGATGGAATAATTGCAATATTATGAAAAGTATAGTTTACTGTTACTGACCCTACAACTTATCTTAGAAGATGGATTAAGGAAAGGCAAACCTACATTTCTAGCATTTGTAGACTTAGAGAAACCTTTTGACAATGTTGACTGGAATACTCACTTTCAAATTCTGAAGGTGGCAGGGGTAAAATACAGGGAGCGAAAGGCTATTTACAATTTGCACAGAAACCAGATGGCAGTTATAAGAGTCGAGGGACATAAAAGGAAGGGAGTGAGACAGGTCTGTAGTCTCTCCTCAATGTTATTCAATCTGTATATTGAGCAAGCAGTGAAGGAAACAAAAGAAAAATTCGGAGTAGGTATTAAAATCCATGGAGAAGAAATAAAAACTTTGAGGTTCGCCGATTACATTGTAATTCTGTCAGAGACAGCAAAGGACTTGGAAGACCAGTTGAATGGAATGAATAGTGTCTTGAAAGGCGGGTATAAGATGAACATCTACAAAAGCAAAACGAGGATCATGGAATGTAGTCGAATTAAATCGGGTGTTGCTGAGGGAATTAGATTAGGAAATGAGACACTTAAAGTAGTAAAGGAGTTTTGCTATTTAGGGAGTAAAATAACTGATGATGGTCGAAGTAGAGAGGATATAAAATATAGACTGGCAATGGCGAGGAAAGTGTTTCTGCAGAAAAGAAATTTGTTAACATCGAGTATAGATTTAAATGTCGGGAAGTCTTTTCTGAAAGTATTTGTGTGGAGTGTAGCCATGTATGGAAGTGAAACGTGCGATAACTAGTTTAGGCAAGAAGAGAATAGAAGCCTTCAAAATGTGGTTCTACAGAGGAATGCTGAAGATTTGATGGATAGATCACACAACTAATGAGGAAGTATTGAATAGAATTGGGGAGAAGAGGAATTTGTGGCACAATTTGTCTAGAAGAAGGGATCGGTTGGTAGGCCATGTTCTGAGGCATCAAGGAATCACCAATCTAGTATTGGAGGGCAGCGTGGAGCCTAAAAATCGTAGAGGGAGATCAAGATATGAATACACTAAGCAGATTCAGAAGGATGTAGGTTGCAGTAGGTCGGGGAGATGAAGCTTGCACAGGAAAGAGTAGCATGGAGAGCTGCATCAAACCAGTGTCAGGACTGAAGACCACAACAACAACAGTATAATATTCCCCATATTGCAGAGATGCTGAGTTGCACATAGGCACAGCAGATGTGACTAGATTTTGCCTATCTGCGACTCAGCGCCTCTGCTATACGGTGAGTGGTAATATGTCCTTTTCATAATATTTTAATCTAACGACATAGTTACTCATAAGCGCAACCTTTGCAGTCCTCCTTACTGGGTGACTAGTTTTTCAATTCCTGTACTGTCTGCATAACTAAAACTAACTTCTTTCTTGCACTGTGTGTACTTTATTAGTAAATACATTGCATGTAATATAAAAATAATATGCACTTAACAGTTACGTTTTGTTGGTGAGTCAAAAACAAACCATATATCGATCTGCTAAAGTGAAGTGCATTTACATGCTGGACTTCTTTCTTTCTCGCTTGCATCAGGATGTGCTACCTGGGTCCTCGTGTCTGAGGTATTTCCATCTTTGATGCTGTTTTTCCAATCTTTTTTTATTTTATTTGCTTTGCTACAGATTACCAGATGTAAATGCTTTTTGCAGCTTGTTGTGTTAGTGTTTCCAGTTCTTGATTTGAGTTAGTTTTTGTGTTTCCTTTGCCATTTACAGTGTAAGCAACTCTTCAACTAGATAAGAGAAAAATATATTTCATAGATCTGGGAGGAAAAAGATAAAATCAGAAATATCAAATCTATCGTGTTATGAAATATAGTGAAAGTTAATAGTATAGAATATATTACAAGGTGTAAATGAAACATGAAACTACGGTTCTAAACAAAGAAAACATCCAAACATATATAACATTTGAGGTTCAGAACAAAGAATAATAGTTTGTTGCTGCACAGTAATATTTATTTGGAGCATGATAAATCTGTGAAGCAGTACTGCACATACATAAAATGTTAATACACATTATTATGGTACAAGTAATTTTAATGGCATGGTGTGCAGTGACCACTCTGGAAAGGTGGAAGAGCCGTTCTTGTCGTTGTCATGATGGTGTTTGGGTAGCCCATCTGGGCATTTTGAGTTTGACAGAATGGCGAGGACAACAGGAGACAGTCAGGGAAGTTAGGTGACTACAGCAAGACAGGTGATGTGCGTGAAAACTCTTATTGTTCAAACGAGCTGCAGCTGCATGCACTTGTCACAGGGCGCAGCCTGGTCTCGATCCACAGCTTCATCCCAGTCGCAGAGCGACCTCACATCCCGAGGCATTCTTGACGGCGGAGTGTTGCACGAGGGGTTTCTGCAGCCTACTGGTGGTGTTACGGTGCTTGCGAGGCAGCCAGTGATGCTGGCTCGGCTGCAGGCACAGCAAAGCTTGACAGCAGGTGGCGCTTGCTGGCCGTCAACCTGTTGTGAGATGACACGAGGCACCTGATACAAAACCTGGACCTGCATCTGGCTAGTGCTGGCAAGCACCTGTTGGCTCATAGACTGGTCCGTCAGGCAGTGGCCGGACCCCATTGGCAGGCAGTTCGGTCAAATTAATGGCAGAGCGACACTGACCTCGAGGCGGAGGTTGGCACGATGACTGTTGACAACTCGATGACGGTTGACAACTCTGTGACTCACCAATGCAATCGATCTCCATGCAGCCAGTATTCGTATGCACCTGTTAAGGTGTTGCAGCTGTGAAAGTCGTGTACGCTATATGTCTTAATGCCTCACTGTTTAGGTAATCGCCTTGACAGGCAGGCGGCAATGTCCGGTGAACACCATATTGCCACAAGTAACCTGCTTCACTGTACAAAGTCCATCTGCCTAGGCTCGTGTCTTTACTCGTCATTTGGTGGCAACTGTGGTCAACTGCAGTGGCTGCCCATTACCTTTCCTGTTGCAAATTGTACACAAGAAGGATGACTGGTGCAAAGTCTACCTTATGATCATTTAACAAAATGTGTGTCGGGTGAAATAATGTGTTGCCAAATGTCATGGGAGATATTCTCTAAGAGTTTATACAGTAAATCTTTCTGTGATACACAAAGCCTCTGACATCTCCGTGATGCTCTTGCACTCGGTAAATGAACTTGCGACGAAACACCTTGCAAATTGATGTTGCCGAGTTTTTCTCTGTACGGACTGTCCTTAGAACAGAACACGAAGGTTAGCCAGTACTATAGGAGCACCCAAGTGGTGCTCAGCTTCACCACAATGCGATCTGGCACACAACGTAACAGGAAAACACTGACTAATGAATAAAAACAAGGATGGACTAAAAGTTTTAGAGGCTATGTACCAAAGTAGCAATTCCATTTTGATGATTAGGGTTATTTATATTGTGTATAATGTGAGTGAAAATTATTTTTTTCAGTTTTGTTGTTTTCTTACACCGTATCTTCTGGTAATTTCATTTTTTATTAATTTTATTAGCTTTTTTCTTTGTATACACTCGCATATATACCTTCGTAGATCTCTGAAATTGTTAGTTATTTCTCAGTTTCATTCTTTACTTTTCAATTTAAGAACAGTAAAATTTGTAAAGCAAAATGAAAGTGTGAATATGCTGCCATTTTCATTTTTATGGCATCTTTTTCTGTTAATGTGCATTCACACCATTGTTTCTATTTCATGGCAGTAATGTAGTACACTTTTTTATACTGTGAAACACTCAGTAATGGCTTAAGAAACAGAAACTAGTTGCGTAATGAAGTAGTCTAATAAATGAAGCATAATTGGGAAAATCCAACCTTTAATATTGGCTTTTCAAACTCTTGCGTGTATGGATGAATCATCTGGATGTGAAAACTTTCATTAGAAATTGTTGCCACAGCTTGTGAACAACAGAGGGAAACATTTTATCATGTGCTCTCTTATCTGTGAATAGCTAGTAGCCTTCCTGCAGTTTGGCTGGTCAGTGTCAAAAGTTCATTTGTCTCCCCCATGTGAATGGTGTTAGTGCATTACAGCACTAATGAGTTGCATGTGGTAGCTTTGTGTTACTAGATTGCAGTAACATGCTTAACTTCCATATATTTTGGTTTAGTTATTTTCAGATATGACTGGAGTTCTGGCCTGCTGTTCTTATTTACATCCACTCGGTGTTAATAGTATGGTTTCTTTCTAGGGCCTGTTCCTGCACTCTGTGACAAGTGCAATGACAATCCTCTCAAGAGGTGTAAATCGTGCAGTTGTCAAGTATGTGGCAAGAAAAATGAGCCGTCCAAGCAAATCATGTGTGATGAATGTGATTCACCGTATCACATATGGTGCCTTACACCTCCTCTGGAAGAAATCCCAGATGTGGATGAATGGTAAGAAAGATTTTTCTTCTTTTGTGGTAATCCAACTGGGGGGAAAGATACAGTAAGTTGAGCCATTCTTGCCAATAAGAGTGAAGATATTCAATATGTGTAACAGTTGTTATGGTCTTTTACATAATTGCCCATTCCTAAAGTATGTTCATAATAGTCTTTCTGGGTACTGAAAGCTGCACAAGAGATGGCAGCTGTAGCACTAATGGCAGACAGTTCCCATGGCTAATCTAGATTCTTATCTCCATCTTCTCTGCTGTAGATTGTATCAGCTGACCCGTCGCAATATAAATGGGAACAGGAGTGTTGTGCTTACACTTTTTGTGGAAGAAAATCCATCTTGTGTTTAACTCTTATGTTAAGAGCAGTAGGCAGCCCACATAGATTGCATACTTGATATTATCACCTATACCACTGGAAGTGCTTTCCTCATAAATCGCCAGTCCTTTCCTCATAAAGCATATTATGTATTCTGTTCGTTGTATATTTTGTTGATTTGCATTGTGTAACCGTGACAATTCCTATATCAGTGTGAGATGATCCTAGATGAATAAAGATATATAAATAAAAATAAATCTCTGATGGGTGGTTTGTTTCGGCTGTGCATTCCTCTTTTGTGCTATAGACTCTGAGAAACTTGATCTTGCTCAAAGGTTAACTGGTTGAACCCAGGAAAAAGTTTTACTGAACATGTGTGAAGAAATATAGTTTCTAGGCAATGGCTCACTAGTACATCATGCAGTGTTTGAGATCATTGATGCAGCAAGTGGGAAAACGTATATACATGAAGTTGGGCAACTGTCCCAGGCTCCCTGTATTCACTTCATAACTTTGGTGCTCCTCAGGGACAGTGACACAAGTAAGGTAACTGGTGCCTAGGACAAATTTTGTTCCCTCTTTCAACATTTTGCCATGTTTCCTTTACTCCTCATTGCTGCTTGACCTGTTCATTTGTTCATTGAGATCAACATGACTTTCATAACGAAGTAAAAGGTACACATTTCAGTAATTAATTTTGTGGGATACAGTTCAAAATAGGACAGTCTTATTGCTTGAAATAATAATGTTTACTTTTTCCTTGTTCTTTGGTGATCAGTTCAAAGTCACCTCTGGCAGCGTTTGTTGATGCAAAAAGCAACGATTAACACTGTGATTCAGAATTCAATTAAACTGTAGGTCCCTAATAACTGTGTCAGTCAGTTTAAAGATTGGAGGAAGGCAACAGCCTACAATCTCCAACAGGACCATGCCTTGAAAGGCACTGTGGTGGTCAAAACAATCTTCACATTGATGACAGTTTTAGTTTGACAGACATGAAAGAAGAGGGGGGGGGGGGGGGGTGTCAGAATATAACCTTCGCACTTTGTGTCGTTTCAATTGCCATAACAGGTATGACACCATCTGTTACTCGAAAATGAGACACAGCTGTCTCCGTACCAGTGAGAGGTAGGTCTTGCTCAGCACAGTCCAGTCTGAATCTTTTCTCGATTTCTTTTTGTACTTCTCTGACTCCTTTGGCTATAAGTGCCCTCCAATCTTTTCCCTTTGTCTCTTTAATCTTCCATTTTTCTTCTGCCCTTCCTCATGTTTTTCACATAAACTGATTCCCCCCTCCCCACCGCCTCTGTAAATGGTGCCCAGGGCAAGTGCACTGGCTGCCGTACTGTAGTTATGCCACTGCTTGGAAGCCTCATTTATAAGACTTCCGTATAGTCAGAGATAGACTTGCTTGCGCCAGTCATGGCTATAAAATAATTCAATGTGGAAAAGCAATTATGAACCACAACTTCGGTGTGGGTGCAATTTGTGCACTAAACATAGTGATCATTACTGGGGTGACTTGTAAGACTTCATATTTCACAAACTTCTCTAGGTTCCGAAACCTTGTTTTTAGCTAATACTAGTATATGGTGGGACATGTAATTTTGATGTACATTTAATCCAACTGACTCTTTTATCAGTGGAGACAATCAAGCAATTATCAATTTTTAAATGACCTGATGTACTTTTTTTTAAAAGAAACTGAATTCAGAAGCTCTTGAAAAGTATCCAAGAAATCTGGCCAAATTGAAAGGCAAGATGGCCGGAACTAGCTGTTTCGCAGTAAACTCGGCCGAGTGCTTTCCGTTACACTGCTATAATTGGAGCTGTGAATGATGGCGGTAGAGTTTTGGCTTGTTCTGTGCACCTACATCATGCATACTCCAATAACCAATGAGCGTTTGGTAATGTGAGCTCTCTGCTCTGAATGCTGTAGCTAATGCAAGCACTAAACGTGATTGTAGCGAGTTGTTTAGTGGATTTCTATTTCATTTGTTGCGAGTTGTTATCCATAATGGTGATGATAAGTGATAAATTCTGCATAAGCAAGAGACACAATCTGCAGGATATACGCTTACTTCAAGTGGAAAGTATGCATATGCACGTACCGCAACTGTTGGTTGGAATCTTCAACAATGCCATCCCCATCTGTGCCTCGAGGCGTGAACAGTCATTCGTGATTTGGACTACAATGTAAAACATATTTTCCCTCAGCCCTACTGTATACGAGATACATATAGGATGTAGTGAAGTGTAGATATAGGGTGTGATGAAGTTTAAGAAAATTATTACAATTGTGTATACTTTCTCATGTTTTAGTCAACACCTTTCCGTGAAGAAGGTTATAATTGAAGGGCTTGACATGACCGAATATGTGCCCCACTTGACATGTTTGCTCCCCAATAGCTAATTATTACTAAAAGTATCAATACCTACAGTAACAAGTCTTATATGACTGTAATCAAATTTTCAGTGGCATACAAATGTTGTTAAAAAGTACATCATTTCATGAAAGAAAAAACCATTCTTGCTTAAATATTTTGATTGATAAAAGAGTTAAACAAAATGCGTAAGTAGGCATATTATTCTGTTTCGTTTGTGTTCTGGGGTCAACCGGAGGGGGAGGGGGTGGAGGCAGGCACAATGTGCACAAACTGTACAAGAATTCGACCTCTTACGAATAATATTTCGTGGGGATCCGTGTAAACAACACTTCGTGCTCACCCTTCTTCATCCTATGTTGAATTCCAGCATAAAGTTAAATATGGCTTTTTGTGGAATACAGTTCTCACCATGTACAAACACATTTCATGACAAATGTTCTGTGTGGTCAATCCCTCAACACATAAAACCCATACAACTGCACACTGTTACAGTAGGCTAGACTCCTGTAGCAATCTCTCATCTTCCACTTGAAGTATTTCATTATCTTTCCACCGTTTAGTGGTAGGTATTGACTATGTATCAGTCAGCTTATGCTGCCTCCTCCCAGAAATACAGGGGTGCCAAATTTGCAGGCATTTGTATATCTCACCCGGGTGAATCAAGTCATTTTTGTTATTACGGCAGTGTGAAAAGGATAGATTGCTATTCATCACATGATGTGGTGTTGAGTTGCAGACACACACAATGACTGCCCAACTTTTAGCTTTTGGACAGAAAGTCCTTCAGAAGCACTAAAAACACACACACACACACACACACACACACACACGGCAACTGTGTAGGATCGCTCAGCTACAGTCTAGGATTACTTGGGCTATGTCCTTTCCATGTTGTTGTTCTTGTTATTTTCATTGTTTACAGCTAAATGTATCTCTGTAAAACAATAAACTGGTAGCCAAGATCGCAGGAATTCTTTTTATTCCATGATTACCGGTTTCGGTGAAACTAAAGCTTGCGGTTGTGTGTGGTGGAGACACTTAAAATTTATGTCATCTCTCTTGGACGCCTATGTGCCACATATGACAATTTTTTAAGGCCTGCGTGTTATAGGCAACTATTAATATCACCATTGTCTGCCTTGATGTTGTAACCTGTATGTGTCCTAAGATCCGATGATGGCGGCTTTAGTTTCGCCAAAACGGGTAATCATGGAATAAAAAGAATTCCTGCGATCTTGACTACCAGTTTATTGTTTTACAACCATCTAGATCGCTTCCACGTCAGCACAATGTGCTCCCTACAAAATAAATGTATCTCCTTTCTATGGCCCCACAGGACATCACATAATCAGGCTGCAGCACTTACGAGTATGTTATGATGTAGTGTGACTTCTCATTTTATGTATGTGATGTAAAAGAATGTGATGAGCACAATATGTAATGCATGACATATCAAATATGCTTGATAATGGCTCACAGCCAAAATCAGCTAATAGCACGATTTTAATAAAGCACAATACAGCCTACAATGGACAGCGTATTCTTTTATTAAAGACTTGGGAGGCTGTGGATTACCAAGGAAGCAAAATCTACGTACGGACATCTATGATCACTTTGTTCCATAGTACTCTCAGATCTTGCTGGTTATGCACTGTTACGCCACGCAAGATTTCCTGAAAAAGTGGAAGGGGGTATTTTTTTAGTGCAGATGCTATGTATGCACTGCAGTTTTTATGTAATCATTTGAAAGTAGAAACCAATGTTCTGATTATTTTGAAGAACATCAGACTTTATTGCAGTAATTATTGTTTAAGGAAATATTTCACCTTTTAGTCAACTATCGGATTTAGTTTGCTGTTATGCTGTAAAATAAGCATAACAGCAAACAAAACTACTGATACCCTAAAATTATTAAACAATCATAGCAACCAAGACTGCTTTGCTTCAAAATAATCTTCATACGGTTGCTGTACCAGCCAGCCTGATGGAGTGGGAAAAGTTTTAAATGGCATGATGCCCTTTATAATACTACAGGCTGGCCATGCAGAGAGATAAATGCCTTAATAATTAAGCATATAATATTTGTCATCACACATCTTCATTAAGAATTTGGCACCTGGCTGCATAACATTTGACTGTAGTCGTATTGTGTAAACTTTGTAATGTATTTGGTTATTATGAATGTCATTGGACGCAAAACTGTTGTTGGTTTAGGTTCTGTCCCGATTGCAAAAATGATGAAAATGAAATTGTCAGAGCTGGACATAAGCTCAAAGCTAGCAAGAAGAAGGAAAATTCGGTCTGGGTGAAAAGTGGTTACACTAAATGGGGCAAGGGGATGGCAAATGTTGGGCTCTCCAAAAGATGTACCATAGTGCCGCCTCACCACTTTGGACCCATACCGGGTGTGGAAGTAGGAACATGCTGGAAGTTCCGGATACAGGTTTGTCAAACTATACGAAGTCATTGGTTTGGTATATAGTTTCAATTATTGAAGTAATTGGTTGGGTATGTAGTTTAGTTATATTAGAGAAGTATTACATGTATGGGAATGTACCAATTCAGTTGCCTTCCAAACAGTATCAGAAAAAATAAATAATATTAATATCTTTAAGAACACAGTTAGAGAAATACTGGAGAAAAATCCATTTTATTCTGTAAATGAATTTACTTGGTATTGCAAAGAATACTCAAAAATATGATAAGTGACCATTGTCCAATTCAACAAACAATAAAAATGTATGTATGCAATTTTTTTAAATATAAGGGAAATATTCATGTACTGGGAAAAATCACTGAATACACAATACAGTGTCGTAAATGTATTATGCTGTAATCTATGCTATAAATGCACTAAGTTGTAGAAAATTGTTATTGTATAATCAAAATGTCACGGCCTATATGTAATGATACAACATGTATCAACTGAAATACATCAGATGGCTAATTAAATAAATAAAAATAAAATAAATTGGTTTGGTATGTAGGTTTACAGGTGGGGTTTGTCTCATTTGTACTAACAGTTTTGCTACCTGTCCGGCAGGCGTCTGAAGCTGGAGTTCACAGACCGCCTGTCAGTGGTATTCATGGACGCGAGGACGTGGGTGCCTTCAGCATTGTACTGAGTGGAGGATACGAAGATGATGAGGATTTTGGAGATAGCTTTTGGTACACCGGTGCTGGCGGTAGAGATTTGTCCGGCAATAAACGTACTTCTGTGCAGTCATCAGACCAGCTGCTCACAAATACTAACAAGTTAGTCTTATATTTTCTGCACACCATTTCTACTGCTAGTTCATTATTATGGTATTCTGTAGAGCATGTTAAAAGGAACTCAGTGTGATTAATGCCCAGTGGAACTCCTCTCCGTCTATACTGAGTTCGCAGCTGAGCTTAGTCCCTTTTTCAACCATAATGTACAATAGAACCCACGAACAAAAAAAACTATGCCTAGTGGTTGGAAGAAAGCACAGGTGTACATGAACTGTACCAGAAGTGATTCAAAGAACTACCATCCATCATCATTGACATGCATTTGTCAAATATTACAGAATATTCTAAGCCCAAACATATTTCGGTATCTCTAACAAAAGACCTCATCCATGGCGCCCGGCACGGTTTCCGAACACGTTGCTCATGTGAAACACAACTCTCACTTTTTGTACATGACATCCTGAAAGCCATGGGTTGAAGCTGTCAGGTAGATGCAGTACGTCTTAAATCGTCAGTTTGATGCACATGCTCATTGTTATGTAGAATTAACTTGGGGTGTGTACCAGGAAAGTGTGTTGGGACCTTGCTGTTTATGTTGCATATTAGGACATTGTGGACAACAACAGCAACCTCAGACTTTACAATTAGTTATGTTGTACTGTCAGGAGAAAGCTGATCAAACATTGTCAGATCTTGATAAGATTTGAAAGTGGCACATAGATTGGCAATGTTTTAAATGCACAGACCAGTAAAATTGTGCAGTTCTTAGAACAAAAAACATTGTGAGTTATGACTACAGTAAAAGAGTCACAGTTGCAAATACCTGGGGAGGGGTGTGAGTAACCTTTTGTGGGATATAAAGTAGAATGATTACATAGCTCATACATTGGTAAATCAAATCAAGTGGCAGACATCAGTTCATTGGTAGAATACTAGGGAAATAGATAGGAAGGTCATTAGCGATAAATCACTTCTCCAGTCCATCCTAGAATATTACTTACGTTTGTGGGACTCTCACCAGACAGGACTAACAGAGGATACTGAATATATACAAAGAAGACCAGCATGGTCACAGGTTTGTGTGACCCATGGGAGTGTCACACAGATGAAGAAGCTGTATGAGCAGATGCTTGAAGATAGACTCAAACTGTGAGCACCTGCTTGCAAAGTTTCAAGGACCGACAGTAAGTGTTGAATGTCGGAATATCCGTACGTTTCACTCCAGTAGGGATAACAAAGAAATTACCAGACGAAATTACAGCATACACAGAGGCATTTAAGTAGTCATTCTTGCTGCGCTCCATATGTTTGAATGCAATGAGAAGCAGCCCTAATAATTGGTACAATGAGAAGAGCCCTCTGCATTGCTCTTCAGTGGTTTGCATAGTATCACTGTAAATGTAGAAGTGCTTCACAAAGGTGATGGCAGTTTCTCAGTATATTTTTTGCTGCATTATGGCCATTTACATAAGGGACCAACTTTTTTGTTTACATTCTCCTGTTTTTAATCTATTATTGGTGATAACCTCCCTATTCTACACATTGAACATTTTTGAGCAGTTAGAGATTTTGCACTGCCACTTCTTAAAATCATCAATGAACAAATTTTACACTACAAAACTTTGTCTTCCAATATTTGAAAGATGGCTGTAAGGTCTTAAAAAATACACCCTCACAGACCACTGTGGCATTGTCCCACTTAGCCATAATCACTGCACACACTTACTTACATTTATCTAATTGTAACTGTCTCCTCACTTTGTTTGCCAATTAGTACTTCCCTTACTTTGCATAAGGCATCATCTGTACACCTTTACAGAATGCCATAATGATACAAAATTATCTCCCTACCAAATTTGGCCATGATTATTCTGTGTGTGTGTGTGTGTGTGTGTGTGTGTGTGTGTGTGTGTGTGTGAACCAACATTTGCTCATCTGGTAATGTTTCCACACTAGAAAGTTTGCTCCCTCACTGAATGTTTTTGCTTGCAGGGCGTATACGTAAAACTCGGTAGCTTTACTCGCTATGTAGCTATATTAAATCTCTTGCATCTAAGTACAAGTACACAGTCAAGCAGGTGTAAGATAAAACAGTCCCCTAGGTATAACAACTGTCAGTATAATCTGATTCCTACTGTATCAGCTTGTAACTATCTACTACTTCTTTTTTCTCATGTTTTTCAGTGCCTGTCACCTGTTACACCTACCATATTAACTACATATTCGCATCTTTATCTTTTCAGTCTAAACATGATATGGTAGTTTATAAACATGATTATGGTAGTTTATAGGCTGCATCCCGCCTCCCCCCCCCCCCCCCTCCCCCCCCCCCTCTCTCTCTCTCTCTCTCTCTCTCTCTCTCTCTCTCTCTCTGCCCTGTTCATAAATAAGATGAGTGTTAAACAGTGGAAACTCCAGGTAGAAATATCAACAATGTAGGAAAACACAGACTGCTACTCGCCATAAAAAAGATACGTCAAGTTGTGACAGGCATAATTAAGACATTTACATATAGTTTTCAGCCACAGCCATCGTCAGTAAACACACACACACACACACACACACACACACACACACACACAAAAGCAAGCAAGAAAGCGCACCTCATGCACACATGCCCACCAACTCCAGCATTTCGGGTCGGGCTGCAATATTGTGTGGGATGCAAGCAGCGATCTGGAGGGGGTGGGGAAGGGATGGTAGTGCATGGGTGGGGAGAGAGATGAACGCTGTCTTGAGGAGTGTGCAGGCACTACAATGCCAACAGGTGCAGCATCAGGAAGTTATGGGACAGGGATGTGAGAATAAAAGGAACAAGAAAAAGAGGGGGAGAGGGCTGCAAATAACAGGGTGCGAGATGAGAATGGCGAGATGATAGGACAGAGGGGGTGGAAACTGTTGGGTGGAGGGTGTGGGGCGGTATGTTACCGTAGGTTGAGGCCGGGATAATTATGGGAGTGGGGCACGTGTTATAAGAATAACTCCTATCTGTGCAGTTCAGAAAAGCTGGTAGGCGGGGGAAGGATCCAGATGGCTTGGGTAGTGAAGTAGCCTTTGAAATAAAATGTGTTACGTTCAGCTGCATGTTGTGCCACAGGATGGTCTATTTTGCTCTTGGCCAGAGTTTGGCGGTGGCTGTTCATCCTGGTGGATGGCTGGTTGGTTATAAAAAGCTGTGCAGTGATTGCAACGGGGCTAGTAAATGACATAGCTGTTTTCACTTGTGGCCCGTCCCCTGATGGGGTAGGATAAACTTGTGACAGGATGGGAATAGGAAGTGCTGGGTGGGTGGATTGGGTAGGTTTTGCGCCTGGATGTTTCTCAGGGATATAATCCTTTTGGCAAGTGATTGGGATTGGGAGTGGTGTAGGGATGGTCTAAGATGTTGGTTGTGTGACAGAACACCACTTTAGGAAGGGGTGGGAAGTATCTTGGGAAGGATGTCCCTCGTTTCAGGGCACGATGATAGGTGATCAAAGCTCTGGCGAAGGATGTGGTTCAGTTGCTCCAGTCTGGGATGGTACTGGGTGACGAAAGGGACACTCCTTTGTGGCTGGTTTTTGGGAGTTCTGGGGGGGATTGGGGTTGTGAGGAGAAATGTCACAAGAGATCTGTTTGCGGGCTAGGTCTGAGGGATAGTGCCTGTCTGTGAAGGCCTTGGTGAGATCTCAGTATACTGAGCAAGGGAGTTTTTGTCTCTGCAGATATGCTGTCCTGGATAGTCAGGCTATATGGGAGGGATTTTTTGGTGTGATAGTGTCATAGGGGTGACAGCTGTCAAAAGGCGGGTACTGTAGGTAGGTTTAATATGGACAGAGGTGTGAATGGAGCCATCAGAAAGGAGAAGTCAGTGTCTAGGAAGGTGGCCTATTGGCTTGAGGAGGACCACATGAAGTGGATGGGAGAGAAGGTGTTGAGGTTGTGAAGGAATGAAGATAGGGTATCTTGGCCCTGGGCCCAGATGATGAAGATCAATGGACCTGAACCAGACTAGGGGTTTGGTGTTATGGGAGGCTAGGAAGATCTCCTCTGTAGTAGTAGTAGTAGTAGTATGGTATACTGCCTTACGGCATTTCTTGTGTCATGGGTTAAGCCTCTTCCACTTTTGTCTGTTCATAGCCAGTCTTTTCATTTATGAATATTTGTCTCCTTTGATATTGTCCAGCATTTGATATCTTCTTTTTACTCTTCCCTTTTTCCCTCCACCATTCCTTCTATTCCTTCCTTCAGTAAACAGTCTCTCCTCAAAGAATGTCCAATCCAGTTCTGTTTTCTCTTTCTGATGACTTTCAGCATGTTTCTTTCTTCTCCACCTCTTCTTAATACTTCTTCATTCCTTACTTGGTCTTGCCATTTCACTTTTTGCATTCTTCTCAGATTTTTGTTTAGTGGTCCAAAACGTAATTTCTGTTTCCTCTTGAATCCTTCTTTTGCCATTGCAATTCTTTTCCTAATTTCTGTTGAGCAATACATATCATCCATTATTACACTTCCCAAGTAATTGAAGTTACTCACTTGCTCTATTTCCTCTCCCCCCTATTTTCATACGGCATTTTCTCCCCTTTCCTCCAATTACCATGCTTTTCATTTTCTTCTTGTTAATCTTCATTCCATATTCTTGTGATCTTGTGTTTAGATCATCTAACATTTGTTCCATCTCTCTCGCACTCTCTGCCATCACAATCATGACACCTGCAAATCTTATACACTCCACTCTCCGACCCCCTATACAAACTCCTCTCCTCTAAATGGCCCATAAAAAGGTTGGCATATTAGGGTGCCATGCAGGCGCCCATGATGTGTCTTCTTTACGGTAAGTAGCAATGTGTCTTTTCCTACATTGTTAAAACGATAATGTAACCTACTTGGGTGTTTGAACAGAAACTATTAAATCAAGTACACCCAAGTGCTATAAAGTCCTAATGACCTCAGTGACTGTTGCAGTATTAATTCAAATTGTCCACTTTGTTTAATTTTATTAATTGAAACACAAATATTGTGTATTAAAAATACTTCTTTGGAGTGACTTTGACATCTTTCACAAATGAATCAGAGGGAGCGGTACATTGTACTAATAAGAGGACTCATATTGCCAAGTTGTTTGTAAATTTAACTCAATTTTGTAATCACTGAAATAACATTGCATACTTTCTCAGCGCATTTAGGCCTAGTTTCATTTTGTTTCCTCTTTGCCTTCATGGTGCTTCATTTATTTTGTCAGACAGTGTATTTTTATACCTATGCATTGCTTCTTAATGTAAATATTTCAGCAATTTTATTTTCTAATACCTTTCTCACAAACTTACTTTCTTTTTCACTTACATCTTAAATTATTTAATACATATTGCATGGTGCATACTGTATTAAATGAGCTATCTGCTTCTTTTGGCTATAGATATCTTAAAGCTGGAATTATTCACTCGGTCATTCTGTAGGTAGTTGTTGTTGTATATTTCAGGGCTCTTGCCGTTAACTGTGCAGCTCCGTTGAATGAAAAGGGGGCTAAAGCTGACGATTGGAAGAAGGGAAAACCGGTGCGCGTCATTCGAAGCTACAAATTCCGGAAGCACTCTAAGTTTGCTCCAGAGGAAGGGTTGAGGTAATATTCCACTTATCTTGTTGTACTATTTCGTTCATAGTTGTATTAAAATGATACTGTAATTGGCGGATAACAGTGGTGGTGGTGGTGGTGGTGGTGGTGGTGTCGTCGGCTTGTGCAGAGCAGACCACGTGCTGACTCTCTCCACAATGTGAAATATTTACCTACAGACTATTGCTGTAGATAAGTGTGTTAGAGGCAACAGTGTCGGTGACTGATGCTTGCGTCAGTCTCGTAATGACAGATAGAAAGTGAAATAACAGCCTTAGGCGAGTGTTCAGCAGCAACCCTGAAGTGTGTTGTGAAGCAGTGAATTAACTTTACATAGTTGACATGAGGAAATTAGATCATATGTGAAAAGAGTCTTTACTAACAAGTATGCATCACTCATTTTAAACAGTAGAGACATTCGTTAGTAAATCTTTTTACATTTGCAAACACACTGGATTGGCGGGCATGTATAAGTGTGTCTTGTCTTCTAAAGAAACAAAAATGAAAATAATACAGAATCAATTTTTAACCAACTTCCTTAAAATCAGTCAATATTGAGTGAGCACAAAGTGAAACTAAGAATACGTTTTCAGTTTTTATACAAAAGTAAAATGTTAGTGAAAAATAAAATCAGTAAATGGGTGGAGATATGCTTTGTTCTCATTAAAAGTATCTGTCGATAAAATCAGTATAGGACACAAAATTTCTCTGTATTTGGCTCTCCATTACCCTTCGACGTGACAACTACACAGCTTTCAGCTTCTCCAATTGTAGTAGATGTGCAGATTCAATTTCACAGAAATCCAGCTCATAAAGTTACAGCCTCAGTTTAACACTGTGAGAGTATTCCCATCTCCGTAAAATATACTATTCCTGTCGAGTTTTGAGTTCAGTGCACAGTTTTAATCTGCTAGGAAGTTTCAACACAGGTTTTTACAACTGGTGCAACAGTACTTTGTGTGTCGATTTCGTGCCACAATTGCCGTGAGGAACCTTTCGCGAAGGCAGCCCCTTGTGCAGTAAGACAGGTAAGAAGACCAATAATGATTTGAAGTTTCCCCTTATCAGATTCCCATTCTCAAATTTATATTTACCCTTCATATAATGTGACAAAAAATTAATGCTGTATAATAGTCTGTTTTCATGCCTTATATTTTTCAGCTTACACTATAATAAGAAGAAAATAAAATATCTTGTAAAACAATCTAGTTTTCGTGCACGTTGTGTGGATTGTATTCATGGTAACTCCACTGTGTGTGTGTGTGTGTGTGTGTGTGTGTGTGTGTGCGTGCGTGCGTGCGTGCGTGCGTGCGTGATTCATAAGAAGGCCTTTTGGCCAAAAGCTTCCGTTTTTGGCAGTCTTTTTCTTGTGCCTATGTGCAACTCAGCATCTCCACAATATGGTGAGCAGGCTTATAGTTTCCATAATATTGTCATTATTCAATCCTAGATTTTCCATTGTTTGATTTCCTCGTGGTGCTGAATATTTCAGTAGGTTTACAAATAAGGTGGTACTTTTCTGTGAAAACGTGTGTGCATGCTAGTCATATACATAAAATTTCTTTTATGCTAATCTAAAACAAAATTTGACACGTTGAACCCAACCACATATGTATCATGTACTCAGAAACTCATCTGTGAAGTAGGACAGTTGTCAAGCAGAAAGTACTTCAATTCATTTCTTTAAACTGTCATTATCAACCAGCACTTTTAATTAATGAGGGATGTGGTCAAATATTTTTTGGCTGCACACTTTGCTCCTTTTTGTGCTAGTGTAAGCCCAAGTTGTGCTTATTGGTGGCATATTTAGGAATGCTCCTATTATTTTCATTAAACAGATATAGGATGGGCATCAGATATTATTCTTACTGCATGCCCAAGGAATACTTTGTGTGTATGTATGGAATTGTTTCAAATAAACTATTCTGTATAACATCAATGAATGGAAGTATGCAAAAGAGGATAATTTTCTAACACTGCCGTTACACATAGAGCAAATGTTAGTCAAATGTTTGAGAAGATCTATCCTAGTCAACCATTTTTCAAGATGATATGTCATATCAGGAGTGGAAATGGGAAACATTGTAAGTGCCATTTTTTCACAAAATGTGTTTCCAGTACTAATTTGTTCTTGGTGCTCTGTCGCATGTCCCTAGGATTCCTCCAGGAGTCAAACCATGGAGAAAGTCTTTCATTGGCAGAGGTTCGTGGTCTTTGAGCCAAGCTGTTTCCCCTCTGCAGTTCCAAAATTTAAAAGATTTGAGAATTTTGTTGACTACAGTTCTAATAGTCACCAGTGTTTATGGCACTTTGAACAAAAACTTTCCTTCCTGCTAATTTGTCGAAAACTGGCATTTTTGAGACTGTGTTCGTACACAAAATGAAAGTTGATTGTTGCAAAGCAGAAAATAGCAACCAGCCACTGTTAATAAAGCTATTTATTTACACAGATAGAGCCATTAGCTATTTTGCTAATGTCAGTTCATCTTCAGAGGGATGTTCACATTTATTTTACAGTGTGTGTGGTGTTCAACTAATGTAAACAGAAACCAATATTAATGTGAACAGTAGGCTAAGGATGGAACAAAAACTGTCACTTTGAAACTGGTAGTGGCACTGTTTGTGTAAATAACCATAATCATCAACAGTGGCTGGTTACTGCTTTCGTTTTTGTAAGAATCACCTTTTAAAAACTTCCTTATTTGCACTTAGGACCAGCTAGTTTAACATTCTTACCATTCTGGATACCAAGCCTGTGCGTAGCTCGGCTGCATTTGTACTTGATGTAGTGGGTGCTAAGTTTTGTATCTTGAACTACTCATGGGACAACGTGCAGATGATTTTGCTGTTGAATTTCAGACGTGTGAGTGGTTTCTCGGACGAAGATAGATTTTCTTTATAAAGAATGTAAGCATTCAGAAACATTCAGCCAGTTATGCTGGAAACCACTTTCTTCCATAATTTCAGTCTTCCTCTCATCCAGATAAAAGTACGTTGTCATATCTGAGGAATCAATCCCTCCCATGTATTTATTATACTGAAATGTGACATCAGGTTTCTTCAAAGGTTGTCGTTTGCGAATACTTTTCTCTGACACTGTTGCAGTAGATGAGGAACTGATCAACAAAACTGGATTTTTCTGTGACATCTTTTTCCTGAAGCCACAGAGAAGCACAAAGGCCTTTCTAAAGAATTTGACCTGCCCAATGTCAAATTTGGAAAGAAGATTAGGTGGGAGAAATTTTCTGTTCCTGTATTGTACCAGTTAGGAAGGTTCCCATTGAATACAGTTTTTCCACTACTGGAATTGACGTGAAAAAATTGTCACAGAAAATGTTGTACCCCTTGTTCATGTAATTACCAAGAGCAAGTAATTTTGTAATAACTACATAGCCTTATCCGTGCTCTTTTAACTCCACTCTGTCAGGTTCACATCTTGCTCCACAGTACACATAAAATCCAAGGCAGTAGTTCACCACAAAATCACATTGCATCCAGAACTTTACACCCCTATCTGTGGTGATGTTTGTTAGGGAGATACTGGACGAGTTGAGAATGAGTCTTAGAGCCAACAAGGCTTTCGTCAAGCCAACAAGGCTTTCGTCAACACTCAGCTGTTGATGAAGCATATAGTGGTGATGAAACGCATTATTGGCAGTGTTCAGCATAATGTCAAACTTCGCAGTGGGGTCGTACACTGGATGCCCAGGAGGGAGCAATTTTGTATTGTCTGTAAAGTGGAAAAATTTTAAGAGCAACTGAAACGTATTTTGTGAAAACATTCAGGAAAACCATAGTTGCCATGTTATTGTCTGTGGACCAGTAACTAAAAAGTGTCAGTTTCTTTATGAGTCCCATATTTAGTATTACTACCCCAAAAGCCCTCTTTTCTGGCACTGAGGTAGTATACCACTTTCTCACACGAGAGTGCACTGATAAGTTTACGTTTGCTTTGAGAAATAGCCGAGCATATCTGTTGCCATTATTGTCAACAGTTGCACTGGGAAAACAGGTTAAAAAATTGGCATAGCATTTATTGATACATGTTTGGGGCCTGGTAATTCCGAAAACGTGAAGCGGTGAGGAGCAGGATTGTCCAACTCGTCAGTTCCAATTTCAGCAAACGTATTGCTGGCTGCAATCAATTCTTCAACATTGTCTTCATCGCTGCTGGGTGCAGATTAGACTATTGATGACTCGCATGATGAGACATCACCACTAGACCACTGATAGATCGATCCACTGTCCGAAAAACCTGCAAAATCGTTCTCACTTTCACTACTTTCCATGGTATACATCGCACTCAAACAAGACTTCTTGCTTGGCGGCACCATATTACCTTCGAAATGAACGAAAAACAGCCTTGTGTTTGGAACTCGAAAATATCGATTATTGGCATCGACGATCGAAACAAAGTACTTGACGACTATCTTTCGACCTTTGTTTGTCTTCACGATATCGATATACCACGATCTGTGCCTTAGTTTGAAAGAAAAGTATGCAAAAACGGCAGTATGATTAGATTGTACCTGGCACTTTTCGCGCGTACCGTGTGATCGGATTAGATTGTATTTGGCACTATAAGGGCTAAACTTCTGATCAATATGCACACTGCAAAGTTCACTGAGATTTATAAAATGGCTCTAAAACTATTGTAGCAACATACCAGTTCTCTCTTTGAGAGTTCAGTCATTACAGTTTTGTCATTTTAGACATTAATACAGCTGTACTTTACTAAGTTCACATCTTCCGTTAATCAGTAGAAAATTAATTTGTAAATCTTTTCATATGGCAGCCGTCACTGTCACTAGAACACGTTTTAAAAATTTGTCGTTTTTTAATGTTCCAGGTACGACGGCATCTACAAGGTTGCGGAATATCGCCCAGAAAAAGGACAATCTGGTTTCATCGTATGGCGATACTTCCTGCGTCGGGACGACCCAACACCGGCCCCGTGGACGGCAGCTGGAAAGAAATTGATAGCATCTCTTGGCCTTCAACTTGAGGTCGGTGCATCAACATGTCGTATACCATAACGACCCTGTTACATGAATTTTAATTAATTTTTATGATATCAAATGTCACGCTTTCCCAGTTGCCTCCATTTGTGTGTCTCTGCTCCAAATTATTTCTCTCTTATTAAACTTTCTTGACTTTACTGGATTACTGCCAAAAATATTGCTGACTTGCACATAATATGGGTAAATCTTGAGTCATTGCTGGCAATAGGCAGTAAACAGAAACCCCTCCGTCCATCCAAAGAGGGTTAGAGGAGGAAATGGAAATTACTTTGAATGGTTGCTGATTGAATACTTCCATGTTAATGATGTGTAGTAATTAAACTATAAATAATTCTCATGCAGTCTCACAAGTGGCTTAACAATTAAATCATTGGTCTAGTGCATTGTTGAGTGAACAGTAGGGTGTATATGTGATTAGTTCTTTTCACTGATCATACATACTGCCTTTGCACCAAATGAGAGCATTTCTGCTGTCTGTTTGCCAGCTAAACTGGGAGCAGATGCTACTTGGCCACGGTGTCTTGCAGCCAACAAATATTTCTTAAATGTGATCCTCTTGTTGTTGTGGATTTATCCTGAAGCATGTGCAGGACTTGACAAAAAGATATTGGTGCAGCGATGCAATGGTTGTGTGAGTATGACATCACACGATAAACTGAGAGTTACCCTTTTAGAGAACTGTTTTCTACAATACATTTAGGAGATGATGTTTTCAAATTAAAAAAAAAAAAAAAAATCTAGATTTCGCACAACAGACTGTCCTCAGGCATGAAAAGCAATATTAAATACAGGATGTATGTTGAAACATGACCATTTGTTTCTACACTGCCAGACAAAAAAATTGAAGCATCCAAAAGGAGAGAAAGAAATGAAATTAAACTTCACAGGTCAAGGTGGTATGTGATGTTATTTCAGTGATAAGAATATTGAGTCAGATCACAAAGACCGTGGGAGTATGGACGTACTCGTCATTATGACATTGCATCCCTTCCGGCCTGGATGGATGCCCTGATTTGGCTGGGAAGGGTGTCATAAAGCCGTTGTATTCTCTCCTGAGGCAAGATGGCCTGCAAGTGCTGTATTTACTCGAATCTAAGCCGCACCTGAAAAATGAGACTCGAAATCAAGGGGAAAAAAAATTCCCGAATCTAAGCCACACCTGAAATTTGAGACTCGAAATTCAAAGGGAGAGAAAAGTTTTACGCCGCACTTCCAAATCTAAACAAAGTTAGTCCATTGTAATATGAGACACAATTTAGGTCGAATGAATGACGATACAGCTACAGTAGTTTAGTTCGAGTCATAAGCTTAGCAGTTAAGCTTTACCAGGTAGCCATTGCTATGCGTCAGGCACTCCGTCCGTATTTATACGGGTACCCTTCCTTTTTCACGTGCTTCGTCTGGTTTGAATTGATTGCTTATTTTTCTTTGATCTGATAAGTGCCGTTCTCTTTGTTATAGGTGTTTATGTCACTCTAAGCTGAAAATGCATTACTGTACTGTGTCATGCATTGTTTGTCACATTCTGATAATGAGTGTTTACGGCCTGTCGTCACTCGCCGCATGGCTTGCTTTTGTGCACGCTACCGCCTCTTACAATTTAAAAAAAAAAAAGAGAGAGAGAGAGAGAAATCGTCTCATTAACGAAACAGTGGGAAGAGACTGCCATTTGTTGTTACATACACTGCTGCTTTCTTTGATAATGATCAACAAGCACCAAATAATAGACTGCGTATGATAGAAAATGTTCTGAATGAGAGTTTAGCAAAAATTTTTCTCCATTTGAAAATCTTTGCACACGCTTCTTTAGTTCATTACATTCTGCACAGAAATTACAGTAATCTTAGATTTAAAAATCTAGTCAATTGCCGTGCTTCATTTCTGACTGTATCACTATTAGGCATAAGAATAATACGAATATATAAACATGACATGATATGTATGTATATTCTTCCGCGTTTGCTGTTATCTCACTCTAGTGTCATAGTTTAATAGGCATACAGAATTTAAATGAATAGCAGCAAACACGAAAGAATACATGGCAAAATGTTTACATTTGTATTATTCTTATGGTGAAGAGAATACTGCATGTGATTCACATGTCATAAAAGTTCCAATTGGCAACCATCTCTTCTCACAGGTAGGAAAAAATTCAGAACGTAGAGTTGGCCGTATTGACAACCATCCCAAACAGTCTTGCCAGTCAGATTTTTGTAGTACATTGAAATGCTGCTACAATGAACAATACGGAATTTGTATTTACTTCGTTGGATAATGTATGAAAATGTGAAACTCTGGGCAGAGAAAAAAAGCTCGTCTTCCACAATTTTTTTTTTAACGCAGTGGTTTTGGCGCCAGTATTTATCTTTGTGCCTACAAAGCATGCCTGTTTAGCGCTACATATATTCGACGACAGAGTTGTGACGGAACCTACCAACATTTTTCAGAATTTCTGCTTACTTTGCACTCGATTTTTGGATTACAAAAACCGGAAAAAAGTGCGGCTTAGATTCGAGTAAATATGGTATTGTAACTGATCCTTGGTATCCTGGATACTGGCTCTAGAAATGAGTTGATGTTGTAACTGGTCCCAGAAATGTTCTACCGGAGACAGATCGTGTGATCTTGCTAGCAACAGGAATACCTCAACATCATTCAGAAAGTTCTGTTGGATAATGGCACCACAATACTGTCACATCAGAGGTAACGTGAGGACATTAGATGTCTGTGAAGAACCATTATGCCCTCAGAGTTCTTTCAGTCACTATCAGCCAGGATCTGAAGTCACACCCAATGACTGCTCATGTCATGACACCAGGATTGACAGTGCTGTGTGGCCGTGCGGTTCTAGGCGCTTCAGTTCGGAACAGCGTGACCGCTACGGTCGCAGGTTCGAATCCTGCCTCGGGCATGGATGTGTGTGATGTCCTTAGGTTAGTTAGGTTTAAGTAGTTCTAAGTTCTAGGGGACTGATGACCACAGATGTTAAGTCCCATAGTGCTCAGAGCCATTTGAACCATTTTTGAACAGTGCTGTGCCTCACCGAAACATTCGAAGAATGAGACCTCTCCTCAGGTAGTGATAGTTGTAAAGGGTTGTGCAGAACTGAAAGTCATTGCTGAACACAATGTGACTCAATTGGTTGGCAGTCCATGCTTCCCGGTCATACCACCACCCCAGATGCGACTGGTTGTGTTAATGTGTTGGACTCAAGCATTTTGGGTTTACATGTCACCATTTTATGCAGTGCTGATACAGTGGTGAAAGTTAACTTTCATTGCCATTTCCATGGTTACCTTTTTTAAAACCAGTGTCAGGTGTTTTATTTGAATTTATATTCTTACAGGTGCCAGAAAACTACGATGTAGCGCTCGCAAAGAAATCTGGAGATAAGCCGAAGAAAACAGCCAAACGTAAATTAAGCAATGGAAATGAAATAAACTTTTTCACAAAAAAGGTGAAAGCTGAGCCGTATGTGATTGATGCAAAAATCCAAAAAATTATTGCCAAAGACAAGCAAAACACAAAGCTGTGGGAAACTTGCAGTTCTTCACTTCAAGATGGCAAAAAGGTAAAGTCCAGTGTACTAAGCAGGCACAACGTTTGTTTATCCTAAATACTTGACATTAAAACTTCTTATGTTTCACTAATCTGCTAATATAATTATGTGTTGAAATTGTGATTATTTTTAACGTGATAATACAGTTATTTCCTGTGGCGGGTGTAATATGTGATTAGGTTGGAACCTGTAACAACCTTTGTTTTCATGTGTTAGGTAGAAATACCCTTCTTTATGACTCCACAGATGAAACTGTCACATGTAGTTTATTAATTAATCAGTCAAAAACCAGAGCTTGTAAATATTGTAGTTACCAGTTATTAGTAAACTCTGTAGCTTCAGTAGTGATGGAAGATTATGATCTCAGTTTATAGAATTCACTGAGGAAAAGTAAGTCTTTTTTTTAATCCCTTTTTTTTCCACTCAGCCATATTTATTGATGTCAGATATACATGCTATTGATTTCAGAACCAAACTGCTATGTCTCCAAGCATCTTACAAGGGCACAGATATCAATTTACATCTTTGTCACCTGATGATAGCACTGCAAAATTCAACTATCAGTTGAAGTTCAGATACACTTTAACTGACTGACACATCCAAAATTTCACAAGTTCAGTTGTGTAGATCAGTTGAGACATCTTTCTGCTTGTGTTTATATATGAAAAATAGTCCCATCATGCCCTCCCCCAGGAAATGGCGTAGATGTAGATGGATCCCTGCCCCTTTGTAAGATACCTGAAGCTGGATCTGATACTTGGCATTGATAAATTTAACTGAGTGGGATAGTAGAAAGGAAAAAGAGAGGAATAAAAATATTTGGAAAGCTAGCAAAATTTTCGTTCTCTTTTTCTGTGTACCTGTCGGTGCTCGACACTTATTCAGTGAGTGGTCTCCTTTACTCCAAAATAGTTTACATTCTGCAACCACTTCACTTACTATTTATACTAGGGCGAATCACTCACAAACTGGAATTATTTTTATAAGTTTATTTAAGCTTCAGAAAAATTCATACACATGGAGATTATTTTCCTATATAGTCTGCTGAACAGAATGGACATTTTTCCTAGCGGAATTTTTGGTTGAGTTTGGACAGCTGTGTGTGGTCAAGCATTGTCACGAAGCACGGTCGCATCCCTGATTGGAAATGCGAGCCTTTGCTGACGATATGCCCATTTTGTTGCAATTTGTCCATTTACCTCGAGATGATGAAATTTGTGCTCTGTGGTGAAAAGATTAGGCACACACCTTGTGGACATTTTCTGAAATCCAAGGTTGTTAGTAATGATTGTCTGAGTACCACAGTAGTGTATGCCAACCTCAGTAGTGATTTCAGCGACTATTATTCAGCAATCAACTTCAGTATGTTGACTGACAGTGCAAATATTCTTCTCAGTCACACAAGTCCTCGGGCAACATCAGTGAGCTGAATTCTCAACTGTTTCTCATTCTTGTAAAAACTTGTTTGTGCCTTGTGTTGTGTGCACGAGAGTCTTTCTCAGGGTGATGTCACCAAACTGTGCCACAAGTCTCCCAGAGTTTTGAATGATTTTACAACTTCTCTTGTGAGAAACTTTATTAAAATGTGTTGTTGCACAACAGATGACTGGAGCTCTTGGTATGACATTAAGATTCTGATTAAGAAACGGTATGACACCTTAGTTGTGAAGAACAACTGCTGGAAATGAAAAGCATCAATGAGCAGAGTCTGTGCTGCTCTCCATTTGCAAAAGTGTGTGTAAAACAAAAATTCTGTTTGATACATGCTTCACCCTCTTATTAAATTATGTTTTTCTAATCTTTCCTTTTCACTGTCACAAGATGTAAATTTAGTCTCTCTTGCACATGATACAGACACAGGAATGAATGATCTCGTGGCGACTCAAATATTTGCCATTTTCATGAAAAGATTCAAGCCAAATATTTTGGAAAGACTCAATACATACAGTTCAGTATATCTAGCAGAATACCGTAGCTGTAATGTGTTTGGATGATGATTTTCAAGAAGGATTTTTTAGGGACTCCAAAAAACAGAACTTTCGGTTAAAATAAAAAAATCCAGTGCCCTAGGTTTTTTTTAGTGCATTATTTCAGTTACTTTTGCCGTGCACACAATTCTAGCTAATTGGGATTTAAAAATGGGAAAGAGATATTCTGAATCCAGATGGAATTTCCACTCTGTAGTGGAGTTTGCACTGATTTGGATCTTCTTGACATATTAAAATTGTGTACTGGTTCGGGACTGGAACATGGAGACAACTACTGTACCGACTGAGCTAGCCAAGTTGGACTCAAGACCCATCCTCATAGTTTTTACTTCGACCAGTACCTCTTTTAACTCCCAAACTTGATACAAGTTTTCCTGTGTCCCGTACAGGGCTAGCACTTTCTTTTGGGAATTCTAGACCTACAAGGTATGCAAGAGACCTGGGGTAAAGTTTCGGAGATAGGGGAGAGGTATTAAACAGCACATGATAAAAAAATACCATTAATGAATTTAATGAATTGTTACTACAATATGTTACAGTAAGGTGACTGAGACCATCAGTCATGTGTAATGGCTGCTTGCATGGCACAGTGAAAGTATGCACATAAGATTATAGTGGTGATTTGTTTCCCTCAATACTTTAATAGCAAAAGGAAATGATTTATCAGTGTGACCTTTCAGTTACCAGAAGGCATTCTTTCTGAAATGGTGAATTTTGTGACATGTGTAGATGTGTTTCTGTCTGAAAGAATGAAGTGAAAGGGGTGATAGGACCTTCATTAAAACTACGGAACTCTAAATGATGCGAGTGTCGGAGGTGAATGTTTACCATGAAGTTATATGAAGACCAATTGAAATTTTACCCTAGACCAGTTCACTATCCAAATAAACTAGCAACGAGACAAAACTTTTCCTGCCAAAATAAGCCAACTAATCCCAGTGTGAACATAATTTCAAAGAAGGCAGACAGTGGCAGCAGTTGCACATTGACAGTAATGACATAAATTCACTCAATACTGCTATCAAAACTGGTGAGCTTCTGATTTGTAACTGACTGCCTTCGCCGGTGAGTTTTCCACATCACAGATGTTATAGCATTTTCTGGATTCTTTAACTCCCACAAAATGTTTCTTGCTTTCTTTGGTTCATGACCTGTCCATTTTCTGCAGCTACTGTGTGAACTGCAAACACCAACTACGTGATATATTAGCAGTTCATCTTTTAATAGATTTTGGCAGTATAATCATGGTATGTTTATTCATCTGTAAAGATTCATATCATCCACATTATGTTGAACTGCCAGAAGTATTAAACTGAAAACTGTGAAGTGAATTGACAGTGTCAAAGGTAGAACCCAATTGTGAGGCAGCAGTGTAGTACATAAAATTGCTTACCTTGATTAGCAGTTTTTATAATCCTCAGTGAGTAAAGAATATGGCAGCTATATTGGTTGAACATGAAAAGCAGCTGGAGATGTAGAATTTGGTTGTGATATTTGCTGGACATTTACTGAGTAAAGTTCACAGCTATCAGTTCCAGTCCCTTGGCAAACAAAGGCCAAAAGCTGCATATGTTGGAAGCTCTTATATCAACAGTCCTCGCATAATGATCAAATGGTCAACCTCAGATAAGTACTTCTGTTCTCATCCTCATTCACACCCCTAGTCACTCTGTTCTTTCCGCACTGTCCACTCCATTCCAGTCATCTACTGGCCCTTAAGTTAATGTCATTGTGGCCATCAATGCATTCTGTTGTTTCATCATATGCATGTCTACTCTGCAGTTAAGTGTAATTCTGTATACTTACATGAACTATAAAACTGCAATTCATGTGGCAGTTGGCACCAGTTACAGATTTCGATTTAATTGTAGCATGATCCTACATCCCAAACCATTTTTACCTCTCCATGTACTATTTCTCATTGGTTGGATGTTGTTTTCTTGTATACCACCTCTGAATTTGTTTACTGTTTCATTTGTATATTTTTTACTATTTTACAATTTTACATGCAAACATTTTAGGTTATGCTTTACTATATTTGTTATGAATATCAGTTACCTACAGGTTTCTTGCAACCAGTCACATTTTATTTATTTATTATTTTCACTATGCATTTAGAAGCTTTAAACTTCAATCATCAGATAGATTTATGTTAGTTAAATAGGTCATGTATGTGCCATGTGTTTGCTTTTTGGTAACATTGTGTGCACATTTTGTTTGTCTGTTTTTGTGTAACTTAATGCTCCCTCTCTTCTACTACTACTACTACTACTACTACTGCTTTTTCTTCTTCTACTCTCTAAAAACTAACCCACAGCTTCAAGGAGGTGAAGTTCCAGTGCCACCTCATCCTACTATTTATTGACTCAGCAGTATATGCTTTTTCTATTTCTAAATAGTTTTTGATATATTTTTTTTGCAGAAATATCTTGATGCTGTTATGGAAAATTTTTCTTGCATATGTTGCCAAGAATTGTTGTATCGACCCATTACCACGCCTTGTAATCACAATTTCTGTTTGGTAAGTGGCAAAATAACAGCAAATTCGTTGTTGAATTGCACAAATCAGGGTATTAAAGCTATCCTGTACAATTCTGGTTTCAAAGTAATTATGCCTTAATTTCTTCTCTTTGCAGGATTGTATGCAGAGAGCTTTCAAGGCAGAAGTCTATACTTGCCCTACATGCAGGGAAGACTTGACCAAAAAATTCCAGTTTGTTGTGAACGAACATTTATTTGGAGTCCTGAAGGCATTCTTTCCTGGCTACGAAGAGGGCCGCAAATAAATCGCTGTAAAATACTCTCTCCACAGCGTGAATTTTAGCCCAGATATATTGTTTGTAAAGATTTTTACGCAAATGTAAGAAAGACTTGTATTATACTTAATACTAATATCATGCATCCAATTCGTGCATCAATTTTTGTTACAATCTTGTATTGTTTTAAGTGTTCAAGTGTAATTGTCAAGGGGCCGTGAGCAGTGCAAAAAATCAAATTTCAAAAAGTCATTGAAGGTTATACAGACTTAATGATTTTTTTCTGATCAAATAGGCTTAGAACATTATTTGCCTATGATCTGTGTTTTTGATAATGAATTTTTACAGATCTGTCAAGCTAGGTGTATTAAACATTTACCAAGTGCAAAATATTTCTTTCTTGTGTTTCTATATTGTTACAGAGATTTTTTGATTTCTAGTATTTCTAATGATGCAACCTCAGTTTTAGTAGTTTTTAATGGATTTTTATGCCGTGTAGCCTATGCCATAAATTTTATTGGCAAGTACATAACTGTCTGCTGTGCAGCTTAGCTGTGGCTGACCTGTGTGCATATTAAAATTTCATGCTTTACTCTGCAATGGCTCTGCTATAGCTGTCTGTGCAGAACATTATCTCTTGTTACCAGCACCCCACTTTTTTGTTTTATGGTTGGTTTTGTGACACATGTTAGGGACAGTAGCTGTTAATCTTTGCTTAGCACAGCTGTACTCCTGTGCAGACTTATTTTATTGTTAGTTACATATAAAATAGTGTCTATTCTGTGGTTAATATCCTGTTGGACCATGCTTTATTCCTTTGTTGGTGGTTCTTTATTAAATTTATACATTTTAATTGTAATTGTTTGAATAACAGTTATTCTTCAATTCAGATTGTTGTTGTAATGGCTCAAATTCTTCGGAACTGTGAAAGATTTAGGTATATATTCTGTTGTTTAAAACTTTCAGACTTTTAGTTTTGGTGTTTATCAAAATTTTACCTAGGGATAAGAATGAAGATTCCCATTGTTACTGTTTATGCTTATGTTGCTATATATGTCTTCTCCACAATAGTGGATCAGCCTTTTACTTGGGTTCTACATGATGGAGTTTTGTTAACTGTGACTCGGACTCAAGCACTCTCATTTGTCTCTGCCATATCATTTTTCTTGCTGTACTGTAAATAGAAATTTATCTTTTTGCAATAGGCACAATAAAAAGATTCACACAATCATAGCTTTCGGCCATTAAGGCCTTTGTCAGCAGTACACACACTCACACGCACACACACACACACACACACACACACACGCACACACACACACACGTACGTTTGCAGCCTGAGAGCTGAACCTACACAGTGTAGTTTCAGCTCTCTGAGACTGCAGACGTGTGTGCAAGTTGCATTTGCGTGCGTGTGTGTACTGCTGAAAAAGGCCTTAATGACCGAAAGCTATGATTGTGTGAATCTTTTTATTGTGCGTATCGAGACTCAGCATCTCCGCTATATGGTGAGTAGCAACTTTCCTTATCTTGTATTGTTACATTCCCTCCTGGATTTTCCATTGTTTTATTTAATTTATCTTTTCATCACATGTGAAGATGACGTGGCTGTTTTCGAATAACAGACAACACTTGTAATTCATCTCCTATTTTACATTCATTTTTTTTCTTTTGCTTTCTCTTTATTATCTCAGAAACTGAGATTGTGGAAATGCAAAATCTTTTCTCCCAGTGTATTTTTACAAATATGAGCAGTATAGTATTTATTTCATACTATAAAGATTTGCCCATTTGTGACAACAACAATATTGCATTTTTTTGCCCAAAATTGGCTTGTTGACTGGATAAGACACAATTGAAGTAGCATTGACTGTACTTCATCGCTCCCATTGCATCCAAAGCTCTTCATATATGGTCCTATTAAACAAAAAGATATTAAATCATTTTTATGCTTTGCTTTATTTATAATATGCAACCATTTGTGTAAGTCATTAGCTTTAGAATGTGTTGTGTTAAATGACAAAAATAATTGTATTTTATACTTGGTATTTTAGTATCTTAAGAGTTATTTGTTGCACATATTTTATAATGACAGAGAAATTCAGGATTTCAGATAAATACCACATGAAAAGAGTCACAAGGTTTTATTTTTTATTTCTTTTTCATTTATTTTTGTTGTTCCTGTATTCCACTTCATGGGTTGAAATGTATGAATAGTTTTGCAGCAGTAATCTGCACCTGGTGAACATTCTTGATTATCAGCCATTTGCTGGATTCAGATCTTTTCCATGAATTCCAGTCTTCAACTATTTGCATCCATGTTGCTCTTGCATCATTTATTTCTTGGAATCCAGTGAGGCATTTCCTTGGTCCATGTACTATATTGTGGTCTTTGCTACATATGCTCCCCATTTCTACATCATTCTCATTCATGATTGTTATTACGTCTCCTGGTTTGTATCTTGATCCGTTTGTCATTTAGTTGTTCCCAAAACTTGTAATACATGCCAGATGCAGAACACACTAACACATTTGGCATGTTCCTTCTGGTTTAAATTACCACTGGCACTCCAGGCCTTTTGTACTTTATAAGTTTATTTTTGTTGTTACCTGTCGATTTATCATCCTCATCCGTCCTTAAAAAATTTCTGTTGTTTTTGTGGTAGCATTGTGAATTTGTTTTATTTTATTTGCAGTATGTTGATCATTGTTTCAGTCTACTTTCTATTTGATTTCTTCTGAAAGAATTTGTTGAGGTATCATATCCGTAGTTGAAAAAATCATTCAATAGTACCTGTCTTACCTTAAGCTTTAAAATGCCATAATATAATTTTGTTGTGGGACTTGCTGCCATTCATCACATTTTCTGCCTCCTCAATGTTAACATGTTGTTGTGTACACTTGAATGAATTTTCCTGTTTGCGTACATACCTTATGTAAATGCCACTTTCATCTGTGTCCATATAATTGTTAATTTTTCAAGATAAGGTCTTCATTCAGTGTAACCTGGTATGCCTTCATATTTCTAAATTCTCATAGTATACATTTCTAATTCCCTTCCTGATAGCTGACTTAATCTGATTCTACTCTGAAATATTTTGTTTATTTTTAGAACTAGCTGTGTAGAGATTTCCTTAATAGCTATTTCATTACCTTTACTTTTCTTGTTCACAATAAAGCAATCATTTTAATTTCCACCCAGCTGCATTTCTCTGTAATAAAAATGTTCTTATCTTTATAACTCTTATCTGATCTACACTTTTTCAGTACTTCTGACAACCTCACTGTCGCATTTGATCTTACTTTATTCCTGTAATTTATCTTTGACTATAAAGTTCTGCAATTGACTGATGCTATAGTCTTTGCAATACTTTTTTAATAATGTGTGCCAAAAATGAAATCATAGAGTTAAATTAAAAATATTAAGATTTAAGATGAAAATTAACCTGCAAAATGAGGAGTGTCTACTTAATAATTGCATAGACAGATACAGTTGGAGAAGAGTTGTCACAAACTGAGAAATGAGCATAAAATCCAGTGCCTTTTCTTGTAGTTTTTCTTCATGTAGAGAAGGGCATGGTAACAAAATCGGGTCTTCCACCCATTTTCTCATCCTGCAAAATCCAAACAAAGATTGGAAAGCAAGAAATTGCATTTTGTGTTTCTCCAATGTCTGGGGCAGTGCTGTGCCCAAACATTTTCTGCTGGAGTTACTTTGCAAGCACTCGCCCATTACATTTAGTGTTAATATGTACCTGCTGTTGAACAGAAAATACAGGACTGTATAATTCATGTATTAGTGTACATTCCTTTTAATTTTTGTGATTTATAATCATGTGGCTTTTAAGCAAGAGTGTTTGTACATACATTATTTTTTTAATGTATACCTCTTCAATTCATGTAACTTTAAAATGACCAAACATTCCTATTTTTAATAAAAAAAATTATGAAAGTAAGTGAATGTTTTGTTACTATCTGATCCTTTATTGTACATACATAAAAATGACAAAGACATTCTATGCATGTAAAAATTTTCATTGTAGTATGCTGTATTTATTTCCACTCACGGCTTCCGTTATTGTAAGATGCTAATGCTCTCTTGTATGGGGACACTCAAGTCAGAGGTATCAGATTCACATCTGAGTGCTGGAAGAAACTTTCACCACTAGTATTTGGGTTGGGGAGAGACTTTCCTTATCACACCTTGTGCCACTGACCTTGGGTAAACACCAAATCCCTCTGCAGTGTCCTACAAAATTATGGAATTTGAAACAGGTGATCGTGATCTGTTCATCAGTTGAGCACAGTGTGAGCTTTTCAATCTGTGCTATTCGAAATAAGTGGACTGTTTTTCACATTTTCCTTCTCAATTCCATTAACACCTCACACAGTTGACATTCACATACACTAAATAATTAAACTTTTCTTAATGTATAGGGATGTAAAATTGAGTTACTTGAACCAGGGCTTTAACCAATTGACATCGTAATTGCTGTCAGATGAGGGTGTTGATACAGGCAAACCCCTCTGCCTCGGTACGACATACAGTGATTCCAGCATTCATCATAATGCTGCCCTATACTTCATTCAGTAGTAGTTATCGATTCTCCAGTGAGATCTGTGGTTGGGAAAACCAACGCCCAATCACAGATCTTCGTAACACTCAACAATATGATTTTAACACAGTGGTCGCCATGAGGCCACCTCTTTACAGCACAGGTTCGTGCCTTACACCATACAACTGCCGATGTTCACACACTCCTCTATGTTTAGTACAATATATAGTGCAGTACTGTGCATTAAATTGTATTTCTTAATATGTAATGTAATTGGATAGATCACGAATCTACTCACGAAGTAGTGACAGAACAAACATAAAAATATAATGAAATTTGCAAACTTTTGGAGCCATTGGTTGATTCCTCTGGCAGAAAAGTCCAATGGAAAGGAAGAGGCACGAAGGAAAAGGACTGGTGAGGTACATGAAATAGGGAGAGATTGGAATAGTCACCCAGAACCCTGTGTCGGGGAGGCTCACCGGACAGAATGGGGAGACATTGTTGGTGACTGCACTGGATGAGATTTGAAAATCTGAGAGCTTAAAGCTGAATGGTGGAGGGGTTACTTTATGCACACCTTTTGAAAATATTTTAATTTAGTCAGTTACTTTATATTTTAATTTTTTGTTTTAATCGATCAAAATAAACGTACCATAGATGTGCAAAATTTTTCAAAGTGTTAGTACTGACATTGCTTTCCACAGTGAATTTCACAACGAATATTTTTCAGGTTTATGAGCCTACTTATCATCAGTCTCTTTAAAAAGCATGTTGTGAGTAAAAGTCAGCAGCAATTAGATTTGCAGTCTTTGAATATATTTTCATGGTGGTCATAAAAGTATCCGCAGCTTGGTAGTACACTTTATTAAAAATGTGTTATATTGCCAAGTATGTTCTAAAGCATATTTGCAGTTTCTGGACCCTACTTAACACATAAGTACCTCGTTAAGAAGTATGTAGCTGATACAAGTCAACAACAATTAACAATTTTTCTAAAACTTTTTTAGGGTGGGCATAAGCTACATTATGAGAAATGCATTGATATTTCTAGAATTAATGCCTTTGTCAACCCATATATTTGAATAGCAGGGAAATCTCTGTTTCCCTTCATCCTCACAGCAGGTGGTCCCTCTTTTCTTAAGGTCTAAGTGTCCTTCCCTTTTTGACCTTCCCCAGCCTATCCCCTTCTTTTCTCTGGGGAAGTATCAGTTAGTTCAGAATACACAGACAGTGTGTACTTCCACGAACATCTGCAGTGCTGAAGTTTCATGTCCTGTGGAAGTAGACACTGGCAAGCAGTCCTGTCTCATAATTATATAGTTTTTTCTAGTGAATTTTCCTTTTGATACAATTAGTCTTAACTACTTGAAGTATTGGGAAATAAGAATTTGTATAATTTTACGAGTTAGATTGAAATGTCTCTCTTGCAGCTAGTGATGTATACTTGACTGCTACCCACATTGCCTGTAGGCAAGGCTTTTACCATTTTTAGTGTCTGCAAGCTGAAATTGAGACATGGACTGATTTTTATTTTGGCTGCTTACTTTCTGGCCTGCAACTCGACGAATCCGCTGTAGATGGATTTTTGTCACTTTTTTGTGATATCACTGTAGATTGTGTCAATCAGTATCGCGACTATGAAATAAGCGGCTTAGTATTACATGCCGGGACGCCAAACATCACTCTCTGAAACTTTGTCAAATTAAAACTGTGTGCTGGACCGAGTCTCAAACCTGAGATCTTTGCCTTTCCTGGCCCAGTGCTCTACCAATAGAGCTATCAACTCACGACCCATCTTTTGAATGGCCAGTGTCAGTTGGTCACAGCAAATGAGCTCCCTGCCGTTGTTGGATAAGCAGCATGTCATATACTCTTAGCTCACTTATTTGTTTCATAGTTTAATTCTTAATTTCTTTTTGTGTTTTTGGGTACTTACATAGCTTAATTCACAAAGTTTGGGCGTATTATAATATTTGAGAGTTGTAGCATCGCGTTAAGGTAACCGGTATAGTGTAAATTCACGTAGTCGTCAGTCATCTGTTTGTTTCAAACAGGTTGTGAGATAAAAGAGAGGAAAAGATTGTTAGGGATGGATAGGGACTGTGCCTGTTGTGTACGGATTCAGGGGGAATTGGCCACCGTCCATAAACAGCTGGGAGCTGTGATGGCCGTTGTCGACAGGCTCCAGGCTGTTGCCCTGCGTCGCGGTGACATTGGGACACCCGAGGCGAGCGCTTTGGTGCCTCTGGAACCTGTAGCATCACCTGGGATCTCTGATGCCACTGCGCCCTCGGATTCAGACGTCCATGCTAGTCGACACTTGCCTGATGGTGGTTGGCGAACCGTGGTGGTGTCACAAGGGCCGCAAGGCTGTACCCTTACACCTCCGTAACAGGTTTGAGGTACTGCCCACTGCTGAAAGTACTTTTGAGCCAGCTAGGAAGGCCTCACCTGTTGAGGCAGCGGCCAGTATTCCTGAGAGGTCCGGACAAGTGCAGAGGGTGGGATTGCTTGTCATTGGGAGCTCCAATGTTAGGCGGGTGATGGAGCCCCTTAGGGATATGGCAGCTAAGGACAGGAAGAAAGCCAATGTGCACTCCATGTGCATACTGGGGGGAGTCATCCAAGATGTGGAAAGGGTCCTTCCGGATGGTACAGGGTGCAGCCAGCTGCTGGTGGTGGCTCATGTCAGCACTAATGACATGTGTCGCTATGGATTGGAAGAGATTCTCTCTGGTTTCCGGCGGCTGTCTGAGTTGGTGAAGAATGCCAGTCTTGCTAGCGAGATGAAGGCAGAGCTCACCATCTGCAGCATCGTCGACTGGACTGATTGCGGATCTTTGGTAAAGAGCCAAGTGGAGGGTCTGAATCAGAGGCTCAGACGGTTCTGCAACCGTGTAGGCTGCAGATTCCTTGACTTGCGCCATAGGGTGGTGGGGTTTCAGGTTCCGCTAAATAGGTCAGGTGTCCACTGCACACAGGAGGCAGCTACACAGGTAGCAGGGGCTGTGTGGCATGGACTGGGCGGTTTTTTAGGTTAGACAGTCTTGGAAAAGATCATAAAGGGCTCCAGTCTCAAAGGGTACAGGGCAAAGAAACAACAAGAATGGACCAAGTAACAGTCAGTATTGTAGTTGTAAATTGTCGTAGCTGTGTTGGAGAAGTACCAGAGCTTAAGCGCTGATAGAAAGCACTGAAGCTGAAATCATTATAGGAACAGAAAGCTGGCTAAAGCCGGAGATAAATTCTGCTGAAATTTTTAGAGGCGCAAACCGTGTTCAGAAAGGATTGATTAAATAAAGTAGGTGGAGGTGTGTTTGTGTCTGTCTGGTAGTAGTTTATTTTATAGTGAAGTTAAAATAGATAGTTTCTGCGAATTACTATGGGTAGAGGTTATACTCAACAGCTGTACCAAAATAATAATTGGCTCCTTCTACCGACCCCCAACTCAGATGATACAATAGCTGACCGGTTCAAAGAAAACTTGTCTCTCATTACAAATAAGTACCCCACTCATATAAGTATAATGGGTGAAGACTTCAATCTACCCTTGATTTGTTGGCGACAATACATGTTCAAAGCCGGTGGTAGACAGAAAACATTTTCCGGGATTGTACTGAATGCTTTCTCTGACAATTACTTTGAACAATTAGTTCATGAGCCCACACGAATTGTAAATGGTTGCGAAAACGCGCTTGACCTCTTAACCACAAATAATCCTGATCTAGTAGAGAGCGTTATGACGAATACAGGGATTAGTGAACACAAGGTCATTGTAGCGAGGCTCAAAACCATATCAACCAAAACCACTAAAAATAAATGCAAAATGTATGTCTTTAAAACAGCAGATAAAAATTCGCTTGGTGCCTTCCTAAGAGAGTGTCTCCATTTCTTCCAAGCTAATTATGTAAGTATAGACCAGATAAGTCTCAAATTCAAAGGTACCGTATCGACAGCGATAGATAGATTCATACTGCATAAGTTTATAAGAGATAGGACTGATCCACCATGGTACACAAAACATGTCAGAACACTGTAGCAGAAGCAACGAAAAAAAGCATGCCAAATTCAGAAGAACGCAAAATCCCCAAGACTGGCTAAGTTTCATGGAAGCTCGAAATTTAGTGCGGGCATCAATGCAACATGCTTTTAATAGTTTCCACAATGAAGCATTGTCTCAAAATATAGTAGAAAACCCAGAGAGATTCTGGTCATATGTAAAGTACACCAGTGGCAGAAAACAGTCAATACTGTCACTGCGCGATAGCGATGGAAATGTTACCGATGATGGTGCCACTAAAGTAGAGTTACTAAATACTGTTTTCCGTAATTCCTTCATGAAAGAAGATGAAGTAAATATTCCAGAATTGGAAACCAGAACAGTTGTTGGCATGAGTGACGTAAAAGTATATATATCTTAGGTGTTGCGAAACAACTCAAATCACCTAAGAAAGGCAAGTCTTCTGATCCAGATGGGATACCAATCAGGTTTCTTTCAGAGTATGTAGACACAACCACTCACTTGACGAAAGGTCTGTTTCTAAAGACTGGAAAGTAGTATAGGTCACACCAATATTCAAGAAAGGAAATAGGAGTAACCCATTGAATTACAGACCCATATCATTGACCTCAATTGGTAGTAGAATTTTGGAGCATATACTGTACTCGAACATTATGAATCACCTTGAAGAAAGTGACTTATTGATACATAACCAACACGGATTCAGAAAATATCATTCTGGTGCAACACAGCTAGCTCTTCATTCCCATGAAGTAATGAGGGCTGTAGACAAGGAATCTCAGATCAATTCCATATTCCTAGATTTTCAGAAGGCTTTTGATACCGTTCCTTACAAGCGTACATATGGAGTATTGTTTCAGTTGTGTGTCTGGATTCGTGATTTCCTCTCAAAGAGGTCATAGTTTGTAGTGACAGACAGTAAATCACCAAGCAGAACAGAAGTGATATCTGGTGTTCCGCAAGGTAGTGTCATAGGCCCTCTGCTGTTCCTGATTTACGTAAATGATCTAAGCGATAGTCTGAGCAGCCCCCTTAGATTGTTTGCAGATGACGCCGTAATTTACTGTGTAATAAAATCATCAGATGATCGATTCCAATTACAAAATGATCTAGAGAGAATTTCTGTATGGTGCAAAAAGTGGCAGTTGGCACTAAACAAAGAAAAGTGCGAGGTCATCTGATAAATTTTGGGTATACGATAAATCGCACAAATCTAAGGGCTATGAATTTGGCTAAATACCTAGGAATTACAATTACAAGCAGCTTAAATTGGAAAGACCACATGGATAATATTGTGGGGAAGGTGAAACAAAGACTGCACTTTGTTGGCAGAACACTTAGAAGATGCGACAAACCCACTAAAGAGACCGCCTACATTACACTTGTCCGTCCTCTGCTGGAATATTGCTGCGCAGTGTGGGATCCTTACCAGGTAAGATTGACAGAGGACATCGAAAAAGTGCAAAGAAGGGTGCAATAGGGGTGAGAGTGTCACTGAGTGTCTCCCTACGTAGGTGGATGTCAACAAAATATTTTTGCATTCGGAAGAGAAAGTTAGTGATTGAAATTTCGTAAATCGATCTCGCCGCAAAGAAAACTGCCTTTGTTTTAGTGACTGCCACACCAACTCGTGTATGTGTTTCTCTTTTTTTTATTATGGTGATCATTTCTCCCTATGTAGGACAGCGTCAACAAAATATTTTTGCATTCAGAGAAGAAAATTGCTTATTGGAATTTCACAAGAAGATTCCTCCACAGAGAAAAACGCCTTTATTTTAATTATGTCCATCTCAAATCCTGTATCATTTCAGTGATACTCCCTCCCCTCTTTCGCCATAACACAAAACGTGCTGCCCTTCTTTGAAGTGTTTTGACGTACTCCATCAATCCTGTCTGGTAAGGATTCCACACCATGGAACAGTATTCTAAAAGAGGACGGAGAAGTGTAGTGTAGGCAGTCTCTTTAGTAGATCTGTTACATTTTCAAAGTGTCCTCCCAATAAAATGCAGTCATTGGTTAGCCTTTCCCCCAACATTTTTTTTTTTTTTGTGTTCCTTCCAATTTAAGTTGTTCGTAATTGTAATTCCTAGGTGATTAGATGAATTTATGGACTTTAGATTTGACTGATTTATCGTGTAACGAAAGTTTAACGGATTCCTTTCAGCACTCTTGTGGATGACCTCACGCTTTTCATTATTTAGGGTCAATTGCCAAATTTCGCACCATACATATCTTTTTGTAAATCATTTTCCAATTTGTTTTGACCTTCTGATGACCACTAGCCAGTAAACGACAGCGTCATCTGCAAACAGCATAAGACAGTTGCTCAGATTGTCTCCCAAACCAATTATATGGGTAAGGAGCAGCAAAGGGCCTATAACGCTGCCTTGGGAAATGCCAGAAAACATTTCTGTTTTGATTGGTGGATTTGGTACTCACGTGACACCTGGTGACCACTCAATGCCCTCCTGACTGACCCATTCTGCTGTTACTGCTTCTCTACTGGCAACACAATACTCCACACCTCGTTTTATACTACAGGCCCACTTCTTGTGATGTCTAGATGTTAGTTACACATTACATAGAGGGTCTGTATGTTGCTAATCAGCTAGTGCAATTTGCAACAGTTCTCACTGGAAGACACACAGGAGCTAGAATAACAGGTGTTGTATGCACAGGTTAACTTGGCAGCAATTCTTCCTAATTTCTGGCCGGCCGAAGTGGCCATGCGGTTAAAGGCGCTGCAGTCTGGAACCGCAAGACCACTACGGTCGCAGGTTCGAATCCTGCCTCGGGCATGGATGTTTGTGATGTCCTTAGGTTAGTTAGGTTTAACTAGTTCTAAGTTCTAGGGGACTAATGACCTCAGCAGTTGAGTCCCATAGTGCTCAGAGCCGGAGTCTTCCTAATTTCTTCAAATTTTTCCTGTTGATTGGCTACATAACGGTAAGATTCTTCTCAGGCAATGTGGGGAGTATTGCCTGCATTGCTGTAAATAATTGATTTGTGCTATACAAATTAACATTTAATAGCTTTTTTCAATTCTGATCCATTCATTCACGCACTGTGTTCCATAAGTTCATGAAGGAGAACCTATGGGAATGCATTTAGAAGCAGAAAGGAACATCTATATAGTATATTACTACCAAATTATTCCTAACATTGCCACGGAAAATGGAAAAATGGAAATGAGTGTTTGGCTTCATTGGCTGGGAGGCCCCTTACGGGGCATGTCTGGCCATCTTGGTGCAGGTCTTATTACATTCCATGCCAGATTGGGTGACCTGTGTGCCAGATGGGGATGAAATGATGATGAAGTCCCTGAGCAGAGAAAATCCCCGACCCAGTCGGGAATCGAACCCGGGCCCCTCAGGACAGCAGTCCGTCATGCTGGCCATTCAGCTAACAGGGCGGACAAGCATTGCCATAATCTACTCATACCACGATACTCCAAGTAGCCTCACATTCAAAAATCATTGCCAAGAAACAAAGCTAAAAGTATCTCAATCAAATGTAACCATATGGTTCCAGAGATCTTCAGACTCAAACATCTATTATGTATATATACAGACTGAAGTGACAAATGAAAATTTTCACTTAGGCTGGGATTTGAACTCTATTCTCCACTCACTCACTATGCAGATGCACTAGCCACTACACCATCCTGGAGTGGCTCTGCACAACTGCACAGATTACCCTAGCACGTCTCCCTCCACAATATAAACTCCCATTCGCACCTCAGCCCGACTTAGTATTCCCCCTAAACTTGAACAGCATTGCAGAGGTGCTCCACCTGTTTTGGAACAGTACCTCAGCTGCTGGGTTTCAGGCAGGATTCCCCATTTTGTTAGATGCTGAGGTGCTATTCCAATACAGTCAGAGAGCCTCTGCAGTGCTGTTCAGGTTTAGGGGGAATACTGAGTGGGCTAAGGCATGAATAGGAATTTGGAACGAGGAGGGAGGTGCAAAATAGAGGAAAATAGGAGCTACTTAGGAAAAGCCAGTGCCCTTCCTGTTTCACTTGTCAGCTGCTGGTATCACCTAACGCGTTATATTACCCATTTATGTGACTTCATTCATTTTAGAGACAGCTAATATGATTAGAATGAGCAAATACACTGCCTGACAAAAAAAGTGAAACACCCCGAAGGGGAGGAGGAAATGAAACTCCACGGGTTGGGAAGGTGTGTGACGTTATTGCAATGGACTGAGTTAAATTTACTGTACAAAGAACTTGGAAGTAGCAGCACACTTTTTAGTATGACATTGCACGCCCTCTGTCCTGGTGTATCAACTGATTCAGCTAGAGAGGGTGTCATAAAGCCACTGTATCCTCACCTGAGGCAAGCTGGCCCACAACTGTTGTAACTGATCCTGTATTCTGGCTCTAGGAGAGAGTTGACCTCCGAGCTGGTCCCACACATGTTCTATCAGTGACAGATCAGGGGATCTTGCTGGCCACAAGAGTAGCTTAACATCACACAGACAGAGAGAGAATGGATGAGGACTCAGTCATTATGCCATCACAGTTCCTGAAGTCATACTTGATGGATCTTCACATCATGACGCCAGGAGTAATACCAGTGTGCCTCTCCAAAACACTGAAAGTGTGGAATCTCTCCTCAGGTCGCCGCTGTACTCAGTGAGAATGGTTATGTGACCTAGTGCAGACTTGTGGTTAGTTGCTGAACACAGTCTGATGCTATTTGTCAACAGTCCATACTTCATAGTCACGGAACCATTCCAAATGTACCCATTTGTATTGTGGTCTTTCCGGCAACATATGCATAGGACAGTAATTCCCCAGTCTGGCTGCTGCTGTTCTCTGACCAACGGCACAGGATGACAAAGAATATTGGAGGGAGTGTATTACTTATTCTCAGATGTAAGCACAGATGTCAAAGGGTTACTACATTGAGATCACAAAAGCCATGGGACAGTGATATGCACATATACAGACGGCGGTGGTATTACACACACAAGGTATAAAAAGGAAGTGCATTGGCAGAGTTGTCACATGTACTCACACAATCCGTGTGAAAAGGTCTCCGACGTGATTCTGATCACACAAAGGGAATTAACAGACTCTGAACTCGGAATGGTAGATGGAGCTTGACACGTGGGACATTCCATTTCAGAAATCAAGAGGGAATTCAATATTCCGTGAGCCACAGTGTCAAGAGTGTGCTGAGAATACCAAATTTCAGGTATCACCTCTCACCACAGACAATGCAGTAACTGAAGGCCTTCACTTAATGACTGATAGCAGTGTTTGCATAGAGTTGTCAGTGCTAATAGACGAGCAATACTGTGTGAAATAACTACAGAAATCAATGTAAGACATAATGCGATGAAATTTGGCTTTTATGGGCTGTGGCAACTGGTGACTGATGAGAGTGCCTTTGCTAACAGCACGCCCTCGGCCACAGCATCTCTCCTGGGCTTGTGACCATATTGTTAGGAGCCTAGATGACTGGAAAACTGTAGCTAGGTCAGATGAGTCCCGTTTTCAGTTGGTGAGAGCTGAGAGTAGGGTTTGAGTGCAATGTAGACCCCATGAAGCCGTGGACCCAAGTTGTCAACAAGGCACTGTACAAGCTGTGGGTGGCTTCATAATAGTGTGGGCTGTGTTTACATGGAACGGACTGCGTCCTCTGGTCCAGTTTAAGCAATCATTGACTGGAAATGGTTAAGTTTGGCTACTTGCAGACCAACAACAATCGATTTTTTTTGTTTTATGACAATGTGCCATGCCACTGGCCACAGTTCTTCACAATTAGTTTGAAGAACATTCTGGACAATTCAAGTGAATGATTTGGCCAAGCAGATTGGCCAACATGAATCACATCAAACATTTATGGAACATAATCTAGAGGTCAGTTCGTGCACAAAATCCTGCATCAGCAACACTTTTCCAATTATGGACGGCTATGGAGAAAGCATGGCTCAGTATTTCTGCAGGGGACTTCCAACAACTTGTTGAGTCCATGCCACGTCAAGTTGGTGCACTACCCCAGGAAAAAGGTCGTCTGACATGATATGAGGAGATCTCTCATGACTTTTGCCACCTCTGTGTACGTTCTTAGTGCACAATACAGCAATCCTTTCTAGTGGTGGTCAGACATGGTCAACCTGATGCTGGATGATGAGTATGCCTGCCCTCACATTCCCGTACAGTCCATCAGACCATCTGAATGCCTGGCAAATCTTGATATTAAACAATTCAACCAACCAGGCCAATGGAGAGCCAGAATGAGTCCCTTTTCAAACTCTGTTAGGTGCTGATAATGCTATCTCATATGAGTACCCAGTATCTCCATGTACTTGACAGTGATGACTCAACATGTGTTGTTGTTCACACCTCTTATATACCCTAGCAGACCTCATAACAACACTAATGCCCTCTGAGCCACACTATCTGCCATAGGGAATTGTAAGACTAATCATATACAAATCTGTCAGTAGTATGTACATCTACGAAGTTACACTGACATGCAATAATTTGTCCTGAGGGCTTCACTCTTTTTGTAAGGCAGTGTATGTATATTGAGGTGTCGTTTTTGTGAAGATACATGAAATTAGTGTGTTATCTGACCAAGCTAGTAATTTTTGACCTTTGTAGTTGCTGCATCATGAGACTGGCTTCTGTAATTTTATTTTCTATAAATGGTATTACATACTTTTTCTGTGGCATTGGAAAGAGTTTTCAAAGAGGATTTCAACAACTTAATGCATGTGGAAATTGATTTAAATGTAACAAGATAACAGTGCCAGAAACTATTGTCCCAGCATGAGGAGAAGAGGCCTCAAACGTCTGCCCTACTGTACCGAATGTAAGCAAACATGTAGCACAGGTAGGGTTCATGTGTTTACCAGTCTTGAAACCCATAAGTCTGTGTTCTGCTGTTGTATCAATCAGGCAACCATGTCATGAACCTGTTCAGAGTTCTACAACACACATAACAGTCAATAAGGTGGATATGCCTTGTGTCAATGTATAATGTCAGTCAGCTGTTATAGCTGTGATAGGGCTGTATAGTGAAAGGTATACTTATTGTGCCAAACCCTCGTGGTCTACCTTTGCAAACATTATGCCTCAAGAATCTGGAAATGTGAAGAATAAATTAACTAACAGAAAAGAAGAACAACCGATGAAAGAAATACAAGTAACACACAATCCACTTGTCACTACAATGCAGCTTAAAGGTGTGAGGGCAATCAGCCAAAAGAGTGTTCTGCAAATACTACAGACCAATATATTTCTTCTTCTTTTACACATATCACTGCAAATTTTAAATTTATTTACAGATCTCTGAATAGTGTCTATGAAAACTGGAAAGTGATGTCATGTTCTATGCAAGACTTTTGGTTTTCAAATTAAGTATTGCTCATAAATCACAATCATATCAATCTTTGTAATATGTACTGCTGATAAGTTGAAAATCAATGCTGGCTGAGAGCAGCAGATAAATGATGACCTTGGTCTATCAATGAGTGGTGTGGGCTTTTTAAGAACTGCAGAATTGATCCCTTTTTTATTAATGGGAGTTCTTAACAGAAAATTTGGAGGTTGCTGGATTGGTCATTCAGGAAACTCAAAATGCCTCCATTCTTACCAGACTTGACACCTCTGGACTTTCAAGTGGAAAATTACAATAGGAGGTCTACAAGAAAACTAACAACTATAGAACACATGAATTGTCACATAAGAATGGCCTAAGTTCACATAAAATTCAGTGTGGAGTATTGTCTGTCTGGAATTGTTTTACAGCACGTATCACTTCTTTAGACCATTTTGAGCATTTGACGTGACGTAATAATAAACACATGAAGTGCACCTGAATTACATATTTGCTTATATAGTGTGATTCTAAGAGGACTTTACAGCTTCACTTAAATATAGAATTTATATATAAAAACAAAGATGAGGTGACTTACCGAACGAAAGCGCTGGCAGGTCGATAGACACACAAACAAACACAAACATACACACAAAATTCAAGCTTTCGCAACAAACTGTTGCCTCATCAGGAAAGAGGGAAGGAGAGGGGAAGACGAAAGGAAGTGGGTTTTAAGGGAGAGGGTAAGGAGTCATTCCAATCCCGGGAGCGGAAAGACTTACCTTAGGGGGAAAAAAGGACAGGTATACACTCGCACACACGCACATATCCATCCACACATACAGACACAAGCAGACATATTTATATAAAGCAGACATATTTATATAAATATAAATATGTCTGCTTGTGTCTGTATGTGTGGATGGATATGTGCGTGTGTGCGAGTGTATACCTGTCCTTTTTTCCCCCTAAGGTAAGTCTTTCCGCTCCCGGGATTGGAATGACTTCTTACCCTCTCCCTTAAAACCCACTTCCTTTCGTCTTCCCCTCTCCTTCCCTCTTTCCTGATGAGGCAACAGTTTGTTGCGAAAGCTTGAATTTTGTGTGTATGTTTGTGTTTGTTTGTGTGTCTATCGACCTGCCAGCGCTTTCGTTCGGTAAGTCACCTCATCTTTGTTTTTATATATAATTTTTCCCACGTGGAATGTTTCCTTCTATTATATAAATATAGAATTTTATTGAGATGACTTAGGCTTCTTGTTAAAGTGGCATTATGTAGCAAAATACTTCAAGTTTCATTCACTTATTATTGTAGTACTGAACTCCACTACTAGAAAATTGAAAATTATGTGGTTAAGGAGCCTTTTTGTAGCAAAAGCTTCATTTACTTTTTGTTGTAGTACCGGATTCAACCAGCATTAATGACAGAAAGTCAAAAATCAGACTGTGCAGGACCTGGATGTGCTTTTGCATGTTTTGGATGGAAGAAACAAATGAACAACAAGTAACCTCATAGTAGGTCTACAATTTACTCCTGACATCAAAATTTCATTTAAACTGGTCATAGCATTTGTCATAACAAATCTCCAGGTCGCCTATGAGTTTCTGAGGTTGTCATCGAGTAAGTGTGCGAGAGTTTTGTTCACAGTCCCAGGATATCAACACACTGTATGTCACAAGAACTTGGGAGTTTCTCAGTCAACCGTGTGGAGAATGTTTTAAAAAAAAAAAATCACCTGAAGTCATACAGACTGACATTGCAGAAGTGATGCCAGACATACTTAATTAAATGTGGCAAAAAATTGAATACAGATGAAACATTTGCTGTTGGGCCTATGACAGTTACATTCAGCCAAAGTGAAAGTGAATGTATAGCATGAAACTTACTGAATTTTGCTACATGATGCTGAATTTTGCTGTATGATGACACCTCTACTATATGTATAAGCCTTCTCAATAAAATTCTGTATGTAAATGAAGTTGTGAAGTCCTTTTAGAATCATCCTGTATTTGGTACAATATGGCAAAAATTTTTATGACATCTTCTTCTGATGGGGGAATGTGGTTCACAGCAGTATTGCCTTGTTACTATTTGATTAAGTTGTGGACATGTTGTGTCACTGAAGTCCTCTTTTAAATCTCATTCCAGCTCCACAGAAAATAGTTTATAGTTTCACTTGAAAACACAGTCATAATTCAGTAACCTATAAAAGTTAAAAATTGCTTGCATATGTCATGAAATCACCACATTGTCCATTATAACTTAGCGAAAATCACTCCTTCTGCATACATTTGGGGTGGCGTCTTTCAGCTGCATTGCCGTGTATGATATAAAAGTTAAAACCTGTCTGATATGAACATTAGTGTAGGCTGTAATTTAGATCCCTGAATCAAAATATTCTGCAGAATTATAAGAGCAGAGGCTAAGAAGGTAATTTTTAACAATATTTTTGAATATGTGTGGATTTCAAATTTCCTGCCTGTTGCCTACTGACAACCTATTATACGACTTTAAAGCTCTTCTTAAATATGGACAGGGACACACAGTCTGTCTGAAAATTGTTTTTACTTTTCGTATTGTGAAGGTGAATTTCATAGTTCAGCCTAAATTCACTCTTATTATTAATCACAAACACCATTATGGAGTAAGCAGATTGGCACAAAATTGCCCCTGAAGAAGGTTCTGCAAGATGTTTGGTCATCAACCTCACACAATATTCTTACTGAACATCACTGTAGCATAAATCGTTTTTTTGGCCTTAGCTGCTCTGCTCCAGAAAATTACACCATAGGACAGTATTGATAAAAGTATGCTAGCAATCCCACCAGCAGATCAACACAACAGAGAGATTTGTAAGTGCAAAGCAGACAGAAAAGAGATTTTTGCTTTTCTTATTTAGGTGCCTGTACCACCACAGTTTACTGATTTGTAAGCTACACAGCTGAAGGTCTAGACAGTCAAAGGCACTGGCCAGGTCACAGAAGATGCTAACAGGATAATTTTTCTTGTTGTATTCTAGCAGAATATTTTGCTCTGTAGAGCAACCTTTACAAAAGCCAAATTGAACAGCTCTTAAAAGATTATCGTTAGAAAGGCAGTTCAATGTTCTGTTATAAGCTACCTTCCCAAATGATTTTGGAATATACAATGGAGAAAGACATTTATAATTAGGAGTCACTTATGTCCACTTCTGTACATGTGCATTAGTACTGTATACTTCAATTTTCAGGAAAAACACCTTGCCCCATTGATTATGTACAAAGGTAACTCAAGGGGGGGTACTACCAAGTAAGCACTATACTTCAGAACTTTGGTTGAAATACCATAATAACCAGACAGCTTATTTATTTTCAGTTTTCTTATCTCTCTAACAAATGATCTGGCTAAATTGACATCTGGTGGTAGAATCTGTAATACCTGTCTAAGTAAGTCTAATGGTAGGAAGAAATCATCAAATTTGGTGGAAACTGATTTGAATTTAATACCATTTGACATTGCTACTGTTATCAGGCAGTAGAATAATATTTGACTTTCTGAGTTTTTACATTTCATGCTTAATAACACCCTAAATTATTTTTGCTTTGCTCATAGAATATTGAAAATTTTGTGCATTGTGTGTGGGTTTATTTTTTGATGAAACAATGGAGAATTTTGGAGGGTATCTTCATGTCTTGATTAAGCCCTCTGCATTAAATACCACTCTCTCTTCCTGACACAAGGTACTTTGAGTCCATATGGTAACACACCTTTTCACACAGTTTCCACCGTAACTTCCCCTGCACTGTTGGTAAGTAAAAGAATTAAATTTCCCACCTGCTGTGTGCCATTGGTAAACCTTCCACTTATTAGTAAATTGTCTCTGAACAGTCTGACTGGGGTAGCATTTGTGATTCTATGGAACAATATTTCCCCCTTAAGTAAACCTAATTGTTGGGGATGGAACAACAACAATATTATGAAATGGATACATTGCTACTCATCATATAGAGGAGACACTGAGTTACAGATAGGCACAAGGATAAGACTGCTACACATTTTAGCTTTCAGCCAAAAGGCCTTCTTCTGAAGAAGGAAACACAAACACACACACATACACACACACACACACACACACATGCATGCAAGCTGACGGAGCTGCACTGGAAGAAATGATTTCAGGGAGAGGAAATGTTAGGTGTTCTGTATGGTTGAAAGGTGTGGATATACACTGAGCTGACAAAGGTCATGGTATACCTCCTAATATCATGTTGGAGTCCTTTTCCCCATACTAGTGCAGCAGCTCATTGTGGCATATGTTCAGCAAGTCATTGGAGGTCCCCTGCACAAATATTGAGCCATATTGCCTCTATAGCCATCCATAATTACAAAGAGTTGCCGGTGCAGGATTTTGCACGAACAGACCTCTCAACTACGTTCCATAAATGTTCAAAGGGATTCATGTCAGTTGATGTGGGTGGCCAAATCATTTGCTCAACTTGTCCAGAATGTTCTTTGAACCAGTTGCGAACAATTGTGGTGTGGTGACATGGTGCATTGTCATCCACAAAACTTACATCATTGTTAGGGAACATGAAGTCCATAAATGGCTGCAAATGGTCTCCAAGTAACTAAACATAACCATTTCCAGTCAGTGTTCAGTTCAGTTGGACCAGGGAACCCAATCCATTCGATGTAAACACTGCCCACATCATTTAGGAACCACCGACAGCTTGCACAGTGCCTTGTTGACAATCTGGGTCCATGGCTTCAGGCAGTCTGCAACAGACTCAAACCCTACCATCTGCTCTAACCAACTGAAATCAGGACTCACCTGACCATGCCACGGTTTTCCAGTTGCCTGGGGTCCAACCGATACAGTCACGAGCCTAGGAGAGGCACTGCAGGCCATGTCGTGCTGTTCGCAAAGGCACTTGTATTGCTCATCTGCTGCCACAGATGATTAATTAAAACTTTTGCCATGCAGTCCTAGTGGATACTACACTGATTTCTGCAGTTATTTCATGCAGTGTTGCTTGTCTGTTAGCAAACTCTATGTAAACGCAGCTGCTCTCAGTCATAAAATGAGGCTGTCGGCTGGTGTGTTGTTTATGATGAGCAGTAATGCCTGAAACTTGGTATTCTCAGCACACTCTTGACACTGGGAATCTTGGGATATTGAATTCCTAACAATTTCTGAAATGGAATGTCTCGTGTGTAGCTCCAACTACCATTCCTCATTCAAAGCCGTTAATTCCCATCGTGTGGCCATCCCGTCAGAAACCTTTTCACATGAATCACATGAGTGCAAATGACAGCTGTGCTTATGCTCTTTGCTTTTATACCCTGTGTATGTGATACTAGTGCCATCTGTACATGTGCATATCACTATCCCATGACTTTTGTCACCTCAGTGTAAATACCAATTGTTAACTAATTTGTGGGAAACATCTCTGGAATGGATACAGGACTTAAAAAGAAGCAAAAAAGTTCATACATACATGTGGTCAATTTTTATTACACATTTTCTTAGTTACAGATGCAGGTCAAAGCCTCCTTACATTTATCTTAATTCCAATGGTACCAGTAAATAAACATATCCTTTTAGTATTGAGGCCACAATCAGTAGTGAAAGCTTATTCTATAGTTCTTATTGGACTAGTGTTTAATGTGTACTGAATATTCTTCCCCCATCAGTAATCAAACTGGCTATTTCTGAGGGGGGTGCCACTGAACAACCTCAACCACTGAATAACCTCAACTGGGGAGTGACGTGTTGTGTCTGTCTTCCAGTCGCAGGCATGACACATGCTCAGCCACATTCTTATTTGACTAGTGTGTGCTGTACATTTCTGGCTGAAACATATTGTAATCAGCATGAGGTAGACATGTACCTGATGTATGGATTAGCAAATTACAATGTGTCTGAAGCCAGATATTTGTATGATGAAAGATTTATTAACAGACATTTACCAAACAATTAGACCTTTCAAAGAATATATGAACATCTTGTGGAGACAGGCTCAATTCATTGTGGAAGACCAAATAATGTGATAACTCCTGATTTGGAAGATCAAATACTTCATCATATTTAGGACAATAATGGCAGCAGTGCCAGAGAAATAGCAGAAACTGAGAATGTGTCATGTGACTGTGTGTAAAGTGTCACAAGAACTCCTTCATCCCTACCATCTACAGAGAGTGCAAGGTCTTATGAAAAAGGTTTTCAATCCAGAAAAGCTTTTTATAGTTGGTTACTGGGAATGTGTGCTCAAGACAAACACTTTCTGCCTACTATATTATTCTCTGATAAAGCAAAGTTTATGAGGAATGGAGTGCAGAATTTTTGGAACATCCATGTATGGGCAGATGAAAATCCTTTTGCCGTTTAGGAAACAAGACATCCACAACAGTTTGGCATTAATGCATGGGCTGGCATAGCTGGAGACAGATTAATTGGATCTTTCATTTTCCATGGAACACTGATTGGAACATTATACAGTGGATTTTTAATGGAATATTTAAATATTTTGGTGGAAGATGTTACACTACACATGCAGCAGAACATGTGGTTCATGCATGATGGAGTAACACCCCAGTTTGCTCTGCAAGCAAGCACAATTTTAAATCAGCATTTTCCAAATAAATGGGTAGGTCGTGGGGCAGCAGTGCAGTGGCCTGATCTCAATGCAATGGATTTTTATTTTTGTGGACATTTAAAGGACTTTGTGTATTCAAGCCCTGCTATGGATGTTGACAATCTTCACCAGCGTGTTCAAGAAGTATTTCAGTAGATACAACAGACACCTGGGACATGGGAATGAGTAAGGCAATATGTGATGCTGTGTTTAGAAGCTTGTGTTGGAGCTAATGGTAGCCTTCTGAGCACTTCATTTAGCCATCAGAAGACAAGAAAAAAAATACATGTAGGACCAAGCTGGAAATTTGAAAATGGAAAGACAAAAATTAAGCTCACATGTAACAACAAAAAATTGTCTGAGAGCAAGAAAATAAAGAAAAGTGGTCGTATATATATATATATATATATATATATATATATATATATATATATATATATATAAAAACAAAGATGAGGTGACTTACCGAACAAAAGCGCTGGCAGGTCGATAGACACACAAACAAACACAAACACACACACAAAATTCAAGCTTTCGCAACAAACTGTTGCCTCATCAGGAAAGAGGGAAGGAGAGGGGAAGACGAAAGGAAGTGGGTTTTAAGGGAGAGGGTAAGGAGTCATTCCAATCCCGGGAGCGGAAAGACTTACCTTAGGGGGAAAAAAGGACAGGTATACACTCGCACACACGCACATATCCATCCACACATACAGACACAAACAGACATATTTAAATATGTCTGTTTGTGTCTGTATGTGTGGATGGATATGTGCGTGTGTGCGAGTGTATACCTGTCCTTTTTTCCCCCTAAGGTAAGTCTTTCCGCTCCCGGGATTGGAATGACTCCTTACCCTCTCCCTTAAAACCCACTTCCTTTCGTCTTCCCCTCTCCTTCCCTCTTTCCTGATGAGGCAACAGTTTGTTGCGAAAGCTTGAATTTTGTGTGTGTGTTTGTGTTTGTTTGTGTGTCTATCGACCTGCCAGCGCTTTTGTTCGGTAAGTCACCTCATCTTTGTTTTTATATATAATTTTTCCCACGTGGAATGTTTCCTTCCATTATATATATATATATATATATATATATATATATATATATATATATATATATATATGAACTTATTTGTTTCTTTTTAAATCAACTATTCATTCTCCAGAGGTTTTCCACGTATTAGTTAACACCCTGTATATGGGACCCTGGTGAACAGTAGCTTTGGAGATGAAGATAGGTGTTGGGATGCATTGTGGGAAACAGAAAAGAAGGTGGAGTTTTGTATGCGGACAGGTGCCATAGTACCAAGGAGAAGGGAATGGGAAAGGTTGTATCTTGATGTGCAGTGGGACAGGTGGTGAAGAGTTATAGTTGATAGGATGGATAAATTTTGAGGCAGCTTTCATTGTTTGGGATGGGGAGTTAGTTGAAGCTGCACTGGGACAGGGTATGGAGTGTGGACAAGTGTAGCAGTGGTAGGGTGTGTTGGTGTAGTTACATCAGCATATCATGATTGGTGATTAGTGGGGAAATAATAAGGGATATTGAAAACTAGTGTGTCGGTAGCGTACGAAAAGCAGACGTGTTCAATATCAGTGACAAGGAGTGGGAATTTGATGAGATGGTAGAGAATACATGTATGGAAAGGTAAACAGATGCAGAAAGCAAGAGTGAGTGCATGGCACTCAAGTATATATGGGAAGTGATAGAACTTGTGTGGAGCAAATATCAAGGCAACATTGATTTAGGAGAGGACAGGGTGGATCAAGATTTTGTAGGTGTCGAGTACAGTAGAGGGCTGCAGTCCTCTTGTTTGGGTGGTTAATAGTTTTTCTTTTGGATAGTTGGTGGGTGAGGTTTCCATGCTAGCTAGTGGTAGAGCATTAGTCCAAGATAATTTAGTGTTTTACTTAACTGAATAGGACAGTAATAAGTGGTTAGGTAAAAGTCATGGATATGGAAGTTACAGGGGTATCATCTTATAATTATTGTCTGTGCCTTGGAAATGTGTATCTTCAGAAGCCACTGATTACACAAGGAGGAGAACTGGTTAAGGTGGAGTTGGAAAATCATTGGGATTTCTCCAAGTGGCAAGTAGAGGACTAGGTCACCAGTGTCATCAGCATAATGAAGGATGTGGGCTGAAATGGGCATATCAGCAGCATAGAGGATATAAAGGAGAAGAGACAGGACAGAGCCCTGGGGTACACCTGCCCCAGGATAGAAGATATGAGAACTGGTGGTGTTAATAGTGACAAAGAATGGACAGTTAGGTAGGAAGGAACCAATTAGGCAAATGTAGTTAATTGGAAGTGCATATATCTGGAGTTTTAAGAGCTAATTTGTTTACTAGATATTCCACATGTTTGTTCCAATTTAAATTCTTGTCTAGCTATAATCTTAAACAATTCACAGAATCCACCTCTTCTAGATTTTGGTTTTTATGGTTTATTTTAATTTCTGGGATGCTGGCAATAATTATGCTTGCAAAATGTTATATACTGCAGTTGTTGTGTGTTATATCTACTTCAAACATTTAGTATATTACAGCTGATATGCTACTGTTTCATGTTACAATGAGCGTCTCAAAATCTGTTGAATGAATATAAACATTCTTGTATCAAAACAGATTTTAATTTGCCATATACTGTGTCCTTAGAGCTTTTGGTAATTTGTTAAACCAAATGAAACCACTGATGTAAGAGCTTCTGTCTATCAATTTTGATGTTATTTTTTTCTGGAAATAGTTAAATTTTGTCCTGGTGGTGCGATCATGTGCATCACTGCACTTGACACTTTACATTAATTGACTCATAGAAAATGTAACTTTTTTGAATATATACAGAGAGTATATTATGAGGTATTTGTGGTGCACTGACACTTCATGGCATAAATCTCTGAGGCCCTTCCCTTGAGTATGTCTTATGGCCCTTTTATGTAACAACAGTATTCTTTTTAAGAGTATGTCAGCTGCACAGCCCCGTACTTCAATCCCATAATTGAGAAAGGTGTAAATTGTTCCATAACATACTATTTTTAATGTCTGGTTGAGAATGATCTTTGTGAGCTGGTTAAGGAGATAGAAAGTACTACTAACTCCTCTGCATACAAATTCGATATGGTCTGTCTGCCGCAAATTATCATCAGTGTACACACTCAGAAATTTCCAGCTCCCTGTTTCTGTTACTAAGATGTCAGGTACGCTATTTACATTGTTGTGGTGAGAACTGTTGGTTTTAAATGGTAATTGAGATTTCATGATGTTCACATTGAGGTTCTGAGCTTGAAATAGATGTTTCGTTACTTCCTTTATGCTACTGGTAGCAAAAGGGTCCAGCACCTTACATTCTCTACCACAGAATAAGACTGAGGTGTCATCTGCATACTGGTAGCTTATTATATGGATGTTACAGGGTTGTGCAATGTTGCTAACATATTTGAGGAATAGAAGCGGACCAAGGACTGAGACCTGAGGTGTACCTTGTATTACTGTTTCAGTTGTTGACTGAAAGTTCATAATTTTATCATCTCTTTTGTATGATGATATGACTTCAGATTTTTTAGTAGTAATCTATCATTTACTATATCAATTGCTTTTGTGAGGTCTAAAAATATAATTGCCTGCAGTCTGCATCTGCATTTATACTCTGCAAACCACTGTGAAATGTATGACAAAGGGTACGTCCCATTGTACCAGTTATAAGGGTTTCTTGCTGTTCCAGTTACATATGGAGCACAGGAAGAATGATTGTTTGAATTCCTCTGTGCATGCAGTAATGATTCTAATCTTATCCTCATGATCCCTATGTGAGTGATACATAGTGGGTTGTACTATATTCATAGAGTAATCATTTGAAGCCAGTTCTTGAAATTTTGTGAACAGACTTTCTTAGAATACTTTATGTCTATTTTAAAGAGTCTTCCAGACCAGTTCCTTCAGTGTCTCTGTGACACTCTCTCATGGATCAAACAAACCTGTAAACATTCGTGCTGCCCTTCTCTGTATACATTCAGTATCCTCCATCAGTCCGATTTGGTGTGAATCTCACACACTTTAGCAATCTTATACAACCACTCACACAAGTGATTTGTAAGCAATCTCCTTTGTAGACTGACTGCATTCTCCCAGTATTCTACCAATAAACTGAATTCTACCACCTGCTTTACCCATGAATGAGCCTAAGTGATAATTCCATTTCATATCCCTACGAAGGATTACACCAAGGTATTTGTATCAATTGGCCGATTCCAATAGTGACTCATTGATATTATAGTCTTAGGACACTACATTTTTTTCAGTTCGTGAAGTGCATAATTTCTGGGGCACATCTTCTGGTCCAACAGGCCGTTTACTTCACGGAAGAACTGTGTGACTGCCGTTATTGTACTTCGCTCTTTTCTGAGAATCTACACGCAGTTTGAGTTTTGTTACAAATGCATGTGGCAGGGATAGGATAATAATATTGAAATGCAATATCTTACTGAAGGTAGGAATTAGCTATATTTGTCTACAGTCGGAGACATCTTCCTTCAGGTACTGGTTTCTCTATGCTCATTTTTTTGACGGTTGGATAAATGTTTTCTCTAAGGCTGCAGTTAATCAGGTAGGCAAGAGATTTTGAGATTCCTTTTAAGCACACCTCAGTAACTGCACTCGATATGACAGCCCATCCACATTAAATTTTTTTCTTTAGCATGTGCAGGGACATTATCTTCGATACTCCCTTCAGAGAAATCTAGACATATTTCAGTGACATTTCATATTGCTATGACATTTTCATCATTATTTAGTTTCTGAAGAACTTCAAAGTTCAAAAACAGACCATATCAGTTGATTGAGCTTTCCTGGCAGCATATTGTTCTGTAAATAGTATTTTGTGCTTTTCCAGGAAAATCAGATTGTTATACTGCTATGATTAGTATCAGAGCCACCATCAGTGTTCTGCACATTACAGCTAGTGATGAACAAACCAAGATCTACAAAGTCCATGATTCCAACGAGTTGTTGTTCTTGAGAAGCGATCCCAGTTCTCAGTTTTTAGTTCTCGCTTCTCAGAAGCCTAATTTTTTTTTCTACACCATTTTACTTGCTTCTCAAAATCAGTGCACTTGCCATGCAAACTAATCCTGTCTGAATGCCACAAAATGGTTCCAATGGCTCTAAGCACTGTGGGGCTTAACATATGAGGTCATCAGTCCCCTAGACCTAGAACTACTTAAACCTAACTAACCTAAGGACATCACACACATCCATGCCTGAGGCAAGATTCGAACCTGTGACCTAGCAGCAGCGCAGTTCTGGACTGAAGCTCATAGAACCGCTCAGCCACAGCGGCCAGTGGTGAATGCCACAGTTTTGCATCTTGACTATAACTAGTGCTGTATCAAGTGAAACTTAAGTGGCAATTATTAGCACAAAACAAAAACAGTGTTCAGATTATTGGTAAACTATGCTCGTTCTCTTGTGTTTCATTTCCCTCCACAGTAAATGCATCTTCACAGGTACTATACATGAACAAAGGTGAATTACCTGTGAATGCTCATTTGCTCGGGTATAAAGAAGGCTTAACTGAAATTATGCTACATACATGATGCGTAATTTCACAGTGGTGTGCAGATTAAAATGAATGTATGGAAGTATATTGCCAAGTGGCTTTGGAAGAGTTTGTGCGATAGTAACGAGACTACTTATTATTCCCACAAACTAAGCTGACACCCAGCGTTATGGCTCATGGGAGTGACTTGAATGGCATTTCCCATTTACACTCACTCTATCAGCCATCGCACCAAGTGTCAACTTGGTTTTAGGGAATAGTACTATCTCAGCAAAAGCAAAAGACCTAAACACTATTTTTTTAGGAGGGGGCGGGGGGTGGGGGGGGGGGGGGTGGGGGGGGGGTTATGGATGGCAATGAGATTCTGGTGCATGGATAATGTGTGTCTGCTAATTTTTGTAGTTTCATCCGTTCTACCGCTAGATGGCTGTCATGGTAGACCAATACCATTTGCGGCAGATCATCGTGTAATACCCACTTTACACATGTCAAAAACGACTGATAATAGTGCCAAAACATTTCTGGGGTCTGTAGGCTGATTTATGGTTTTCATTACTTTAGTCGAATAAAACATTCTGAAAATTCTTAGAAACGAACAGAACTCTTTGGCATCGTCAACAAGGACTTGAAACGGAACACATTTTTTACCCAATTCTTTTCTGAGGCATCAGTCACCGTCCTATTATACATACAAACATAGCTGAATACACATTTAATCAACTAGAAATAACTTCCAACCGAAACCAATCAAGCATCATTTTGTACCAGATATATGTTGAGCTTGGAGGACGATGCGTTGGCTGTAGCAGCCTTTTTGCTTATATTACAAAGAAAAACAAAGGGGAACCGGTGCATAACTCAACAGATATTGGTTTGCAGACATACTATTATTGGAATTTTCCTTCTAGTTTTGACTGATACCCACAGGCGACAACTCCATGGGACCTGAGGGAGTCTGAGCCCCCTCATAAATTCGTTTGGAGGGAGGGGGGGGGGCAGAGCCCCTCAGCCCCCCCCCCCCCCCCCCCCCAATAATTTAAGAAAATTATTAGTTACATTATGCTTTGTAAAATCACGGAATTATGTTGGTATTTTTTATTTTCCTTGTTTGACGATAGTTACCTTTTAAAATACATTCAGTAATGAGTTAAAACCAATAATTAATATGGTAGTAAGCAGGTTACCTGAAAATGAGTGGTGTGAATCATGTTAGAGTTACGGTGCTGCAAACACACTTAGAATTTGTCCTGGTGTGCGGAACTTCAGGTAATGTTTGGTGCCGGTGTCCAGCACTGCCACCATGGCGACATCAAAGGGACTGGAGCAGAAGTGCCTGGAACCCACCGCCTAGCTTTGCCTTGACGCTTCGAGACATTACGATGCTGCGGCTATATAAAGCCCACTCTGCTGTTGCAGTCATTCAGAGTGGATAGTCTCGTTCAGTGCATGCTGCAGACGTGTTTACTGTTCCAACTTTAGTGTCTAGTGTACTATTTTATATGAGTATATTTTATTCGTTTACTTTAGTCTCTTAGTGTATTGTGAATTAAGTTTGCAATGGTTAATTTGTTACCAAAAAGGTGCGCTTGGAAGCTGATGATACTGCAAGTCAACCTCCAGCAATTATTGTGTCATCAATTGCTCCATCGTCTTTAGGCGAGAACTGTTGACAGCTGAAACCTGGACAATCTGGTAAGGAAAGATCATTTCAGAAGTCTTGGTTGATCAAATATACACGGCTAGAATATGAAGCATCTACCGAAAAAGTTTTTTGCAAAACCTACAAAGAGGCAGATGCTAATAATCTATTACAATTTTCTTCAAAAAAAAGAAGAACCATATACTTCTGTAGGGTTTTCTAGCTCGAAATAGGCTCTGGAAAATTTCTGTCTTCATGAAAATATGTTTATGCATAAAGAAAGTGTTCTGAAACTAAATTCTATCACTAACCAAAGTGTGGCCTCCCGATTGAATGAACGTTAGATAATGATATGAAGAAAGGCCGTTTAGCTCTTGAGACAATTTTTACTACCGTGCAATTTCTGTGCCGACAAGGTCTAGCAATTAGAGGGCACAAAGGTGTAAACTCAATTATTTTTCAGTTGTTGGAACTCCGAAAGAATGACATACCTGAGTTTGGGGTATAAGTGGATGTCCCACAATGTTCAAAACGAGATCATTGATTTACTAGGAAAATCTGTGTTGAGAAAAGTATTGGCTTCAATCAAGAAGACTGAACGTTTTTCTGTTATTGTTGATGAAGCAAATGATTCTTCCATCCACGAACAAGTGTCATTTTGTATTCGTACTGTCGATGATTCCTTAACCATCAACAAAGATTTTGTTGGCTTATACGAGACCCCCAACACTGAATCACAAACTCTGTTTAGTATTTTAAAATACGTTTTTGCTCGTCTTGATTTGTCAATGGATAACTTAAGGGGACAGTGTTATGATGGTGCCTCAAATATGAGAGGTAAGTTCAAAGGACTAAAAAAGTTAGTTTTGGATATATAACCAAAAGCACGTTATGTGCACTGCACTGGTCACAGTTTAGATTTTGCAGTTGTAGATGGTCTCCTCCATCTTGTGTCTATGAGGGATGTTATGGCTTTAGACGAGGACTTAATAAACACCGCAAGGGAATCCAACAAAAGGATGGTACTTTTCAGAAGCATAAGCTGTGAGAGCGCCAATGACCAAGTTGGTCTACGACCCCTTTGCATGACTCGATGGACTATGAGAGCTTCTAGTATCTTGAGAATACTGAAAAACTTTGAAGAACTTCTAGAGGTTTTTGAAACATTTTCTGCAGAGGACAAAACAGAGGCAAGGTACAAATGTGCAGGCTGTCTTAAGTCAATGTTACAATTCAAAACTTATTTACGTCTTTATTGCCATGCAATGAAGCCAGTAGAGGATATCAATGAAAAAAATTCAGTGCCCTCATCTAATCTGGCTGCTGTTGCTGATCTGGAAAAAAACATATGAGGGCTTGATTTGTATATTGAATGTAAGGCGTGGTAGTTTTGAACACTTTTGCGAATTGTGTTTAAAAGAAAAACCTTCACAAGTTGATGATCCTTTGTGTTGTGACTTGGCAAGACAGCCAAGCCACTAGGAGGTGAAGCCGAAAGGCACGCGTTTAAGCTCACGCAGGCTGGCGTGAGGTCTGGAACAGTTAAAGGATTTGAGTCTAACAAATAAAGTATGTAGCTGTTGGAATACTTAACTTTAATCCATAATTGGTGAACATCGGTCTGACGGTACAAGCATCACAAGATAAATAGCAAATGATAATGGCGCCTTGCTAGGTCGTAGCAAATATGTAGCTGAAGGCTATGCTAACTATCGTCTCGGCAAATGAGAGCGTAATTTGTCAGTGAACCATCGCTAGCAAAGTCGGCTGTACAACTGGGGCGAGTGCTTGGAAGTCTCTCTAGACCTGCCGTGTGGAGGTGCTCGGTCTGCAATCACTGACAGTGGCGACACGCGGGTCCGACGTATACTAACGGACCGCGGCCGATTTAAAGGCTACCACCTAGCAAGTGTGGTGTCTGGCGGTGACAGCACATTCCTCCCCCGCAAATCGGCGTACGGTTGTGTTATAAGGCTTCCTCCCACCGTGGGGAGGACCCCATGTTGACGTATGCGACGAGGTGGGGAGCCTAACAACAGGCGAGGCTGTGCCACCCGCACCCTGCCATTCGGTCCGAGGGGAGCTAGGAAACGCCTGAAAACCTAGTCCAGGGTGCACACCAACATGCGGTGTATGCACCCGTAAAGAGACAGGAGGGGCCGAAGGGTCGACCTCCGTTGGGTCGTGGCACCCGACGGGCGAAGACGCCATGTGGTCCAGAGCGGGCAAGAGTTCCATGTCGGAGGTCAGCTGGTCCTGGGAAGCGATCGGCGGCGCGTGACCCAGGGAGGCGCCCGGTGGTTACAGCGACGCGTCCACTGTGGGAGTCGCCGACGGGAGAACAGGCGGCGGCGGCGCGTCGCCATGGGGCAATATGGAAGGCAGCGTCGGGAACACCTGGGGCTGAGGCGAGCCAGTAGATGGGTCCCCAGGGCGCTGACCGGACGGCACCGTCACTGAAAGCAGATGGGGAGCGGCAGAACCCGTGCGACGACAGAGGCGCAACTGATTGAGATGCCGACGCACCTCACCAGAGGCCCCCAAGACCAGATACATAGCGCGGCCGAGGCAGCGAAGAATGCGCCCTTCGAGCCAACACCGTGAACCTCGATAGTTGCGGTAGTAGACAACGTCGCCTGGAGCAAAAGCAGGCGTCTGCCGCTGCACAGGAACCTGATGCGGCAGATGTAGCAAAGACATCAAGGTTTGATGAGGGCGACCGTGGAGCAACTCAGCCGGCGAGCGGCCATCTCGGGGCTGAGAGCGATACGAGGACAAAAAGAGCAATAACGCGTCCCCCCGAGAATGCGACTCTTTCAACTTCAACATCTGTGACTTGAAAGTCCTGACCAATCGCTCAGCGGCACCGCTTGACTGAGGCGAAAACGGCGCGGATGTCAGATGTTGAATACCATTGGCCTTGCAGAATGACTGAAATTCTGCGGACATGAATTGTGGGCCATTGTCGGAAACAATAGTCTGTGGAAGACCTTCAATACAAAAGATAGCGGATAACGCTTGGATGGTGGCAGAAGACATCGTGGAAGACATCCGGACAACAAAAGGAAAATTACTGAATGAATCGACCAGAACCAACCATCGAGCATTCCAGAATGGACCAGCAAAATCGATGTGTAAGCGTTGCCAAGGGGAAGTGGCTTTTGGCCATGCAAAGAATTTCCGCGGTGGTGCGGATTGTTGTTCGGCACACGCCATGCAAGAAGAGCACATATTCGTAATCGCGGCATCGATTCCGAACCAAGTACAGTGTTGACGAGCAAGTTGTTTCGTTCTCACTATACCCCAATGTCCTTGGTGGAGAAGCCGTAAGACAGAGGACTGTAACGAACGTGGAACCACGACCCTGGACTGATCATTATCAGAACATAACAACAAAACACCACGTCGTACAAAAAGTCTCTCCTTGTGAGCAAAAAATCGGCGAACCAACGGATCCTCGATCCGTGACTTTGACAAGGGCCACTGCGTAGCAACAAAACGCAAAACGGTAGCAAGGACAGGGTCAGCAGCTGTGACTGTAGCTACACGACGAAAATCAATCGGAAACGATTCGACCACGTCATCGGTTTCCGCATCAATGAACATCCAAGCAAGTTCGGAGGAATTGAATGCTCTATCCTCGGCAACGGGCAAACGGGACAACGCATCAGTGTTTCTGTGCTGAGCAGTGGACCGATACAAGATATCGTAGCGGTACTGCGAGAGGAAAATAGACCAGCGAATGAATTTCTGCGCTGTACGTGGAGGTACAGGCTTGTACGGATGAAAAAGCGATGTCAAACGTTTGTAGTCTGTGCTTATGGTAAAGTGACGACCATACAAGAAGTCATGAAACTTTGTAACACCAAATACGAGAGGCAATGCTTCTTTCTCGATCTGTGAATAATTTCTTTGTGCAGACGAGAGCAATTTGGACGCAAAGGCAATAGGGCGATCGTGCGAACCATCTTTGTGCGCAAGCACAGCACCGATCCCGAAATCCGATGCATCCACCATCAACAAAAGGGGTTTCTGGGGATCGAATGGCGTAAGGCAAGTATTGGAAAGCAACGCCGATTTCAACTGGCGAAAGGCGCGTTCGCATTCCGTCGTCCAGACGAACGGAACACCTTGACGGCGTAAGCGATGAAGCGGAGCTGAAATGGAAGAGGCGTGGCGCAGATATTTATGGTAGTAATATATTTTTCCCAGCACACTCTGTAGCTGCTTCAAATTCTGCGGCGAAGGCAAGTCATGTATGGCACGGAGGTGCTCTGGACTGGGATGTATTCCTTGGGCATTGAGTACATGGCCTAGATAGGGTAAGTCCCAAGCAAAAAACACACATTTGTCCTTCCGCTAGCGAAGACCATTTTGTCGCAAGACCTGAAATAATGTTCTGAGATTGGCGAAATGCTCTTCTTCCGTCTTTCTGGAGATCACAATATCGTCCAGATAGTTTGCTGCAGTAGGGACCGACGCACAAACAGTTTGTAAATATTGCTGAAACAATGCAGGGGTGGATGCACACCCGAATGGCAGTCGTTTGAATCGGTACAAACCAAGATGCATGTTAACCACCAAAACGTGCTGGGATTCTTCGTCCACCGGTATTTGCAAGTACGCATCTGCTAGGTCCAACTTCGAAAAATATTTACCCGGGCACAGTTTGTCAAAAAGATCTTCCGGGCGGGGTAAAGGAAAAGTTGCAGTCACTAGTTGTGGATTCACTGTTGCCTTGAAGTCCACACAAAGTCTCAATTTTCCAGAAGGTTTTTGCAAAATTACTAAGGATGATGCCCAGAGAGAAGCCTGCACACGTTCAATTACACCTTGTGATTCCAAATCGTTTAATGTTCTGGCGACCTCATCACGCAATGTGTGGGGAACATTGCGTGCTCCGAAAAATTTCGGTTGCGCGTTTACTTTCAGTTCCAAATGTGCTTCATAGTTCTTAGCGCAACCAAGGCCCGGTGCAAAAATGTCTTCAAATTCTTCACATAGACGAGAAACACTGGCTGAAGGCACAGTCTGGTTCACTGATAGGACCTGATTTACTATAGACAAGTTAAACAACTGAAACAAATCCAAACCAAACAAGTTCACTGCAGAAGAAGAACGAAGGACGTACAATGACACAAGTTTTGTTTGTCCCTTGTATGTTGCAAGAAGGCTGCACTGTCCTAACACAGGGAGCCCGTGACCTGAATATGTAGTTAGCTTAACATTTGCGGCACGCAACAGAGGTGTGCCCAGCTGTTTGTACGTGTCGTGATTGATCAGTGAAACGGCAGCTCCGGTATCGAGCTGGAATGCTATCACTTTGCCGTTTATGTCCAAATCTACAAAAAGTTTATTGTCCTGCTGACGACAAGAGCGACTGTCTCGTGCAACGTGAACTGACACTGGTACAGAATCACTTGCGACTTGACGTGATTTCCGGCGATGTCGACACACACTGTTGGTGGGACGAACACAGTCACTGTTAGAGAGAGTAGCACTGGGCGGAGTGGCATGAACTACACGAATTTCCATGGGCGACGGTTCACGAGCCTGAATATCCTTGGTTCGATTCCGATTCCGGCGCGAAGCAAAGGGCCTGGAATGGTTGTGAGCGTCCAATCGGAGCTTTTTCTGGCAAACACTTTGAACATGTCCTTTTTTATTACAGAAAAAGCAAATAGCCTGGTGTGACGGGCAATTCTCACGCGAATGTCTAGTAGCACACCGCGGGCATGATTTGAGCACTGCATTTGCTTGCTGGCGCGGCACACGTGGCGGAGAGCTTGGCGGCAGCTGCGCGGACGGGCGCCAGGGCTGTTTACTGTTCCGTGTAGCTCGCCCGGCGGGCCGGTTAACCTGACACATGGGTGGCGAGGTTTCAAATGATTCCTGTGCAAAGTCAAGTGTGTCTTGCCGATCCAATATGTCCATCACTTGTTGAAGGGAGGGATTGACTAGTTTTAAAATCTGTTCCCGTATACGAACATCAGAAACGTTATGTGCAATTGCATCACGTACCACAGTATCTGAGTAAGAGAGTCCGCATTCACACTCAAAAGCACAATCCCTAGTAAGGCCTTGCAAAGTTGCAACCCACTCCCGATTAGTTTGACCGGCCGTACGTTTTGTACGAAAGAATGTACACCATTTGGCAACTACATTGACTGATTCTTTGAAATATGCATCTAATGCAGACAAAATTTCGTCATAGGACAGAGTTGCTACATCGTGTCGGGGAAATAATTTCACTATCACACGGTACATCTGGACGCCTACGGCGGAAAGGAGAAAAGGCTGCCGCTCATTACCTTGAATTCTGTTGGCGGCGAGATGGAATCCAAATTGGCGTGACCACTCCGTCCAGCTTTCCAGTGCCGCATCAAAAGGACTAAAAGGTGGTGCAACTGTGTGTTGTGGCTGCGTGAGCGGTGAAGCGGCGCCTGCCGCATCGTTTTGCATTGCACGTTGACCCTGGACGAGCTGTCCAAGTGCATCCAATGAGGCCTGCGTCTGTTGATTCTGCAAGCGATAAAATTCGGACAGTACATCTGGAGATTGTGGCGAAGCCATGACACAAGTAATTTAGGCAAGATCAAAACGAATGCAAAATCCTCATCGTCATTTGTTGTGACTTGGCAAGACAGCCAAGCCACTAGGAGGTGAAGCTGAAAGGCACACGTTTAAGCTCACGCAGGCTGGCGTGAGGTCTGGAACAGTTAAAGGATTTGAGTCTAGCAAATAAAGTATGTAGCTGTTGGAACACTTAACTTTAATCCATAATTGGTGAACATCGGTCTGATGATACATGCATCACAAGATAAATAGCAAATGATAATGGCGCCTTGCTAGGTCGTAGCAAATACGTAGCTGAAGGCTATGCTAACTATCGTCTCGGCAAATGAGAGCGTAATTTGTCAGTGAACCATCGCTAGCAAAGTCGGCTGTACAACTGGGGTGAGTGCTTGGAAGTCTCTCTAGACCTGCCGTGTGGCGGCGCTCGGTCTGCAATCACTGACAGTGGCGACACTCGGGTCCAACGTATACTAACGGACCGCGGCCGATTTAAAGGCTACCACCTAGAAAGTGTGGTGTCTGGCGGTGACACCACACTTTGCTTCCTCGGAATCGAGGTACGCCAAAGAAGAATGAAAACAAAGAAGCCAGCACACCACACACTTTCAAAATCCCAAAAAATACTACAAAGCTATTTACATTGAAGTTTGTGAAATGGTGCAATCTTGCATTACTGAGCGGTTTGCTTCAACTGGACTCACACAGGTCACTGCAGTTGAACAAGAGTGCTTCTTTTAGTAAACAGGGGTGAAACAAATTTGGAAAAATCAACTGAGTTTTTCAAAAATGACTCAGACATTGAGAGATTGTGCTTACACTTGAATATGTTAGCCGATATCACTAATAAAAAACAACTGGTCTTAAAAAACATTACATAAAAGCCTGCAGTTGGAGAAATGTTATGTGAAGTAGTGATGTATTAAGCTTCTCCAAGTAGTTCCAATCACAACAGCAACAGCAAAATGGTCATTTAGCACCCTCAGATGTCTGAAGTCATATCTCCAATCAGCAATGGGACAGAAGTGATTGAACAACTTGGGTGTTCTTCATCCCCACCGAGATGTTTTGGATGAATTGGATATCCGACCAGTCATCCATGACTTCATATTCAGTAATCCAGTCAGACGGTCGACATTTGCACCTTTCTTAAGACACTCGAGCCCTAATAATGGTATTTTAGTCAATATTAAAATTCTTTATAAAATAGAGAATTAAATACATACATTTGTTAAATTTTCAATTTCGAAATATTAGTACTAGTTTAGTACTGTATTACTATGTTACTGCATTAGTTATTTTTAAATACTTAAATATTGTTAGGGTGTAAGACCCAATTAAAATCCGCTATTTACACACTTTTTGACTGAAATATTAGGCATGCTGTATTAACTGAATTAAAGCATTAACTCTGAGATATTGTTTTTATTTAATGAACCCTGAGCCTTATTCAAAGTAAGCTTAAATTAGCTATTTCACTTATTAAACAAAGTGCTATTAATATGTTTCAACAATATTTTGTGTTTTATTCGTTTTTATTTATTTATTTGTTTTGATCATCTGAATCATACATTGTACAGAAATGCGCATCATGATATAGGACATGTCATTTGATACATATTAGGCATTTATAAGGAGAGGTACATGTCTATGAATCAATAAAATGATTACATGTTTATATCATATGTGTAATGTACTTAGGTCTTATATTTATTCTGCACCAGAATTTAGCATTTATACCAATAAAACTTACATTCAGTTATTTTACATATGGTCAATAGTTTGGGATCAATTATGTCTATGAATCTATAAAATGACTACATATTTATATCACATGTGTACTGTACTTAGGTCTTATATTTATTCTGTACCAGACTTTAGCATTTATACCAATAAAAGTTACATTCAGTTATGTTACATAAGTTCAATAGTTTGGGATCCATTATCTGATGTTTTTGTTGAGCAGTTCCTTATAGCAGGTTGTTTTTGAGGAATTCCGGTATGCTGTAGAGGCAGTGTTTAATTAGGAGTGACCACATTTTACTTTAAAACCCTTAACTTGTGTAATGTTCTTCACTGCTATTGGGAGATGGTTGTAGAGTTTTATTCCCATATATTTGACACCTTTGCTGATTAGTTTTGTAGAATGGGGAATCACTAGTAGAGAGTTCTTTGACCTTGTATCATCATGGTGTCAGTTTGAGTTTATGTCTAAGTTGCTAATACTTTTCTTAGTGAAACATAATAGGTCCAGTATGTACTGACATGGGAGGGGTAATATGTTCAGGTTCTGGAACAGTGCTTTACAAGATTCCTCCTTCTGTTTGAATAATATTATTCTAACTACTTTTTTTTTTTTTGGAGTTTAAACAGCCTCACTGCTTCTGCACTGTGGCCCCAAAACATAATTCTGTAGCTTAATATAGAGTGGAAAAGAGCATAGTACATTGATGTGAGGGTGCTATTATTAACAATATTCCTTGTTTGTCTAATCATGAAACATACTTTACTTCCCGCGTCCGGCCATCCTGATTTAGGTTTTCCGTGATTTCCCTAAATCACTCCAGGCAAATGCCGGGATGGTTCCTCTGAAAGGGCACGGCCGACTTCCTTCCCCATCCTTCCCTAATCCAATGAGACTGATGACCACGCTGTCTGGTCTCCTTCCCCAAAACCAACCAACCATACATTACTCAGAATGAGATTTTTGCTCTGCAGCGGAGTGTGCACTGATATGAAACTTCATGGTAGATTAAAACTGTGTGCCGGAACGAGACTCCGCAGTATCCTTTCTTTCAGGAGTGCTAGTTCTGCAGGGTTTGTAGGAAAGCTTCTGTAAAGTTTGGAAGGTAGGAGACGAGATACTGGCAGAAGTGAAGCTGCGAGGACGGGGTGTGAGTCGTGCTTGGGTAGCTCAGTTGGTAGAGCACTTGCCCGCTAAAGGCAAAGGTCCCGAGTTCGAGTCTCAGTCTGGCACACAGTTTCAATCTGCCAGGAAGTTTCATACTTTACTCAGTTTGGTGCAGGTTATATCAATATGGCTTTTCCCTGTAAGTGTGTCAGTAATGGTAACCCTGCCTGCCCTGATGGCTGTGCGGTCTAATGCACGGCTTTCCAGGTGGGAAGGAGCGCTGGTCCCCGGCACGAATCCGCCTGGCGGATTTGTGTCAAGGTCCAGTGAGCCGGCCAGTCTGTGGATGGTTTTTAGGTGGTTTTTGTTGTGGCGTAGCAAGACAGCCATGCCACGGAAGTAGCCGGAAGGCACGCGTTTAGCTCACGCAGGCAAGAGATAGGTCTGTAACAGGATACGTAATGAATGCTATAAAGAAAAGTATGTAGCTGCTGGAATACTTAACTTTAATCCATCCTTGTGGTACATCGCTATTGACGATATAAGCGAGACTCCATAGATACATGCAATGTTACTAATGGCGCCTTGCTAGGTCGTAGCCATTGACTTAGCTGAAGGCTATTCTAACTATCTGCTCTGCAAATGAGTGAGGCTTTGTCAGTGTGCATCGCTAGCTACGTCGTCCGTATAACTGGGGCGAGTGCTAGTACGTCTCTCTAGACCTGCCGTGTGGTGGCGCTCGGTCTGCTATCATTGAAAGTGGTGACACGCGGGTCCGACATGTACTAATGGACCGCGGCCGATTTAAAGCTACCACCTAGCAAGTGTGGTGTCTGGCGGTGACACCACAGTTTTCCATCTGCCTCGGCAAATGCAGGCTGGTTCCCCTTATTCCGCCTCAGCTACACTATGTCTGTGATTGCTGCGCAAACAAGTTCTCCATGTACGCGTACACTACGATTACTTTACCACGCAACCATAGGGGTTACACTCATCTGATGTGAGACATTCCCTGTGGGGGGGAGGGGCGCCCAAGGAGGGCCAAACCGCACAATAACGCTGAGTTCAGTGTGGGGCAGCGGAGGGGTGAAGTGGACTTCGGTAGTCATTGTGGGGTTGTGGACCTCTGCGGCTGTGGCGGGGACGGAGCCTCTCTGTCATTTCTAGGTCCCCGGTTAACATAATATGACATAACACAATGGTAACCCCCCCAAAATTTAGTTTCCTTTACATAGTTGATTTTATCATCACTCAGTGATATATTTGGTACTGGTGGGTTTTTATTTTGGACTGTATAGAAAGTAATACCAGCTGTCTTTTTTATATTTAGGAGTAGTCTGTTTGAATTAAGCCATGAGTTTAGTTGTGCTGTGCTCCTGTTTATTGCACCTTGAAGATGTTCATTTGAGTCGGATATCATAGTTGTGGTATCATAAGCAAAGAGGAAGGTTCTGTTATTGTGTAAATTTAAGGGGAGGTCATTTACATAAAGTAAGAATAATAAGGGTCCCAACACTGAGCCTTGGGGAACTCCACATTCTGTGATTTGGGTAGATGACTGTACTGTATTAGCAATTCCTGGTCGATTGGTTACATTCATTTGGAGATACTGATTTCTGTCTTTGAGGTAGCTTTTAAACCAGTCATGGCCAGTGCCCTCATTCCATAGGAATAAATTTTTTGGAGCATTATATTGTGATTGACCATATCAAATGCATTTCTTAGGTCAAGAAAAATGCCTATGGCTGGAAACTTCTTGTCTACTAGTGTTAAGGCGTAATGTAGGAGTTTCTGTATTGCATCAGTTGTGGTTTTTCCTCCTTGGAAACCAAACTGAGCAGGTGATACGGCATATCTTTTTTTCAGAAATGAATTTAGTCTGTCTGCCATAGTGTATTCAAATATTTTGCTGGATACTGAGAGTACTGCTATTAGCCTGTAATTGCTGATATCATCTTTACTGCCTTTTTTATTAATGGGTATGATTTTTGCAGTCTTGAGTTTATTAGGAAATATGTCATTGAGGAATGAAGAGTTTATTATATGGGACAGTGTTTACTTACGAGATTGCTGCAGTTATGGAGAAGAAAGTAGGGGATCTCATCTTGTCCTGAAAAGGACTTTTTCCTTGATTTTTGTACGAATAATTTTTTTCTATTTCTGCTTCTGTTATTAGTAATAATAACAGCGTGTAATGATGGTTTGGCCCACCCGGTTGGCCGTGCGGTGTAACGCACCGCTTTCCGGGCAGGAAGGAACGCCTGGTCCCCGGCACAAAACCGCACGGAGGATTTGTGTTGAGGTCTGGTGAACCGGCCAGTCTGTGGATGGTTTTTAGGTGGTTTTCCATCTGCCTCGGCAAATGCTGGCTGGTTCCCCTTATTATGCCTCAGTTACACTATGTCGGCGATTGCTGCGCAAACAAGTTATCCACATACGCGTGCACCACCATTACTCTATCACGCAAAGATAGTGGTTACACTTGTCTGGTGTGAGTCGTTCCCTGGGGGCGGGGGTATCCACTGGGGGCCAAACCGCACAATAACCCTGTGTTCGGTATGGGGCGGCGGAGGGTTGAAGTGGACTGCAGTAGTCGTCGTGGGGTTGTGGACAACTGGGGCTGCGGCGGGGACGGAGCCTCTCCATCGTTTCTAGGTCCCCGGTTAACTACAATACAATGATGGTTTAGTATTTATTTAAATATAATTTTAGTCTTTTCAGAAGTATATATTCACCGCTCTGTAATAGTATGATTATTGCTGTAAATTAAATTAGTTTTTTACGAAAATACCGAGCGTGTTTATGTTTAGTTTCTTTCTTCAAAGCCAAAAATTGTGTCATTCTTGTTGAGTTTCCCGGAGTGTCGAGTTATCGAGAGTCCAGTTTTCAAGGTTCTAATGTTGATCATATGTCTCTAAAATGCTTAAAAATCTTTAAAGCTCACTATTTTTCATCTAAAAATTAGAAAATTTCCCAGTGTCGCCGGATATTTTTTACAAGTCAGCGCCCCGGCTAACGGCACCTCCAGTATAGGGATTTGATAACTTTTGACCGTAAGCGCCAGCAGAACTCAAGATCATATATAGGTAAGTGTGGCACACCTGCAAATAGTTGAACAAGTTTCGTTGTGACGTTAAACATCTTTGAGTATCACTTGGTTGTGTTGACGGGATGTGTTTACATTTTTAATAATATAATTTTACGACAGTGATGTGCAGTAGTTGAACTGACTTAATGTTTGTTGTTAAGTGAGTTGTTAAACAAATTTTTCCTAAGAACATACCATGTCGAAATTGCAGGTTACATTTCATATGTGTTCGTAGGGTTCTTTTGACAACTTAGCGTCTCTCTGTATATACATATAAAGTCTTTTTCGTCTCGTTTGTTTGTTTTCCTGCGGTACCATGTGTTTGAAACATTATCGTTTTCATCTTTAAATTGCGGATATTGTATAAATTCATCGGCTCACTCTATCTCTTTTGTGCGTAAAAATGGATTATAGCTGCGTAACTGTAGTTTACAAAATGGTTCAAATGGCTCTGAGCACTATGGGACTTAACATCTGTGGTCATCAGTCTCCAAGAACTTAGAACTACTTAAACCTAACTAACCTAAGGACATCACACACATCCATGCCTGAGGCAGTATTCGAACTTGCGACCGTAGCGGTCACGCGGTTCCAGACTGAAGCGCCTAGAACCGCACGGCCACACCAGCCGGCTGTAGTTTACATTTGGGAGTTATATAGAGCACCCAGCAATTACGATGTCTAACTTTTCAGTAAAAAATCTCACATCGGTTGTTAGCAGATTCCCTTATGTTCTCGTTTTTTTGCTGCTCGATGCATTCTACGGGTTTATAGCAGATAGTTAGGTTCCATGCTAAATAGCAGTTCTTATATTGAGAATTTACTGTTCTTTTTACGGTTTGTTTGTGTGAATCGTTTCTTTTTTTTATACCACACGTTCATATTTTTATTTCTTGTGTTTGTGCGTTTTGTTTACATTTCTAGGGCAGGGATGCCGGTATCTGTTTCCTGTAGTGTCAAACACAGGGCAAATCTTGGGACACAATGAGAAACAAGTCTAAACTATAAACAATGGACAAGGATAATATTTATTTATATGTCTTTAAACAAGAATCATCTCTCAATAATGAAGGGACTATCTAGTTAACACAGCACAAATCAACAATTCAAAATTAAGCTACAACCGACATAGTTTATTATAACAGGGCAAGTGGTGTCTGAGGGTGGGACATGATTAAGGAACTATCCTGACATTTGTCTAAGTGATTTAAGAAAACCCAAATCAGGATGGCTGGAGAGCAAGTCCATTTTCCAAATAACAGGTCGTTCTTGTAACAGCTGCACTGCTTCATTCCACTGGTCTCCGTTGCTCAGTGTTCTTTGATTTACACAATTTATTTCAGATAACTTCTAATATAAAACATAGTTTTGTTCATCATCATCACCGCACACACGAAGGGCATCTGCTGGTGTCCCCTGGATTGTGAAGATGATGCTTTGCCACTTGCACCAGCTCCAGTCCGTTCACAAAGCTGACTTTTGCCCGCATATATTGAGTTATGCTCCTCAGTCCACCTTAAAATCTGAGTCAATATGTCTCCATGATGAGTGAGATAATGAATTTGGAAAAATTACAAGAAATTACTGTCATGTAATTTGCATCTTGACACACGATTTCCTTGAGGAAGCAGTAAACCATGATCATGTATTGAAATGTGACAGCATGTTGTAGTTATCCTGTTTCGTTACTACCTCTAGTAATTTAGTTGTGTAGTACGCATTACTTATGAAGAAAGTTTTAGCTTCGTTTTTAAACAGATGTACTTTAGTAAATCTTTTCATTTCCTTTTTCAGTTTATTATACAAGGTATATATGAAAAGTTCAATGATTGGTCTCAGATAATATTAAGAAAACAAGAGTTACAAACAAAATACTTTCCCTTGTCTTCAGAGTAATCACCATTAGCTACAACACACTTCTGACATTGGGTTAAACCTGTCAGAAACTGTCAGCAAACACTTCTTGTGGTATTGCTCAGAGCACCGTGCTCATGCTTGTTGGATATCCGGATCATTGGAGATGAGACAAGATCTGGTGCTACTGATATGACCTGGAGATAAGCGACAGTAAATGGCACAGTGTCTGTTATCTTTCTCACCTCCCTCAGAAAGAAATTCGTAATGTATCCATCCCTTGCTGTCGAGAAATGTGATCCACATTGTCGTAATTTTGGATTTTATCAGCTGACTTGTTTTTTGGATACAGGTAAGACAGTGAACATCGTGCCTTTGACTGCTGCTTGGTCTGCAGATTGTGCTGGTAGCAGCAGGTGTCATTTCCTGTAATGATGTGGATGTGCAACAATGCATGGCCTCGGTGCTTCAAGCAATTCTACATGAAGCATTTGTTGATGGCTTACAGCATCTTTGCAATCAATGTCACAAGTTTGTTGTAGCTAATGGTGATTACTCTGAAGGCCAGTAAATGTATTTTGTTTGTAACTCTTGTTTCATTTGCCCTCTGAGACCATTCACTGAACTTCTCAGAAGCACCTACAGTTTTATTCCTTGGTATCATGTTCTGTTTTGAGCTTTTGGTTTCTCTTTCGTGGGTAAGTGTAAGTCCAAACGGCCCTTGTTCCATGATTATGTATAGAGCTATTACTGAGATATGTAGTGATGTTTATCCTGAAACGTACCATAGATTGATAGATTTACTCACTTGGTGCAGTAAGCATGCCCAATTTTTTAAACAGCTCTTTACAGTTAGACTGTCTATAACTTCTAGTTATTTACCATAATGGCCTTTTTCTGCAGTTTAAGAACTGCATCCATGTGCTATGCCTTCAGTCCCCAAAAAATAATTTCATAGCTAAGGAACGAGTGCATGTAGACACCACAAACCGTCAACTGTTACGAACTGATGGTCAAATTTTAACATGCTACTGACATCCTTTTTTGCCAATACCTCTGTGTATTCGTTCCATGTTAGCTGACAACCAGTGTTCATCCTTAAAAACTTTGTGTGTGTCTATGCGATAGAGTGGCTCCCCTTCTTTATGCTGAAGTGTTTACTGTTTGATTTCTTTTTGTTCAACATTAATATGTTACATACTGTCGAACTGTAAACATCCTTGAAGGTTTCACTTTCTTTCTGTAATAGGAGTTCTGATGTTTTATCAATGGCTATGAAGTAAAATGGCAAGGGCTAATAGAAATCCTTGGGTGACAGAAGAGACATTGAATTTTATTGATGAAAGGAGAAAATATAAAAATGCAGTAAATGAAGCAGGCAAAAAGGAATACAAATGTCTCAAAAATGAGATCGACAGGAAGTGTAAAATGGCTAAGCAGGGATGGCTAGAGGACAAATGTAAGGATGTAGAGGCTTGTCTCACCAGGTGTAAGATAGATACTGCCTACAGGAAAATTAAAGAGACCTTTGAAGAAAAGAGAACCACTTGTATGAATATCAAGAGCTCAGATGGAAACTCGGTTCTAAGCAAAGAAGGGAAATCAGAAAGGTGGATGGAGACTATAGAGTGCTTGTACAAGGGCGATGGACTTGAGGACAATATTATGGAAGTGGAAGAGGATGAAGATGAAGGTGAAATGGGAGATATGATACTGGGTGAAGAGTTTGACAGAGCACTGAGAGACCTAAGTCGAAACAAGGCCCCGGGAGTAGACAACATCCCATTAGAACTAATGACGGCCTTGGGAGAGCCAGGGCTAAAAAAACTCTACCTTTTAGTGAGCAAGATGTATGAGACAGGCGAAATACCCTCAGACTTCTCGAAGAATATAATAATTCCAATCCCAAAGAAAGCAGGTGTTGACAGACGTGACAATTACCGAACTATCAGTTTAATAAGCCATGGCTGCAAAATACTAACACGAATTCTTTACAGATGAATGGAAAAACTGGTAGAAGCCGACCGGGGGGAAGATCGGTTTGGATTCTGTAGAAATGTTGGAACACGTGAGGCAATACTGACCCTACGACTTATCTTAGAAGAAAGATTAAGGAAAGGCAAACCTACGTTTCTAGCATTTGTAGACTTAGAGAAAGCTTTTGACAATGTTGACTGGAATACTCTCTTTCAATTTCTGAAGGTGGCAGGAGTAAAATACAAGGAGCAAAAGGCAATTTACAGTTTGTACAGAAACCAGATTGCAGTTATAAGAGTCGAGGGGCATGAAAGGGAAGCAGTGGCTGGGAAGTGAGTGAGACAGGGTTGTAGCCTCTCCCCGATGTTATTCAATCTGTATATTGAGCAAGCAGTAAAGGAAACAAAAGAAAAATTCGGAGTAGGTATTAAAATCCATGGAGAAGAAGTAAAAACTTTGAGGTTCGCCAATGACATTGTAATTCTGTCAGAGACAGTAAAGGACTTGAAAGAGCAGTTGAACGGAATGGATAGTGTCTTGATAGGAGGGTATAAGATGAACATAAACAAAAGCAAAATGAGGATAATGGAATGTAGTCGAATTAAGTCAGGTGATGCTGAGGGAATTAGATTAGGAAATGAAACGCTTAAAGTAGTAAATGAGTTTTGCTATTTGGGGAGCAAACTAACTGATGATGGTGGAAGTAGAGAGGATATAAAATGTAGACTGGCAATGGCAAGGAAAGCGTTTCTGAAGAAGAGTAATTTGTTAACATTGAGTATAGATTTAAGTGTCAGGAAGTCGTTTCTGAAAGTATTTGTATGAAAGTGAAACGTGGACGATAAATAGTTTAGACAAGAAGAGAGTAGAAGCTTTCAAAATGTGGTGCTACAGAAGAGTGCTGAAGATTAGATAGGTAGATCACATAATTGATGAGGAGGTATTGAATAGAATTGGAGAGAAGAGAAATTTGTGGCACAACTTGACTAGAAGAAGGGATCGGTTGGTAGGGCATATTCTGAGGCATCAAGGGATCACCAATTTGGTATTGGAGGGTAAAAATCGTAGAGGGAGTCCAAGAGATGAATACACGAAGCAGATTCAGAAGGATGTAGGTTGCAGTAGGTACTGGGAGATGAAGAAGCTTGCACAGGATAGAGTAGCATGGAGAGCTGCATCAAACCAGTCTCTGGACTGAAGACAACAACAACAACAACATGATGTTACTGTCTTCAGCAAATAACTTTTTCTCGTGCTGTTGAAAGTCAGTGATAAATATTAAAAACAGAATTGGACCCAGTACTCTATGGTGAACAATACTTACAGTAGTGACATTAATTCAGGACACTTTGTAGACATTAACTGAATACTGCATTCAGGAGTTTATTTTAGTTGAAATATACGATACAATTCAGTACAAATTTTCAGAAAACATGCCATTATATCCACTAATAGAGAATTAAAGTTCAAATATTAGAATTTAACCAAAAATTTTAAAAATCAAACAAAATGCAGTCCAACAGTTTCAGAAAGTAACAGATTACATGACATAAAAGTTATTGCAATATTTCTTAGTATTTTGTAGTATATTTTTCTGTTTTAATCACTGCCTTGACTCTGTGTGGCATTGAGTCCACCTGATGTTGAAGGTCTTCTGGTTTGATCACTCTGAACCACGAACTGATGATGGCCTCTAGGGTCTGCAGCTCGTCATCTAATGGCTAGCGTTGCTACTTTTGTATTATGGGGTCCTGGGTTTGATTCCTGGCCGGGTTGGGGATTTTCTGTGCCTGGGGACTGGGTGTTCGTGTTGTCCTCATCATTCCATCCTCATTCATGATGGTGGCTAGATTGGATTGTGTACATTTTGGGAATGTGTAAGGGCACTAATGGCTACACAGTTGAGTCCCCCACAAACTAAAACATCATTGTCATCATGGGCTCTAGGAGCTCCCTCATGTTACTGGGCTTCTGTTGGGAAACAATGATTTTGTGAAACTATAAGTTCTCAATTGGATTGAGGTTGGGACTGTTGCCAGGCCAAGGCAGCACACTAATTTGATAGTCACTGAACTATTACATATTGATTTTCATGGTATGGCATGATGCATTGGCTTGCTGAAAGATGCACTGGTGGTTTTGACCTTCAAACAAATTGCATATAGAGGGAAGCAATTTCAATGCAAAGACTTCGCCATGGTACGTTTTTGTGGTAATGTTGCCCAATAACACTGCCAGATGTCTTGTGCCATGAGTTGCCACGCAGCCCCACCCCATGACACTGATGGTAAGCTTCATTATGGCAGTGTTGCACTGAGATAGTAAGCCTTTGCCTGGCCTACAATGTACAAAATGAACTTTCTCTCTTCCAAAGATCTAGTGCAGTCTGCTTGCACCCATTCCCTGTGTGCTAATACCCATTGCACACGTTTCTGCCTCTGCATTTCATTCAGGTAAGGCTCCTTCCTTCGAGTCCTTGCTTGCAAACCATTTTCACAAAGTTTCTGTCGGGTGATTGCATCAGAAACTTCAGCCCCTGATGTCTTCAAAAATCCCTTTATGTCTTTTGCAGTTGTCAATGACCTCCCAGAGTAAGACAGCAGATTCTACAAGAGTCTTGATTAGTCAATATTGGTTTTCATGGGGAGCAATTTTGATTGAACTATTTTCTTGATACCAGTTGCAAACTTTTCTCACACCCAATTTTTTAGCACCTTCACCCAACTTTTTGCCATTTCTGCATATGTATAATCTTCTTCACAGAGTGTTACTGCCTTACTCTGTTTAGTTTGTGACAAATCAAAACATATCAGTAGAGGAGACATCATTTTCAATCCGTAATCCATCTCAACTTAGCTCTCATTAAAGAAACCTGGCACTTCAACAACAACAATCTATTGCTACTACTGGAGTTACAACAATCATCACAATAAAGCAATAATATGCTTCCATTGATTGATATGTTGGAACAAAACACATTGGAAACATCTGCACAAGCAAATGAAACAGTGAAGTTTTTTAACTGTTATCATTCAACTATATTTATTCACTTTTAATAAAAAGTGTAACATCGCAGTCTCTAAAAATGATAAATACTGTGGAGGACATGCCACAAACAAAAAGAAAAGAAAAAAATGTTAATTTCGTACGCCAAAATGTACTTACATCTTGTGATGTTAAAATGAATGAACATTTCAACAAAATGTCCAGAATTAATACCTCTGCTGTATGTTTGTGTGTTTCTTGTCTGACAGTTGTTTTACTGAAATTTTACTATCAGCAGATGTGTGAACTATCTTCACCTTTTTCACCCTGTTTTCCAGCTAACACTGGAGCCACTTATTCACTGTTTCTCTTATACCGAGCACTTCTAACTTGTTTAGTAGTATTTTATGATCTAAAGCCTTGGTTGAGTCTAAGAATAACACAATTATCCAAGTCAGGAGCTTCAGGAATCACTTTTGTAACTCTGTAATGGCAGGTATAGTATTTCTCCCACTTTGGAAACTAAACTTCATTAAAAAGATTGTAATTATTCATGTAACTTAGTCTCTCTTCCATTACTGATTAGTTATTTTTGAGAATCAAGATGGCAGTGAAACTGGTTTGTAGATTTCAATGCTTTCCACATTACCTTTCTTTAACAAGGGTGCTTCCGGTTGACTGGGGTAATAGCTGAACTAAAGGACTCATTTGTTATGTTTGTTAATGGAGCTTGTGTCCTACCTATGCATGCCTGCAACTATGCCTGATGACTTCTTAATTTTAATTGTTTTTATTGTCTTTCTGACTTCAAGCTCTGTTGTGGGAACATAGTAAGTCACTGTGGGTGCTACACGTGTTTTAGGAAGATTTTGCTGTAGCTTTTCCACAGTACCAGAGAAATAATAATTTACAAAATTTGGTTATTCCTGAATGCTTTCTATTATTCTACCCTCATCTTTGATTTAATTGGATAGACACACGTATAAAAATAAGGTTTTTTCGTGTGCAAGCTTTCACAGCCAGTGCCTCCTTCTCATGACAGAAGGGTTGAACAGGAAGGACGAGGGATGAAGGAAAAGGACTGGGAGGTTTATAAAAAGCAGTAGAATTGAGAAAGTCACCCAGAATCTCAGGTCAGGGGAGATTTATCAGACAGGATGAGAAGGAAAGGGAATTAGTGGTTGGGAAGTGAGTGAGACAGGTTTGTAGCCTATATCTGATGTTATTCAATCTGTACCTTGAGCAAGTAGTAAGGAAGCCAAAGAGAAATTTGGAGATGAAATTAAAGTTCAGTGAGGAGAAATAAATACTTTGAGGTTTTTTGATGACGTTGTGTCAGAGACAGCAAAGGAGCTGGGAGACCAGGTAAACAAATGTTTTGGAAAAAAAAACCTTTAACATAAACATCAACAAAACTGAAACAACGTTAATGGAATGTAATCAAAGTAAATCAGCTGATACAGAAGGAACTAAATTAAGAAATGAGACAATAAAAGCAGTTACGGAGATTTGCTCTTCCAGAGGTTGCCCTCAGTATGCAAGATCCGGGCGGTCGCAGAGGGTGGGCTTACTGATAGTTGGGAGCTCCAATGTCAGGCGCGTAATGGGGCCCCTTAGGGATATGGCAGCAAGAGAGGGGAAGAAAACCAATGTGCACTCCTTGTGCACACCAGGGGGAGTCATTCCAGATGTGGAAAGAGTCCTTCCAGATGCCATGAAGGGTACAGTGTGCACCCATCTGCAGGTGGTCCCTCATGTCGGCACCAATGATGTGTGTCGCTATGAATCGGAGGAAATCCTCTTCTGGCTTCCGGCGGCTATCTGATTTGGTGAAGACTGCCAGTCTCGCTAGCGGGATGAAAGCAGAGCTCACGATCTGCAGCATTGTCGACAGTACTGACTGCGGACCTTTCGTACAGAGCCGAGTGGAGGGTCTGAATCAGAGGCTCAGACGGTTGTGTGACCGTGTGGGCTGCAGATTCCTCGACTTGCACCATAGGGTGGTGGGGTTTCGTGTTCCGCTGGATAGGTCAGGAGTCCACTACACACAGCAGGTGGCTGCACGGGTAGCAGGGGTGGGGCGTGGACTGGGCGGTTTTTTAGGTTAGATGGCCTCGGGCAAGTACAGAAAGGGCAACAACTTCAAAGGGTGCGGGGCAAAGTCAGGACATGCAGGGACCAAGCAGCAATCGGTATTGTAATTGTAAACTGTCGAAGCTGCGTTGGTAAAGTACTGGAACTTCAAGTGCTGATAGAAAGCACCGAAGCTGAAATCGTTATAGGTACGGAAAGCTGGCTGAAGCCAGAGATAAATTCTGCCGAAATTTTTACAAAGGCACAGACGGTGTTTAGAAAGGATAGATTGCATGCAACCAGTGGTGGCGTGTTTGTCACTGTTAGTAGTAGTTTATCCTGTAGTGAAGTAGAAGTAGATAGTTCCTGTGAATTATTATGTGTGGTGGTTACACTCAACAACCGAGCTAGGTTAATAATTGGCTGCTTTTATCGACCTCCCATCTCAGCAGCATTAGTGGCAGAACAACTGAGAGAAAATCTGGAATACATTTCACATAAATTTTCTCAGCATGTTATAGTCTTGGGTGGAGATTTCAATTTACCAGATATAGACTGGGACACTCAGATGTTTAGGACGGGTGGTAGGGACAGAGCATCGAGTGGCATTATACTGAGTGCACTATCCGAAAATTACCTCGAGCAATTAAACAGAGAACCGATTCGTGGAGATAACATCTTGGACCTACTGATAACAGACAGACCCGAACTTTTCGACTCTGTAAGCGCAGAACAGGGAATCAGTGATCATAAGGCCATTGCAGCATCCCTGAATATGGAATTAAATAGGAATGTAAAAAAAGGGAGGAAGGTTTATCTGTTTAGCAAGAGTAATAGAAGGCAGATTTCAGACTGCCTAACAGATCAAAACGAAAATTTCTGTTCTGACACTGACAATGTTGAGTGTTTAGGGAAAAAGTTCAAGGCAATCATAAAATGTGTTTTATACAGGTACGTGCCGAGTAAAACTGTGAGGGACGGGAAAAACCCACTGTGGTTCAACAACAAAGTTAGGAAACTGCTGCGAAAGGAAAGAGAGCTTCACTGCAAGTTTAAATGCAGCCAGAAGCTCTCAGACAAACAGAAGCTAAACGTTCAGTGAATTTGAAAGTAAAATTCTATGTACCGACTTGACAGAAAATCCTAGGAATTTCTGGTCTTATGTTAAATCAGTAAGTGCCTCGAAACAGCATATCCAGACACTCTGGGATGATTGCATTGAAACAGAGGATGACACACCTTTTTACAAAGCTGTTTCACAGAGGAAGACTGCACTGCAGTTCCTTCTCTAAATCTTCGCACAAACGGAAAAATGGCTGACATCAAAATAAGTGTCCAAGGAATAGAAAAGCAACTGAAATTACTCAACAGATGAAAGTCCACTGGACCTGATGGGATACCAATTGAATTCTACACAAAGTTCGCGAAAGAACTTGCCCTCCTTCTAACAGCCATGTACCGCAAGTCTCTAGAGGAATGGAAGGTTCCAAATGATTGGAAAAGAGCACAGGTAGTCCCAGTCTTCAAGAAGGGTCGTCGAGCAGATGCGCAAAACTGTAGACCTATATCTGTGACATCGATCTGTTGTAGAATTTTAGAACATGTTTTTTTGCTTACATATCATGTCATTTCTGGAAACCCAGAATCTACTCTGTAGGAATCAACATGGATTCCGGAAACAGCGATCGTGTGAGACCCAACTCGCTTTATTTGTTCATGAGACCCAGAAAATATTAGATAGAGGCTCCCAGGTAGATGCCATTTTCTTTGACTTCTGGAAGGCGTTCGATACAGTTCCGCACTGTCGCCTGATAAAGTAAGAGCCTACGGAATATCAGACCAGCTGCGTGGCTGGATTGAAGAGTTTTTAGCAAACAGAACACAGCATATTGTTCTCAATGGAGAGATGTCTACAGATGTTAAAGTAACCTCTGGCGTGCCACAGGGGAGTGTTATGGGACCATTACTTTTCACAATATATATAAATGACGTAGTAGATAGTGTCGGAAGTTCCATGCGGCTTTGCGCGGATGATGCTGTGGTATACAGAGAAGTTGCAGCATTAGAAAATTGCAGCGAAATTCAGGAAGATCTGCAGCGGATAGGCACTTGGTGCAGGGAGTGGCAACTGACCCTTAACATAGACAAATGTAATGTATTGCGAATACATAGAAAGAAGGATCCTTTATTGTATGATTATATGATAGTGGAACAAACACTGGTAGCAGTTACTTCTGTAAAATATCTGGGAGTATGCGTGCAGAACGATTTGAAGTGGAATGATCATATAAAATTAATTGTTGGTAAGGCGGGTGCCAGGTTAACATTTATTGGGAGAGTCCTTAGAAAATGTAGTCCATCAACAAAGGAGATGGCTTACAAAACACTCGTTCGACCTATACTTGAGTATTGCTCATCAGTGTCGGATCCGTACCAAGTCGGGTTGACAGAGGAGATAGAGAAGATCCAAAGAAGAGTGGCGCATTTTGTCACAGGGTTATTTGGTAAGCGTGGTAGCGTTACGGAGATGTTTAGCAAACTCAAGTGGCAGACTCTGCAAGAGAGGCTCTCTGCATCGCGGTGTAGCTTGCTGTCCAGGTTTTGAGAGGGTGCGTTTCTGGATGAGGTATCGAATATATTGCTTCCCCCTACTTATACCTCCCAAGGAGATTACGAATGTAAAATTAGAGAGATTCGAGCGCGCCCAGAGGCTTTCAGACAGTCGTTCTTCCCGCGAACCACACACGACTGGAAGAGGAAAGGGAGGTAATGACAGTGGCATGTAAAGTGTCCTCTGCCCCACACCGTTGGGTGGCTTGCAGAGTATAAATGCAGATGAAGATGTAGATGTAAGCAGCAAAATAACTGATGATGACTTTGAGTGGATATAAAATGCCAACTGGCTGTAGTGTGGAAAACATCTTTGAAAAAGAGTAATTTCTTAACACCTAATATAAATTAAAGTTTAGGAAGTATTTTCTGAAGGTATTTCTCTGGGGGTGTAGCATTTTATGAAAATGAAACAAGAACTTTAGAAATGTGAAACTTCAGAAGAATGCTGAAGATCAGATGGGTAGATGGAGTAAGTAATGAGGAGGTACTGAATGATATTGGAGAAAATAGAAATTTACAGCACAACTTTACTAGAAGAGGGATCAGTTGAAAGGACACATCTGGAAGTATCAAGGAATTATCAGTTTGGTAATGGAGGGAGTGTGGGGACTAAAAATTGTTGAGGGAGACCAGTGGATGAACACAGTAAGCAGATTCAAGTGGATGTAGGTTGCAGTAGTTATTTGTGAATGGAGATATTTGTACGGGATGGAGTAGTCTGGAGAGCTGCATCAAACCACTCTTTGGACCGAAGACCACATCATTATCGTCATCATCTTGTATCTGTAATGTCTTTTGTTTCAGACATATCCAAATCAGCACACACCATTTTGATCCTGCAGCAACTATGAATCAAGACACAAAGGACTGCAGTGCGCTTTGGTTTATACCAGTGGGTTAGGTTGAAAATTTGTGCCAGGCCGGGATTCGTACTCAGGTCTCCTGCATACCAGGTAGTTGTGCTGACCACTATGCCATCAGGACGTAGTGGTCACCACAACTGCACTGACTACCCTAGCACATCTCACATCGGACCCAAATTCTCAACTTTTGATCCTGCAGCCACTAAAGAATTAAAGACATTAACAAATTTGTGCTTGGTCTGGCACAAATTTTTAACTTGCTCCATTGATATAAATCAGTGCCCACTGGCAGCCATGGCTTTAATTCCTTTGTGTCTGAAATGACATTCTAATGTTCTTATTGACACCATCCGTCGTTTGTTTGACGAAGCTCGTATATCCTCTGTGCTAATGATGTCATCAGCCTGTTATTGATGTACAGCATTGTTTACTGACTCTCGTTACATATAAGGTAGCTTGTAATTGGTATTAGCAGTCCACAGTATAATCCTTGTTGCCAGGGCGCGTTAATGCCATTTACTTTTACACGGTAGTTGTGTGATTTTCTGAAACGTCACTCCACGCAGCCGTCAGATGTCCGGCATGGACAGCCACCACCACGGCCCGATGCAGGCGGTGCAGCAGCCACAGGGTGGGGCGGGCAGCCTGGCGACACAGGCGCAGCTCCAGCAGCAGCAACAGGCGCAGCAGCAGCAGGCGCAGCTGCCGTGGGAAGCGCGCCGCCGTGCCCTGCATGCCGCCGTCTGCTGCCTGCTGGCGGAACTCGGCACTGAGGCCGCCGACCGTGCCGCCCTCGAGTCCCTTGTCGAGGCTGTTCAGTCATTCGTCTGGGAGGTCGGCAACAGCAGCCGGGCGTATTGCGAGCTGGCTGGCCGCACACAACCACTGCTGGGCGACGTAGTGGTGGCGCTCGTCAACATAGGCTTCCCGCTCGAGGGCCTCGAGGCGCATGCCCGCCGTCCCGGTCGGTCCGTTCTGTCACCGCCCACACATGCCTCGCAGCATAAGGTAGCTGTCTTGATGTGTAAATCTACATTCATCTCCACCTCCATATCCACATACATACTCTGGATATCACGTTAAAATATATGACAGAAAATATTTCCATCATACCACTTATACGTTGTGATCAAAAAGTAATGGGAATTTTTGTTTTTCATAAAGAATCTTTACTTATTCATCAGTATTAACTTTGTCCCCTTCAAAGTAATCCCCTACAGATATATAATAACACTTGTGCCAGTGCTTTTTCCAACCGTAGAAGCACTTCTGTATCTCACTTTTTGTTATGGTGTTCAACTCCTTCAGTGATTCTGTTTTTATCTCTGTAATGGTGGCAAAACAACATCCTTTCATTGTTCTCTTCAGTTTCAGGAATAGAAAGAAACGCAGGGGGCTATGTCCAGCAAATACGGTGGCTGAGGCAACGCAACAGTTTTGTTTTTTGCCAAAAAACCATGAACAAGCATTGAGGTGTGATGTAATTTCCACAAGTGGTTTTGCCACAGTTCTGATCATTTCGTTTGGATTGCTTCATGCAAATGCTGCATAACTTCCTGGTAGTATTCCTTATTGACTGTAGAACCATTAGGTAGGAACCAATGATGCACTATCCCATTGTAATAAAAGAAAACAGTGAGAAGAACCGCCACATGTGATCAAACGTGTCAAATCTTTTTTTTATTTTGGCTCTTTGGGCAGTTTCCATTGGGATGATTGGGCCTTGGTTTCGACATCATATCCATATACTCATGCTTTGTCACTGATTATAACCTTCTGTACAAGTTCTGGATCATTGATGAATTCATTCGGCACTACCTGAGCGATGTTTGCATGATGTCGATTTTGGTCAAAATTCAACAGTTTTACAACAAACTTTGCTGCTACATGTTTCATGCCCAAAACATCTGAAAAAATTGCTTGGAATGAGCCAAGGGATATTCCAACATCATCAGCAACCTCTCTGATGATCTGGCGATTTTACAGAACCATTTTCATCACTTTTTCCACATTGTCATCAGCAATTGATGTGCTAGGATGTCCAGGGCTGACATTGCCTTCAACATTTTCTTGACCCTCTGTGCAGTGTTTATACTGCTCGTAAACTCTTGTCTTACTCATGGTAGATTTGCCAAAAGCCGCAGTCAACATTTCAAATGTGGTGCTGCACTTTATTCCATTTTTCAAGTAAAATGTAATGTGAATTCTTTGATGCATCTTTTTCGGAAGCAAGAATTCTCGAAACACTCGAAAACATGTATAATCTTTTCAACTGTCAACAAAACACTAGATAGTCAAAACAGCTGAAAATGCAGACATACATCGGGAACATCCACACCAAAAAAATAAAAAAAGTTTTTGAAATCAGATGTAAAAGCTCGCAAAATTGAAAAATTGTCATTAGTTCTTGATCTCACCTCTTAAGTGGTTATGGTATATTCCTAGATTAATCACTTAGAACTGGTTCTTGAAACTTTGTTTAGCAACATTGGATGGTCCCAAGGCTGCGGTGCGAATGGATGGAGAACTCAGTAAATGGTTTAGCATTAGTATAGCAGTCAGGGTCCCCTCTCTACAATGCTTTTTAATCTGACTCTTGAACCAGCCATTCAGAAGCTTCAAATAGCTGGTGACATAGGCACAAAGTCAACCCAGATATGTGTATATGCTACTGATGTAACATTATTAACAGAAGAAGAGTTTCACGGGAGAGAACAGTAGGTGAGCTGAAAGAAGCCACCCTACCTAGAGGCCTTGCCTTGGTAAACTATCAGCAGCTGGTTTCAATTGTGAACTTGCACAGAACTTTGACTATCTGGGACCTGATATTAATAGGACAAATTCCATGCCAACAGAAATAAAACAGTGCATCCTAAATGGTAATAAATGCTTCCACACATTTAAGAAATTGTTGACCTTAGGTTGTTAAATAGGCAACTGAAACTTCAAATTTATAAGGTCATGATCAGGCCAGTTGCAAACTACAGACGTGAAACATGGACACTAACAAGTGCTGATGAGCAGCAGCTCAGGATATGTAGACACAGCATTCTGCACAAGATCTATGGGGCATTTCAGAAAAACAATGATTTCTGGAGATCTAGAACAAACACAGAGCTGGATCACCTCATACAAGGAGCTCACATTGTAAGAACAATAAGAAGTATGCGAATAGCTTGGTTTGGACATGTCCTTGGGATGAATACTTCACAAACAATTAAAAAGGTTTTTGAATGTAGGCCAGCTAGAAAAAGACAGATACCAAGCGAACAAAAGTGTGGATGGACAATGTGGAAGAAGATGTAAAATCTCTCAGAGGACAGTGGAGAACTGTGCTGGAGAGGGTAAAATGGAAGAAACTTGTTGAAAAGACTAAGACCTGTGCAGGGTTGTAATGCCATGAGAAGAAGTGGTTTTGAACTCTGTTACACATCATTCTGAGATCCAATAAAAAAAGAAGAGTGGGGGGGTTAATGGTATGAAGGCGATTGTAATGTGATACGAAGTAAACTGTCATTATTTGTATTTTTTATGTCACATTGGAGTGTACTGTGTTCTATTGTACCACTTTCTGCTTTGTTATTAGATGTTGGATCTGAGGTTGATCTGTAACAAAGATCGTTGTAATAAATATACAAAGTAGTGCAGACATAATCTCTCTTTACAAGAAATTCTGGTATGGTTCCTGGGGAAATGACGGAGCTGATTTTCTTCCCTATCTTTGCCCATATTGACCTTGTGCCTCATTCGTGATGATTGGTCATTAATTGGACATTACACTCCCGGCTACTTTCCTTACTTCCATCCTTAAAGCAGTAGTACCTTTTTGATCTCAATAGCCAATAAAGTTTGTTTTTTTTCTCTGCTCATTGGGATACAAAGTGAAGAGAAAAGGTTTGAGGGCATCAGGGGCCACCTCCAGTATCTTAGCTGTGATGGTGAAATGATCTGTAGTTCAGTTTAGCTTTGCTATTTGCATGTTCTGTGGATCATAACTGAGACATCTCTCTGGGATGTGAATGAAACCAGTTACAGTTATACTGCACTTTCTCAGTTAAAATTGTGGCAACGTCAGGTAATTTACTATATGATGGCCTTAAGCTACCCTCATACCTCCCTTCATATATTAATTTATTCTTAACTGTGTTCTCTCTCTCTCTCTCTCTCTCTCTCTCTCTCTCTCTCTCTCTCTCTCACACACACACACACACACACACACACCATATTATTACACATTCACAGTTTATTCAGTGGAGTAGAAGTAACTGTCAAGCAGATACGATTCCAGTTTGTGTTTGTAATTAATTATACTACTACTACTACTAATAATAATAATATTCCTTGGCACTACGGCCCTTGTAGGGCCTTGGCATCCTGGACAATCACTGCCCACTCTTCTCTGCTGGCTGCCTTGGATGTCCATGTTCTAATTCTCAAGTCCTGCTCCATGTTATCTAGCCATTTGGTCCTTGGTCTGCCCCTTATATGATGTCCACTGGGCTTTCCTTTGAAAACTTGCTTGACTGTGCTGTTCTCCACCATTCTTTCTACATGTCCCAACCAATGTTACTCTTTCCCCCCTGTGGGCCCAGGAGTTTGAATAGGCCTGAGGTATTCCTGCCTATCGTAAGAGGTGACTAAAAGAAGTCTCACACATTTTGACTTTTATGTGATGGTCCCCTGTAGGGTTTGACCTCCATTTTTCAAAATTTTTGTGAAGAGCGAGCCAGTTGGGTAAGGGCACTTTACATGGTGCATCGTGTCCATCATGCACTGAGACCTATCACAGCCTTCGTCGACGTGGATCTGCACTTCTGCTCATTCTCCAACTGTTGGGTGAGGTCACCCTCCAGGGTGCGTATTTTTCCATCAACTGTGCAGTATCATTTTCTATGCTGACGATGATAATAGACTTGTTTGCTTGGTTGCACCTGATACCCAGCATGGTAGCCACTCCGTTGTGGTGGAGCCGCCATGTACCCTGTTGGTTGTAGCCTCCTGACCATACAGGGATCGCTCTGCTAATGCCTACACTGTTAACTCTCCATGTATGTCCCTGGGGCATCGGGTCTCCCGGCAATGACTATCTTGCCAGGTGGCCTTTGCTGCAGCTGGGTGGCGCCCATGGAGAGTGTTCCTGGTTGGAGTGGGTGGCATCAGGGTGGGTGACACGTGATGAAGCTTAGTACATCATCTCTTGGTGGTGGTCAAACACTAGCAGTCTGTAAGCGTTTACAGGCTCAATTCAATGCACAGAAGTACTACCCCAAATCGTTCCCCTCCCTGGCCACACCATGGGAGGAACGTCAGGCTAAGGATGGCAGTGGCTCTTATTTGCCCCTGTACCTTGTATGTTCAAGAGATGATGGGGAATCTTTCATGACGATGAAGTCTCAGTTTTGTGTTGAACATTAAGTGGACAAGTTTGGGGAGGTGGAGGGCTAGTCCAAAATGAGATCTGGGTCAGTCTTGATCAAAACAGCATCCTCTGCCCAGTCATGGGCGTTACTCATTTGTGACAAGCTGGGGAATGTTTCTGTAACCATCGCGCCCCATAAGGGCTTAAATATGGTCCAGAGTATCATATTTCACAGTGACCTTCTGTTGCGATCTGAGAGCTGCATGCCAATTTAGAGCAGAGAGTGTCTATTGGGATCCGAGGGATAATCAGGTTGCCACCAGTGCCTTCATCTTGGCCTTCGAGGGTGACACATTACCCGAGAAGGTCAAGGTGATGGTCTACCGGTGTGATGTAAAGCCATATATCCCTCCCCCGATGCAGTGCTTTAAGTGCCATAAGTCCTCTTGCTGTACTTCCAGCGTCACATGTCGAGATTGCGGATGCCGACCACATCCCAATACTCCATGTGCCCCGCCTCCCAACTGTGTCAACTGCATAGAGCACCATTTGCCTTTCTCACCTGATTGCAGGATTCTCCAGAAAGAAAGGAAAACCATGGAGTACAATACCCTGGACTGACTGACCTACACTGAGGCTAACAGGAAATTTGAATGCCTACATCCTGTACGTATGACATCATCTTATGCCGCCACTACAGCAGTTCTAGCCCTATCAGCTCTGCCAACCCCAGTCACCTCTCAGAGCCAGAAGACTACACCTACCCCCTTGATGGTGGGGGGCACTTCCCTCCCTGTTGCTGCTGCACAACCTACTTTGGGAGCAACACTCCCCCCCAACAATCGGGCATATCAGTCCCCACTTCTGAGCCAGAGAAGTAAGTTTTCTTTGGCTCCTCTTGCTATGAAGGGGTCCCTTGGGTCACTCCCTTCTCAGGTTTCTGCCAGTGGGAAAGATGACGCCCGCCAATGGCTGAAGAGCCCAAAAGCAGCTGGTCGTAGGGCTTCACGCTCATCCTCAGTCCCGGAGACTGGATCAGTGAAGTGCTCCCAGCCAGGGAAACCCAAGGAGCAGCAAGAGAAATCCAAGAAGAAGGTCCCCAAGACCAAGGGAATTGTGGTGGCACTCACGTCTGCGGATTGGGTGGAGATTCTGGCATCCACTGAGGAGCTAGATCTCGCCGGACCCTCACACACAATGGATATAGACTGCTCAGGCAAAAAGTCGGTGGAGCAGGTGACCCTGAGGCATTAACTACCTCATTGAATGTTCCATATCTTTCCCTGTCTCACGACGATGTCATCCTCCAGTGGAATTGTGGCGGTTTTTTCCACTGCCTGTCAGAGCTACAGCAACTGTTAAGCTTTTCACCTGCTTTCTGCATTGCCCTCCAGGAAACCTGGTTCCCAGCAATGCGGACCTGCCCTCTGCGGCTATAAGGGATACTACAGGAAACATAGCGACTATAATCGAGTGTCAGGTGAAGTTTGCATTATGTCCTAAACTCAGTCTGTAGTGAACCTGTGCCCCTTCAAACCCCTCTTGAAGCTGTGGCTGCCAAAATAAGGATGACACAGGAAATAACTGTCTACAATGTATATCTTCCTCCAGATGGTGCAATATCCCTGAATGTATTAACTGCACTGATTGATCAACTCCCTAAACCTTTCCTACTTTTGGGAGATTTTAATGCCCACAGCCCCTAGTGGGGTGGTACCGTGCTTACTGGCCGAGGCACAGATGTTGAAACTTTACTGTCACAGTTTGACCTCTGCGTCTTAAATACTGGGGCCGCCACACATTTCTGTGTGCCTCATGGTGGTTACTCAGTCATTGATTTATCAATATGCAGCCCAGAAGTTCTCCCATCTATCCACTGGAGAGCACATGACGACGTGTGTAGTAGTGTCCCCTTCTACATCTTCCTGTCACTGCCCCGGCATCAGGCCCACGGACACCTGCACAGATGGGCTTTAAACAAGGCGGACTGGGAAACTTTCACTTCTGCTGTCACCGTTGAATCTCCTCCACAAGGGAACATCGATGTGATGGTTGTACAGGTGGCTACAACAATCGTTTCTGTGGCAGAAAACACAATCCCAGGGTCTTTAAGGTGCCCCTGGCGAAAGGCAGTCCCTTGGTGGTTGCCGGAACTTGCTGAGGTAATTAAAGTGTGTTGGCGAGCTCTACAGCGACATAAGCGGCACACTTCCCTAGAGCACCTTATAGCCTTTAAATGGCTCTGTGCCCGCGTTTGCCATTTTATCAAACGACGGAAGCAGGAGCGTTGGGAGAGATATGTTGGGTGCCATACGTCACCTTCCCAAGTCTGGACAAAGATCAAATGTGTCTTCGGGTACCAGACCCCAACAGGTGTTCCTAGTGTTAACATTCAGGGTGTTTCAAAAATGACCGATATATTTGAAACGGCAATAAAAACTAAACGAGCAGCGATAGAAATACACCGTTTGTTGCAATATGCTTGGGACAACAGTACATTTTCAGGCAGACAAACTTTCGAAATTACAGTAGTTACAATTTTCAACAACAGATGGCGCTGCAAGTGATGTGAAAGATATAGAAGACAATGCAGTCTGTGGGTGCGCCATTCTGTACGTCGTCTTTCTGCTGTAAGCGTGTGCTGTTCACAACGTGCAAGTGTGCTGTGGACAACATGGTTTATTCCTTAGAACAGAGGATTTCTCTGGTGTTGGAATTCCACCGCCTAGAACACAGTGTTGTTGCAACAAGACGAAGTTTTCAACGGAGGTTTAATGTAACCAAAGGACCGAAAAGCGATACAATAAAGGATCTGTTTGAAAAATTTCAACGGACTGGGAACGTGACGGATGAACGTGCTGGAAAGGTAGGGCGACCGCGTACGGCAACCACAGAGGGCAACGCGCAGCTAGTGCAGCCGGTGATCCAACAGCGGCCTCGGGTTTCCGTTCGCCGTGTTGCAGCTGCGGTCCAAATGACGCCAACGTCCATGTATCATCTCATGCGCCAGAGTTTACACCTCTATCCATACAAAATTCAAACGCGGCAACCCCTCAGCGCCGCTACCATTGCTGCACGAGAGACATTCGCTAACGATATAGTGCACAGGACTGATGACGGCGATATGCATGTGGGCAGCATTTGGTTTACTGACGAAGCTTATTTTTACCTGGACGGCTTCGTCAATAAACAGAACTGGTGCATATGGGGAACCGAAAAGCCCCATGTTGCAGTCCCATCGTCCCTGCATCCTCAAAAAGTACTGGTCTGGGCCGCCATTTCTTCCAAAGGAATCATTGGCCCATTTTTCAGATCTGAAACGATTACTGCATCACGCTATCTGGACATTCTTCGTGAATTTGTGGCGGTACAAACTGCCTTAGACGACACTGCGAACACCTCGTGGTTTATGCAAGATGGTGCCCGGCCACATCGCACGGCCGACGTCTTTAATTTCCTGAATGAATATTTCGATGATCGTGTGATTGCTTTGGGCTATCCGAAACATACAGGAGGCGGCGTGGATTGGCCTCCCTATTCGCCAGGTATGAACCCCTGTGACTTCTTTCTGTGGGGACACTTGAAAGACCAGGTGTACCGCCAGAATCCAGAAACAATTGAACAGCTGAAGCAGTACATCTCATCTGCATGTGAAGCCATTCCGCCAGACACGTTGTCAAAGGTTTCGGGTAATTTCATTGAGAGACTACGCCATATTATTGCTACGCATGGTGGATATGTGGAAAATATCGTACTATAGAGTTTCCCAGACCGCAGCGCCATCTGTTGTTGACAATTGTAACTACTGTAATTTCGAAAGTTTGTCTGCCTGAAAATGTACTGTTGTCCCAAGCATATTGCAACAAACGGTGTATTTCTATCGCTGCTCGTTTAGTTTTTATTACCGTTTCAAATATACCGGTCATTTTTGAAACACCCTGTAAATGGCGTGTTATCTACTGATGCAAACACGATTGCCAAGCACTTTTGCTGAGCACTATGCTCAAGCCTGTGCATCAGAGCTCCTAAGTGCCCTTGCACATTGCCCCGAGATAGTTCCTTGGCCACATTGGATCCACAGTCAGTTGATTTAAACATCTCTCATCTGACTGCAAGCGACATCTCCTGGTCATCTTCAACCAGATCTGGTGCAATGGTGTCTTTCCATTGCAGTGGCAGGAGAGCACCATAATTCTGGTGCTCAAACCTAGTAAAAACCCGCTTGATATGGATAGCTATTGGCCCATCAGCCTGACCAATGTTCTTTGTAAGCTGCTGGAACATATGTTGTGTCAAATGGCTCTGAGCACTATGGGACTTAACTACTGTGGTCATCAGTCCCCTAGGACTTAGAACTACTTAAACTTAACTAACCTAAGGACATCACACACATCCATGCCCGAGGCAGGATTCGAACCTGCGACTGTAGCAGTCGCGCGGTTCCGGACTGCGCGCCTAGAACCGCTAGACCACCGCGGCCGGCATATGTTGTGTCGGCAACACCTCAATGCCCTCCACTGCCTGGGCAACACCAATTGGGGTGCAGATCACTCTACGCTCCTGCAGCTCTACAGAGCCCTTGTTCAATCTCACCTTGACTATGGGAGTCTGGCTTACAGTTCTGCGGTGCCCTCAGCATTGCATTTACTCAACCCAGTGCACCACTGTGGTGTTTGCCTAGTGACGGGAGCTTTCAGAACGAGTCCGGTGACCAGTGTCCTGGTGGAGTCCAGAGTCCTTCCATTGAAGGTTAGGTGTGCACAACTGCTCGCCTTTTACGTTGCACACTTTAGTAGTTTTCTTGCGTATCCGAATTGTTGTTGTTGTTGTTGTTGTTGTTGTTGTGGTGGTCTTCAGTCCTGAGACTGGTTTGATGCAACTCTCCATGCTACTCTATCCTGTACAAGCTTCTTCATCTCCCAGTACTTACTGCAACCTACATCCTTCTGAATCTGCTTAGTGTATTCATCTCTTGGTCTCCCTCTACGATTTTTACCCTCCACACTGCCCTCCAATGCTAAATTTGTGATCCCTTGATGCCTCAGAACATGTCCTACTAACCGGTCCCTTCTTTTTGTCAAGTTGTGCCACAAACTCCTCTTCTCTCCAATTCTATTCAATACTTCATCATTAGTTATGTGATCTACCCATCTAACCTTCAGCATTCTTCTGTAGCACCACATTTCGAAAGCTTCTATTCTCTTCTTGTCCAAACTATTTATCGTCCATGTTTCACTTCCATAAATGACTACACTCCATACAAATACTTTCAGAAACGACTTCCTGACACTTAAATCTATACTCGATGTTAACAAATTTCTCTTCTTCACAAACGCTTTCCTTGCCATTGCCAGTCTACATTTTATATCCTCTGTACTTCGACCATCATCAGTTATTTTGCTCCCCAAATAGCAAAACTCCTTTACTACTTTAAGTGTCTCATTTCCTAATCAAATTCCCTCAGCATTACCTGACTTAATTCGACTACATTCCATTATCCTCGTTTTGCTTTTGTTGATGTTCATCTTATATCCTCCTTTCAAGACACTGTCCATTCCATTCAACTGCTCTTCCAAGTCCTTTGCTGTCTCTGACAGAATTACTATGTCATCAGCGAACCTCAAAGTTTTTATTTCTTCTCCATGGATTTTAATACCTACTAAGAAATTTTCTTTTGTTTCCGTTACTGCTTGCTCAATATACAGATTGAATAACATCGTGGAGAGGCCACAACCCTGTCTCACTCCCTTCCCAACCGCTGCTTCCCTTTCATGTCCCTCGACTCTTATAACTGCAATCTGGTTTCTGTACAAATTGTAAATAGCCTCTCGCTCCCTGTATTTTACCCCTGCCACCTTTAGAATTTGAAAGAGAGTATTCCAGTCAACATTGTCAAAAGCTTTCTCCAAGTCTACAAATGCTAGAAACGTAGGTTTGCCTTTCCTTAATCTTTCTTCTAAGATAAGTCGTAAGGTCAGTATTGCCTCACGTGTTCCAATATTTCTACAGAATCCAAACTGACCTTCCCCAGTGTTGGCATCTACTAGTTTTTCCATTCGTCTGTAAAGAATTCGCGTTAGTATTTTGCAGCTATGGCTTATTAAACAGATTGTTCGGTAATTTTCACATCTGTCAACACCTGCTTTCTTTGGGATTGGAATTATTATATTCTTCTTGAAGTCTGGGGGTATTTCGCCTGTCTCATACATCTTGCTCACTAGATGGTAGAGTTTTATCAGGTCTGGCTCTCCCGAGGCCGTCAGTAGTTCTAATGGAATGTTGTCTACTCCCGGGGCCTTGTTTCAACTAATGTCTTTCAGTGCTCTGTCAAACTCTTCATGCAGTATTGTATCTCCGATTTTTGTCTTCATCTACATTCTCTCCCATTTCCAGAATATTGTCCTCAAGTACGTCGCCCTTGTATAGTCCCTCTATATACTCCTTCCACCTTTCTGCTTTCCCTTCTTTGCTTAGAACTGGGTTTCCATCTCAGCTCTTGATATTCATACAAGTGGCTCTCTTTTCTCCAAAGGTCTCTTTACTTTTCCTGTAGGTAGTATCTATCTTACCCCTAATGAGATAAGCCTCTACATCCTTACATTTGTCCTCTAGCCATGCCTGCTTAGCCATTTTGCACTTCCTGTCGATCTCATTTTTGAGACGTTTGTATTCCTTTTTGCCTGTTTCATTTACTGCATTTTTATATTTTCTCCTTTCATTGATTAAATTCAATATTTCTTCTGTTACCCAAGGATTTCTACTAGCCCTCATCTTTTTACCTACTAGATCCTCTGCTGCCTTCACTACTTCATCCCTCAGAGCTACCCATTCCTCTTCTACTGTATTTCTTTCCCTCATTCCTGTCAATTGTTCCCTTATGGTCTCCCTGAAGCTCTGTACAACCTCTGGTTTAGTCAGTTTATCCAGGTCCCATCTCCTTAAATTCCCACCTTTTTGCAGTTTCTTCAGTTTTAATCTACAGTTCATAACCAATAGATTGTGGTCCACATCTGCCCCTGGAAATGTCTTACAATTTAAAACCTGGTTCCTAAATCTCTGTCTTACCATTATACAATCTATCTGATATCTACTAGTATCTCCAGGATTCTTCCATGTATACAATCTTCTTTTATGATTCTTGAACCAAGTGTTAGCTATGATTAAGTTATGATCTGTGCAAAATTCTACCAGACGGCTTCCTCTTTCATTTCTTAACCCCAATCCATATTCACCTACTATGTTTCCTTCTCTCCCTTTTCCTACTCTCGACATCCAGTTCCCCATGACTATTAAATTTTCATCTCCCTTCACTACCTGAATAATTTCTTTTATCTCATCATACATTTCATCAATTTCTTCATCATCTGCAGAGCTAGTTGGCATATAAACCTGTACTATTGTAGTAGGTGTGGGCTTCGTGTCTATCTTGGCCACAATAATGTGTTCATTATGCTGTTTGTAGTAGCTTACCCGCACTCCTATTTTTTTATTCATTATTAAACCTACTCCTGCATTACCCCTATTTGATTTTGTATTTATAACCGTGTATTCACCTGACCAAAAGTCTTGTTCCTCCTGCCACCGAACTTCACTAATTCCCACTATATCTAACTTTAACCTATCCATTTCCCTTTTTAAATTTTCTAACCTACCAGCCCGATTAAGAGATCTAACATTCCACGCGCCGATCTGTAGAGCGCCAGTTTTCTTTCTCCGAATTAGTCTCCTTTTCCCAACCACGACGGTTTGTCTTCTGCATCGGCAATCCAGGTCATGGCTTATGATTGCGGTTCGCGTCCAGTCCCTTCTGTCCGAACTGGAGTTCTTCCCGTTACCATCTCTCCTCGAGGTCCATTCATGCACACCTCCATAGAGTACACCTCGGCCGGAGATTCTTCTGGATCTTTTGCACGCCCGTAAGCACTCCGTTAACCCTGCGGTTCTCTGCTATCACTTCCTCTTGATTTTCAACCTGTACCGGGACCATGAAGTGGTTTACACAGAAGGCTCTATAGCTGATGGTCTCGTAGGCTTTGCCTATGTTCATGGAGGACATATTGAACAGCACTCCTTGCCAGATGGCTGCAATGTTTCCACTGCAGAGCTGGCGGTCATATCTCGTGCTCTTGAGCACATCCGCTCATGCCCTGGCGAGCCATTTCTCCTGTGTACTGACTCCTTGAGTAGCCTACAAGCTGTCGACCAGCGCTACCCTCGTCGTTCTTTGGTAGCATCCATTCATTAGTCCACCTATGCCCTGGAACGATCCCATCGTTCAGTGGTTGTTATTTTTATTTATTTTTTTATTTACATATCACGTTTCGTAGGGTGTTTCTATAGACCCCAGGATACTTAGGAATCCCAGACAATGAGCTTGCCGACAGGCTGGCAAAACAGGCTACATGGAAACCACTTCTGGAGAAGGGTATTTCCGAAACTGACCTGCGTTCTGTCTTATGCCGCAGGGTTTTTCGGCTTTAGGAGGCGGAATGGCATAACAGTATGCACAACAAAGTGTGTGTCATTAGGGAGACGATGAATGTGTGGAAGTCTTCCATACAGTCCTCTCACAGGGAATCAGTTGTCCTCTGCTAGCTCATTGGCCATACGTGGCTAACGCATGGTTACCTCCTCTGTCACGAGGACCCACCTTGGTGTCGCTGTGGCCCACTAATGGCGGTCGCCACCTCTTGCTGGACTGCCCACTTTTAGCTGCTCTGCAGTGGGCTTTTAACTTTCCCAGCTCCCTACCTTCAGTGTTGGGCGACAATGCCTGAACAGCAGCTTTAGTTTTATGTTTTATCCATGAGGGTGGGTTTTATCAATTGATCTAAGTTTTAGCGCATGTCCTTTATCCCTCTGTGTCCTCCACCCTAGTGCTTTTAGGGTGGAGGTTTTAATGCAGAGTGGCTGGCTTCTCTTTTTTATTCTCATGGGCAGCCAGCCATGGTAATCTGTTCTCTTGTTTTGATCTCTTTTACATGTTTCTTGAATCTCTCTGTGGTTTTCTTGTCCGATTTTGTCCATTTTAGTGTTTGTTGCCCTTCTGTCATCTGTGGTTTCTTTCTTTCTTCCAGCTTTGTTTTGTGTGCCTCATTTGTTTTACTCCCACCCTTGTGGAATTATTTTAATTGGAATGAGGGATCGATGACCTAGCAGTTTGTCCCCCCCCCCCCTCCCCCATTCAAACCAACCAACCAACCACTGTCTTCAGACTGAAGAGTGATTTGAAGCAGCTCTTCAACTAATCTGTCCTCTGGCAGCCTCTTCACACTCCAGAGACCTCCAGAAAAGACTTCTTAACATTTAAATTTATGTTAGATGTTAACAGATTCCTTTTTTCCTCTTCACGATGGGTGACTGGAAGGTGTCAGTTGTGTTGTTAGTTGGCAAAGCTAACAAATGATAATGTGAAATGAAGGTGATAACAGATTGATCTGTAGCATAGCACGAGGTGTACATTCGCCATTGGCAAAATTTTGTCCACATTTAATTTTCACTTGTCATAATAATAACCTGTCGACCCTGCTTTGTGCTTGTTTGTTATTTCTAATTTCATAAAAAATCTGTTGGAGCCATAATTTTGATGTAAATGTAATGCAGTTTTATTCATGGATAACTAAAACAGAGAAATATATGAGATGAGTATCTTGGTTCATATGGTGCACATCTACCATACATAATGTATTTCTTCCAGTGAAAAAATATAAATAAGATGCATGCTTAATGTGTTTTTTTTTAACATTGGGAAAAAACTATGTGAGATGACACCTGACAGGATAAGGAACATTCAGCATATTTCAGTAGACAAGACACTCTCATTCTGTGCTGGAGGACAGAAGTAGTGAAACATTTGTTTTGTCTGTTCTTTGAAGCTTCTGGAGCATCACATCAAATTGAAAATGTGGTCACAGCCAGAAGTCTCACACTCTTAGCAGTATGCAGTGCACAATACAAACTGCACAACAACAATTTGCACAACATACTGCTCCACAGATTTCATTGGAAACTTCTATTGACTTACCCGGATTACTTCTCTGCAATGCCACACTGTCCGGTCTATTTAAATAGTGGTCACCAGTCTTGCGTAGACATGCGAGACAGGTTTAAGCTTTGTACTACACCAACGTCAGTACCAGTAATTGAAAACTGTAGCAGTCCAAAGACATTTAGTCAGAGACCTGAACACTGAATTGGAATTTACTAAGCTGCTGACCCTTTGTACACAGCCCCTGAGTAGATTTGAGCAACTTCTGCTGGTAATCTCCATATTGACAAGACAGGTAATAGGGATGGAGTGACACAAAAACATTCAAATTTCCATGAGGAAGAAGTATAATTTATTGGCTTTGGTGAAAAACTTGCCAACTCCTCCTCGTTCATCAAAACACCAACTATTGAACTACCTTCTTGACATCACAACTGAGTTTGAGGACTCTGCATACTGAGTTTTTTGAGTACTCTATACCTACACATGGGAGACACCCTTGCCATTTCTCTCAGCTATCCATATCCGAAGAAATAATTCGTTGATTGTTAAGTCTCCAGACACAGGAATGAGTAACACTGTTATAGGCACCTCTACTCCAGAGGGTTCACATCTCCCAACATCCAGGTGAACTATTCATTGACACCTTGATTTTGCGAGCTCCAGACTGCTCCGTGAAACTGTTTTACATTCAGACCTTTCAGCCAGTCAGAGGTTGAACCAGAATGTAGGCATTTTCATTTGCCATAGCCTGTTCCCACTTACAGCACTTCTGTAAAGTCTTGCTTTCTGGCAGGACTTTTAGAAGATTCTCTGCTGCAGACATTGCGAAGCATCAGCCAGTGTTGGGAAATTACTGCCCTTAAAATCCACGAGTCAGCTCTAATTAACACCCATTTAGGAGGATTAGGTAACGACTGGCCCTTTATCTTCAGGCCGAACAGAAACTACCGCCCCCTAGTGGCAGGAAAGTAGTTAAGGTGGGTGAGAGAGAGAGAGAGAGAGAGAGAGAGAGAGAGAGAGAGTGTACACACAAGTGGACAGAAAATAATATGCTACAGTGGGGTGGAATACTATTATGTGGGAGCCCCACATCCCTTTTTACTACTGTAGGCACCACTTCCAGAACTGCAGATTGTGTGTACTGCAGAAATTACGCTTCCACATGAGGCATCATACAAGAACAACAACAGATAAGGATCACATAATGTTGAATAAGCAATAATGCTGCCTTCATAAGGAACACATGCAACATAGTGCTGTCTTCATGAGAAACACTTCTGTCTTTTGACAGTGGAAATCAGTTTCTCAACTGCTGAGATGCAATGTAGGCCAACAGAGTATTAACAAACTGGTTCTAGCTTAGAAACCATTCACTTCAAGACATAAGTCTGCTATAACTTGTAAGTTCATTACCCACTCAGTAAAAATAGGTAGTATTCTGTTGGGTATTGAGCATGTCGGAATCCAGGGAATTGAGGAAACTGATATAGCAGGTGTGGAAACGTGTCAGGGACACACTGCATCAATGTACTGTCTCTGCCGCTGTCTCCCGCATTGAGTCCAGTCACAACTTGTTGTCAGGAGAGTGGCAGGAAATGCTGGAAAATAAGGATTATTCAGTGAAACTAACTGTCTGGCTGTGGCGATCCTTATCCTGTTTGCATTTGGGGTGAAGTGACATCTATCTCCCTCTGTATGGCTCGATCTCCTGTGACCCATAGCTTTCTATCCAGCTGTAAATTAGAGATATGCATTTCAGTACACCACTTTTTAACTAAGTGCGTGTTATGTTCTCACAAGATAGCAGCAATAAATTCGAGTGTGTTTGTGTCTTCTATTTTACCTGACAATTGGGCAAATGTGGTTCACTTTTTAAAATTTGGTGAATTTTTCACACTTCAGCCCAATCTAATAGCTGCGGGTTTCAGTGTGTTGCAGAATGGCTGGCATTTCCATTTATAGTTCAGTGGTCAGCCAGTCACATGTGTGTGCTCTACTTTTTAACATCTGCTTCATTATACACTCTGTAAGCCATTTTTAAAGTTTTGTTCATTTAATCACAGACATATTACAGTACAAAAATATGGGCACTAAAGATTTCAATGTCCTGTTCCCAAACAATTCTGTAATCATCCAGAAATGTGTAACACATTTTGCCCCATAGTTCAAAATCATCATACGTAAGCTTCAGTAAATGGTACTTTTAAACAAACAAAACAGCATATCCATAAAGTAGCCATCATTTGTCTTCCAGTAACCTCAATTGGCCATAGTACACTATTTGTAACATTTATAAAGCTGCCAAGAAGTGTTGGCAAAGATTTTTTTGTCAGTTGTACCCAAGGTGGTTAGAGTAAAGAGAGATGGTGTTGTCTGTGCTGAGCATCGACATCAGTTGAAGCCTGTCCACCATCTCTGTTAAGGCCCTGTGTTAAACTTATCCTCATAGCATTAATGCTTTGAATTGACAGCCAGTTCAGAGTACGTACTTTGAAACAATATACTTTTGTGGATGAATACTCACGATCAGACAATTGAAAACATAATTTTTTAATGCCAAATCTCACTTGTCGAGTATGGTGTACAGCGCGGCAAAAAGCCAAACGTTTTATTCCTGTTTGAAGTGGAATTGAAGGCTCACCAGGATGGTGGAGGCTGGCTTCACTTTTTCTGTGTAACGGCACCTCGCTATATTCTAACCTCTTTTGTTGCAGCATTGATTTTACACACATTTGGATGTCTGATGCATCTGCCTTTCGCAGGTTCTCCTGAAGCAAGGGAACAACATGGAGTGTACAGAGTAAGACTGGTGTGTCTCAGTGATGTTTGAGAAAAGTTATGGGGTGCTGAGGCAAGAAGTACAGTCTGGTGATCAAATTTGCTTTACACAGTCCTGTACAATTCTGGTCGGAAATGTTCACTGTGTACCAACAACTGTGTGAGAATTTTCTTGATGCCGACAGTTTGACATCCAGGTCAGAATGAAGATGGGTAAAGTTTTATTGATCACGAATATACTGAGGCTCTGCTTCTCTGGATGTGGGAAAGCTGATGAACATAGGCGTGTCATGTGTCACTTGGGCTCCCTGCACTATGTTTAACACTTTATGGCGATGGTATCTAGAGAAGGTGGGTCTATACTGCACGTTTCAATGAAAGCTACACGAGTTTCAAACTGCGCTGCCTTCTTCTTGTCAGTTGATCTGAGTAGCACAAATTGGGGACAGATTGTGGAATATTTCTAAAACAAAAATTTTCTTAGTGGCCTTGTTAGCCAGAGGACCATTTTTCTTTTTACTGTACTTGTATTGTCTATATTTTTGTCAAGTGAAAATATAAGTGGAACACTATTGATGTATTTAAAAAAAATTACATTCTTTAATATTAAATGTCCTGTAACAACTGCTGATTCTAATAGTTCAATTTAAAGTAGTTGGCATTTGACAGTGAACAGATCAGGCTGGATTTCTTGCCAGCAACACAGCCTTGGGAGCTGTGCTAGAATTACTGGCTCTCACTGTGTTACCAGTTTCGTTGCACAATGTGTTGTACATGCCAGTTTTCAAGTAGAACCTTTTGTGGGATCAAAAATTTCAGCTGTTTCAAGAAAAGACTTAATTATGAAGCTAGTTGAAATTAATAACAGGTCTGACATCCTTAGAGACCTATAGAGATTTATACTGTGAATTCCAGATTTTTATGTGTTTTTTGTAGGAGGTAGAGATTTTAAAGTGATGGTCTATTACCGCAGAGAGTGGAGCACTGTGGCGGATACCTACAGACAGTAGTACTTTGGACTTTAAATGTCAGAGGTGAACTAATGTAAATAGGACTATAATTGTTTAATGTAAGTAGTACAGAAACTTGTAGAATAATGTAAATAATGTTTGGATTAAAGGTATCATCGAGAGGCAGAAAAATGAGGCTGTATTCAGTGTTACCTTTCAGACGAATACTTTTTCATGCTGTAGTACATGAGGGTGCGCGCACGCGCTCTCACACGCGCCCCCCCCCCCCCCCCCCCCCCCCCACACACACACACACACACACACACAGACTACATCTACAGAATGACCAGTCTCTGTACATGTGAAATTATTTCATTGTAACTTTAATAACACTTACAGTTATTTGTTAAAAATGTTTGTAGCCATTCTAAGTCCCTTTTTATGCGGAATTGATTGTGCTCCTTTTATTTCAAAATCCTGCAGCACATTTTCTGGTTGACTTGCAGGGTGACTGCATCTCTGACACACTAATTAGATCACGTTTTCCTTTCAGATTATTCAACAACCAGAGAGGAAAGTGGAGCAAAACACTTACCAGGTGAAAATCAAAGTCTGATGACTTGGTGACTCCTTATGGAACTGTTCACCAAACCTATACATTGGCTTTGTCATGTTCTTGTTGTTGTGCTTCCATTCATGGACCCCACACACTTGTGACTGAGTGCTCCTCCAAAGTGAAGTCACACGTATCTGTCATTGTTCTTCACCAAGCATGGAAAGGCAAACAACAAACTGGTTAGCACACAGACTTTGTTATCCTCCATCAGGCAGTCATGTGGCAATCACATTACAATTCTTGGAGAAGAACTGTTGCCGTAACAGTGAGTAGAATGGGCTAGGAGGAGACTGAAATCTTAAATGTCGTATCATCTTACACTGTTACATGCATTTGGTTCAGGTTTAAAGGGAGTTTCTGGCCAACTGCACAGTGTGCCGAATAAGTGTATGTAGGTGTACAGCAGTGGAGAGGGGAAAATTGGGAAGGATGTGTATGCTCGCTCCCTCTAGCTTGAAAAAACGATTCATCTGAAAGCTAACAAAGTTTTCAGTTTTGTTTGCATTCCAGTCAATGACACATTGCCTCTACTATTTGGAGAATTGTTACCTGTACTCCTAAATTGTTTACGTTGTTTAATATGTATAATTTCAGGAGAAGTGTTTAATTTGATGATACCTTCTGTTGTCCTGTAGTACATTACTTTGTTTTTCAGAGCTTGAGCATTCTACAAGCGGGTGTGAAGCTGCCACATCCGGCACACGTCCCCACGCACCTGCCGGCATTCCCCGATCCACACGCGTACATAAGGACCCCGACTCACAAACAGCCCGTGACAGAATACGAGGCTATTCGTGAGAAGGCGGCCACTCAAAAACGGGATGTGGAGAGGGCTCTAACCCGTTTTGTTGCCAAGACGAGTGAGACGCACAGTCTCTTTGTCGGTGTGGAGGATGGGCACGTTTTCCCTCTTATCGCGTGCAAACCTCATCATCCACCGTACCTCAAGGCTCTGCTGCCGAGTGACCAGGTGAGTACACAGCCTACTGAAGGCAATGTTATTGACTCCCCTCACTCTCTGTTCAGTATACAGATACATTTGATTTATTGTACAGTGATTACAGCACATTTATTAATGAAAAACATAATTTGGATAACTTTTTTTTTTGTTAGTGGTGACTGGATTTTAATCAGACAAGCAGGTCATCTTCAGATTTGAGTTGAGAAAAGTAAAAAAAGAAGTGCAACAATATAAAAACTATGTAAATGTAACATTATAAATAATAGTGACAATGGTGTAACAAATAATTTAAACATCATGAATAACAAAGAAGAGACAGTGAATCGAACTGAAGAGAAAAGAAATTTATGGCACAACATGACTACACTAAGGTATGAGTCGATAGAATCACCCTCAGGCATCGTGAAACAATCAGTTTGGTAATGGAGGAAATGGGTTGGTAAGGGGGGTGGGGGTGAGGGGGAGTTTGGTGGATGGACGAAAATTGTAACGGGAGACCAATGCTTGACTGCAATAAGCAGTGTCAAGTGGATTAAGTATGATTAGTGATGCAGAGCTGAAGAGATTATACAAGACACACTAATGTGGCGAGCCATCTCAAATCATTTTTCAGACTGAAGACCATAACAACATTCTGTTTGCCTGGAATCACGCCATCCATGGTTAATGATAGCACTGACAAGTCCCAGTCACAAAAGGCACATGCTGGCATTGAGGACTGGGAAAGGTGCTGGGGAGGGGGGGGGGGGGCAGATATGGAAAATTTCTTTTTAGTTTTGATATACCCGTATTTTGATAAATTGAATGATTTTGATGCTGGCAGTATAGTGGAGGTAAAATAGAGGTATCCTGATGTATCAAATGTTTGCCACGAGTGAGAAACGTGGTAAGGAAGTTGGGCCATAAGCAATAAGCATGAACCTACATCATGGTACTAAGTGCAGACCACACATGAACATGAGGAAATGGTAGATCATTTGGGACAAACGACAACAACAAGAGCCAAACTGGCTTCAGATACTTGTATTCCTCCATAGTGCTCACAGATGTCAGTTATAATTCCCAAAAGATGTAAACAACCCACATACCATCATGTCAAATAAAAGAACATCTAATATTGATAACAGTAATGATAAGTGTTTTATTATTGTGGACAGTGATTTGATAGATCCTTCTGATAATGAGAGTGATGGTAGTGTTATTGTGTTTCCTGTATGAAAACATTCAAGAAGATTAATCATTATTGGTTACACTGATGATGAAGACAGTATCAATCATCAGTTGTTCAAGCAGTAGATTTGAAAAGAAGATAATAACAAAACAAAAATTGTATATGTTGACACCTGGCATAAAGGCACCAATTTTAGAGTGATCAGGCAGAGGTGCAAGAGAGTTAGACTTTGTTTATGATGTTTGGTAGTATGTTCTGGGTGATCAGTGAAAATACACGAAAGAAGAAAGAGAATTGATGAGACATGAGTCCCTATAATTACAACAAAATTAAAGAAATCTTTAAACTATACATAACAATGGTTTAGGTTTTTACATTTTGCAAAAAACGATATGACCAACATAATGGATAAATTTGTAAAGGCACACCTTTAATAAACTATTTTAATTTAAAAAATTCAAAGAAGTAAATGTAATGGAAGAGAGCATCATGATTGATGAGTCATTAATGAAATTGTAGGGACACATGTATTATAAACAGTTTAGTCCCTCAAAGAGGGCAAGGTTTGGGATAAAATTTCATAAACTATGGGGGTTAGCATCAGGCTATTGCAATAATTTTAAAATAAATTCAGGAAACAATAAAAGACATCTTGATTACAATGCATCTGAAACCGTTTTGTTGGCAGTATGAAAGTCAGTACTAAATAATAGATAAAGGACGTACTTTCTATTTGGATAATTGGAATTCTTCACCAAACCTGTTTGTAACTTGAGTTGAAAATGAAACATATGTTGTTGGGACAGTTAATTTTAATAGAAAAAAATTTGCCGTGAGATTTTGTTCAAGCTAAATTAAAAAAGAGGAGGAATGCATAATGAGAAGCTGGAACTGCGTACTGGTACTGATAGCATGAAAATTTTTTTGGCAAATGTGACTCCAAACTGCTCATGTTGCTTGGTTATGTAGAGAACTATTAGTGAAACGCTTGATAATATTTTCCCTGACATGCGGCACAGATTGGTAGATATGCTCAACTGGTGCAGTAGGGATGCCCAAGCCCACAACTTTCCTTATTTAAATCCTTATTTTCGTCTGTTGAAGTTGTTTTTGTGCTTTTGGATTTATATAGCGTCTCTATACATCCCAGCACAGTAATGATTGGACCTTGATAAAATCATAGTATCGGAGAAACAAATTTGGTGGTCTCTGGTCCCAGTACATGATCTGCTACTGCCAAATTATCTGTGTTTACCATACAGCAATTGCTCTTGTAGTACTTAAGTGAGGAGTTAATGGTAATTTTTGTATTTCTTATGTAAACTTGGCTGCATGTGTGGTGGATTTTAATTCCTCTCACTATGCGGATGTAGGTTCTTTGGAGTGATCAAATATTCATACAACTTTCTTGTCGTCTTAAAACTCTGTGTCAGTACCGTCTCTTCTTAGTATTATGATTTATGACTGTTGCATGATTGATAGGAAAATTTTACTTTTAGCTGGTACTTTTTCACTTGAAACTTCAGATCATTTAGGATGTAGTGCCCTGATTATGTCTCTGACAGAATGTTTGTGTTTTTTGAAAATAGTTCTTAAATGCAAACCTGTCATCCAAATAATGTGGTTCACAATTGCTTTTAGCATGGTCAGTTTGCTCTATACATGACATATTGAGCGGTCATTAGGAACAAGAGTTTGAAAATACTGCTAAGCATGCAGACAGTGTCCTCAAGATGAGCTCAATATTGATACATTCTTATTCCATTCCCTTGCTTTCTCTCATTACTAGCCCTCATCCTCCCTCCCTTCATTTTCCCCCTCACTCACTCCAGCCAATGTGAGCCCCCATCCCAATCTAGCTCTGGTGCCTGGAAGCTTAGCATTATTTTCTGTCTTGTGTATGCACCTATTGACCATTTTATTGTGTAGTGAGTGGTTACCTTGGCTACTTCTTGCGCCTGTATTTCACCCAGTATTTTCCGTTATTAAATTGGTATTGAAAGTAAACATATTTTGTTTAGTAAGAACTGGTGAGATCTGTAGTGAATGCTTTTTAAAAAATCAAGCTATACTTTATCCGTAACACTTATGAAATTATCATTTTTTTCAAAATCTATATAAATTAGCATTGAGTGGATGAGCAAATTTGAACTCAAAATATGTTTTCAATTGTGTTACAAACAGATGAATGATGTTCGTGAGCCAGCTATGTTGTCCTTTGTAGTTGGGCGTGCAGTATGACCTCTTCCAGTTGCTCAGAACAGCTTGATGTGTAAGGGATCAGTAGAAAATTATAACTGAATGTATGAAGCCTGTTTTACATGAATGACTTTCTGATCACTGTAGTTGTGAATACGTGCCCTGTGCCAGTGTGTAAAAAAACCACCAACCATGTTGTGTGGGTTGGTCAGTCGGAATGTCAATGATCAGTTGGCTATGTCAGGTTTAGAATTCTAAAATCCTGACTATGCTGCAGACTGCACATACAGAGAAACAGGTGACTGTAGCATTGTCTGCTAACATTGGAATTTAAACTATTTACAATGTGCTCACTCCTGTTGTAATATTGATTTTGTGCTTCTCTGTCTTGTTACTCTCATTCTCATGAGGCAATTAGTGGTATCGACAAGGGGACATCAAATTGATTCTGTATTTTTAGATTTCCCTAAGGCTTTTGACACTGTTCCTTACAAGTGACTTCTAATTAAATTGTGTTCTTATGAAGTATCATCTCAGTTGTGTGACTAGATTCGTGATTCCTGTCAGGAAGATCACAGTTTGTAATAATTGACGCAAAGTTGTCGAGTAAAACAGGAATAATATTTGGCATTCCCCAAGGAAGTCTTATAGGCCCTCTGTTCCTGATCTACATAAATAATTTAGGAGACAATCTGAGCTGCCTCTTAGATTGTTTACAGATAGACACCATCCTTTACCACTGTGTTAAGTCATCAAATGTTTAAAAAACTGCAAAATGATGTAGACAAGATACCTGTATGAAGCAAAAAGTATCAATTGACTCTAAATCATGAAAAGTGTGAAGTCATTCACATGACCACTAAAAGGAATGTGCTAAATTTCAGCTGTACAATAAATCACACAAATCTAAAGACTGTAAACTCAACTAAAAAAATGGATATTCAAAAAGAAAGATCAGATTTCAAACATTTGTTGTTCTTGTAGTGGTCTTTAGTCCAAAGTCTGGTTTGATGCAGCTCTCCATGCTCTGTCATGTGCAGCCTCTTCCTCTCTTGAGTAACTACTACAACCTACATCCTTCTGAATCTGCCTACTGTATTCATCTCTTGGTCCCCATCTGTGATTTTTTACCCTCCACACTTCCTTACAGTACTAAATTGGTGATCCCTTGATGCCTCAGGATGTGTCCTACCAACCGATCCCTTCTTCTAGTCAAGTTGTACCACAAATTCCTCTTCTCCCCAATTCTGTTCAGTACCTCCTCATTGCATCTAATCTACAGCATTCTTCTGTAGCACCACATTTCAAAAGCTTCTATTCTCTTCTTGTTTAAACTAGTTATCGCCCATGTTTCACTTCCATACATGGCTACACTCCATAAAAATACTTTCAGAAAAGACTTCCTGACACTTAAATCTATACTCAGTGTTAGCAAATTTATCTTCTCATTTCCTAATCTAATTCCCTCAGCATCACCTGATTTAATTTCACTACATTCGATTACCCTTGTTTTGCTATTGTTCATGTTCAGTTTATCTCCTATTTTTAAGACACTGTCCATCCCGTTCATCTTCTCTTCAATGTCCTTTGCTGCATCCTACAGAATTACAGTCTCATTAGCAAACCTCAAAGTTTTTATTTCTCCTCCCTGCATTTTAATTCCTATTCCAAATTTTTCTTTTGTTTTCTGTACTTCTTACTCAGTATATAGATTGAATAGTATCACCGATAAGCTACAAAGCTGTCTCACTCATTTTCAACCATTGTTTCCCTTATCTGCTACTCGACTCTTATAACTGCCATCTGGTTTCCGTACAAATTGTAAATAGTCTTTCGCTCCCTGTATTTTACCCCTGCCACCTTTAGAATTTGAAAGAGATTATTTCGGATAACATTGTCAAAAGCTTTCTCTAAGTCTACAAATACAATAAACATGGGTTTGCCTTTCCTTAACCCATCCTCTATGAAGAGTCGTAGGGTTAATATTGCCTCTGGAATCCAAACTGACCTGCCCCGAAGTCGGCTTCTACCAGTTTTCCCATTCGCCTGTAAAGAATTCGTGTCAGTATTTTGCAACCATGACTTGTTAAACTGATAGTCCCATAATTGTCACACCTTTGAGCACTTGATTTCTTTTGAATTGGTATTATTACATTCTTTTTGAAGTCTGAGAGTATTTCACCTGTTTCATTCATCTTGCTCACCAGATGGAAGAGTTTTGCCGTGGCTGGCTCTCCTAAGACTATCAGTGGTGCTATCGGAATGTTGTCTGCTCCCGTGGCCTTTTTTCTACTCAGGTCTTTCAATGCACTGTCAAATTCTTCACACAGTATAATATCTCCCTTCTCATCTTCATCTACATCCTCTTCCATTTCCATAATACTGCCCTCAAGTACATCTCCCTTGTATAGACCCCATATGTACTCCTTCCATCTTTCTGCTTTCCCTTCTTTACTTAGGACTGATTTTCCGCGTGAGCTCTTGATATTCAGACAGATGGTTTTCTTATCTCCAAAGATCTCTTTAATTTTCCTGGAGGCAGCATCAATCTTACCCCTAGTGGTATATGCCTCTACATCCTTACATTTGTCTGCTACCCATTGCTGCTTAGCCATTTTGCACTTCCTATTGATTTCATTTATGAGACATTTGTACTCCCTTTTGCCTGCTTAATTTACTGTATTTCTCATTTTATCAATCAAATTCAATATCTCTTGTGTTACCCAAGGATTTCTACTCGCACTAGTCTTTTAACCTACTTGATCCTCTGCTGCCTTCAGTATTTCATCTCTGAGAGCTACCCATTCGTCTTCTACTGTGTCCCTTTTCTCTGTACTTGTCAATCATTCCCTAATGCTCCCTCTGAAAGTCTCTACAACCTCTGGTTCTTTCAGTTTTTCCAGGTCCCATCTCCTTAAGTTCCTACCATTTGCAGTTTCTTCAGTTTTAATCTACAATTCTTAACCAATAAATTGTGCTCTGAGTCCACATCTGCCCCTGGAAATGTCTTACAATTTAGAACCTAGTTCCTAAATCTCTGTCTAACCCTTATGTAATCAATCTGAAACCTTCCAGTGTCTCCAGGTCTCTTCCACTTATACAAACTTCTTTCATGATTCTTAAACCAAGTGTTAGCTATAATTAAATTATGTTTTGTACAAAATTTTGTCAGGCGGCTTCCTCTCTCATTCCCTTCCCCCAGTCCCTATTCATCTACGACTTTTCCTTCTCTTCCTTTTCCTGCTATTGAATTCCAGTCCCCCATGGCTATTAAATTTTCATCTCCCTTAACTGTTTGAATAATTTCTTTTATCTTATACATTTCTTCAATCTCTTCTTCAGCTGCAGACCTAGTTGGCATATAAACTTGTACTGCTTTGGTAGGTGTGGGCTACTATAATGCGTGCACTATGCTATTCGTAGTAGCTTATCTGCGTTCCTATTTTTTTATTCATTATTAAATGTGCTTCTGCATTACCCTCCTTTGATTTTTTATTTATAACCTTGTATTCACCTGACCAGAAATCCTTTTCCTCCTGCCACCGAACTTCACTAATACCTACTTCATCCCACAGCTATCCATTTTCCTTTTTAAATTTTTTAACCTACCTGCCCTATTAAGGGATCTCATATTTCATGCTCCGATCCATAGAACGCCAGTTTTGTTTCTCCCAATAACTATGTCCTCCTGAGTAGTCCCAGCCCAGAGATCATTTGGAATATTTTACGCAAGAGGACATCACTATCATGTAACCATACAGGAGAGCTGTGTACCCTCGGGAAAAATTAAAGCTGTAGTTTCCTTTTGCTTTCAACTGTTCACAGTACCAGCACAGCAAAGCCATTTTGGTTGATGTTACAAGGCCAGTTCAGTCAATGATCCAGACTATTGCCCCTGCAACTACTGAAAAGGCTGCTGCCCCTCTTCAGAAACCACACGTTTGTCTGCCCTTTCAACAGATATCCCTCCGTTGTGGTTGCACCTACAGCTAACTGTATCACTGAGGCACGCAAACCTCCCCACCAACAGCAAGGCCCGTGCTTCATGGGGAGGATTCAGACATTTATTACTTCCAAACTACAAAAGATATAAACACAATTCCAACGTTCCTGGAAAGAATTTTTATGCATTCAATTTGAAAACCATGTGCCACATGACAGATATCAAAACAGTGGCTCATTTCCTGCCACACACAGAGAAGCCGGTCTCTCGTTATTGAATTTACAGTTTCAACAATGCGATGTCACGGACTTCCAAAAGTGTCAGACATAGGAGGAATAAAAACGTGGTCTTTTACTTAACCCCACAGATAAAAGTCACAAGGTGCGAGGTCTGGAGAACTGGGAGACCACTGGTGATGAAGTTCATTTTCTGTTCCACTTCTTCTAATCCAGCATCCTGGAATGGCGTCATTCAGGTAACATCGGTCTCCAGACCTCACATCTTGTGACTTTTATCTGTGGGATTACGTAAAAGATCGCATTTTTATCCCCCCTATGCCTGACACTCTTCAAAGGCCATGAGATCGCATTGTTGAAACTCTGAATTCGATAACGAGAGACCAGCTGCTCCATATGTGGCAGGAAATGAGCTACCGTATTGATATTTGTCTTGTAACACATGGTTCTCGCATTGAATGCATAAAAGTTTGAGCTTTTCTCTTTCCAGGATCTTTGGAATTGTTTTTCTATCTTTTACAGTTTGGAAACAATTAATGTTTGAAATGTGTTCCTTCTTTTTGAATAGTCTTGTACTTAGAGGTTACAATTATGAATAACTTAAATTGGAATGATCACATGGATAATTTGTGGAGGAAGCAAACCAAAGATTGCAATTCATTTGCAGAACACTTAGAAAATGTAACAGGTCTACTAAAGAGACTGCTTACACTACACTTGTCTGCCTCCTTCTGGAATACTGCAGCATAGTGTGGGATCCACATAAGATAGGATTGATGGAGGACATCAAAAAAGTTCAAAGAAGGGCAGGTCCTTTTATATTATTGTGAAACAAGTAAGAGAGTGCCTCAGATATTATACCTGAAATGGGGTGGTGGTCATTAAAACAGAGGCATTTTTCATTGTGGCAGGACCTTCTCACCAACTTTATCCTCAAAGTGTGAAAATATTTTGTTGGATCCCAGATACATAGGCAGAAATGATCATAATAAAATAAGAGAAATCAGAGCTCACACAGAAAGATTTAAGTGTTCTTTTTCTGACATGCTGTTAAAGACTGAAATGGTAGACAAGTAGCTTAAAGGTGGTTTGATGAACCCTCTGCCAAGCACTTAACTGGGAATTGCAGAGTAATCATGTAGCTGTAGCTTTTTACGTTATTGTTTGCCTTGTTTTTCTGACACACTGAAAAAGTTGCGTAAGGACTTGATATTTACAAAAACTTTACAGCTTTTACCTGGACGTCAAAAAAAGAAAAATTGTTCTTTCCAGGCATTTGGATTTGAAAGGTGCAAATTTTGATGTGCAAATGAGATGACATATTTAAAGAAATGCAAATGACACTAGAAAAACATGAAGCATGAGAATTAAAGCACCCTGTAGGTGATACAGATGAAACATGGGTTTTTCACATTGCACTGTGAAGAAATGTTGTCACATTGATAGTGCACAGTGCATCTGCAAAGTCTCCACAGTGGCGAGCTCCGCGTTTCTCGCCTTGTGGAGTGCGTAAGGTAGACAGCATATTCATGTTGCATATAAGCTAGGGTCAGGGATTCACTGCTAGTGGCTGCAGTTATGTTCGGAAATTGGACTTGACATTATTACAGTTAAAAGAATGAAATTAATTAAATATATTAATTACAGTTAAATACACTGTACTCATCAATATCACAGTAGGTGCTGGGAATGTTTTCTTCTTTCTTGAAGCCATATTTCAACACATTTGCATTTATTTGTGAATACTGTACTGATGTTTCACGTGTAATCAATTGCAGATAATCAGTTATCGTCATCTTTAGTTCATCTACTGTCTTCGGGTTTCTGTGATACACAAATGTTTTATCCATATCCCAAAGGAAACAGATGGGCAGAGACAGATCCGGTGAATGTGGGAGCCAGAGACCTTTCGTAATTACTCTGTTTCCAAACATTTCATTTAAAAATCATAGAGACTGGTGTGTCATATGAGCAGCAACATTGTTTTGTTGGAAACATGAATGACTGATCTCATTTTCATTCAGCAGGGTAATAAATGGATGAATTATCTGGGAAGAATAGACATTGGAAGTGACGATAGTATAAAAAAAGATCAGTCGTATAATTTGTTCACATTATGGTAACCCTACTCAACTTTTCTCTGCATGCAATAGCATTTCTCATAAGGTATGTGGATGTTCTGATGACCAAATTAGTTGATTTTGGGAATTAATGGAGCCAGATAGGTGAAACCAAGGTTCATCAATGAAAAAGGTTTGATCTAAAACACCAGCTCTATGTTCGTTAACAAATTGCTGAACCCATTCACAATACGCTATTTGTTTTGCATAGTCCATACAATGTAGTTGTTGCAGTAATTTGATATGGATACATCCCCACTGCTTTGGTTATGGCCTTATGTGTTGTCGTATGAAATTTTAGCCTCTTGCAATAAGCTCCTTACCAATTTTGTTGGACTCCGCAACACAATATCTGAAATGTCATCAAGCTTCTGTTCTGTTAAAATTGTGCGCCTACAAGTTCATGGTGCATCATGAAATGAACCTTCTGGATGCAATCTGAGAATTAAATCACATACATTGCCACAATGTGGACACCTCGAAGCTGGAAAACGCAATCTAAATTGCTGCCTCACATGCTCCTCAACGTTTCCTCCTGAACGAAAATCTCTTCCACTAAAAACATTCTGTCTGAAATAGTAAGCATTCTCTCTACACTCAGCTTATGCAAGAACTAGACAATAACACAACTGACAGCCGCAACACATTTGTGCCACTACTGCCCCCACCCTACCACTGCAGATCCACGGAACCCGTGTACGCAAGACTTGAATATGCTGCCAACTTTACACACACCGCAAAGCGAGATGTGTGAGGCTCACCGCTGTGGAGAGACTTTGCAGGTGCATGGTACTTGAAGCATTGTCAAACAAATGTGCCACTCACTGTTTTGTAGTGTTATGCACAGCGTTGGAATGTAGACGTACAAGTCCGTGACGGTGCTTCATTTGTAAGAATTATGGTGTGCATACTGTTACTACATGCTCCCTCAGATTCTTAGTTGTAAACACAACAGTACTGACACCACGGTCAGGTTTTCAGTTTGCTTTGCTGTGTTATAGGTAATGTAGTTCGAAATGTTGTATAATACCTCTTGTTGACAATGTAGTAATGAGGCGTGAATAAATTGTGACAGTAAAGTCATTGATGAAATACTGTTTGACAAACCCCGCACTATTTTGCAGGTGTTTGAATTCGACGAGGAACTGTCTAGCCCTCCTCAGCGACCACCACGGCAACGCCGCGAAGCTGATGGGGAGGAGGAAGGTGACGAGGAAACTCGCGAGGGTGACGATGCGGCGCGTGCTGGCGACGCAGACACAATCGACAACCCTTACCTTAGACCCGTGAAGCTGCCCCGCCGCAAGAAGCCTGCGGTGTCGACACCGGCGCCTGCGAAAGCGTGACGAGCTGTCAGGAGAGGGAAAGGGAGAGGTGCTGAACCCACCCCGTAGGACAGAACGATACCAGGGGGCACCCTTTCGCTGTTGGTGTAACAGTGGACATTTGTCTGTCTGTACTCAGTGATGAACTATTCTTGTGGAGGTGTAATTCACTTTCAGTAAGCCACTGTATGAAGAGGTGAACTAAATGTGCTGTGTTGTAAATTCTAGACTGCATTGTGGACAGTGAAATAAAGGTAATTCAACTGATTATGGAGGACACAGAATATGGCAGTTTGAATGCCATTGTCTTAACAGGACATAACTTCTTGTCAGAAGTCAAAAGACTTTACTTATCTTAGTGTTAAGGACGATTTGCATGATGTTACTTTTTGTAAATAAAGTAAGTTTTTGATATGTGAGGTAAAGTGTTTGGCATGCTGTTAATACTTCTATTCGTACTTCATAGATCTTACTGTAACAAAGAATTTTCATTGTTTTGGAGTAAGTGAAGGCTGTCAAACTAATTTTGTAAGTTACATTAACAAGCCTTATTCTGAGCTTAGAAAAGCTACAAATGAAGACAAAGTGATTGTTACAGCTGCTGCTTCTTTCTTTAGTTACAGTAACTAGCTATTGGTTACCTACTACTGCTTGCTTGACAAATAGCACGTGGCATTAACTTTCTTAAAAGAAGTCATTTTCCTGCGGAGGCTTTTTAACATTTTAAAATAAAAACTTTATTCCACTATTAATGATTTGCCAGTTTTGACCCCTTGGCTTTATCAAGCTAGAAAATGTGCAAGGGGAAGAAATTATCTAATAGACAATAATTAAATGAAGTGTTTATTTTTAAAAAAAGCCTAAATAAGAAACTGATTTTTTTAAAAGAAATTTATAGCAACTGCATACCCATCATGAAAAAGACACTGATAACTGAAAAAGCAGAACAGTTATCTAGATGTTGTACGAATAGATAGCCCTATTTGTTATGTATCATGTAGAAAATTTCAGTCCTATTGTCACATTTAAAAATTAGCTAATTATTATAATATTTTCTTTTCAGTTGGAAGGGATCCCCAATTTTTTCCCTTAATGTTTATAATGTAAATTTATTGAAGTAGGAAATTTAAATTAGGGTAAGCGTATTTAACTAATGGCAACGGCCTTGCTGCAGTGGATACACCGGTTCCCGTTAGATCACCGAAGTTAAGCACTGTCGGCCGTAGTCGGCACTTGGATGGGTGACCATCCAGGCCGCCATGCACTGTTGCCATTTTTCGGGATGCACTCAGCCTTGTGATGGCAATTGAAGAGCTACTCGACCGAGTAGTAGCGGCTTCGGTCAAGAATACCATCTTACGACCGGGAGAGCAGTGTGCTGATCCCACACCCCTCCTGTCCGCATCCTCCACCGAGGATGACACGCCGCTCGTGGCCTGAAGATGGAGTGAGTATTTCACTAATAATCAGAAGTCTAGGGTCCTGGGTTCTCCAGGTACTATTTAAAACGTGAGTGAAAGCCATCACAAACATAAGGGGACACCCTAATAATGCAAATGGCCTTGGCAGAGGAATGGACAATGGGCTGGGCACCCTCTTGCTCCAGGGGTGGGAAATTGCCCCTAAAAGCCACAAGAATCAAGGGGCATGAGGATGCAGAAGGCAATGAAAACATTTGCATTAAAGATACTCAATGTGTACCGTTTGTACAGTTCAGCTAAAGAATTATTCTCATTGAAACTGACAACAAACCAATGCCAACAACAATAGTTCATGTTTACGTGCCTATGTGGCCATTGAACGGGTATCACCATGTTAATGGAAAGAACAGAAGATGGTGTTACAGGAGACTATGGGCTCAGCAGTAGTAATGAGAGGAGGTAGACTAACCAATTCTTCATTAAACTTCAGTTGGTAATAGTAAGTACTCTACTCTAAAATTGGAAAAGGAGGTGGTATACTTCGAAAAGGCATGGAGACGTGTGAAGATTTCAGCTGGATTAATCATGATCAGACAGAGATCCCGAAATCTGGTGTTAGATTGTATCAGGAGCAGATATAGATTCAGTTCATAATTTAGTAATGATGAAGATAAGACTGAAGTCCAAGAGATTTGTCCAGAAGAATTACTCTGGAAAAAAGTGGAATACTGTAGTACTGAGAAACAATGAGGTGCATATGAAGTTCTCTAGGGCTATATGTACTGTGATGTATCACAATAGGCAAGTCAGTAGAAGATGAATGGTCATATCTGAAAATTGCTGTCACAGAAGCTGGACGGACAAAAATAGATACAAGAAAGGTGGCTATGAAGAAACCTTGAGAAACAGAAAATATTTTAATTGACTGTGAGAAAGGGAAGTAAGAAAGGGAAGTACTTACCTGCTCAGGAAAAGAAAAGGAATGCAGCAGTATAAGTCAAATAGGACTGAAATAAATAGGAAGTGCAAGGAAGCCAAGGTGAAATGACAGAAGGAAAAATGTGAGTAAATCAAAAAAGAAATGGTCATCAGAAAAACTGAGTCAGCATATAGCAAAGTCAAAAAACTTGCGAAATTAAAAGCAAAGGCATCAACATTAAGAGTACAATGGGAATTCCATTGTTAAAAACACAGGAGAGAGTAGATAGATGGAAAGAGTACATAGAAGACCTGTGTGGGAGGGAGGAACTGTCTGAGGACATGATAGAAGAAGAAACAGGAGTCTGTATTATGGAAGACACAGGAAATCCAGTACTAGAGTCGGAGTTTAAGAGATCTTTGGAAGACTTCCGACCAAATAACGTGGAAGGCATAGATAACATTGCTCCAGAGTTTCAAAAATATACGGGGATCCTGACAATTAAAGTTGGTTTGTAGAATCTATTAGCCTGGAAATGTACCAACAGACTTTAGGAAGAATATCATCCACAACATCCGGGAGGTACTAAGGGCAGATAAGTGTGAGAACTATGGCACAATCAGCATGAGCTGTACGCGTGTGTTTGAGTGGAATGCTCGGTTCAGGGCCAGCCGTACAGATGTCGAAGATGATGCTCACACTGGAAGGCCCGTTAGCCGCACAATGCCAGACTTTGTTGCCAAACTTCAACAATTGGTTCGTGCAGATTGACGTCGAACCATTTGAGACCTTGTGGATGAACTGGATATTGTTTATGGGACATGTCAACGAATGTTGACTGATGAATTGGGCATGCATCGTGTTGCCGCAAAATTTTTGCTAGGGATCTTGACGTCCGATCAGAAGGCACAGCGTGTTGAAATGTGCACGGACCTCCGTCAGACCCCGTCTGATGATCCAACTTTCTTATCACGGGCGATGAGAGCTGGATTGATGGTTACGACCCAGAGACAAAGCAACAATCATCCCAGTGGAAGAGCCTGAGCTCTCCAAGAGCCAAAAAAGCGAGACTGGTGAAGAGCAAAGTGAAGAGCATGATCATTGTTTTCTTTGATACCAAGGGAATTGTGAATAAAGAATTCGTCCCACCCAAGCAAACTGTGAATTCTGCGTACTACTGTGACGTTTTGCGACGGCTCCATGAAAATCTGCGGCAATGACAGCCTGAACTTTGGCATCGAGGGAACTGGCTGCTGCATCACGACAGTGCGCCCTGTCACACGTCCTTGCTCACCAGGGCCTTTTTGGCAAAAAACGACATGGCGGTTGTAACCCACCCACCGTACCGGCCAGATTTGGCACCTTGTGAATTCGCGCTATTCCGGAAACTGAAACTCAAGTTGAAAGGCCATCAGTTCGACACTCTAGAGAGGATTCAAGAAGCATTATTGGCGGTGATGAACACATCCAAAGAACAGGACTTCCAGAAAATGTTTGACCAGTGGCAGGAAGCGCTGGGACCAGTGTGTACGTGCGGATGGGAACTACTTCGAGGGTGATGGTGACCATAAGTCCAAAGGTAAGGTTTTCAACAGATGACAGCATCAGTCCCAAAAATTTTGGATGCCACCTTGTAAGTACGGAAGACCAAGAATAATTTTAGGAAGAGGTTTTTGACAATGTACGTTTGGAGTACAGCATTGTATGGTAGTGAAACACGGACTGTGAAAACCCTGAGAAGAGAATCAAAATGTTTGAGATGTGGTGTTGTAGTACGATGTTGAAAACTGGCGGAGTGATGAGGTGAGAAAGGAGCAAGTACTACACGGAATTGGAGAAGGAAGGAACATATGGAAAACACTGACAAGTAGAAGGAACAGGATGAAAGCACATATGTTAAGACATCGGTGAGCAACTTTCATGGTACTAGATGGAATAGTAAAGGGCAAAAGCTGTATGGGAAAACAGAGACTAGAATACTTCCAACATCCAGCAGATAATTGAGAATGTTAGGTGCGAGCATACTCTGAAATGGAGAGATTGGCCCAGGAGGGCCACCCCCTTGTTCTTTTCACACTTTGGTTGTAGTGAGAAACAAAATGTGAGAGGTGGGTGACTTTTAGGTGTGCACTAAATATCCACCGACTTTCCCATTTCATTAGTTTTCTTGAGGAACGCAGAGCAAGCAGCTTCTTCAAATGTAACACTTTAATGTGCCCCTTTTTTTCTGTTAAGCACAATTTCTAGACAGCCTTATGAGTAATATGTTGTGTTGGCAGAAGAGCCAACACCATGTTACTAGAGGAGGCCAAAATGCACGCGTTTTAGCTCACGCAGGCTGGCATGAGGAAGGAAGAACTATACTGACGTGAGGTCTGGAACATGACAAGGAATTAGAATTCAGAAAGCGGACATAATTACTTTGATACTGAACTTTAATCCATTAATGATGAACGTCGCTCTTGACGGTACATGATTCATAATATCATCTGTTCAGAATACACTCTTGAAGATATTAATAGGAACTGAATATGGCACCTTGCTAGCTCGTAGCAAATGACGTAGCTGAAGGCTATGCTAAACTGTCGTCTCGGCAAATGAGAGCGTATGTAGACAGTGAACCATCGCTAGCAAAGTCGGCTGTACAACTGGGGTGGGTGCTAGGGAGTCTCTCTAGACCTGCCGTGTGGCGGCGCTCGGTGTGCAATCACTGATAATGGCGACATGCAGGTCTGACGTATACTAACGGACTGCAGCCGATTTAAAGGCTACTACCTAGCAAGTGTGGTGTCTGGTGGTGACACCACATAGTAGATGTGTGGAGGTCCAACGAACTTTTTGTAAAATAGCAGTACTTTTGAGTACAGTTGTACTATCAGGAGACCAGTTGTACCAATTTTGTTCATAATGTGTTAAGAGAAGATATTATCTAATAAATGAACATTTACATCCTTTTTTGTGTTCCGAGTTTTAGGTCCTTGTGCCAATTTTTTAAACCACCAGTCCTGATTTTCTGCAAATTGGCTCTGGCAACACTGCTTTCCTCCATCTCATCACTCAGTCATAATGTAATTATTGTAGCTCTTCCTTTAACACACAGCTTCCTTCAGCATCAGGGAGAACCACCAATATGATAACACCTTTTATTAGTGGATGTTCATCCTCAGTTTTCAATGAAACTCTTCAAATTTAGGAATGATACAGTTCTGCAAACGAGTTGAGATCGAGCAGTGAGATATTTTGTTGAATGATACTGCCTCCTTAAGAAACTTCCTTTGTTGGCAAAGGTATACTCTGATATAGTCAAAAATTTTATCAACCGGCTGCTGCTTCAAAATATTTAAATTCTTTTCAGATAGTATTTCGATGCACCATTACTGCTGCCACCATCAGAACAGTTTGGACTTAAGTACAATGGAGATGAAAACAAATTGTTGGGTGACAGTGTACATGAATGTGGCTCTGTAAACTTTCCTGGCGTAATAATTGGTTGTATTCATATCGGGTTTCCAGCCAGAAGATCTCATCATCTGGACACAATATTTCAGTGGTCTACCTCGCCGCCATCTTCAGGTGAGTAGACTGTCGCACTATCTCACTGGAACTGAAATCAAAGATGCCATGGCGCCTCCTTTATACATCAACCGTGGGTCCACTGCGCTTGTGCGAACATAACTACACCGTAGTGACAGGCACAATGGTGCACCAGTCGGCTGACAATATTATAAACAGAGATAAGAGATATACTTTAAGTAAGAGTTGGAACCCTGTTCTGTTTGAGATTAAGAAATAATTATCCTTGTCTCAGTCTTCAAAAATTGTCAATAGTGTTTGATATCGATTTACCGTTTCCATGAGCTTTCACCACCAGTGCGCTGTTGTGCCTGTCACCAGAGGGCAGTTATGCAGTGGACCCACGGTTGGTGTATAAAGGAGCAGCCACGGCATGTTTGATTTCAGTTCTGGTGAGATAGTGCGGATGGCCTACTCACCTGAAGATGGCGGCCAGGTGGCCGCCAAAATATTGTGTCCAGATGATGAGATGTTCTGGCTGGAGACCCAATATAAATACAGCCAGTGTACATGAATGGTTCAGTGTTTGATGTTCTAGGGCATGCTGAAAAGTAATGCCTCCCAATTTTTTATTCTGTTCTCAATATTGGTTCAAGTATTACAGGTCATGCACATTACTTGATCAATTTTATCACTTTGCTGATGGAAGTTGTAACCCTCTGCTACTAGAGGTCTCCTAATTGCAGTGCATTACATGGCGATTTGTAACATAACTGTGTTGGTGTGTGAGAAACACTCAGAAAACTGAAAACAGAAGTTCGAAGAGTTCGTCTACACATGGAGCATCTTCTCCAGCGTGATAATGGCAGACCACACAAGTGTGCTGCGGCATCTGCAACAATCTGGCGCCTTGGGTTCACTGTCACGATCATCCTCCGTACAGTCCCGATCTGGCCAAATCTGATTTTCGTCTGTTTCCAATACTTAAAAACACCTTCGAGAACTACACTTTGATACTGATGAAGCCTTGCAAGCCGAGGTGAAGCTGTGACTCTGTCAACAAAGACTTACATTCTACAGTGACAGTATCAACAAACTGGTCTCTTGTTGGGAGAATTGTGTTCGTAGCCAGGGTGACTATGTTGAGAAATAAGTATGTAGATGTGAAGAATAAAGGTACAGAATATTAACAAAATTTGTTATCTTTAAAAAGCTTTCAGAGTTTTCACATAAATTCAGAGGCATTTCTTTTCAACGCACCCTTATATTTACTTGTATACGGATGGCTAGAAGGCCAACAAAGTCACCAGATGCACATTCTTTGATGACAGACCTTAATTATGTGGAATGATTAAATTCACTGTTGAGGCACTGATAAAGACAGCTGAGCTCACTGATATCTTCAAAAGACTGATATATGAGAAAAAAAGTGTTAAAAAAAAAAATCGTGATCCTCTCAGATTCGCACACTGCATAATTACTGTTGAGGTTGTGCCCTCTTGTAATGTTTTGTGGTTCCTGTTAGGATGTGGATGGCCGGCTTCCTCTCACTACAACACAAAATGCACACGTGGTTAAAATACACTTTATTACAGGAACCAGTTGAGTATTTAACTTCATTGATGTCCAGTCTGAAGTTCTGTGGTTAACAGCAATAAAATAACCTGTACTAACTCTTGAATCTTGTCTGTGTTCATATTACATCTGTATACAATGACTAATGTTCCCTCACAACTAGCTAAGGTGAGAGGTGATGACTATCACTGTGGAAGACTAGAGCACAACATGACTGAGAACTGAGTCGTGATACAACGTACTAAGATTGAGACAGCTCGGTTGGCAGTGGCGGCCTATAAGGACGCTGCCCAGGGTTCGTTATCGAAGTGTAGCCTGGTGGTGTGTCTTGGTCTTCTCTTGTCCTAGGTGCGCCTAGTTCAGTTCCTAGTGCCAACCGGTGTGCTGGCGAAGGTGTACACCCTCACAATTACGTATAAAAACTTTTTCAGTGTCATAGCTAATGACCATCTGACTTAAGGGATACTGGAAATGATAAATGAACTTGAAAATGAAAACGATTATCACCTACTACCCAATATCTATACATCTTATAGTGTGTGGCAGAGGGTACTCGCATACCACTGTCACTTTCTCCCTTCCCTGTTCCAGTCACGAATGGCATGCAGGAAGAACAGAACTTGGTGATTATCTTTGTAACCTTTAATTTCTACCTTCATGTTATTTTTGTGAGATATATATAGGAAGAAAGTATATATTTGTTCACTCTTCTAAGAATGTGTGCTCTCAGAATTTTAGCAGTAAGCCACACAGCAACACACAACCATCTCTTCTGGTGTCTTCTGCCTCTGTAATTCAATGTGGATCTGCATGATGCACTCATACTTGCTAAACACTCCTGCTTTTATTTGGATTTACCTGATTCCTGTGTCAGACCTGTATGGAATGAACCTCAGATTGATGAGCATTATGTGATTGTGCCACTTAAATTGTTACATGTATTCTAAGATATTTAATGGATGCAGCTGCTTCCAGTGATTGTTCAGCAATGTGTAACCATACAGTAATAGGGATTTCTGCCTACTTACGTACAACATGTTCCATTTGTACATGCTGGATATGAAAGTATACTGCAGAATAACTGGCTACATAGAGATGGATATGGCAGCTGAGGAGCTGTCAGGATTAAGGAGTGAAAACTTGAAACGTTATTATTAGCTGACTTACTTTTCAGGTTTGAGGTAATTTCGAGGACAAAGTGGAACCACCTGTTAAAAATGTCATCCCGTATTGAAGGCAGACTGAAGACAAGAAATGTAGCCCACGTTCCGTAGTGGCAAGTTACCAGATAAGATTTAATAATGGAAATTTCATCTGTGTCTTTACTGTCTTCGTAGAAACTATACCCGCAGCTTATGGCTGTTGCATTGACTGGACATCTTAATTACCTTTTCCTTGGGTGCTCAATGTGTCAACGAAATAGTGTCACCGATCAGTGGGAGCCGTGAAACTAACTTGTGCACTCCCCACCATTTTCAAGACTCTGCTCAAAACTAACAACATTGTTGCATATTGACTTTTATTCAAGTGCTCGACAGAAAGGTGTGTAGTGGAGTCTTTCATGCCTGAAGAATGAATTTCAGTGCTACACTGCCTGACAAAAAGAAAAGTGAAGCACTCTGATGGGGAGAAAGAAACAAAATAAGAGGTTGGGAGGGTATGTACGTTATTTCGGTGATTAAAAAATCAAATCAAATTTACAAAGAATTTGTCAGTATGAGGCAACATATCAGAATGCCGTTGCCCCACCTCTGGTCTGGATGTGTGCACTGATTTAGCTGGGATGGGTGTCATAAAGCTGCTGCAAGCTCTCCTGAACGAATCTGGCCCAAAATTGTTGTAACCGGTCTGAACCGTGAAAATTTACTTTCAAAATCTTTTCTTAAAGAATTTACTTTATTTACTGGCAGTTCATCAAGAACATTGACACATTTAATCACACTAGGTGAATGTGGAAGTAATTGTCAAGGAGTAACTGATGGAAAATTAATTACCTTTAACAAATGTAAATTTATTCCTAAAAGCTTTTTCAAAACAGATTTAAAACTATAAGCAGAAAAGCACCCTCCAAATATCAAGTTACAATTATTCAGAGGCAGAATAAAAATTTTTTTTGTTACAGTAGGAGCCTTCGGGCTGAGAAGCTTCCGCTCCCTTTCAACACGTCCGTAGTCACGACCGCTCACAACGACCTCTGAAAAAGTAAACTGGTGCAAATCTGCAACACACCAGAGTACTTTAAACTAAAAATTTTAACAACTCACACAAACACATTAACTATGCACCCCTTAAGAGGGATGGAAATGGTACAAACACTCATACCAAGAAATTATTTTCCACTAAAAGTGCAATTTGTTTTTAAAAGGGCTCTTATGGTGGAAGGGTGTCAACTTTATAAAAATGACTATTTAAATAAAACCCATGAAATTCAGACTTACATAAAGTGTACAACAAGCTCTACATTACACATATACTGCCTCGCAAGGTGATAAGCAAGATAAAAACATATTTCAGGAATTCGGCCTTTACCTTAATTCTATAAATTCGTTAATACCGAATCCGACAAACATGACAGAGGCAGCTATTAACGTATGGCAGAGTGACAGACAGACAGAGAAGAAACTGCCGAACAAATGCGGACGAGAGACCAACGAGCAAGCTGGGGATGAGAGACTGACCAAGAAAACAAGTAGAATTTTACAAGTAACTGAAACAACATATCATGAAGCACTTAACTTCTGCGATTTCTGGCGAAGACCTGGCACAGCACCCCCAAAATGCTCTCCCGAACTGTCCGCTGCCAGCCGCTTCAATGGATGCAGGAAGGTGTGCCGATCTCTCGTCTCATGGCGTCACAGCTCGCCCCGGCCAGACCGACGTTGTGAGTTGATGCCTGTTGCTCTCGTGTCGGCCACGAAGCCACTATGCCTCGCTACACGGCATGGCCACTGGACTCGCGTGGCGACCTCACATGCGCCAATGCTCCAGGCGGACAAGTCATCTTGTGTCCCAGTGTGCGACCAACTGACCAACCCATCGATCCAACCGCCAATGCCCATTGCCTGAGCCAACTCGAGCAGACTGGCGGCCTAACACATACTAGCACTCTGGACGACAGACAGACACTAACTGCCTCACCAATGCGGACGAGAGACAGACCCAGACTAACTTGGCTGACCAACTAACCAGACTCGGCGACTCAGACTGACCGACTACTGAGCTCATAGCACCCCTTAAATGCATGTGAACAGGCAACTTTTCCCCTTTTGCACCAGAGGGAGACACCAAAGCTGCAATTGCCACAGCGGCGTCACTGCCAGAAATGGAAGTCGACTGCTTTACACTACGCGCTGCGGCACACTCTTCAAAACAACAAATTTTACTACGGCTCACGGTCCTCAATATGCTAGCAGTGGGACGGAGTTCACATTCAACCTGGTCCCACACTTGTTTTATTGAGGACAGATACAGCGATCTGACTGGCCGTGGCAGTACCTCAACATCACGCAAGAATATTTGTAGAGACATGGGCCACGTGTAGACAAGTATTGTCCTGTCTAGAAATGGCCCCACGATACTGTCACGTGAGATGTAACGCATGAGGATACGGGATTTTTGTGACATACCTTTGTGTTGTCAGAATTCCCTCAGTCACTACCACCCGTGACATGAAGTCATATGCGATGGCTCCCCAGACTGTGACACCAGGAGTAACACCGCTCTGCCTCTCCAAAACATTGGAACAATGAGACCTTTCCCCAGACCACCACCGTACTCGCCAACAGTGGTCATTTGGGGTAGTGCAAAACCACAATTCATTGCTGAACACACTGTTATCCCGTTTGTCGGTAATCTGTGCTTCCACTGCAAATGCAGCCGTTTGTGTTATGGTGCTAACAGCAATCTACGTGTGAGACCACTACTGATAGTCTCAGAACAATGGCAGGTGTTAGTGCGAAATATTGCAGAGAGTGCACTACTTATTCTCAGATGTCAGGTGCAGGGGAAGGGCTTACAATGTGCTCAGTGCAAACACGGTGATCCTCTCTTGAGGCGGTCAGCCAGAACCTCGATGACGAGTGTACCTGGCCACACATTGGCAAGTAGTCCAGCATTGGAGCTCTGTCGTATCCAAGAGCCCAACAAATCTGGATCAAGCATGATTCAACCAAATGGAGACCCATAATGAGGCCACTCTCAAAATTTGTCGGGTGCTAATAACACAGTCTCATGTGAACATGCACCATCTATGTCACTATTCAACATCTGACCCTGTTCACACTCCTTGTATACCGTATGAGACCTGGTAACAAGACAAAACCTGAACAACACTAATGCTCTCTTGAGGACGTTCTACCTGTCACAGAGAATTGCGACGTTAATCATCTGCAATACTGCCGATGGTACGTACATATATGAAGTGACACTGACATCTGATCGTGTCTTCTGGATAGTTTTTTGTTTTTTGTCAGGCTTTGTAAATCATTTTTTCATTGTCAATTGAACACATTGCAGTTTTGCAGTGATACGTGTTTTTGTCTGTAAGAGTGTGAGGTGGCCAAATAGATTACATTTCCAAAGGCCAAAATAAAATAAATATGTGTAGGTATTCCTGCCCACTTCCACTGGAACTTACTTGAGCATCTGACAGTCACTCTACAGATTCTGTACTGAACAAGCTGGGAATGCTGCTATGGCATCCACATTCACCTGATTTCACAATCTCTGCTGTGAAATGGGAGGCATTGCTCAGAGCATAAATGTTTTTAGTTTACTTTTAAATTTATACACGCTAGCTGCCAGACATTTATGTTTGTAGGTAAGTAATCAAAAAGTTTTGGTATGAACATAATGCATCTTTTTTCAAAGTGTGCTGATCGGCAATGAAGTTAATCAAGCTAAGAACTCTTTATTTGCTTTATTTGCTACAGTGATTGTAGAATGGCTCCAAAGTATCCCAACAACTTGCAACCTAATGCCCTGTACTACTGAGGTAGTTCCTGGGTTTGATCGGCTCCGCAAGATCTGGTCAACTCTGAACTGGGCACGGACGATGTACTGACTCAAACGGGGACTGCTGTCTTCGCCAGCATGTGACTGTGGCGCGCCTAAGCAAACAATCCAACACATCAGAGACAAATGCAGTGGCAGTGTGTTCAGTGGAGACTGAAGAATTTGTCATGGCATCCCAAAAATCCATTGAATATATACAAGGACTAGATGTTTGTCTGTGAATATATGCACTGTAGAATAATGTGATCTAGTACTGAAATGTACTTAAATGCCATACACTAAATAAATGATTGTAGGTCATATTTTTTAAGAAGAAAGAAAAACTTATAACATCCAAAAATGTAAACCTTTTGCCTAAAGAAAGCTATATGGAGAGTTATGCTTGGAGCATATCTCTGTACAGGTAGGAAACATGGGGTGAGGGAGACAGAAAAGAATCAATTAGAAGCCTGTGAAATGTGGTGCAATAGTAGGCAGCTGCAGATCAGTTGAGTTGAACTATAAGGAACAGTTGTAGTAATATTCATCTGGAGATCACTTTTACAAGAGTACTGGGTATGTCCTGGTACTACATCCTAAGAACAACAAAATCAAACAGTGGAAACTCCATGTTACAATATTGCTGTTGTTAAGAATAACAAAAGGAACAAAATTCATATACTTACGAGTAGGCACTTGCGCCTTTCTGGAATGTGTAATACAGATGTTTTGTTCACTACAGAATTCCCCTTTACCATGGATAACCATCAACTCTTTGTGATACAATAAGCTTTTTTGTGTGACCTATAAAACACAGTTCTTGTGACGTGATGTGTGGAAACTGACCAGCTCATTTACGTAAAAACAGCAGTCAAGTCTTGCCCCCACCCCTCTCTGGGTAAATTTCTGCTGACATCCATGTTCGTATATACAAGCATTTATATACTTAAAGAACTACACTGTTCATTCATTTCTCACTCCCGGTGCATGCACTATTTCTTAAGACAACACTACACACAATGTCGAGACCAAAGCGGCATTATTTGATTTCCATTTTATTTAGCTCAACTTCCCATTTTCTAACATGAAAAGCAGAGTCAGTATTCTCTGTAACGAGTAAGAGCTTTGATAGTAAGCTTTTCCAGGAGAAGAAAGAAGGAAAAAAAAAAGAACAGGTAGGCCTAATGTGAAAGTATTGTATGAAATAATAGCTGTATTATTATTACTACTACTACTACTACTACTACTACTACTATTAACTTTATAGTATAATATAATGATTTCTCATTGTAGTATATTTGTCTATCTTTTATGTATTTACGCATATTCAAAATATGAAAAAGACTATTGATTACAAATTTAGATTGAAATACTAGTGACTTGCTAATTTTTAAATGTTAATTGAGATTTGGATATACACTCCAGGTTCTTTAAGCTCAATAAAGGAGCATTTAATTTCTGAAAAAAAAAAAAAAAAAACAGCGTGATGTAATTTAATGTGGTGGCAGTATACATACATTAATTGGTGTCCATATCAGCACAATTACAAGACAAGAGTTGCATCAATAGTGGTAGATAAAACTTTTTATAATTCAAGCTGAAGCCACAAGAAAGAAGATGGTGGATAGCAATTTTACAAGTTGCACACATTACTCTTTGGAAATTATTGTAATCAGCGATTCTCAAGAAATAGGTTCCCAATTTATTATTTACTTGATATTGCAGTTTGTGTTACATTTTTTTTTTTTACGAAACCCATACACTGTGTCATCAAGTAGTCCTTCATTGCATAGAATGTATTACTGGACAGGTACTTTCAACTGTCTTTTTAAGTAAGTTTGTTTAGTAATCTATTTAATCTCCTGATCAATTTATTGCACAGTTTTATTCTTTGGTAGAAAATATTGTTTTGAGTTATATCTTTATTCTTTCTTGATAGATATAAGTTCAGTCTAGATCTTACTTCATAGTCATAGACACACTTGTTCATGCAGTTATTGTCAAGACGACTCGTCTACATCTCCATCTATATGACTACTCTGCAATTCACAATTAAGTTCCTGAAACACGGTTCACTGAACCACCTTCAAACACCTCTCAAACATTGTGCAGTAGGGATGAACACTTACATTCTTCTGTGAGCTCTGATATCTCTTATTTTATGATGATGATCATTTCTCCCTATGTAAGTGGATGACAAAATATTTTTACATTCAGAGGAGAAAGTTGTTGATTGAAGTTTCATGAGAGGACCCTGCCACAGAAAAAAATGCCTTTGTTTTAATGATTGTCAGCCCAGTTTGTGTACCATATACATGCTATGCTCTCTCCTAGTTTGCAATAGTACAAAACGAGCTGCTGTTCTTCGGACTTTTACTATGTTCTCCATCAATCCTATCTTAAGCAGATGCCACACAGCGCAGAAATACTCCAGAGGAGAAAGGACAAGCATAATGTAAGCAGCTTCTTTAGTGCATTTTCTAAGTGTTCGTCCAATACATTGCCATTTCTGGTTCATTTTCCCCACTACGTTATCTATGTGATCATTCCAGTTTACATTATTCATGATATATCCATAAGCATTTAGTTGAATATGTTTGGTGAGCACAACTGAGTGGTAAATGTACTCACATGATGTGGTTAAAATCCCCAGTGTTTTGAGTAGATCTTGATTACTATTTTTGGTTATTAGTTTTATGGACATTTTCAGTAGTTTGAAATTTTTTATATTTTATGCATTTCTTACACAGAGAAGAATTCTGAAGAATCGATTATCCATCTGAGCAGAATGTAGCTATAAGACACTGTTGCACACTAAACGAAGATGTCCTGCAACAATTCAACAAGAAAAAAAGCCTAGTCAAGAAAGTAATTAATAAAAGATATATAAAGTTTCAGCATACAATAGAACACAAGTCATTACTGAAGCTGTAGTTGAATGCATGGTAGAAATGCTGTAGAACAAGACCTGGCTATGGACGGACCTACATGCAGTAGATCATGAAAGTAGGATTCAGCAGTTACGATACACCTAAATGAAAAGGACAACTGATGTATTGTAGGAATGTAGAACTTAAGAGATAATGGCCCAAAAAACAACTTTTAACCAATGCATACCAACTGTGAGGTCGCCACCGATGTCCTGGGACAGTTGTTTGTCATTAAAATGGGTTCTTTCCTCTATCCCTCACCAACAGTGGCATTGCTCTTTCTCTTTTAAAGATAAAAAAGAAGGTTGGACAGCCCAGGTAGCTGAGAGTGCTAATGTGCCCACTTCCCGGACAAGTGGAGGCGAGTCAGCCCCAGAATGACTCTGCCTCGTGGATTAACGATAAGGGCTGGTAAGCCCGCCAGCATGGACATAGTTTTTAGGCAGTTTTCCACATCGCACTAGACTTGACCGTGATGTCTATGCTAGATGCAGACAGATGGGTATGCTGATTTCTTCCTGGAGGGGATAGTGGCATCAGGGGAGACTTCCAGCCATCAAAGGCCACCAACACTGCCAAAACCGATATATGAGCATCGCCCAGAAAGCCATGCACCACATATTTGTTCTTCAACAAATATTTATTGAACACAATGAAACATACATACAAGAAAGAGTGATAAACACCACTCTTCTACATGACCTACTTTTTCCACACAATCTCCTTCCCATTCAATGGCCTTCTTCCAATGAGACACAAGGACTTGTATGCCCTGTGGGTATCACTCCTTGAATGAACCCACCGTGCACACACTTATAAGCAATCAAGAGCATGGATGACTGCATCCACACTTCCTTTGATGACAGTTTCAGCACCAACTGCCGAGTCGTTATGCGTCGGTCATCTCGAATGAGTACATCAGCAAGTTCCATCTTGTCAGATGTGACAGCCGTGGATGGCCCCCCGAACACTGCAAATCTTGGAGCTCTGCCAAATCATCTTCTCGTAATGACCTCACCCTCTTTGCTCAGTGGACTAACAGTGCTACTGTTGAATGCTGATGCCCCATAAACTACACAGAAACATCAATATTTTAAACATAGCTGCATAACAGCAACGGTTTCACGTAATAAAATTATAAACAGCCGACCACTTGCAATGGATAAAGAAATTCTTTACCTAGTTTTCGACAAATATAAATTTGTCCTCTTCAGAAGGTGAGCTCTGCGGGATCCATGAGCTATTTTATATTAACGTGACAAACCCTAATTCTAGTGCTATATTTTATTTTTGACACATGGATCTATGCCGATAATTGTAAAAACGGCGATGGTACATTAGTCCTTACTAAATTAAAATTGTTACCTTCTGAAGAAGACAAATTGATATTTGTCGAAACCTAGGTAAAGAATTTCTTTATCCATTGCAACTTGTCGGCTGTTTATAATTTTACTACACAGAAACGTTTGTGAATGTTCCCAACAGTTTCTTTGTCCGCAGTGAATAATTTGGCGACGACACGCTGCTTGTAATGTACAACACTTACGGACGCCATTTTGAAACATTGCTGTAAGTATTTAACGCGCGCGCGCTCCGTAAACTTCAAAGAACGCGTACTTAAAAAAGTTTCGAATTCGTACCATTGTTGTTGACCAAGAAAAAAATGTGGTGCATTACTTTCTGGCAGACGCTCTTACAACAACGCCGATCTCGTGGAGAAACGGGAAAAGGCAAAAAAGAAAGGAAGAAGGAGAAGAAACACGCTCGTTTCTATAATTTCCCTTAGATTTCATAATGAAGGTTTTGTATCCATTAAGTAACGCATTCGAGTACATGCCTGACATTAGTTAAAATTCCAGAGACGATGATAACCGTAGCGTGAGAAATGTTGACTACGCTCATCCAGGAATAACCTCTACTCTTCCTGCTTCCCGATTCGGCACTCCTCACAGTTTTAATAACCTTTTCGTACTCCAGCTAACAGGATCGTGGCAATTAAAGCAACTCCTGGTGCCCACAGTAATTGGGCAAAGCAATTAGAACCCTGTTGCGCGTTTTAATAATGAATGATCCCGTATGCCGCGTCCGTTGAACTGCGCGGCAGTTCGGTGCCGGAAGTTAAATATTTCCCAGTGTGCCCCATAGTTTCTGACAAGAAATGATTCATTCATGCATGGTACGTAGACTAGATTCATTCGGCTGTTCATCGTTTTGTCTGAATCCCTACGAAGAGGCGAACTTTCGGAATGGGGAACGAGAGAAGGTGTACAGCAACAAAATAAATCGAATCATAGAAATTAACTCCATACACTGTATTACTAATAAATTCGTACTATTGGCTCCTAGTACTTAAAGCTATTCACCGTTATACCAGCCAAACTTAATCAGTTAAGTTAAAAGAAAGTTTCTACCGTACTTTGCGAAAAATTACTCACTACGTTTACAAGCGACACATCTTCCGAAAGACGAAAACCGAAATTCGGAAACCATTTCTCACTGTCGTGTTTACATGTTAACGTCTGAAGCGGATTTGCTAGCCCAGTCGTATATGCCGCCTGAAAATACAACTGTCAATAATTTCAGATTTAATCAGCACGATAGCTATTTCTCTTCAATTAGATGAGGTGTAAACAGCTTCAGTCTAATATTTCAACTTATCTTTCACTGTACAAAAAGCCGCTCCGTCCATATTAGCCGAAAATTTTTAAAAACAAGACGAAACCTGACAGTTCAAGCACTTTCAAAGCCTGTTGCGTTTAGATGGCAGCGGAAATTGAAAAACCGGCAACTAGAAGCAGATTTCCAGAATCGATTTTGAAGTGTTTATATGACGATCTAGAATTTGGGAAATCGGTCTTTGGAGTCCCATGTAAATGGGGTAACTGACTCAGTTACACTGAATGGTAGCTGGTTATCTTCTGTTGATAGTTTAATATTGACATGTCCACATTGGTACTTTCCTAAGAAAATATGTACGCCGGGCGTTCAGAAACATTTTTTCTTTCTTTTTTTTAAAGTCATCATTCGTTTGGCTACTTTTATGATTGCCTCTCCTCCCTGTTTATCCATTTTCTGCTAATCTGCATAACTAATACACTGACGGAAAAAAAACACCAACATGTAACTGATGTAGAGCAACGAAATTTCGGGAATACATTTGTCTTCGTAACATATGTAAGTGATAAACATTGCAAGTGCCCAGGTTAACGTATGCGCGAGATAAGCCATTGTCTCCTTAAATACCGGAGAACTGAGCTAGGGCGCCGAGTCATGTACAGTTACCGCCGAATCCACAAGCTACAGTCAGTGGCGGATTAAAGAAATTTTATGGGAGGAGGATGGAAGAGAAGAGTGTTCACCAGAAAACAAAGAAAAAAAGGTCTTTAAAATGTAGCATTTCAAGGTTTTTGAGACTCAAAAAACATATCAAAGACGCGGGAAAGACGTGTTTTATTTTGGGAATACAGACGTTTCAAATGTCTTCAAACGTCTGGCCTTCAAAGTCGTTACATAGGTATTTACATTAACATAATTGTTAACAGGAAAGTATCAAGTTACATAAGCGTTTTGTAAACACAAATACTTTGTTTTAAAACAATATTAGTAAAGCCGTAAATAAATCCATAGTTCTGTTTACAATTCAATTTTTAAACAGTTTAGAATGATACTAGTTCTGAAAAAAATAGTATGAGCAATAGTTATAGTTACAAACTTATAGTTACAAACTTGGTAGAAGTTATGTTAACAATTTTTGAATTGGCTCTCTATTTGTAAAGTACATATTTGGTCCGTTTTATGCATATTAAGAGGTGATTTGTTGTTCTTACAGTTCTTATAAAAGCGCAAAAACTAATATAGTTTCGTAATTATTAATTACTCTATCTTTTCTCATCAGCTGGCTTTACAACATCTAGACCTCAGAAAGCATACATCTTCTCCTGTTTCCACCCTTTGCAATAAATCTATCTATGATTTTTTTCTTTGTTAATAATAATGTTTCTATGTACGTACAATAAAGCAAGCCCAGTTAAACGGTATTGCCCACAACGATTTCTTAACCAAGTCTTAACCAATTTCAGTGTAGAGAAAGATCTTTCGGCTTTTGCGGCTTTTGCAGTTGAGACAGGAAGACAAGAAAGGATCAACATTAAAAATGTAATCAAGGGGAAAATGTCTGTAATACAAAACTGCAAACACTCAACTGCAAAGCTTGGTAGAAGTGTTTTCTTTGCATCTTCCCTTTTCCATTTTGTCACCCACAACTTGACTTCTGCCCTCAAATTAGAGATTCAATCATTTTAATCCTTTCCAAACAGTTTATAACACTTTCTAGGCACAGTTTCGGTATCACTAATCACTGACTCCATGGACCTTGTTGACGAAGAACAGAGTTTTGGTAGAAGCGTGTTCAGGTTGAAGAGAATTAGAACGTTTTTAGAGAATCTGCTTTCAAGATCGTTGCTAATTGTGTCGGGAATGGGAATGAAGACATTAACCCTAAAATAACTTTCTGGACTCGATGGAGCAGCATTAGATCTGTTAATTTGGCGAGATGTAATTCTGGGCGTTTGGATGGTGTTTCCAACAATATCTGTGATTCTCTTGGCTTCATCATAAAGGAGACTGAACTCTACAACTGCATTACCTCGCTTTGTTTTTAAGACTAATAAAGTGCCGTTTACGGTATCAGTTGCTTCTGTAGCATCAATAGTTTCTTTTTGAAAAATCTAATGAGAGGCAATGTTTGACAGAGCACATTAGCAAGGCACACTAGAGTTAAGATAAATTCTCCATTACTGATAGCATATAAAAGCGTCGTAGCTGTTACACTAGAGGTATCACTTGAAAAATGTGACAATTGTGAAATTTCCTCAAGGCACAACACGATTTTTTCAATTTTTTTAAGAAACTACACTACAGATAACTGCCTTTCTACCCATCTTGTTTCACACATGGAGACAAGCTGACTGCCTGTATGCTTAACGAGTACAGCATTTCTTTTTGGAAAGGCTGTAAAAAATGAAACAACCTCCTTAACGATACAAATTGAGTTTCTCACGTGTTGCACACCAGAACACTTATAAATAGATAAATTCAAAGAATGGTTGAAACATGGGGCTCTTTCTTCATTAATACATTCTTTCTTTATTGTGGCAACTGCTCCAACAATCTCGGAACTCATGACAGAGCAGCCATCGGTTGCAATACCAATACATTTACTAAGGTCGAGACTAAGATGTCTCATAGTGTTTATCACAGTTTTACCTAAATGTATTCCAGTCATTTTGGGATCTTTATCCTCTTCATCTGCTCTATCTTTGTTACATTTATTAGAATCACAGCCGTCTTCAGATGACTCAAGTTGATCATTTTAATCGTCATTTGTTGAAGAGAAATATTCGTTTTTATTATTTTTGGATCCAGCTTTGAAGTTTTGTTTCCACAGATTTGTCTGTGACTCCCGTGGATTGATGAAACCTGTGAAACCTTCTCTGGTCACATCTTTATAAACATATCTTTAAAAAATGACATCTGAGTTTTGTGGTTGACGTCAGTTGTCTCACCAAACCCAATACTGCAGAATTTGTTTTCATCGATTCTATTTACTATCTGAGAAATAATTTCTTCGCCACAGCATTCAATCAACTCATTTTGAAGGGTTTTACTTAAAAATGTGCGTCTTTTAAATGCAGAGCTATACTGTGCTTGTCATTCAATTTCCCCACATTCTTCGGCGCGAAATTTCATCAGCTCTTTAAAGTTGCCTTTATTTGATAGTCCGGGATCGTTAGAAAAACAGAGCAATCATCACGATGTCCTCTAAAAGGTATGTTCTAAAAGGACGTTTTGCACATGAAATGACAAAAGTTTTCGTTTTTTTTTTCATTCTCTTTAGTCGGTAGGTGTCAACTTCATTTTCAACCGATTTATTTGGATTTTCGTAAGAAACCGAAAAGTCGTTGGCACGTCCTAAAGCTTGCTGATATACTGCTCTGCTGTGATTTTCCAGGTCACCATCTTTACCTAATAACCGTAAATTTTGTCAGAGGTACAGTCACTAATGTGTTTAACTTCATTCCCAAATGATACCCACCCTTAAGAGTAGGCACAAAGAAAGGACACACTTTGCAAAATAGATCTTCTTTGGATGGAGACAAAACTAACCATGCTTTATATTTATCTAAGTGCTCTTTTTTTCAGAAACCTTCTTTCAGTCTTCTCACCCTTATTATGAGTAGAATGTGGGTAACTGTATTCAGCAGGAGGTTCCCAGTAGTTTTGCAGAATGGGGGCAAGCACATTATCAGATGGTTTAGTCCCAATATGTAGACCGATGTCGTTTTCGTAATGCACCCCTGAAACGGAAGTGTTATCTGCAGGTAATGAAGTTCAAGAGCAGCTCATCTTATCACCTGGATCATCCGAAGTGGCACGCATTGACGGTGCTGAGACCTCAATCTCATTATGCTCCTCTGATGTGGAACCTGAAAAGAATACATTGCACCAAAGTCATAAATGATATGTGTTTAACGCTCCTGCCTCACAAACTTACATGCCATACCACAGTTAGTACGCAGAAGCAACTGTTGGCATAAATGAATGCTTGGCTGCTCACTCTGCTAATAGACGTTTGGCCTAAATGCGCACCAATGGCTTAATACTATCTACATATACATCCGTACTCTGCGAGTCACCGTGTGATGTGTGGCGGAGGGTACTCTAGGGTACCATACGTTAAGGTTTCTTCCTACTCCATTCCCGGACGGAAAGAATGACTGTTTAAACGCCTCTGTACGAGCTCTTAGTCTCTTACTTATCTAATTTTGTTTTCGCGAGATAGATACGTAGGGGGGAAGGAGAATATGCATTGCTTTTGGCAAGATTTTGCGTCTGGAAATTTTCAAGATGGTTCTGGCGTGTTTGCCAATTCTGACTTCTCAACATGTCACTAACGCTCTCTCGCCAGCCTAACAAGCCTGTTACCATTCGTGCTGGCCTTCTTAGTGTTTGCTATATGTCTCCCGTTAGTCCAGCCTGATAGGGACCCCGTGTATTTGCTCCATATTACTGGCCGAAATGTCTGTGGATCCGTTCTACTTCCCTTTTTGTACATCGGTGTGACTTGTGTCCTTTTCCATTCACTGGGGATAACTCCTTGTTCGAGAGACACGCGGTAAATTATGGTCAAGAAAGGGGCTAATTCGGTCGCAAATTCCGTGTCAGGAATTTCGTCTGGCCCTGGGGCTTTGTTGTGTTTTAGAGATTTAAGCTGTTTTTCGACATTTTTTAAATCTAGATCTTGCTGAGATCTTTAATTCTGGACTGCGTAATTTTATATAGAACCTAAGGTTCACGCAGCGCACCACAAAAGAGTACACTGGCTGACTGGCGTCAAATTCTTGGCCGGCGTGATTGACTATAATCGACATTGCTTCTTCCGTTTGCTACCTAAAGTAGCAAAATAAATACTAAAACACAGCCATAGTATTTATCTATTAATTAAAAAGATTGCCATCAGTCACGTAAGTGGTTCGAAATTTGTGATAATTTCTCCATCACTATGGAATAAAGCTTCGTATCAGACATCACATCTGACACAGAACTTTACGCCATAATTTAGTAGATGTGGAAGTCCTCAAAGACCCTTTTGTTTGTGAATTTCTTGTCAGTTGACTGAAATAAGGGGCATTATCTAGAAAATTGCAATGAACTACATCTAAGCTGTGGTAATAACTGCTGTCTTGTAGCGGAATCATTTGACAGATTCTAAGGTGTATTTACCATTTTAAAAATATATACATGCTACATATGAAAAAGATACACTTGTGTTTATTTCCATTTGACACTGATATTTCAGCTTCCACTGCATCAAAATATCTTAACTGTTAGTAGTCAAACATTTCGGTTTTAGATCACGGTGCGCAGGAAATGAGCATGTTTTCGAAAAAAAAAAAATTATCACATTTAAGTGATGTATTGTAATTAGGACTAAACGTCACACATTGGATGATTTCGCATGGAAGATGAGATTTAAACGTGTCCTGATAGGTAAATTTCCATGATACTGACAAAATGATGAAACAAGAATCCAGTTCTGTTTCTTTGTAAATTTGCTACCATGAGTTGTTTCTTTTCGTTTGTTAATTGTACAATTTTATTTTATAGACTAATATAACAATTGTACAGTATCGTATTTATATCTATCGGCAATAAAAAAGTTAAGCAGGCAGTTCTTTGCAGGGCCTGCAACTTGGCACGCAAGCGCAATGTCAGTCGTTTGCTACTTTAAGAACGACGCGCGGAAGCAATACTCTTTCGTAATAATACACTGTTGAGACTTCTATTCAAATGTGACCATTCGATGTATTCTCAAAAACGGTCAGTCTGCCTGCAGATCTCAAACGAAATCGACCACTGCCAATTTTACCACCAGAATGCCCCCTCCCCCAGCAGAAAATAGCTTCCGAGGTTAAGGTACTTCCGTAGACGTCATTGATACCAAGTTTAACAGTTCTTAAAAATACACTACTGGCCATTAAAATTGCTACACCAAGAAGAAATGCAGATGATAAACGGGTATTCATTGGACAGATATATTACACTAGAACTCACACGTGATTACATTTTCACGCAATTTGGGTGCATAGATCCTGAGAAATCAGTACCCAGAAGAACCACCTCTGGCCGTAATAACGGCCTTGATACGCCTGGGCATTGAGTCAAACAGAGCTTGGATGGCGTGTACAGGTACAGCTGCCCATGTAGCTTCAACACGATACCACAGTTCATTAAGAGTAGTGACTGATACGCCTGGGCATTGAGTCAAACAGAGCTTGGATGGCGTGTACAGATACAGCTGCCCATGCAGCTTCAACACGATACCACAATTCAAGAGTAGTGACTGGCATATTGTGACGAGCCAGTTGCTCGGGCACCATTGACCAGACGTTTTCAATTGGTGAGAGATCTGGAGAATGTGCTGGCCAGGGCAGCAGTCGAACATTTTCTGTATCCAGAAAGGCCCGTACAGCACCTGCAACATGCGGTGGTGCATTATCCTGCTGAAACGTAAGGTTTCGCAGGGATCGAATGAAGGGTAGAGCCACGGGTCGTAACACATCTGAAATGTAACGTCCACTGTTCAAACTGTCGTCAATGCGTACAAGAGGTGACCGAGACGTGTTACCAATGGCACCCCATACCATCACGCCGCGTGATACGCCAGTATGGTGATGATGAATACACGCTTCCAATGCGCGTTCACCGCGATGTCACCAAACACGGATGCGACCAGCATGATGCTGTGAACAGAACCTGGATTCATCCGAAAAAATGACGTTTTGCCATTCGTGCACCCAGGTTCGTCGTTGAGTATACCATCGCAGGCGCTCCTGTCTGTGATTCCACGTCAAGGGTAACCGCAGCCATGGTCTCCGAGCTGGTAGTCCATGCTGCTGCAAACATCGTCGAACTGTTCGTGCAGATGATTGTTGTCTTGCAAACGTCCCCATCTGTTGACTCAGGGATCGAGACTTGGCTGCACGATCCGTTCCAGCCATGCGAATAAGATGCCTGTCATCTCGACTGCTAGTGATACGAGGCCGTTGGGATCAGGTTAACTGCTGTTTGTGTATGAGAAATCGGTTGGAAACTTTCTTCATGTCAGCACGTTGTAGGTGTCGCCACCGGCGACAACCTTGTATGAATGCTCTGAAAAGCTGATCATTTGCATATCACAGCATCTTCTTCCTGTCGGTTAAATTTCGCATCTGTAGCACTTCATCTTCGTGGCGTAGCAATTTTAATGGCCAGTAGTCTACAAGGAAACAGGAAAGATAAGGCTATTCTTTGCAATATAGTACAATTTCCAGAAAAAGACTCCTTAAAACAAGTACTTCCGCCCATGAAAATATTAATTGTCGCTGTCTCGAACATAACATTAATTTGATTTGATTCATCGATCACAAAGGCGATGGGTGGCCATAAAAATACTTTATGCCCAATAAGTAAAGTAACATACATAACATACATAGAAAAACTGTCTACTTTCGAACTTATGTAGATAGCTGCAGCATATGAAAACAAGTCAGCAACTATGGAAGTAAATATACCAGATGCTTTGTCCTATAAAAATTGTAGTTTTATCTCAAATAGCTTGACTTTAAGAACTCTATTCCAAAATTAAGTAATACATATACATGAACAAGCAACTTCTGTCCATATAATACCTCACGAACCATTATCTTACGCTATAATAAACTCACCTGTTATCTTCTGTTTATTAGAGAGAAAGATGTTATCTCTGAAGCTCGTTTCATGGTACACAGATGACAGAAATGAAACAGTCGACACCAGTGAAAGGAACTGTTTGTACAAGCTATTCGGCCCGAGATGAGATGTCTAAGAGCACAACTCTAACACTGACGATAAGGGAGGCACGGCGGGTAGCACCCACCATACGGGCTTAGCGCAGCAAGCGCCATTGGTCGGGCGTACGGAAATCGGGAAATCCCAGCGGGCAATTCCCAGAGAAGCCGGGCAGGATAGCCGTGCTCTGGATGGCTGGGATTTCTGGCTGGAGGTTAGGCCGGTATTACACTATCAAATTTCTTTGTCAAATATCTGTGTTAAAGATATTTGATGGTGTAATAGGGAGCTTTGTCAAATGTCGTCCAATATTTGATCAAATCTAGGGCGTCGCTGTAGATTTGATCAAAGAAGTCGCTTGTCTTCTGTTCACTGCAATGTGACATGTTACCACATGGAGCGCTAGCATCACTGCATTCTGTCGTCTGTAGCGTTTTTATAAACATCCCCAGTAAATACAATTGGTGTGTGCCGACAACTACAAAATTAATAGAGATGTATGAAGCTGATGAGGCACTTTACAGCGTGAAGCACCTAAATATAAAAATAGATTACGAAGATTGGAGACCTGACCTAACCTATCCCTCTCCTGTAGCAAGGAATTGGAGTGTTACAGTGAGCCTGTCTTCTGCAGATGTAGCAGTTCTTAAGTAAATATTGTGCTTTGTGATATGAGGATACACTTCACTGAGCACATACAGAAATGTATGCTCATCCATTCTTAAGTAATTGATGTATGACTTGACGTCCTCCACTATAAGCTCACGTAACAAGTTTTGTTGAATGCTTTTATCGTGTCGTCGTAAAACCCACGGCTTCACTCAGGTTTGTTTCCTTTTTTTTCCCCCGCTTCTCTTCCGCATGTGCACGCAGTGCAATTGTGGTACATGCAACTGCTGCGGTTAATAACAAGTTGTTGTTGTCAGCCATCTTGAACTTTGACGAATAATATGATGACAGTGTAATACCCCTTCTAGCGCTACGTCAAAGATCTTTGTCAAATATATTTAACGGAATATTTGATCAAATCTTTGACGAAGAAATTTGTTAGTGTAATACCGGCCTTAGAATTTCCCCATGGACATGGATGTGGGTGTTGTCCTGTGATTCTACTTTGATTAATACAGTTGTGTAGGATAAGTCACAAGCTGTACGTGGACACAAAATTTGACCTGAAATAGAACATAGAAATGATAAAAAATATAGAGATTAGAGAAAAGCAGACAAGAACAACAAAGTGATACACTCTAGATCTGGCTAAAATTGGGTATCACTTCAGAGGCCAAATTTTAAATTTAAATAAAAGAAAATTCCCAGAGTGTACAGCAGGGTGAAAACAACATCATGAAATGCTAGCTACTCCAAGACATACGAACTTTTTTCACATAGGTAAAACAAAGTAAATGGAGGGGGCGACCGACCCCCTGCCCCCCCCCCCCTTTAATCCGTCAGTGTTGTCACGTTGAACGATTCTCTTCAATCGTCGTCGGTCCCGTTCTTGCCGCAGCGACGTCGGAGACTTACGTTTTACCGAATTCCTGACGTTCGCGGTACACTCGTGAAATGCTTGTACAGGAAAACCCCACCTCATCGCTAGCTCGGAAACGTCGTGTCCCATAGCTCGTGCGCCGACTATATAATCACGTTCAAACTCACTTAAGTCTTGATAACCTGCCACTGTAGCAGCAGTAACCAATCTAACATTTGTGCCAGACACTTGCAGTTGCCGACCGCAGCTTCCAAATCTGTGTATTTGAATAGCGTGCCAATACCAGTTTCTTTGGCACTTCAGTGTAGTTTTTCGAAGGCTCTCCGTGGTTTGTCTTCAAAACACGAAAACCAGCGAGATGTTTGGTCTACGACGGAGAAAGCTGTTCCACGTCAGGCGCGCCTCTCGAATCGTCGCGGCCCAGCGTGGAAATTCGTTATGGCTGGAGGGAAACACGTGTGCCTTCCTGCTCGCGACAGGTGCCGGATGGGGAAGGCCGTTACCCGTCAGGTCGCTCCTGCAGGTGGCATCTTCGCGCCAATCTGCCTCGACAGCGGGTCGTAATCCTCCGCTCTGGAAAAACGTTTCCGCAGAAGCTGCCACCACGAACCACTATTCCGAAAATATTATTCATTATGCTCTGCAGAAAAGTAGCTTCTTACACATTGTAATGGTACTTGGATTACGTAACCATTACGGCAGCTCATCTGAACCTCTCGATATTAGTAATATTCTACTGTGCTTCTGTAAAGTAGTTGACATATTTCTGAGACAACATTCAGATTTGATTTCATTAATGTAGAGGTACTGTGACACATCGATATGTTTATATTGCAATGATATTATTCTTATGTGTATTCTTTCTTTTGTCACTATGATCTTTGACATACTTGTAACTCTTGATTTTTGGGCGCGTAAGCGATTATTAGAGTTAGAGACTGTAAGGTCAAGTTTTGGACATCATGATGAAAAGACGCATATTGCAGTCAGCTTATGAAATGTGAACTTTAACAGTGAGGAAGATGTTTTCAAGTATGTTTTGTAATGTGAAGTGATGTTTTGTGTGTTACGTGATATTACAACAAAAGCAATAAAAAGGAAGTGTAACTTAAATTCAGAGTGCTGATTACTTTTTTACATCACCATTGTCCTGCAAAAGTGTAATCTTCAAGAATGGTTTGTGAAGCGCATCTACAAAACTTTTGAATATCGCAGAATAAAACCTAGACCTCTTTGCATCCGAGCTTGGAATCATCACCACCTAGATTTTCGACGATTGAGCCATGATTTTACAACGAGACCAGCGTGGGAAACACGAAAAGATGAGTGCCTAGTGTGGTGTCACCGCCAGGCACCACACTTGCTAGGTGGTAGCCTTTAAATCGGCCGCGGTCCATTACTATACGTCGGACCCGCGTGTCGCCACTGTCAGTTATAGCAGACCGAGCGCCACCACACGGCAGGTCTAGGGAGACGTACTAGCACTCGCCCCAGTTGTACAGCCGACTTTGCAAGGAACGATTCACTGACGAAGACTCTCTCATTTGCCGAGAAGATAGTTAGCATAGCCTTCAGCTAAGTCAATTGCTACGACCTAGCAAGGCGCCATATTCAATTGATATTTATTTTATGAAGCATGTATCATGAAGAGCGATGTTCTACAATTATGGATTAAAGTTAAGTATTCCAGAAGCTACGTACTTTTCTTTATAGCATTCATTACGTATCCTGTTTCAGACCTCACGCCAGCCTGCGTGAGTTTAAGCGCGTGCCTTTCGGCTTCTTCTCATTGTGTCTAGGCTGTCTTGTCTAGACACAACACCTAGTTTATTCATTATTACATGAAATGACTTTATTAACTGTGCTCTAATGACACCTGCCACATAATAACTTTGTTGTTGCCCGAAAATGCAGTATTTAGCAGCGTGAGCAACACCACAATCATTATTAAATTTTGACCTTTGTTGTGGTAGGGTTGTTAGAACATGGATGGGTGCAAAGCTGAAACGAATTTCCTAAAAAAATTGATTTTCCTGCCTAAGGCCACCGATTAGTTAATATCACGTCATGGGCGTCTGCAGAAATTTATCCAAGAGGTCGGAGGGAGGGGCAAAATTCGAAAACCGTTATGATTCGGTATGTCTGAAAACGTGTCGTGCCCCAAGCACCTGACGGGAGGGTAGATAACTTTCATACCTAAAAGGCCCGGATCTACAGAGGGCAATTTCAGGGGCACTAAATTCGTATGCCTGAAAAAAAAAACCTTATTTCACAAAGTGCCTAACAGCCAGCGTACGTTCGTCTATGATTATTCATATGATTTTGAAACGCATGCCTGTTGGTTCTTAAACATTTTTAAACACATTCTAAGTTGATTTCTGAACGAATCGTAAGTTGATTTTTGAATGCGTGCATAGTGTATATGTTGTCTCTGCCAGGGGAATCCCCGTTGCATCTAGAGATTAAACACTTTTTGGGGACAAAAGGGGACGGGGCTATATGAGCTGAGCCGAATAAACCCGAACGGGTGAATGCCAGTCGCTGTTTGTTTATGTGGCTAATTGGGTGTGCGAATGATCAGTTTTTTTATAATTATTAGCGAAATCCATAGATTCAGACTACCAGACTGCAAATAAACGTCTAACAGGAATAACACCTAAGAAAGATCACTCATTAATCTTCTTGGTGTATCCAAGAAAATGAACTTTTGACAGAAATTTTTTGCCAGATCGCTACACTACTAAAGGCCAGTTGTACAGTCCCCGGTTAGCAGCCGCTCAAGTTATATTCTCGGAATAGCACGTTCTGCGAACACGTAATGACGCCTAACTGGAAAATAAACTAGGGATATTTAAACTGGTGATTCTGGCAGGGTTAGTGAAGCTAACTGGAGAATAAGTTTTGACAATGGCAGGAATAGTCACAGAATTAGTGATGACAAGACTGTTTGTTTGAACGAGGAAGGAGAAGTAACGGTGACATGACACAAATTATGTTTAAGAACACGACGATTCCATATTTATACAAAAATTTTGTACTACCACTTTTCGGTCTCATGCTCGAGAAACTGGAGTGTATGAATGAAATATGAAACTATTTCCTAACATAAACCTTTTTGCTTGTAGCAGGCCCAATAGGCATTTCGTATTGATACTTCGTGAATTATATTCTGTCGCGTTATTTATGTAAATGAAGTAGACAGTCTCCCTTATTTGGCGTGTTGCAATTGCTGCAATATTAGAAAGGCCTATTTCATTTTATCTAGCAGACAGTGACAAAATAGGCGTAATCAAATCGAGAAACTACACCAGTCTTTGGTACTAATTGTATTAACTACTTTTCAGTATTAGACAACGACATTTTAATTTTTCATGTATCAAAACCTATGACGAGCTTTATTGAGGTAACAGATTCTTTAGAAAAAACGAAAATACGCCGTGTAAAGCTGTAGCAAGATTTAGAGAGGAAAAAGTGCTAGGACCTAAGAATTGATGAATTGTGTACCGAACTGCTTAGCATGTCTCTTGTTTTCAGTGGTTTTATGTTTTCTATATTTAATTTTATGTCACACAAAAGAGAAAGTTATTAGCCAACAGGGCAATAAAGAGTCCAAATTTTCTGAAGAGTTTTTATTCTCCAGTTACAAGTAATCCTACCGAGCATTAATTGTGAGTTTTTTTGTAAAGGGGGGGGGGGGGGCGGGTGGGATGTCAAACCGGCCGACTGGGAGCAGGAGAGGCCCAACAGGACAGTTTTAATTTCCACTGTCGCGAATATAGTTTTGATAGCTTCTATTAAAAAATAGACACGTTTCAATCTCACAGAGCGAAATATACTGACCTGCGGTAGAAGAATGCTGTGTGAAGAGGCGTGGTACTGCACTTTGGCGAACTTTAAGATAAATAACATGTCTCACATTTCCTCGAACGCGTGTTTTATATATCAAACTTCTCTGAGAAAGATGTGTGCTAAAAAATGAACATATTTGAAAAATCATTTTTTTTTAAAATTTTGACATCCTGTCTTAAACGTTCGAGGGGGGGGGGGGAGGGGGGGGCTCCACTATCAAGATTCAGCTCTGGTTCGGAAATATCGTAGATCCGCGGCTGCTTTTGATATATTTACTAACAATAAATCCATAAAGCTGTCGTGTCTGCCTGTTTGAAAACGTTGCACAGAAACTACTAGACGAATTTTTATGGGGTTTTCGCAGGTAACGGGAACGTAGCTTGGGGCATCGTACAGCCTTTATTTCATCAGCAAGGGATCACGAAACTAAAACATGTCGCAATTTAAACTTTTAGCCATACTAATATTATAAATTCAAAAGTAATTCAGTCTATTACGATTTCACGATTAACTTGCTGAACTGATTTCGATGAAATTTGCTGGGGGGGATAGCTTGAAAACCCGAGGAAGAGCTTAGACTACTTTAGAAAGCGCTAAATAGTTCAAATGGTTCTAAGCACTATGGGACTTAACATCTGAGGTCATCAGTCCCCTATACTTAGAACTACTTACACCTAACTAACCTAAGGACATCACACACATCTATGCCCGAAGCAGGATTCGAACCTGCGACCGTAGCAGCAGCGCGGTTCCGGACTGAAGCGCCTAGAACCGCTCGGCCACAGAGGCCCACTGTTCACTTATGAAGTTTGTTATTAGTAACCCATCCAAATTTAAAAAATAATGGTAAAGATCATAGCTGCAACACTATTCCGGCTCGAATCTGACTTTGGCGCAAAAAGGGGTGAATTATGCTGCCACAGAAGTCTTTGGTCATTTAAAATACAGCATTAGAATTTGACAGATACCCACCCAACCTATAAAAGCAAATCAAAAGAAATTCTGAATGACAACTCCTTCCGCCCAATAGATGAATTTTTAAATATGAAGTAGTAATTGTAGAAAAAGTAATTACATCGTGTGAGAAGAATGTTGAAGATTAGATGGGTAGATCACATAACTAATGAGGAGATATTGAACAGATTTGGGAGAAGAGAAATTTGTGGCTCATCTTGACTGGAAGAAGGGATCGGTTGGTAGGACATGTTCTGAGGCATCAAGGTATCACCAATGTAGTACTGGAGGGCAGCGTGGAGGATAAAAATCGCAGAGGGAGACCAAGAGATGAATACACTAAGCAGATTCAGAAGGATGTAGGTTGCAGTAGGTACTGGGAGATGAAGAAGCTTGCACAGGGTAGAGTAGCGAGGAGAGTTGCACCAAACCAGTCTCTGGACTAAAGACCACAACAACAACAACATCGTGTAAGAAAACCGTATATTTAAACTTGTTCCGGCGTAAAGTCACGCGCCAGCATGACGGTCAAGATGGGAAAAGCAGAGATGGCTGCGAGACGACGCCAGCCAATAGGACGCTGACGAACGCCTCTCTAGGACGACACCGAGACAGGGGCGGCATCCAGGCAAAGAGAATAGAAGCGGCGCTCCACCTGACCGCGGGCCAGTCCAAGTCTTGCCGATCTACGAGCGGTACAGTAGTGACTTATAAACTGTATTATTTCACTTGTGTTACGAATTGTCTATACTGAAGAAACTTCTTATTTGTCTGTTGCCTATTGCTTTCGAAACTTCTGTATTTCGAAGTTAAATACGAGGTGAGACAGTAAAGTAATGAGACTTATGTGGAAAAAGATGTTGCTTACCGTTTTAGGCAAGTTTAGTGTTTTCCCCTTCAAAGTAGTTCCCTTCTGATAGCACACACTTTTTCCAGCGCTTCTGCCATTGATGGTAAAATTTCTGGAACTCATCTTCTGTATTATCCTCCAAGACCCTCGTCACATCTTTTTGGACATCTTGTGTTGTTTCAAAATGATGTCCCGTAATCGCCATTTTGACTCTTGGAAATCGAAAAAAGTCGCACGGAGCGATATCTGGTGAATAAGGTGGCTGTGGTAGTACTCAAATTTGTTTTGAGGTTAAAAATTGCTGTACTGACAGAGCAGTATGGGATGGCGCATTATCGTGATGCAGAATCCAATTGTCAGCAATGTTGGGACGGACACGAAGAACTCTTTTACGAAGTCTTTCTAAAATTTCTTTGTAGTAATATTGGTTAACTGTCTGTCCAGGAGGCACTCACCCTTTGTGAACAACTCCCTTGGAATCAAAGAAGCACACAAGCATTTATTTCACTTTTGACTTTGACATGCGAGCTTTTTTTGGTCTGGGTGATCCCTTTGAGCACCATTGCGAATTTGGCGTTTTGTCTCTGGATCGTACTGAAAAAAACCAACTTTCATCACCAGTGATAACACGGCTCAACAATTTTGGATTGACTTCCGTTTGCTCTTGTTGTGGTGTGAGATTTTTGAGGACCATTTTTGCACAAATCTTTCTCATACCAAGATCTTCAGTTATTATTAGACGACCCGTTTCTCAATTGATGTTCAGTTCTTCTGCAATCATTTTCACGTATAATCTTCAATCAGATCGTAAGAGTTCACGCACCCTGGCCAAGCTGACATCCGTCCGTGAGGTTGATGGTCGTCCACTGCGGTCTTCACGTTCAACATTCGTTCTGCCTTCACTAAACGTTTTATGCCAACGAAAAACTTGAGGTCTCGACATAACCTCCTCTCCAAAAGCCTTCTGAAGCTTACCGTAAGTTTTCGTCGCGTTTTAACCCAATTTAACGCAAAAAGAAATGGCATACTGTTGCTCAATATTATGCGGTTCCATTTCCGTGACGAGAGACACAAACACGTGTTAACTTATTACAGCACAACTTACGACTGATATTGTGCCTACGCAAGCCTGCCGGCCGGTGTGGCCGTGCGGTTCTAGGCGCTTCAGTCTGGAACCACGTGACCGCTACGCTCGCAGGTTCGAATCCTGCCTCGGGCATGGATGTGTGTGATGTCCTTAGGTTAGTTAGGTTTAAGTAGTTCTAAGTTCTAGGGGACTGATGACCACAGATGTTAAGTCCCATAGTGCTCAGAGCCATTTGAACCATTTTTTACGCAAGCCTGCAGGGTTGCCACATCTTGCAAAGAAAATCAGTCTCATTACTTTATTGTCGCACCTCGTATTGTCATTTATCTTAGTGTAATAAAAATATATTAATACTATTTGCTTGAATTTTTGTCTAGGTAGCCAGGAACACAGTCTTCCTAGGCACCCTATATTAGACGAATTGGCATGACAACAAAATCGACACGTTTCACATCAATACGAAATGTATTCATGATGTATGGAACAAGTATTAATGTAGTGTAATATAACGTCATGTAAAGTGTGCGAGGGGAGCAAGCCAGAGCGGTTGCTCCAGAGTGTTAAAGCACTGTTGATTCTGCATCTGACAACAAGCAAACACTGATAAGGTGTTCGTCGGCTTTGGGGAAGATACGAGGACTACAGCGCAGCAAGGTGTTTGCTGTTGTGCTGAAACTGCCTGCGCTATTATCCTACAGTTTAGCTCGTGGATTCAGTAACACTCTCCAGAGGCTGAATTCCTCTTTACAGGATTCCTCGTATAACTTAACACCATAGCTGGAGCAGCTCAGCATCACAGCAAAATGTATGAATAAAAAAAAGTCTGTTGAACTCTGTAGTAGTCAGTGTAGTTGTGGCTGCTGTAGTCTTCAGACCGACGTCTGGTTTGGTGCAGCTATCCATGCTACTCGATCCTGTGCAAGCCTCTTCATCCCCGAGTAATTACTGCAACTTACATCTTTCTGAATCTGCTTACAGTATTCATTCCTTGGTATCCATCTACAGTTTTTACCCGCCACACGTCCCTCCATGCGGCTCACCCGACCGCTTGTTTTAACCGAGTTGGACATTTTCTTTTTCCCCAGTTCTATTCAGTAGCTCCTCAATAGTTACTCGAACTACCAACTATCCTCTTTCTCCTGTGGAACCACATTTCAATAGCTTCTATTCTCTTCTTGTCTGAACTGTCATATCGTCCACGTTTCACCTCAGTACAGGTTTCTCTCCAGACAGATACCTTCAGAGAAGACTTCTTACCACTTGAATCTATATTCTAATAAATTCCTCTCTATCATAAATGATTTTCGTGCTTAGCCGGTTCTAGGCGCTTCAGTCTGGAACCGCGCAACCGCTACGGTTACAGGTTCGAATCCTGCCTCGGGCATGAATGTGTGTGATGTCCTTAGGTTAGTTAGGTTTATGTAGTTCTAAGTTCTAGGGGACTGATGACCTCAGATGTTAAGTCCCATAGTGCTCAGAGCCATTTGAACCATTTTTCGTGCTTTGCCACTTTGCGAGTTGTATCCACTCTACTTTGAAAATCATCAGTTACTTTGCTGCCCAAACAGCAAAACTGATGTATGATTTACTCTAATTCCCTCGACGTTGTTTGATTTATTCGTTTACATTCCATAGACCTGTTTTCAAGGCACTATACTTTCCGTTCAACTGCTCTTCCAAGTCATTTCCTGTCTATGACAGAATTGCAGCACCATCTGGAACCCTCAAAGTTTTACTTCTTCTCCCTCAACTTTAACTTTCTCTCCAACTTCTCTTGGCTTCCTTTACTACTTGCTGAATGTGTAGACTTAATACCGTCGGAAATAAGCTACCACCCTCTCTCATTTCTGAACAGCTGCTTCCTTTCATGACCATCGAATGTTATAAGCGCAGTCTGGTTTCTGTGCGTCTCGTAAACAACCTCCTACTCTGCACATTTTGTCGCAGTTGCCTTCAAAATTTCACAGTGTGTTTTCCAGTCAACATTGTCAAAAACTTGCTCTAGGTCTACAAATGCTATAAAATTGTATTTGACTTTCTTCAATTTGTCCTGTAGCGTAAGTTGGAGGGTCAGTATTGCCTCGAGTGTTCCTACATTTCTCTGAAACCCAAACTGATCTTCCTCAACCTCGATTTTTACCAATTTTTCCTTTCTGCTGTAGGTAATTCGTGTCAGTATTTGGACGAAGTAGATAAAGATGACATGGGAGCGATGATACTGCGATAAGGATTTGACAGAGGACTGAGAGACCTAAGTCGAAACAACACCCCTGCAGTAGACGACATTCCGTTAGAATTACTGACAGCCTTGAGAGAGCCAGCAAGGACAAAACTCTTCTGTCTGGCGTGCAGGATGAATGAGACAAGCGAAAGAAACTCAGACTTCAAGAAGGATGTAATAATTCCAATTCTAAAGAAATTAGGTGCCGGTAATTGTAAATATTACCGAACTGTCAGTTGGATAAGTCATGGTTGCAAAATACTACCACGAATTCTTTAAAGAAGAATGGAAAAACTGGTAGAATCCGCTCTCGGGGAAGATCAGTTTGGATTCCAGCGAAATGTAGGAACACGTGAAGCTGTACTGATTCTATGACTTATCTTAGAAGATAGGCCCGGAAAGGTAAAACTGCGTTTATACCTTTTGTAGATTCGGAGAAAGCTTTTGACAATGTTGCCTGGAACACCAATTCCAAAGTTAGCAGAGGTAAAGTACAGGTCGCGAAAAGCTATATACAGCTTGTAAAAAAGCTAGACGCTAGTTATTACAGTCGAGAGACACGAAGGGAAAGTAGCGGCTGAGAAGGGGGTGAGACAGGGTTTCAGTCTGTTCCCGGTGCTATTCGATCTGTACTTTGAGCATGCTGTCAAGGAACCTAAAGAAAAATTTGAAGAAGGAATTAAAGTTCGGGGAAGAGGAATACAAAGTCTGAGGTCTGCCGACGACATTGTAATTCTGCGAGAGACAGCAAAGGACCTAGAAGAGCAGTTGAACGGAATGAACAGTGTCTTGAAAGGAGGCTATAAGATGAACATTAACAGAAGCAAAATGAGGGTAATGGAATGCAGTCGAATTAAATCAGGTGATGCTGAGGAATTAGATTGGGAAATGAGACTCTTAAAGTAGTAGACGAGTTTTGCTATTTGGGACCCAAAATAACTAATGATGGTCGAAGTAGAGAGGATACAAAATGTAGACTGGCTATGCAAGGGAAGCGTTTCTGAAGAAGAGAAATTTGTTAACATCGAGTATAGATTTAAGTGTCAGGAAGTTCTTCCTGAAACTGTTTGTATGGAGTGTACCCACGCATGGAAATGAAACATGGACGATAAATAGTTGAGAAAAGACGAGAATAGAAGGTTTCGAAAAGTGGTGCTACAGAAGAATGTTGAATATTAGATGGGTAGATCACTCAACAAAGGAGGAGGTACTGAATAGAACTGAGGAGAAGAGGAATTTTTGGTACGACTAGAAGAAGGGACCGGTTGGCAGGATACGTTCTGAGGCATGAAGGGATCACCAATTTAGTAGTGGACGCCTAACTTACTAAACACTTGGAAGCCCAACTTAGTAAACTGTTAGTTCGATAATATTCACATCTACAAGCAGCTGCCATGTTTGGAATTGGAATTATTAGATGCTTCGTACAGTCTGAGGGTATTTCACCTGCCTTAGATATCTTTCACAACAGATGGACTAGTTTTGTCGTGGCTGGCTTTCCCAAGGATCACAAAAATTCGGGGAAAATGTTATCTACTAAAGAGGACTTTCTTCGCCTTAGATCTGTCAGTGCTACGCCAAATTCTTCTCGCAGTATCGTATTTCCCAAGTCATCATCATCTTCCTCTTCCATTTCCACAGTGTTGCTTCAAGTTCATTTGCCTTATATAGACCTTCCACCTATTACTTCCAGTAAATGCAATATCGCAATTCAATGAGACATCATCGATATGGGCTTTCGGGCCGACATTGGACTGTTGATGCCTGGAAAGATGTTGCCTCGTCGGACGAGTCTCGTTTCAGATTGTATCGAGCGGATGGACGTGTACGAGTATGCAGACAGCCTCATGAGTGCATTGACCCTCCATATCAGCAGGGGACTGTTCAAGCTGGTGGAGGCGCTGTACGAGGTGCATTCAAGTTCTAAGGCCTCCGATTTTTTTTTTCTCCGGACTGGAAAGAGATAGAAACATGCGCATTGTTTTAAAATGAGGTCGCATTCATTGTCAATACGTCCCAGAGATGGCAGCACCGTACGGCAGATGGAATTTTACCGTCAGCGGCGAGAATGAGAGCTCTTTTAAATGCTTAAAATGGCGACGTTTTCCTTACTTGAACAGCGTGCAATCATTCGTTTTCTGAATTTGCGTGGTGTGAAACCAATTGAAATTCATCGACAGTTGAAGGAGACATGTGGTGATGGAGTTACGGATGTGTCGAAAGTGCGTTCGTGGGTGCGACAGTTTAATGAAGGCAGAACATCGTGTGACAACAAACCAAAACAACCTCGGACTCACACAAGCCGGTCTGACGACATGATCGAAAAAGTGGAGAGAATTGTTTTGGGGGATCGCCGAATGACTGTTGAACAGATCGCCTCCAGAGTTGGCATTTCTGTGGGTTCTGTGCACACAATCCTGCATGACGACCCGAAAATGCGAAAAGTGTCATCCAGGTGGGTGCCACGAATGCTGACGGACGACCACATGGCTGCCCGTGTGGCATGTTGCCGAGCAATGTTGACGCGCAACGACAGCATGAATGGGACTTTCTTTTCGTCGGTTCTGACAATGGATGAGACGTGGATGCCATTTTTCAATCCAGAAACAAACCGCCAGTCAGCTCAATGGAAGCACACAGATTCACCGCCACCAAATAAATTTCGGGTAACCGCCAGTGCTGAAAAAATGATGGTGTCCATGTTCTGGGACAGGGAGGGCGTAATCCTTACCCATTGCGTTCCAAAGGGCACTACGGTAACAGGTGCATCCTACGAAAATGTTTTGAAGAACAAATTCCTTCCTGCACTGCAACAAAAACGTCCGGGAAGGGCTGCGCGTGTGCTGTTTCACCAAGACAACGCACCCGCACATCGAGCTAACGTTACGCAACAGTTTCTTCGTGATAACAACTTTGAAGTGATTCCTCGTGCTCCCTACTCACCTGACCTGGCTCCTAGTGACTTTTGGCTTTTTCCAACAGTGAAAGACACTCTCCGTGGCCGCACATTCACCAGCCGTGCTGCTATTGCCTCAGCGATTTTCCAGTGGTCAAAACAGACTCCTAAAGAAGCCTTCGCCGCTGCCATGCAATCATGGCGTCAGCGTTGTGAAAAATGTGTACGTCTGCAGGGCGATTACGTCGAGAAGTAACGCCAGTTTCATCGATTTCGGGTGAGTAGTTAATTAGAAAAAAAAATCGGAGACCTTAGAACTTGAATGCACCTCGTAATGGTGTGGGGTGTGTGCGGTTGGAGTGATATGGGACACCTGATAAGTCTAGATACGACTATAACAGGTGGCACGTACGTAAGCATCCTTTCTGATCACCTGCATCCATTCCTATCCATTGAACATACCGACGGAGTTGGACATTTCCAGCAGGGCAGTGCGACATCCCACACGTCCAGAATTGCTACAGAGTGGCTCCAGCAACACTCTTCTGAGTTTAAACACTTCTTCTGACCACCAAAAACCCCAGGAATGAACATTATTGAGCATATCTGGGATGCCTTGCAATGTGCTGTTCAGAAGAGATCTGCCCCCCCCCCTCCCCCCTCTGGTATTCTGACGGATTTATGGACAGCCCGGCAGGATTCGTGGTGTCAGTTCCCTGCATCATTGCTTCAGACTTTGGTTGCGTCTATGCCACGTCGTGTTGCGACACTTCTGCGTGCTCGCAGGGGTCCTACACGATATTAGGCAGGTGTACCTGGCTGACTATCAAAACATAGGCCCCGAGGGAAGCGGCGTATGCGCGGAAGCGTCAGTAACATCCGATAAACTTTAAGGAAACTATTGGGAACCGGCCGTACAAACATAAACACATAAATAGAGATTGCAGATGTCACTTGAATAACTCATAGAAACAGCGATAAAAGCCTAGAATGCCGAGGGCCATTTATAAACATAACATTTAGAATTAAAAATGTCAAAAATTCTTAAAAACTAAAAAAATTTAAAAAATTAAATTAAAAAAAGTTCGAAATGGAGAATAGCCCTGCTAAAAGCACCAAGGAAGAAAATGTATGGGAGAAAGGGCGAACGAGCCCGTCTATTCATTTAGGTAATTACAGTTAGCCATTATGGCTTTAGATTTAATTCAGTTTGAGGATTAAGTGTGTGGTTTGAAGATTTTTTTAACGCACGAAATATTAATAGATTGCTACAGTCGCAGGTTCGAATCCTGCCTCGGGCATGGATTTGTGTGATGTCCTTAGTTTAGTTGGGTTTAAGTAATTCTGAGTCTAGGGGACTGATGACCTCAGATATTAAGTCCCATAGTGCTTAGAGCCATTTGACCCATTAATAGATTCCAGTATTATTGCCACATTTCAATCCATGACAATCGCTTTTCCCAAAATTTCCCAAATTGTAAGTATTCACCCTTGCAGACACTTTTTTTCACTGTAATATAGTCTTTGCGTAATACTGTTTACAGTCTCTTTCTTCTTTTTCTGGTGCTGTCCTCCGTAGATGAAGGACACTGCTACTGGAGGACGCTGTAGAAGAAGATTTGTCAAATGTGCAAAGGTCATGATTAGTGTATCACCAGGATAATGGAAGAGAAAAAAGGAGCCATTAGTTAATTACACAATGCAGGCTCCCACGGCCGGTGTCTGCGCTATTGCTGAAGTTTGTGTCACGGACAGAAGGCACTGGTCCATGACTAACGTTTCGCCTTCCACTGCTGGAGCCATCATCAGAGGCCTTAACGACTAAACTGTTACAGAATCAAAACAAGCTCAGCAAGCCCAATTGCTTCTATGTGGCCACGCAAAGATCGGTTTTTGACGCCATCGGACCACTGCCTAAGGTTGCTGAGTCGCGCCTCGACGTATGTTATGGGGAAGACATGGCGGTATTTGTTTTATTAAGATGGTGCACAAGTTCGTTGCGTTTTCGTTTTGCATGTTGGTATTCCAGTTGCTATAGGCTTATTTGTTGATTGTCACGTTCTGTTTGTAGTTCATTGTTGCTTTTTGATATGACATATTGTCATTTTGTCATTTGGAGATAGTGAGTGGAGCTGTGGACGCTAGAAAATGGGAGGGCCTAGTGCAGAAATCGAAACATCTTCGATATATTAATTTATCTGCGTTCAATAGAGGCGCCACAGCAGCGGAGGCAGTCGGAAACATTTGCGTTGTGTATGCGTGTAATGCCCCCTAGACAGAGCAAGGCAAGGAAATGGTTTTCTCGTTTTGACGTTCACGAAGACCTTAGGGTTTTGATGTAGATCGTTATAACGCGTTAATCGACAATGACCCACGTCAGTTTACACTATAACTAGCAAATGTGATCAACTGTGATCATTCCACCATTGTGGACATTTGCATGCAATGGGAGGCTTCAAAAATCGGGCGTATGGGTGCCCCATGCCACTGGGAAATTTTGAATTATTTATGAGAAACCCGGATTCATTACTGTGCTCTCTGTCAGACATTAGCAAGCAGTTAATAGTCAGTGGTGACTTCAATGTATATTTTCTAAAAGATCCTGATAGGAAAAACGATCTTGAAACCTTATTTGGATCCTGAAATTTGCTCTCAGTAGTTAACTTTCCAACATGGGTGGATAAAGACAGTAGGTACCTAATTGATAATGTTTTCTTTGATGAGGCACAAAGCAAGAAAATAACTGTTTACCAAGTAACAAATTCTCTCTCTGATCATGATGCACAGTTAGTCAGGATAAATGACATAGTGCCTTACAGTGTGGATACACCTCAGTGGATGTCAGAATCATTAATGACTACAGAGAAAATGTTTTTAAGAGTAGTTAACAAGGAACAACCTGGGTGAAATTTATAAAGAACCAAATGCCAATATAAAATTTAATCAATTCCGTGATAAATTCATATCAGTATTTGAAAACAGCTTTCCGCATAAGCTAATCAGAAGGGACATTAAACAGCCATGTAAAAAATCGTGGGTCACTAAGGGGATTAAAGTATCTTGTGAAAGGAAAAGGGAACTGTATCTTTTGGCAAGAACAAGTAGAGACCCTGCAGTAGTTGCACACTACAAAAACTACTCAAAATTACTAAGAAAGGTTGTTAAAAAATCAAGCAATATGCACATAATGTCAGAAATCAGTGCGTCTGACAACAGAGTTAAGGTAACATGGAATATAGTGAGGAAAGAGAGAGGACAACCAACCACTGAAGAGGATAACATTACTATTGAATTGAATGGAAGGTTTATAAATGACAAGTCACAGGTAGCAAATGTTTTCAATAATCATTTCTTAAACATAGTAGAAAGCATAGGGACCAATAGTTCAAGAGAAATATTAAAGCAATATGTTGAATAAGTAATTCTCATAAAATTACATCTTATGAATGCACCCCCATCTTCTACTTCTCAAATTAAGAGGGCCATACATTTTCTCAAGAATAAAAGCTCTTCTGGTTTTGATGGTGTTTCCAATAGAGTACTAAAGATTTGTTCCCATATAATAAGTCCAGTGTTGTCCGAAATATGCAATGCTTCACTAACTCAAAGCATTTTTCCGGAGAGATTAAAATGAGCCATTGGTAAATCCCTCCTTAAGAAAGGTGATAAGATGGACGTCATTAACTATCGATCTATTTCACTGCTCACATCATTTTCCAAAAATGTAAAGAAAGTGGTGTATTCTAGAATAGTATCTCACCTTGGCAACATTAATATCCTCAGCAAATTATAGTTTGGGTTTCAGAAGGGTTGCTCTACTAAGAATGTCATTTACATGTTCACACACCAGATATTACAAGTATTAAATAACAAAATAGCACCGGTAGGTATTTTCTGTGACCTATCCAGGGCATTTGATTCTGTGAATCATAGTATACTCCTAGATAAATTGAAGTTTTATGGGATTCATAGTATAGCCAAACAATGGATCATGTCATATCTAACCAAAAGACTAGAGAAAGTTGTACTTATTAGTAATTCAACCCACAGAATCCAGGGACATAATTCTGACTGGGGAGAAATCATGTATGGGGTTCGCCAAGGCTCAATGTTAGGTCCTCTACTGTTTCTCATATATGTAAACGATCTACCGTCTAATATACAACAAGTAGAAGTTCTTTTTGCAGATGACATCGGTATTGTAATCACTCCCATGATACATACAGAAATGGAAGAAATGGTGAACAAAGTTCTCAAAAGTATCATTGACTGGTTTTCTGCGAATGCTCTCACCTTGAATTTCACAAAGACACATCATATTTAGTTCTGCACCTCTAAGGGTACAGCACCAGTGATAAGTGTAACACATGGTGATGACATAATACATAAGGTGGAAACTTCAAAATTCTTAGGTGTCCATATTGAGGGGGAATTTAAATTGGAAAAAACACATTTTGGAACTTCTAAAACAACTTACTTCAGCCACATTTGGCCTTAGAATCATAGCAGATTTTGGCGAGAGAGAGATCGGTAAGTTGATATATTTTGCTTATTTTCATTCAGTAATGTCATATGGAATAATGTTCTGGGATAACTCATCTTTAAGAAAGACTTACTTACACATTGAGATGATACAGCAGACAGACCCAATATCAAAGGAATGCGCTTGGCAGTAGAAGCACCTCACAGAAGGTATGTATAAAATAAATAAAATAAATAAAATAAAATATATATTGTTATTTTAAATATGTTAATTATTCTATCTGTATGATGGTGATTGTGATTGCAATTGTAATTAATATTTTTGCTTATCTGGAACGTGGACGTTTAATTATTCGTTATCAGACGCTTGACAATGGCTTTTTCGTAAAGGCAATGTTACTCGTAGTTGACCGTGAAATAAAACTGAAATAATCGGACTTCGTAATTAAATCGTTTCCAAAGACTGCTGCGGTAGGTGCGGACTCATAATCTAAATCTCAATATTACAATAATTTGCCAGCCATGCCAATACGTCGTACAGAGGTGATTGTCTACTAAACATAAAAAAGTTACACAGTTAGTTAAATCAGATATATTCAATGAATAAGCCTACAGTTCATAATCCTACTTACTTTTATAAATATAAATTCTTTACAGAATCGAGTGCCTAGTGTGGTTGCAACTCGCAGTATTCTTCTATAACATGAAATATGTCGGTGTGCCAGACAATAAAATAAAATACGTGCTTCTCGCACCACTTCAACCAGAGCTCTCCCTTTCTTAATCAAACATAAGAGTAACGTAATTGTGCTTTTTTTTTTATCAGCGAGACAGCGCTGCAGTTGTGTGCCATAGGCTTTATTTATTTGTCACTGATTATTTATTTAATTAATATTTCGCGTTTCCGCGGAAACTCACGCTCGGCATGCAAATGTGCCTTTATATATGGGAGCGCAATATTTACCAGATCCGAGATGCTGCTCTCTTCCACGAGTAAGACAACCACCAACAACATTGTAGTGTTAGCCATAGAGAGTGGATCATTTACAATATGCTCCGTATATAAACCCCCCGGCCAGAACTTACACATTTCAACGCCAGAAAGCTTCAACAACCACACTTCGTCGTGGGCGACTTTAACAGCCACAGCACCAGCTGGGGCTACGACGAGACAGACGCCAATGGTCAGTTGCTAGAATAATGGGCTGAGGCAAATAACCTCTCACTTCTCCACGACCCCAAGCTCCCCTGCTCCTTCAACAGCAAAATTTGGAAGCGAGGTTACAATTCCGATATTTGCTTCGTCAGCCGGAGCATCTACGACGCCTGCTGCAAAAGAGTATATGGTGCAATCCCAAAGACACATCGACCTATTGGAATCCAAGTCTACTCAACAAGCAAAACAACCAAAATACCTTTATGTAGGAGATTCAACTTCAAAAAGGCTAGGTGGTCAGAACATTCCCAAGTGCTGGATGAGGAATTAGCCAGTCTGACCCCAACACCAAATAATTATCTTATCTTTGTTGAGACTTTGCGAAAGGTATCTAGACGCTATATTCCTAGGGGCTGCAGACAACACTATATCCCAGGGCTCTCGAATGCCTCAAAGGACATCCTGGAGAAGTATCAAGTATTGTTCGCGGAAGACCCATTCAGCGACGAAACCATCACCTGCGGCACAGCTTTAATGTCAGCCCTCAGTGGGGAACGCGAGTAGAAGTGGATAGCAACCCTAGAAAGAATGGATATGTCCCACAGTAGCAAAATAGCCTGGAACGTTATTAAGAAACTGGATGGTGACCCAAGGCTAAGCAAGGCCCCGGCCAACGTAACTCCAAACCAGGTGGCCAACCAACTCCTTCTAAACGGCAAGCTCAACTCCAAACGTCAGAAAACTAAAATCACACGCCTACTGCCAACGGAAAACACCAACTTCCAGAAACCATTTACCATGAGAGAGTTGAACAATGGCATAAATACCATGAAGAATGGGAAAGCCGCTGGATTTGATGATTCTTGCGTGGGACAGATTAAAAACTTCGGCCTTGGCGCCAGGGACTGGATACTTGGACTTTTTAACGTGTGCCGTGAAACCTTTCAAATCCCGAAACTGTGGAGGAAGTCAAAAGTGGTGGCTCTCCTTAAACCCGGGAAGGACCCAGAGTCTCCGAAGAGCTATCGACCCATAACCCTTCTCTGCCACCTGTTTAAGCTCTATGAAAGATTGATCCTCAACAGAATAGAGAAGATCGTTGACTCGAAGCTAATTCCACTCCAAGCAGGTTTTAGACCTGTAAAGTCCTGTACCAGTCAAATTCTGGCATTGACGGAACATATCGAGGATGGGTTTGAGAATAAACTAATCACCGGGCAGGCACTAGTCGACCTAAGTTCCGCCTATGATACAGTAGATCACCGGACACTACTGCATAAAGCCTACGAGACCCTGAAAGACTACCACCTAGTCAAGATAATCGAATCCCTGCTCCAAAATAGACAGTTCTTCGTAATGCTTGAGAGGAAAACGAGTCGATGGCGGAATCAGAAAAATGGGCTCGCCCAAGGGAGCGTGTTGGCGCCAATCCTATTCAACATATATACAAATGACCAACAAACTCCAGACAAAACCAAAACTTTTGTATATGCAGACGACCTGGCAATAACAGTTCAAGGCAACAGGTTTGAAGCCATCGAGGAGAAACTAGAAACCGCCCTTTCTACGATGTCAACCTATTACAAAAAGAATTCTCTAAAACCCAATCCCTCCAACACTCAAGTGAGTGCATTCCATCTGAACTCGAGGCAGGCAAAGTACAGGCTCAGTGTTACCTGGGGTGGGACGTTACTAGAACACACAGATACTTCCACCTACCTTGGCGTCGTGCTGGATAGAACATTGACATACAAATATCATAGCGAAAATCACGCAAAAAAGTAGAAGCACGAAATTCCCTAATAAGAAAGTTGTCCAATAGCAAATGGGGTGCCAAACCTACCGTGGTCAGAATTTCAGCCCAAGCTTTGTGCTTCTCAACTGCCGAATATGCCTGCCCGGTATGGTGCAGATCCGCCCACGCAAAAAAGGTAGATATTAGCCTGAATGAAACATGCAGGATAGTGACAGGCTGCATGAAACCAACCCCCATAGAAAATCTTCACAGGGCCGCAGGTTTCACAAACCCTGACTCACGTAGGAAAGCCCATGAACATACCGAGAAGCTAAAACAAACCTTTGTTGCCCGTCACTCAATATTTGGCCTAGAGTGTGACCCCAGTAGACTCAAATTCAGACTCCGTTTCCTAAGTTGCGCCTTGGATGAGCCCCCCCCCCCCCCTCCCCATCTACTATCCACTAAGAGAGGACCCACCAAGCGGCGTTTCTGGTGATTGGAAAACCTGGAGAATGCTTAACCGCATCAGAACTGGGGTGGCTCCTGTGAAACCTAATCTGATCAAATGGGGTTTGTTGGACGAAAATGACGACAAATGCGACTGCGGCACTCGACAGGACATAGAACATCTCCTACAATGCCCTCCCTGCCTCCACAGATGCACCCTCGACGATCTATGGCTGGCTAAAGAAGAAGCATTGGACATCGCCCAATACTGGGCAAACAAATTGTAGTTTCCGGACACGAAAAAGTAAAAGTTTAAGAAAGAAGGTCCTCATTGCCCAAAAACGTGCTGTGAGAGTAAAATGTAGATACCTAATTACAATGTTAGTAGAAAAAAATTCATTACGCAACATTAAGGTTGTCTTTAGCACAGAAAGGGGTGCACAAACTGCAACAAAAATTTGTCACCACTTACCCAGTGTTAAAAAATGTCTAACGGACAGCAACTTAAAATTTGAAAATAAATTGAAAGAGTTTCTCGTTGACAACTCCTATTCCGTAGGAGAATTTCTATGTCTGTAATATATATATATATATATATATATATATATATATATATATATATATATATATATGCTTAGAGTAAAATAGGTGTACAAATTAATTTGCTATATGAATGTAAAATGACTCATTCCACACCATGACGGTTTGTCGTGCAAAATGATCCATGGAACATGAAAGTAAGTAACTAACTAAGCCAAAGTCACAAAAATCTGCGAGTGGCCATATTTGAATTTCCGCTTCCTCGTCATCAGTTGGCTCATGAACAACGCCGACCTGCATCATTATTGGTGACGATAAATTGTGTCTTAATGCTAACACGAGGAACAGAAAGGAATGGCTGAGCCCAAAGAAAGCAGCATCACTCCGTACAAAGAGCTGCGTGTATCCGCCGAAGATATTGTTATGCGTCTTGTGGCCTAGCGACGGTATTGGGTACTACGAATAGTTTCCCCGAGGTCTAACCGTCAATGCTGCCACTTACTGTCAATAAATGAGGCGTCTTGGAGACACAGTCCAAGAACAACGACCAGGAAGAGAGCGTGAAGTGACGGTACTCCACGATAACGGCCGCCCCTATTCTGTTAGACTGCCGAAAAACGCTAAACAGATGGGTTGGGAAGTCATTGCGCACTCACCTTATTCACCTGATCTTACGCCCTCAGATTTTCATTTTTTCCGATCTCTGTGGAACAACCTTCAAGTAACTTCCTTTCCGGATGAAGGTGCATGGATCGACTAATTCTTCGCCTCAAAACCACTGATTTCTACAGTCGCGCAATGGAAAAGTTACCCCAGCGCTGGCAGACCGTTGTAAGTAGTGAAGGAGAATATATTATTGATGACTGAATTCTCCGTTATGTGTATTTGTTGACTTATGGAAAAATGCCACGAACTTATGCACCAACCCTATATTTAGCACTAGGACCCGCAACTTGTCTCATTTCAATGCTTCTTCTTTTCTGTTCGAACTGTTTTTGTGCTTTTGAGTTTCTATGGCCTCTCTAGATCTTAGTGTAGTAATTATTAGAAACCACAGTTTCTTAGTGCCTGATCTGGTACTGCTAATGTATTCGTCTTGCCCGGGCGACAATCGCTCTTGTGTTCCTTGGAGCGGGTAGAAATGCTTTTTCTAGTTCTTATGTACACTTGGCAGCAAGTGCAGTAGATTTTTACACACTGCGCTGTGGGAAAACGGCGGGCGCAGATCCTTTGCAGTGTTTAAATATTCGCACATCTTTCTCGTTTGTTTAAACATCGTATCAATACCCCCTCTGTGATAGTTCCAACAAATGGAAGGAAAACTTTCCCTTTAATAGGTTCTTTTTCATTTGGAAACCTTTCAGTATGTAGCGCCGTGTTTATATGTAGTCATATTTTATGAAGTCGTTCTTAAACGATCGAGCTCTTCCTCAAAATACGTATGTTCACAGCTTGTTTTAACCTGGTCTACTAACCTTTTCATCACTCCTCTTTTCTGCTTCGTATGGTGACTGGAATTTTTGTGAAAGTATCTGTCCGTGTGAGTGATCCTTCTGTAGATAGATAACCGTAACAGTTTTCTTATACGCTAAAGCCTCAGACGAAGCCTCCAGCAGTGAAACACGAAACAGTAGGCAGCGAAATATGCCTTGGACCACGACCTTATGCCCCGAAATCAAATGTCACAAATATCGCAGACATTAGTTAATTAGTAAGTTAGTTTAATGTTGTATGGATCATTTGCACGATAAATCGTGATGAGGCGGAACGAATCATTTCCCATTACTTTCTGACCGATCCTCGTACAATAATGAGTCTTTGCGCCTATTGTCACGCAATAAATGATATTTGTTTATCTTGAGCGGCAGTCCCTGGGCAGAACGTAGAGCCTCTGCGGGTCCTGCTGGAACTTTTGTAACATACTGGTTTTTGTTTATACAACATCATCAACAGCGATTGCAGATTCCGACGTTATTCTGTAGGTAATTCGTATTCGAGTATACTGTGGGCAGTCATGGTCCTACAGTGCACCGGAAGCTACTACGCGCTGTGATAAGCTTTTTTTCCCCCCTGAATCCCGCAGCACCAGTTTGAGAGCATTTTTCCACAGAAGTGACTTTTCACCTGGAGCTTTTCCCCTCCCCCTTTTCCTCACGTATTTTGTCGCCCGTGTCGGATTTCGTTGCTAATTGAGGTAAGCTCTGTATCACTGTATACAGCTCTTGCACATGGACGTAGGGCGACCAACATTTGATCATGGTTTTAAGGGAGATGACTAACATCTGAACATGATTTTAATGGAGGTTTAAGTGAGATTTAGTTGCAATAAATTTCAGCTACACACTACATGACATTTTCATACAATGGGTGACAAAGGGATTATAAATATAAAAAAAGGCATACTTTGCTCACTTCTAGGTGCAGACTCATTGTGAACGCTGCACAGTATGCTTGGTACGATTACGGAAAAAAAGACTACGCAAATCGGAACATTTCGCATTGACTGTGCTTTGTTTTCGATAACTGCCGATTTAATGGCTCCATCAGCATTCCGTGTTGGCTTCTTGGAAGCGTTGCGAAACGTTGTGCCGTGTGAGTCAAAAAATGGTTCAAATGGCTCTGAGCACTATGGGACTTAACATCTGTGGTCACCAGTCCCCTAGAACTTAGAACTACTTAAACCTAACTAACCTAAGGACATCACACACATCCATGCCCGAGGCAGGATTCGAACCTGCGACCGTAGCAGTCCCCCGGTTCCGGACTGAGCGCCTAGAGCCGCTAGACCACCGCGGCCGGCCCGTGTGAGTCAGTTGAGAAATAAGTGATGTTTAAGCATGAACATAATCCGAATTCTGTAGTCCTTGTTACTTCCATGTGTTGTTCATACTACAGATGCTGATCGGTATTAGTCGACCACAATATAACTGATCCTGGAAGTGGGGAGGCTTCGGTTGTCTCGTGTGTTTACCTGTACGCTTAAAGTCGATCAGAATGTTCTATGCTGTTTTAACGACAGAGAGCTTGCTCTTGAAGCAATTCGGACTTGCACAGTTTATACGACTGTCGAAAAAGCTGTAAACTGTTTTTGTTAACTGTAATGTCACCGAGCGATTGCCAGCACTGACAGAGAAACAAGTAAACGCCCCCCCTCTGTCGACCCATCTAGACGGGTAGGCAGTGTCGTACTTTATTCCCTCCTCGGATCCCCTTGACCCAAATCATCTTTTCGTAGAAGCACGAACAGAAAAAAGGCTATATCTCGACAATAGTATCGTTTATTATACGAAAATTTTTCGACACCTGTCGGTCACGAATTTGAACTACCGATATTACTTCGCACGCTTAATACACCGAAGAACCAGAGAAACTGGTAGACCTGCCTAATATCGTGTAGGGCCGCCGCCAGCATGCAGAAGTGCCGGAACACGCCGTGGCACGGACTAGATTAACGTCTGAAGTAGTGCTGGAGGGAACTGACACGACGGATCATGCAGGGCTGTCCATAAAACCGTAAGAGTACGAGGGGATGCAGGTACCTTGTGTATAGCACGTTGCAAGGCATCTCAGATATGCTTACTAATGTTCATGCTGACATGTTTAAACTAAGAAGAGTGCTCCTGGGGCCACTCTGTAGCAATTCTGGACGTGTAGGGTGTCGCATTGTGCTGCTCAAATTGCCTAAATCCGTCGGAATGCACAATGGACATGAATGGATGCAGGTGGTAACACAGGATGCTTAGGTACGTGTCACCTGTCAGAGTCGTATCTACACGTGTCAGGGGTCGCACATCATTTCAACTGGACACGGCCCACATCATTACAGAGCCTCCACCAGCTTGTACAGTCCCCAGCTGACATGCAAGGTGCATGGATCCATGAGTTATGGACCCGTACACGTTCATCCGCTCGATACAATTTGAAACGAGAATCGTCCAACAAGGCAACATGTTTCCAGTCACCAACAATCCAATACCGGTGCTGTCGGACCCAGCCGATGCGTAAACCTTGGTGTTGTGCAGTCATCAAGGGTGCACGAGTGGGCCTTCGGCCCGAGAGCCAATATGGATGATTTTTCGTTGAATTGTTCGCAAGCTGACAGTTGTTGATGGCCCAGGATTGAAATCTGCAGCAATTTGCGGAAGGGTTGCACTTCTGTCACGTTGAACGATATTCTTCAGTCGTCGTTTGGTCCCGTGATCTTTTATTTTACGGCCGCAGCGATGTCGGAGATTCCTGATATTCACGGTACACCCGTGATATGGTCGTACCGGAAAATCCCCACTTCATCGCTATCTCGGAGATGCTGTATCCCATCGCTCCTGCGCCGACTGTAACACCACGTTCAAACTCACTTAAATCTTGGTAACCTGTCATTGTAGCAACAGTAACCGATGTAACAACTGTAACAGACACTTGTCTTATATAGGCGCTGCAACCACAGCGCCGTATTCTGTCTGTTTACATATCTCTGTATTTGAATACGCGTGCCTGTACGAGTTTCTTTGGCGCTTCAGCGTATTTATAACAATGATCACGAAGGAGTTATCCTAACTAGACGGATATCAGTAGATGGGATGTACATGTAAAGACAAACAAATGATTGCAATTTCAGGAAAACTGGATGGTTTATTGAAGAGAGAGATCTTCGAAAATTGAGCAAGTCAATGACGCTTTGGTCCACGACTGGTCTTTATGCAAGCAGTTGGGGGTTTGGTTGTTTGGGGGAAGAGACCAAACAGCGAGGTCATCGGTCTGATCGGATTAGGAAAGGACGGGGAAGGAAGTCGGCCGTGCCCTTTCAAAGGAACCATCCCGGCATTTGCCTGGAGCGATTTAGGGAAACCACGGAAAACCTAAATCAGAATGGCCGGACGCGGGATTGAGCCGCCGTCCTCCCGAATGCGAGTCCAGTGTGCTAACCACTGCGCCACCTCGGTCGCTTATGTAAGCAGTTACTCGGTTCGGTATAAATTGGTAGAGTTGTTGGATGTCCTCCTAGGGGACAGTGCGCCACATGCTGCCCAATTTTCGCTTTAGATCGTCAAGACCGCGAGCTGGTTGGAGGTCCCCTCCCCATAACGCTCCAAACGTTCTCTATTGGGGAGGAACCTTGCGACCTTGCTGGCCAAGGCAGATTTTGGCTAGAAGGAAGAGAAGCATTTAAACACTGGCCCTGTGCGCGCGGGCATTCTCTTGCTGAAATGTCCAGGATGGCTTGTCATGAAGGGTAACAAAATGGATCGTGGAATATCGTCGACGTACCGTTGTGCTGTAATGATGCCGCAGATGACAACGAAAGGGATCCTGCTACGAAAAGAAATGGCATCCCAGACCAAGACTCCTGGCTGGTGGGGCCGTGCGGCGGGCGACAATCAGGGTGGTGTCTGGAGCGTCTCGAGACACGTCTTGGACCTGTTCATTGTTGTGTCCCGCTTCGAAATGAGCCCCGATGACCAGTGAGACAGTTGGTCAATAAGGGAACCGGCAAGATTTTTTAAAAAAAAAGAGAGAGAGAGAAATGTGGGAGACCCTAACTGGGCGGCCGTCTCACCTTGGTGCCCCGAGCGACTGCTGCTGATACGGCCAGTAGAGAAACCTTACAGTTGCGGTGCCGCTCTCAGCTCGGCGCCTGCGCCTTTCCTGTGGCCGGGACGCGCACACATGCACCCTGTGAGCCCGCAGCGATAAGACGGAGGACAATAGCGGCGAGGGGGACCCCAGTGCGGCAGGAAGTGGGAATCTGTAGCGCGTGGCGCGCACGTAGCCGGGGCAGGGCTTCCGGCCGGCTCCAGTGTCCTCCCGACTGCCTGCAGGCCGCGGCTCCAGGCACAACAGCACAACACTGTTCTGTCACTAAATCGACAAAAGGCACTCTGTATACAGGAATATACTAGCCAGTACAGACTCTAACACGCATGTTAGAAGACAGACTGAATAAACGGCGATACAACGTCCACACCATTTCTACAAGCGTTGTTCAATAAGCAACACCCCCAGAGGTTTTTTTGTAGCCGTTAATCTGCACTGCTACATAAAGACAAGGCGTCGTTCGACATCGTTTCCAAAAATCACAAATATGATTTACTTCAAATTTTTACACGACGCTCTAATAAACGTTTCGTGCATTGTCACACACCTCGCAAGAAAGCCGTCTTCAAGCGCTTCAAATTGGCGGGCGATTTCTTCAAAACATTGCACACGCTCCTGCCTCTGATCTGAATTCAAGTCTTTCGGGAGCCGTCGAGATGAAACTTTCCGCATTCCCAAAATATCGACAACAATGTCATGAGCACGCTCATAGAAGATTCCAAATGTGGTTTCAATGTCCTGCAACATTGTTCGACGATCCTGCAAAATCGTTTCGTCAGTTGCAGTCACTGTTTGATCAGTGACAGGCCTTCAGCCCCTTGGCTCATCTTCCACACTCGTTCTTCCACGTTTGAAGTCGGACACCCAGCGTTTCACTGTCGCATAAGACGGAGCACTGTCTTCAGATGTACTCCGCGTGTCCTCCGCAATTTCCTTGGGCGTCATTCCATTCAGATGAAGATATTCAATCACAGCACGGCTCTTGATTCTCTCGATATTCACCATTTTGCTTACGCTACAGTATACAACGCATCCTAGCAGCAACAATAACGAAGCTGGAGCCGCGAAATTTGGCTTGCATACCCACAAAAGATGAAGCACATATACTATAATGAGGGAGAAGAGAGTGGACTGGAAAACCAGAACACTTGTCAACTCATTATATCTTCAATTAAAATGAGAGGAGAAAGTACAAACTGGATCGGACTAGGAAAAAGGGGTAAGACAAAGATGCTGTCTATCACCTACTAACCTCTACTTGGAAAATATGATTGACCAATGCTTATTAGATGACAAAGGCGTAGAAACTGGAGGAAGAAGAGTAGGGTGTTTGAGGTTTGCTGATGACATGGTCCTTCTAGCCACAGGGGAAAAAGAATTACAGTATTTGGTGGACACCATTGAAACTAACGGAAAAAAATATGGAACGAAAATTAACACAAATAAAACAAAAGTATTGGCACTAGGAGGAAATAAGGAAATAAAAATTATGCTGAATGGAGAAATACTAGAACAGGTGCAATATTTTAAGTATCTTGGAAGCAGGATAGACACCGACTGGAAGTGCACCACAGAAATTAAGACAAGGATAGCAATGGCAAAAGAGGCGTTTTATAAGAAAAGGAGAATTTTCTGCAGCGGTCTGGACAGAGAACTCAGGAAGAGACTCATAAAATGTGTTCTTCTATACGGCGCTGAAACATGGACTACGAGGAAGAAAGACAGAGAAAGGCTGGAGGCTTTTGAGATCTGGAGATGGCGGAGGATGGAAAGAATAAGTTGGATGGACAGAGTAAAAAATGAAGAGGTATTGAGAGGAATGGGAGAGAGAAGACAGTTACTAGATGTAATAAAGAGAAGAAAAAGAAATTGGATTGGGCATATATTAAGAATGACGGACTGATAAAAACAGTTTTGGAAAGTTATGTAGAAGGGAAAAGGAAGCGAGGAAGGAAGAGATTCCAGATACTGGATGACATGATGGACGGTACAACATACAGCAGCCTTAAGAAGAAAGCAATGGATCGCAGTAAATGGAGAGGCAAAGGACCGGCTAATATAGCAGATAACAGATGAAGATGACCCCCAAAAGGTCACCATAAAAGTAGGTGGTGTCGTTCATGAGAGACATTAAGGTAACTATCTCGAGCTAGAAACTTTCCAACTGCCACTCGTACCGTTAGGACAGCAATGGCGGATCATGCAACTACTACAGCACAGGTAAGAGGGCTTGTGAGCCAAGACATGTCAACAACAACAACTGGAAATGGTTATTAGCAGTGGGACTACTGGCACGCACACCTCTAGCCCTTCTTTCACTCACGCCACAGCATCGACAGGCAGGATTCTACTGGTGCCGTCAGCGGATAACTTGTAAGATGGAATGGTGCGCTGTGGTCTTCAGCGATGAAAGCAGATTCTGCCTGCACGCAGATTATGGTCGTTTGCACGTATGACCTGGTGAGTGCTGTCTCGTAGAGTGCATTTGTCCAGGATACACTGGCACCACCGCAGGCTTTATGGACTGCGATGTGATAAGCTACAGCCCTAGTTCACCATTGGTCTTTCTGGAGGTGACGCTAACCAACAGTCAGTTGTTAGCCCCGTTCTTTTGCCGTTCTCGCAACAGAAAAGTGACGTGTTGTTCTAACAGGATAATGCTCGCCCACACACAGCCTGTGAAACTTAACGTGCTATGCGAGACGAGCAGAAACTCCCCTGGCCAGCACGATTTCTGGACTTGTCTCCAATCGAGCACGTGTGGGATATGATGGGACAAGAAGTGAATCGTGTGACTCGTTAACCAGAAAATCTTACAGAACTACGAGAAAAGGTCGAGCAGGCCTAACATAGCGAGTACTAGGGCAACAACGACGTCTCCCCACTCTCCACTGTAGCCAAATTTATTCAAGATGGTGGATCCAAGATGGCGACAATAGATATGGCAATGACACAATGATGTCATGGCGGGAAGTTCAAATTTTGGCAGGAAAATAGGTCAATTGGGCAACCTGCACTAATCTAACTCCCACCCCTCCCCCCAGAAAATGGCAGGAAGTTCAAATTCCAGCAGGACAATGCACACACCACAGCTACCTCCACTAACCTAAGGAAGTGGCGGGAGAAAAGTTCACTTGGGCTACCCCCACTAACCTAAGTCATCCGACCACCACCTCTTGCTGGAAATCAGCAGGGAATGGACTCAGCCTGTGCTGCACAGGATGCACGTAATTCTTTATTTTCCATGCAGTGTTTATTTAAACAATTTGTGGCAGTAGCTCTATCCTGTGTGTTCACCATGAGGTCTGGAGTCCAACTGACCTAGTACACAGTACCGGCACCAGAGAGCATTGTCATCCCATCCGTGCTGTACTCCAAGACGGCGTTCTAGAAAGGAAAAATGGCGGGAAATGGACTAAGCCTGTGTTGGGCTGCTGGATAGGAGAGACTGTATTTATTTTAGAACAATTTATTTAGGGACAGATTTGACATAGAATATTTATTACACTCATACAAAACACTCGCCCTGACGTGCTTGGGGTCACAATACACAACATACAGACCTACAAACTACATGTAGATCACCGAAATAATGCAGTACACTGATGTGCAGACATGAAAACAACTCGTAAATTACCGAAATAATGCACTGCACAGCCCATAAACCTGCAAACTACTCGTAAATTATCAAAATAACGCATGTGAAAGGCTCTGAAAACACGCTCACAAGTTGTAGACTGTCGAAATAATGCAGTACACTGATGTACAGACACGCAAACAACTTGCTTTCTACGCCATCTCCAGACTCTGTAATTACAAGAACATATGTAATGTTACATTACATACACTCCTGGAAATGGAAAAAAGAACACATTGACATCGGTGTGTCAGACCCACCATACTTGCTCCGGACACTGCGAGAGGGCTGTACAAGCAATGATCACACGCACGGCACAGCGGACACACCAGGAACCGCGGTGTTGGCCGTCGAATGGCGCTAGCTGCGCAGCATTTGTGCACCGCCGCCGTCAGTGTCAGCCAGTTTGCCGTGGCACACGGAGCTCCATCGCAGTCTTTAACACTGGTAGCATGCCGCGACAGCGTGGACGTGAACCGTATGTGCAGTTGACGGACTTTGAGCGAGGGCGTATAGTGGGCATGCGGGAGGCCGGGTGGACGTACCGCCGAATTGCTCAACATGTGGGGCGTGAGGTCTCCACAGTACATCGATGTTGTCGCCAGTGGTCGGTGGAAGGTGCACGTGCCCGTCGACCTGGGACCGGACCGCAGCGACGCACGGATGCACGCCAAGACCGTAGGATCCTACGCAGTGCCGTAGGGGACCGCACCGCCACTTCCCAGCAAATTAGGGACACTGTTGCTCCTGGGGTATCGGCGAGGACCATTCGCAACCGTCTCCATGAAGCTGGGCTACGGTCCCGCACACCGTTAGGCCGTCTTCCGCTCACGCCCCAACATCGTGCAGCCCGCCTCCAGTGGTGTAGCGACAGGCGTGAATGGAGGGACGAATGGAGACGTGTCGTCTTCAGCGATGAGAGTCGCTTCTACCTTGGTGCCAATGATGGTCGTATGCGTGTTTGGCGCCGTGCAGGTGAGCGCCACAATCAGGACTGCATACGACCGAGGCACACAGGGCCAACACCCGGCATCATGGTGTGGGGAGCGATCTCCTACACTGGCCGTACACCACTGGTGATCGTCGAGGGGACACTGAATAGTGCACGGTACATCCAAACCGTCATCGAACCCATCGTTCTACCATTCCTAGACCGGCAAGGGAACTTGCTGTTCCAACAGGACAATGCACGTCCGCATGTATCCCGTGCCACCCAACGTGCTCTAGAAGGTGTAAGTCAACTACCCTGGCCAGCAAGATCTCCGGATCTGTCCCCCATTGAGCATGTTTGGGACTGGATGAAGCGTCGTCTCACGCGGTCTGCACGTCCAGCACAAACGCTGGTCCAACTGAGGCGCCAAGTGGAAATGGCATGGCAAGCCGTTCCACAGGACTACATCCAGCATCTCTACGATCGTCTCCATGGGAGAATAGCAGCCTGCATTGCTGCGAAAGGTGGATATACACTGTACTAATGCCGACATTGTGCATGCTCTGTTGCCTGTGTCTATGTGCCTGTGGTTCTGTCAGTGTGATCATGTGATGTATCTGACCCCAGGAATGTGTCAATAAAGTTTCCCCTTCCTGTGACAATGAATTCACGGTGTTCTTATTTCAATTTCCAGGAGTGTATGTTACATATGTAATGTAACATTTACGCATTACTTCTGGATATCAAGCACACAGCATAGCAGTAGTATCGTTCGCTCGCACAGTGTAATTCCGAAGAAATAGACTGGAAATTATTTCTCAAATTACCATAAACTTCAGAGACGTGTAGCGTGCTGTTAACGACTAACTAGAAACTTATCCCGTCTGCGAAGACGTGAGAACTCGAAAAAAATAGAGGATACTGATATTTCCAATATTGTCGGTGATGTAAGAGATTCCAAATCATTCTTATAATTTACAAAGTCAGCTAAGCTGTTTCTCATGTTTAGAGAACCAGTAAACGTGTCTTTCACCTGTTGTTCACCTGCTAGATGCGCACACCACAATCGATGTTCTCTCAACTAAATAAAGGTGCGAAATGTGCAAATGGAGTCAACTGGACAATTTACATGGGAGGGAATAACGGTCTAGCACAAACACATGTCTACATTGAATCTTCTCGAATTTCCAGACGGTCGCGAAATCTGTCCAACACATACTAAGTATTAGTTCGCTATTCAGCCATCTAGAGGACTACACGGTTAAGTCAGCTACATTCCTACACTCCAACAGGCCTTTACGTTTGGACAGCTCCTACTGTTAATGGGAAACGTGAGTCATTCCTGTCACCGGCGCTGCATGCCAAGCATACAGAGGCAGAATCATCCTAGGAAACAGGCCACTTTTATCACTGTACTTACAATTAAGTATTACAATCGCGGTCTCAATTGGACGACATTCGACAATGAGCAAAGTATTGGAAATACACCCTGTTGACGGCTGTGGCTCTGGAAATACACTCCTGGAAATTGAAATAAGAACACCGTGAATTCATTGTCCCAGGAAGGGGAAACTTTACTGACACATTCCTGGGGTCAGATACATCACATGATCACACTGACAGAACCACAGGCACATAGACACAGGCAACAGAGCATGCACAATGTCGGCACTAGTACAGTGTATATCCACCTTTCGCAGCAATGCAGGCTGCTATTCTCCCATGGAGACGATCGTAGAGATGCTGGATGTAGTCCTGTGGAACGGCTTGCCATGCCATTTCCACCTGGCGCCTCAGTTGGACCAGCGTTCGTGCTGGACGTGCAGACCGCGTGAGACGACGCTTCATCCAGTCCCAAACATGCTCAATGGGGGACAGATCCGGAGATCTTGCTGGCCAGGGTAGTTGACTTACACCTTCTAGAGCACGTTGGGTGGCACGGGATACATGCGGACGTGCATTGTCCTGTTGGAACAGCAAGTTCCCTTGCCGGTCTAGGAATGGTAGAACGATGGGTTCGATGACGGTTTGGATGTACCGTGCACTATTCAGTGTCCCCTCGACGATCACCAGTGGTGTACGGCCAGTGTAGGAGATCGCTCCCCACACCATGATGCCGGGTGTTGGCCCTGTGTGCCTCGGTCGTATGCAGTCCTGATTGTGGCGCTCACCTGCACGGCGCCAAACACGCATACGACCATCATTGGCACCAAGTCAGAAGCGACTCTCATCGCTGATGACGACACGTCTCCATTCGTCCCTCCATTCACGCCTGTCGCGACACCACTGGAGGCGGGCTGCACGATGTTGGGGCGTGAGCGGAAGACGGCCTAACGGTGTGCGGGACCGTAGCCCAGCCTCATGGAGACGGTTGCGAATGGTCCTCGCCGATACCCCAGGAGCAACAGTGTCCCTAATTTGCTGGGAAGTGGCGGTGCGGTCCCCTACGGCACTGCGTAGGATCCTACGGTCTTGGCGTGCATCCGTGCGTCGCTGCGGTCCGGTCCCAGGTCGACGGGCACGTGCACCTTCCGCCGACCACTGGCGACAACATCGATGTACTGTGGAGACCTCACGCCCCACGTGTTGAGCAATTCGGCGGTACGTCCACCCGGCCTCCCGCATGCCCACTATACGCCCTCGCTCAAAGTCCGTCAACTGCACATACGGTTCACGTCCACGCTGTCGCGGCATGCTACCAGTGTTAAAGACTGCGATGGAGCTCCGTATGCCACGGCAAACTGGCTGACACTGTCGGCGGCGGTGCACAAATGCTGCGCAGCTAGCGCCATTCGACGGCCAACACCGCGGTTCCTGGTGTGTCCGCTGTGCCGTGCGTGTGATCATTGCTTGTACAGCCCTCTCGCAGTGTCCGGAGCAAGTATGGTGGGTCTGACACACCGGTGTCAATGTGTTCTTTCTTCCATTTCCAGGAGTGTAGAAACATCTGTACCATTCTTATGACTTGACATACTCTTCCCTTTGCCGTCACAGTATTCCACGTCAAATCCACCGCTTCCTTACGACTTTACATAGTCATTTTCTTTGCACATGTCGGAACACACACAGACACACACACACACACACTCACACTCACATACCTTACAAGCCTGAGCTCAAGGCGAACCTATCACGCATCCCTTACTACTAAGTATAATACTTTGCCAATAACTGATTGCTGGCGATACGAAATAATACTGAGAGAAAATCAGCGATGGGTGGACATGTCTCATAAGTTTTTCTTGCCAGTGGTACCACTGTGTCTTGGAAAGAGAGGCGTAATCGTCTTACAAACAGCCATATGTTAAAAAAAAACACCAACGCACTGGCCATGTTACTATCACAATCGGTCTTGATTCTACAGGTGCACACAAGCATCCATGTTAGAAGCTATACCGCCTTTACCCTCCGAATGAAGTGGTTTTTCTGGACAAATAGCGCGACACTGAATATAGACGGTGATCGCCGGAATGTATATTATCAGACCAACAGTCCGATTACACGTCGCCGACGGTGCAGCCTCGTGATAAAATCACCGAATTTAGAAAGTGATTCGGCTAAGGAACGTGGTATGAAGCCAGTATTTGCAACTTCCTCACGCCGCCGCTAGATATTTCTGCAGTATTGTAACGCAATCTGTCTCGATGCCACGTCAGAGGTTTGGTGATATATCGAGTGGGTTATAGGCGATGGTTGATTGAGAAGGATGACAAACATTAGATGGTGTGCTGATTGAGGTCATAAGAAATGTACACTAGATTTTCAGATCTCTAGTGCTAAACTTTCCGGTAGAAATGACGTCTATGATTTGGAATCAAGAGTTTCCATTCGACCACATACCTGCGTTGTATCCGATGGAGATTGCAGCCACTAGTGAATCATATATCTGTCACTCTCATATCCTGAAACGAGTCACCTTTTTTGAAGCTATCAGCTACAGTAAAATTTCAGATAGCCCCTATGCCTCTTACAACTGCTTCCATTCATGCAGCTTTACGCATGTGATCGTTCCAGTTTAAGTCGGAACTGAGCAGAAGTCGGAGAGAGAGAGCTACATCCACCACCTTCTGCAACCCGTGTAGTAACAGAGTGACCTGAGTTAGTGCGTCAGGACCATGTTTTGACCATTCGGAGAAAATGGGAACATGTTGTCCTACCTCCGCCAACATTGCACGATGTGTAAGGACTGCGCCAAATGAAGCCTGCTCCTGCAACACGAGATAGCATAAAAGACAGTACGGGAACTGCGGGAAGGACGAGGAATTTGCTGTTGCATTGTAGCGCAGAATTCCATCTCATGTGTGATGAAACATGGCACATTCCTCTAAACAAACGAAGATTTATGCGATGTCCTCCATTCCCCCGTCGCATCTTGAGTATAAAATTTAGGCTTCAGTTTCAAATCTAAGATGATTCTAAGTTAGCGATAGGTGTTTGTGAGGCACTGCAATCCACGTGTATACATTTGCCTGACAGATGACCTGTTTACAGAGTTAGTGGCGGCATGACGTGTAATTTCACATGTCAAACATCGCTCCTATGCATTTATCTGTTAGGATTATTTTGTATAGGACTGATGTGGGCATGGTGTAATTGCTGAACCGTGATCAGATGTGAACAGTGGAAGCTATACATCTCTGGAAAGCTATATTGTGCACCTTTCACGGAGAATCGACATTTTAAGGAATTAGTTTTTTCGTTTTACGGTTTGTTACCATAGTTTATCGCTGAATTACGGGCCCATATCACTAACTCTGATTTGCCGAAGGATTATGGAAAATATATCTGTGCGAACATTATTACCTGAAAGATCTATAGATACACTCATGCTCATAAATTAAGGATAATGCTGATACATGGCGAAACAACGCTCTGGTGGGCGGTTTGCGGGTTCATATCACCTCGGAGATGACCATGCGGTGCATTTGACCTGCGGTCGTCGCACGGTGGCGCCGGCAGCAGTCCACATACGTAGAGGTGTGTTGGTGCATGTCAGAGTACGGTGCAGACGTTTTCAGACGTGCTAATGGTGACTATGTGTTGAAAATGGCTCAAGGAACACATATTGATGACCTTATGAGAGGTAGAATACTGGGCGACTGGAGGCTGGTCAAACACAGCAGGTCGTAGCACGGGCCCTCCGTGTGCCACAAAGTGTGATGTCAAGATTATGGCAGCGATTCCAGCAGACAGGAAACGTGTCCAGGCGCTACAGTACGGGACGTCCACAGTGCACAACACCACAAGAAGACCGATATCTCACCATCAGTGCCCCCAGACGGCCACGGAGTACCGCAGGTAGCCTTGCTCGGTACTTTACCACAGCCTACAGACGACTGAACAGACATAGTTTATTCGTCCAGAGACCTGCAAGGTGCATTCCACTGACCCCTGGTCACAGGAGAGCCGGTAAAGCCTGGTGTCAAGAACACAGTACATGGTCACTGGAACAGTGGTCCCAGGTTATGTTCACGGACGAGTCCAGATATAGTCCGAACACTGATTCTCGCACGGGTTTTCATCTGGTGTGAACCAGGAACCAGATACCAACCCCTTAATGTCCTCGAAAGGGACCTGTATGGGGGTCGTGGTTTGATGGTGTGGGGTGGGATTATGATTGGCATGTCTTTGCCAGAGGAACTGTAACAGGACAGGTGTATCGGGACGTCATTTTGCACCAGTTTGTCCGCCTTTTCAGGGGTGCAGTGGGTCCCACCTTCCACCTGATGGATGATAACGCACGGCCCCACCGAGCTGCCATCGTGGAGGAATACCCTGAAACAGAAGATGTCAGGCGAATGGAGTGGCCTGCCTGTTCTCCAGACCTAAACCCCGTCGAGCACGTCTGGGATGCTCTCGGTCGACGTATCGCTGCACGTCTTCAAACCCCGATGGCACTTCAGAAGCTCCGACAGGCACTGGTGCAATAATGGAAGGCTATACCCCAGCAGCTGCTCGACCACCTGATCCAGAATATGCCAACGCGTTGTACGGCATGTGTACGTGTGTATGGTGATCATATCCCAAATTGATGTCGGGGTACATGAGCAGGAAACAGTGGCGTTTTGTAGCACATGTGTTTCGGGACAGTGTTCTCAACTTATCACCAATTCCGTGGACTTACAGATCTGTGTCCTGTGTGTTCCCTATGTACCAATGCTATTAACGCTAGTTTTATGTAGTGCCACGTTGTGTGGCACCACATTCTGCAATTATCCTCAGTTTACGAGCATGTGTGTAGATAGCCAGCGTGGATTCAGAAAACGTCGTCCTTGTGAAACACAACCAGCGCTTTATTCGCTCGAAGTAGGAGAGCGCTATAGACAATTGAGTCCATATTTCTCAGATTGATTCCATACTTCTAGATTTCCAGGAGGCTTTTGACACAATTCCATACAAGAGACAAATTTCGTGCCTATGGTGTATGGGTTCATTTGTGCGGTTGGATTCGTGATTTGCGTTCTGAAAAGCCACAGGACGTAATGATCAACGGAGAATCATCGAGTAAAAGAGAAGTGATATCCGGCGTTCTCCAAGAAAGTGCTATAGGCCCTAATCTACACAAACGATTTAAGAGACAACCTGAGCAGCCCTCTTAGATTGTTTTCAAATGGCTTCGTTCTAGCATAGTCATCAGAAGCTCGGAACCAATCGCGAAATGATTTAGGCACCGTATCTGTATGGCGCGAAAAGTGGCAATTGTCTCTAAGGAAAAGTATGGGATCATCCAAAAACTATTAAAATTACTCCACGACCCCAGGTGTAGCCCACCACCCCCAATAAGCTACTGTATGAACGCCTTTGTTTTAAGTGTTACAAATCTGATGTGTCTTCTGCACGTGTGTGAAATTCCGATCAAATCCTACCGATGGCAGAGCCATCTACGTAAGACGCCGTTTGGAAGCCAAGTGCTATAGTCGAATTTTTGATTGCGCAAAAAGAAACCGCGGTGAACATCAAAAAATGGTTCAAATGGCTCTGAGCACTATGGGACTCAACTTCAGAGGTCATTAGTCCCCTAGAATTTAGAACTAGTTAAACCTAACTAACCTAAGGACATCACAAACATCCATGCCCGAGGCAGGATTCGAACCTGCGACCGTAGCGGTCTTGCGGTTCCAGACTGCAGCGCCTTTAACCGCACGCGGTGAACATCCACAAACATTTGTGTGGAGTGTCGGACAATGATGCTGTTGCTAGGAAAACTGTCAATCAATGACTAAATAAGCTGACGCTTCAGGAAGTGCACGGACTGAGTCCCACGATCGGCCTCGTTCGTAACGTCCTGTCACAGCCGCTGCTCCCGATACGGCGAGTCGCTCGGAGGTCTTCATTCGTGCAAACCGGTGCATCACAACTCCACAAATGGCTCTAAAGCTATCGGTGAGCATTGGAAGAGCGGGTGGGAAGATTCACACGCTTGGGTATTCGAAGGTGTGCTCGTGTTCCACAAGTGCTCACGACATACCGCTAGATTCAAAGAAAAGCCATTTCATCTGAGCTATTGGACCATTTTGAGGCCAATGGGGAGGAATTGGATCGTTACTTACGGCGGAACCCCTGTGCGTCACTTTGAACTTTTACCAGCAGTGATTAGACGCTCTCACACAACGCTGGCGTGAACCAAAGAATTTGATGGAGGCTGTGTCCAAAGCAGTACATGTAAAAGAAGTGTTGACTGATATTATTATCAAATTCTAACTCTAAAGAACAAATACACTCCTGGAAATGGAAAAAAGAACACATTGACACCGGTGTGTCAGACCCACCAAACTTGCTCCGGACACTGCGAGAGGGCTGTACAAGCAATGATCACACGCACGGCACAGCGGACACACCAGGAACCGCGGTGTTGGCCGTCGAATGGCGCTAGCTGCGCAGCATTTGTGCACCGCCGCCGTCAGTGTCAGCCAGTTTGCCGTGGCATACGGAGCTCCATCGCAGTCTTTAACACTGGTAGCATGCCGCGACAGCGTGGACGTGAACCGTATGTGCAGTTGACGGACTTTGAGCGAGGGCGTATAGTGGGCATGCGGGAGGCCGGGTGGACGTACCGCCGAATTGCTCAACACGTGGGGCGTGAGGTCTCCACAGTACATCGATGTTGTCGCCAGTGGTCGGCGGAAGGTGCACGTGCCCGTCGACCTGGGACCGGACCGCCGCGACGCACGGATGCACGCCAAGACCGTAGGATCCTACGCAGTGCTGTAGGGTACCGCACCGTCACTTCCCAGCAAATTAGGGACACTGTTGCTCCTGGGGTATCGGCGAGGACCATTCGCAACCGTCTCCATGAAGCTGGGCTACAGTCCCGCACACCGTTAGGCCGTCTTCCGCTCACGCCCCAACATCGTGCAGCCCGCCTCCAGTGGTGTCGCGACAGGCGTGAATGGAGGGACGAATGGAGACGTGTCGTCTTCAGCGATGAGAGTCACTTCTGCCTTGGTGCCAATGATGGTCGTATGCGTGTTTGGCGCCGTGCAGGTGAGCGCCACAATCAGGACTGCATACGACCGAGGCACACAGGGCCAACACCCGGCATCATGGTGTGGGGAGCGATCTCCTACACTGGCCGTACACCACTGGTGATCGTCGAGGGGACACTGAATAGTGCACGGTACATCCAAACCGTCATCGAACCCATCGTTCTACCATTCCTAGACCGGCAAGGGAACTTGCTGTTCCAACAGGACAATGCACGTCCGCACGTATCCCGTGCCACCCAACGTGCTCTAGACGGTGTAAGTCAACTACCCTGGCCAGCAAGATCTCCGGATCTGTCCCCCAATTGAGCATGTTTGGGACTGTATGAAGCGTCGTCTCACGCGGTCTGCACGTCCAGCACGAACGCTGGTCCAACTGAGGCGCCAGGTGGAAATGGCATGGCAAGCCGTTCCACAGGACTACATCCAGCATCTCTACGATCGTCTCCATGGGAGAATAGCAGCCTGCATTGCTGCGAAAGGTGGATATACACTGTACTAGTGCTGACATTGTGCATGCTCTGTTGCCTGTGTCTATGTGCCTGTGGTTCTGTCAGTGTGATCATGTGATGTATCTGACCTCAGGAATGTGTCAATAAAGTTTCCCCTTCCTGGGACAATGAATTCACGGTGTTCTTATTTCAATTTCCAGGAGTGTAGATGTTCTGAGAAAAAAATTGTGGCTCAGTATTCATTGAAACTCGTAAATTTAGAGGCAGTTTTAAATTACGCAGACTGCAGTACTCTTTCTCAATTTCAGAACATTACTTTTTCGGTCATCGTTCTTGTAACTCGTTTGCGGCCCGCCACGAATTTCTCTCCTGTGCCAACCTCTCAATCTCCGAGTAGCACTTGCAACCTTCATCCACAATTATCTGCTGGATGTGTTTCGATCTCTGTCTTCCTCTACAGTACTTGCGCCCTACGGCTCCCTCTAGTACCATGGATGTCATTCCCTGATGTCTTAACAGATGTTCTATCATCCTGTCCCTTCTCCTTGTCAGTGTTTTCCACATATTCCTTTCCTCTCAGACTCTGCGCATAACTCCTCCTACCTAAGTGCACGGTCTTGAGCATTGTCCTGCAAAATGATGGTCAGGTCCTGCAGAAAGTCTTTATGCTGTTCATTTTTGGAAAACAGCCTAGGACCAGCTTAGACACAAAAGTGATGACACTTTCTAAAGGACCTAACCATCATTTTGCAGGACAATACTCAATCACGTACAGTGCAAGCTGTTACTGATTTGTTTGACTGATGGGGCTGCTAAGTGCTGTACAACCTACCGCACTCCCATGACTTAAGCCCTCGTAAGTTCAACACGATTTCTAAACTGAAGAAAACACTTCACGGCATTCGCTTCAGAACTGCTCCCAATTCGTCGGACAGTAGGACCGCACCGCTCGAACTGTCAACACAACTAGCAGTGCTAAGAGTATCCTACGACTTCCACATCGCTGGCAACGGGTTATACACAATGCTGGTGACTACTTTGAAGGTCAGTAAAACTTTGAAACACGTATCTATTTTGTACGAGTTGTAAATAAATAGTTGCCACTATTAAAGTTCTAACCCTCGTAGACACACAATCACCCGGAGGCGGGTTAGAATAACAGGTCCAATCCCACATTAACACAGACGTGGCCTTACGATAACTAGTACCTATAAGAACTCAGCTGTGAAGGACCTGTGACTTATAGGATTTTTAGCTGGGGTGTTGCTGGCTCCAATCCATACAGGCGTTCTTTGAGGCGCCGTAAAGTTTAAGCTTGCAGAGTCGGCCAGGAACTTGCTGACCAGGTTGCACGGAGCGTCCACTGCTCTTCCGTAACTCGCAGCTATCAATCCTCAATCTAGCCGGAAAGGCTTGCCTCCGACCGATTTAACCACTCGCGGCTTCTCGAGGCCCCCAAAACCAACAACTTGCCAGTCACGTCCCCTCCACCTAACTGTCAGTACCAGGGCCCGCCAAAAACCAACAACACATTCCTTGACCAAAGTCCCTAGCTCTCGACATGCGACTAGGATCAATATCGCCAACCCAAGTAGTTAGTGGCGCCAGCGGTGTGTCATGTCCGCCAAAATTAAAGCCGCCACGGTTCAGTCCCTATTGGACCCAATCCGATTTTCGTCTTAAAGAACACCTTGATGACTTCACTTTGATAGTAAAGAAGCAGTGCAGACAGAGGTGAGTTTGTTGTTCCGTATCTGAAGTAAAACGTTCTACAGCGACCGTATCAACAAACCGGTATCTCGTTGGGAGAAATGTGTTCATCGTCTGGGTGACTGTGCTAAATGTGTAGACGCTAAAAATAAAAATGTAGAATATTAAAAGCGTTCGTTTTATTTGAACAGCCTTTCATTTTTTACATAAAAAACTCTGGGGCATACCTTTTCAGCACCCCCTTGTAATTTTCGGCATCCTTGTTAAACATTGCTTCTCAAACGCTTCGAACCACTTCTTGTCCTGTTTCCCCCAGTCCATAATTCGCTTACAAGCTATACTGTGCTCCAAACGAACTTTCTCACAAATTTATTCCTCAAATTAAGGCCTACGTTTGATAGCAGTGCACTTGTTTTGGTCAGGAATACCCTTGTCGGTGTTAGCCTGATTTTTGTGTCCCCCGTGATTCATCCGTCCTTTGTTATTTTTCTTCCATCGTACCACAATTCCCTTACTTAATCCAGTGTGTGGTCCCCAATTTAGCATTCCGTTTATCGCTAATCACATATCTCGTACTCCTCATTACCGTACCTTTGACTTCCATGGTTTTACTGTCAATCAGTGTTGTCTACACATGAAATTGTCAGTGCATTCAACAACTTTTGTAGGTCTTCATTACTTTCATTCAGGAGAGGAACGGCATCTGCAAATCTATAATCCTTCTTCTGAACCTATCTTTTATTTTTGTCGTTGTATCTTCGATATGTAGATTGAACAACAGCGGTTAAGTACAGCACACCTGTCTTAATTAAGTATTAATCCGAGCACTTCGTTGTTGGCCTTTCTTTGTTGTTGTTCCGTCTTGATGCTTATACCTACATATTCTAGATCGAAAAATCGTATGAACGTGTGTCAGTTTGTCTTATACCTTGCTTAAATTACACTGGTCAACACTCATTTTCTTGCCAAGGATATTTGAGTGGCTTTAGGATGGGTTAGTGGTGCTGAGGACGAATATAGCAACCATTTATGCAGTTTGGCTCTAGTTTTTGAGATAATGCATGATTTATTCAAAAAATTAGAAAAAATTGCTAATACTGAACTCGAGCGCTACAAACTACAATGAAAAAAGAAAATAATCTTTATAAATAGCTTCTATGAAAACCTGATAGGCATTTGTCCACGTATAAAACATAATTGAAAAGTTTCTCTATAAGTATATCATTTTCCGTCCATGACGAACCGCTTCCTGCACGCTTTCCTTTTATAGGTCTCTTCAGAACAGTCACGTTGCAGATTCCAGCAATAATCTACCATCATATGCCTGTCCCATCTTCCTTTATATCTTTCCTCTATTCCTTTCATATCTTGATGGAACCGCTCTCCTTGTTCCTCACTGAAATCACCTAGATTACGAGGAAATCGATCCAAGTGGCTGTGAAGGAAGTGTAATTTTATGCTCATGTTAGCTCCTAAGTTTTGAAAGTTAGTGAGCATGTTTTTGACCAGTTCCTCGTAATTGGGAGCTTTATGATTGCCCAAAAAACATTTTACAACAGCGACAAAACTGTTCCAGGCCGATGCTTCAGTGACAGTCATGACACTTGTAAAATTGGTATCGTTGATGAGCCTGCGAATTTGAGGACCATCAAATATTCCTGCCTTAAGTTTTTCACTACTGAGTCCAGGGAACGTATTGCAGATGTATGTGAAGCAATTACCATTTCTGTCTAAAGCTTTGGTGAATTCCTTCATTAGTCCTAAATATGTAATGGTGGAAGAACAATCTTGTCCCTACTAACCAGAGGTTCATTAACGATGTTTGCTTCACCAACAGCCATATGTTCCCTTGGAGGCCATGTTTTCTGCTTCCAATGTTCGTGCTTTGCCCTACTAGCCCACATGCAGATAAAACATGGGTGCTTTGTGTATCCACTTTGTTGTCCAAGCAAGAAGTTCACCATTTTCAAATCAACACAAATCAACCACTGGTGCTGCATATACTGAATTTTCTGCAGAACCATCTTGATGTTAGCATATGCTTCACAAAGTTTTGTTGAGTGGGCAATTGGAATAGATGCGTAACGATTGCCATTGTGTAGGAGAACACATTTTAAACTTCTAGTGGAACTGTCTATGAAGAGACGCCAGTCCTCTGGTCTATATTCCGGCAGCCCCAATTCAAGTAAAAGTCCAGGTATATTGCTGCAATACACTATAACCTCTTCTTGGTTGAAGTATGGAAGAAGGTTTTCTTCTCTCGTCCAGTAAGCTGTTATTTTAACACTTGGATGAAGACAGTTCTTTTCCTTAAGCCTGGATGCTAAGAGTTCTGATGCTTGCTTTGAAAGATTGAGTTCTCGTATCAAGTCACTGAGCTCCTTCTGGTCGAACTGCTGGCGTTGTGTCTCACGTCCTTCGTATTCCGAACCACTACTTGTACATTCCTCGCCGTGCACATCGTCATCTGATGATGTTAGCGTGGGTAATGTTGTGAAGGTTGGTACAGGAACATCGTTGCTGTGCACCACCGGTCTTCTTGCTGACTCCAAATCGGGATATTCCCACTTTCGTTTTTTGAACCTATTAAAACCTTTCACATTAACAATGCAAAAATAGCAATCATCTGTATGGTTCTTCTGCTCTCGCCATACCATAGGCACTCCGAAGTTTAAGCTTTTCCTTTTTCGTTTTGTCCACTGCCGTAAGCACTCCACACAGCATTTACAAACTTTATGGGGTGCCCACGCCTTGTCTTGATCTCCAAGTTTAATTCCGAAATATGCCAGATACGCTTCCTTCACAAAAGGAGTGATATTCTTCCTGTTCTTTTGAAGAACGTATTCACCACAAATGTAGCAGAACTCATCTGGATGGTTCACGCAAAGACGGCGTGAAGAACTCATGTTTTCCTAAAACAAAATTGCACAAATACTACATATTATGCAGAACTTTCTTGTATTTGCATGTCAATCACATCCAACAAACATCATTAATTGTTTTGTGTGAAATGAATACTCACCTCTTATTTGCTACGTCACGATGAAAAGGTTCTATCTCCTTGAAGCTGCACTGCACATGTGTGTGACTTTCGACCATCGCCATTTTTCTTGTTTACGCTGAACGCTACCTATCGGCTGTTGCGGGGATTACCTCGGCCAACAAATGAATGTCGAGTACCGCCGAATTCAAATCTGCACAACCCTCAATATCTTCAACACACGCACCGCACGACAGGACTGAACACATGCTGACAGTGTGATGTTTGCATGATGTAATCCTCAACCACACAGATGCACTCCCTGAGCACAATTGTTGAATAAAGATAGTACAATATCACTAATTAAAAAACAGGTAGCAAATACATTACACCATATATGGACCCTGCAGTCGGTATTATCCACATGAAACTCTCATTTCCACAAATAACCTATATCTCAAAAACCAGAGCCAATTTGGAAAAAGTACAAATATACTCGGAATGAGTATCATAACAATATCCCATTTTCGTTCAAACTTCCCTGGCAACGAAAAAAAAATTTTATTTTGTCGAGCTGTGTTATCAATCGCCATGACATAACTGTTTCTGTAGTGTTTTTAACAAAAACAGACTGGTCGTTATCTAAGGGATTATAAATTGTTTTGTCCATTGCTCTGTATATCTTCCTTGTCAGCAACTTGGGTGCTTGTGCTGTTAAGCTGATGTGCTACAGGTCTGGCACTTATGAGCTCTCGCCATCTTCGTGATTACGCTGATACACAGTACTCATAGATTCTACATTGCAAATTAAATGCTCGTTTGGATGCACTTCCCCTGGTGAATTTCAAATTCCGAATTAATGTAATCGATGCCCTCCGCCTCCTTATTTGGTCACAGGTCCGTGAAAGCTCTGTTAAACTTTGATTCTAATGCAAGATCTGCTCTGTCTGAGATGTCGAACTCACCTCCTCTTTTATCAACGCCATCAGACAGTTCCTCTCCGTCGTAGATTACTTCAACGTATTCGTTCCACCCAGCTATTATCTCATCTGCGGTTAACAGTAAAATTCCTGTTGCACTGCTAATGTCGACTCTTCTGCTTTAGATTCATCCCAAGGTAGTTTTGACTCTGCCCTATGCTGAAGCATTCTCCCGGCGACTATTTCTTTTCCGATTTCTAAGAACTTTTCCCGCAACCACTTCGCCTTTGTCTTCTCTGCACTTCCTATTTACACTGCAGTGCCAAATAAAGTGGTACACGCATGCGTATTCAAATACAGAATATGTAAACAGGCAGAATACGGAGCTGTGGCCGGCAACACCTATATAAGACAACAAGTGTCTGGCGCAGTTGTTATATCGGTTACTGCTGCTACAGTGGCAGGATATTAAGAATTATGTGTGTTTGAACGTGGTGTTGTAGTGGGCGCACTAGCGATGGGACACAGCATCTCTGAGGTAGCGACGGGGTGGGGATTTTCCTGTACGACCATTTCACAAGTGTTCCGTGAATATCAGGAATTCGGTAAAACATCAAATCTCAGACAACGCTGCGGCCAGAAAAAGATACTGCAAGAACGGAAGCAACTACGACTGAAGCATGTTATAGTCTTAGGTGGAGATTTCAATTTACCAGATATAGACTGGGACACTCAGATGTTTAGGACGGGTGGTAGGGACAGAGCATGGAGTGACATTATACTGAGTGCACTATCCGAAAATTACCTCGAGCAATTAAACAGAGAACCGACTCGTGGAGATAACATCTTGGACCTAGTGATAACAAACAGACCCGAACTTTTCGACTCTTTAAGTGCAGAACAGGGAATCAGTGATCATAAGGCCGTTGCAGCATCCCTGAATATGAAAGTTAGTAGGAATATAAAAAAAGGGAGGAAGGTTTATCTGTTTAGCAAGAGTAATAGAAGGCAGATTTCAGACTGCCTAACAGATCAAAACGAAAATTTCTGTTCCGACACTGACAATGTTGAGTGTTTATGGAAAAAGTTCAAGACAATCGTAAAATGCGTTTTAGACAGGTACGTGCCGAGTAAAACTGTGAGGAACGGGAAAAACCCACCGTGGTACAACAACAAAGTTAGGAAACTACTGCGAAAGCAAAGAGAGCTTCACTCCAAGTGTAAACGCAGCCAAAACCTCTCAGACAAACAGAAGCTAAACGATGTCAAAGTTTGCGTAAGGAGGGCTATGCGTGAAGCGTTCAGTGAATTCGAAAGTAAAATTCTATGTACCGACGTGACAGAAAATCCTAGGAAGTTCTGGTCTTACGTTAAATCAGTAAGTGGCTCGAAACAGCATATCCAGACACTACGGGATGATGATGGCAATATATATAAATGACATAGTAGATAGTGTCGGAAGTTCCATGCGGCTTTTCGCGGATGATGCTGTAGTATACAGAGAAGTTGCAGCATTAGAAAATTGTAGCGAAATGCAGGAAGATCTGCAGCGGATAGGCACTTGGTGCAGGGAGTGGCAACTGACCCTTAACATAGAGAAATGTAATGTATTGCGAATACATAGCAAGAAGGATCCTTTATTGTATGATTATATGATAGCGGAACAAACACTGGTAGCAGTTACTTCTGTAAAATATCTGGGAGTATGCGGGCGGAACGATTTGAAGTGGAATGATCATATAAAATTAATTGTTGGAAAGGCGGGTACCAGGTTGAGATTCATTGGGAGAGTGCTTAGAAAATGTAGTCCATCAACAAAAGAGGTGGCTTACAAAACACTCGTTCGACCTATACTTGAGTATTGCTCATCAGTGTGGGATCCGTACCAGATCGGTCTGACGGAGGAGATAGAGAAGATCCAAAGAAGAGCGGCGCGTTTCGTCACAGGGTTATTTGGTAACCGTGATAGCGTTACGGAGATGTTTAACAAACTCAAGTGGCAGACTCTGCAAGAGAGACGCTCTGCATCGCAGTGTAGCTTGCTCGCCAGGTTTCGAGAGGGTGCGTTTCTGGATGAGGTATCGAATATATTGCTTCCCCCTACTTATACTTCCCGAGGAGATCACGAATGTAAAATTAGAGAGATTCGAGCGCGCACGGAGGCTTTCAGGCAGTCGTTCTTCCCGCGAACCATACGCGACTGGAACAGGAAAGGAAGGTAATGACAGTGGCACGTAAAGTGCCCTCCGCCACACACCGTTGGGTGGCTTGCGGAGTATAAATGTAGATGTAGATGTAGAAGAGAACCGTTAAGTGACAGATGTGCAACCCTTCCGCAAATTGCTGCAGATTTCAATGCTGGGCCGTCAACAAGTTTCACAGTGCGAACCATTCAACGAAACATCATCGATGTGGGCTTTCGGAGCCCAAGGCCCACTCGTGCACCCTTGATAATTGCACGACACAAAGGTTGATGCCTCCCCCGGGCCCCTTCAACACCGACATTGGACTGTAGATGACTGGAAAGATGTTGCCTGGTCGGATGAGTCTCGCTTCAAATTGTATCGAGCGGATGGATGGCTACGGGTATGGAGACAACCTTGTGAATGATGGACCTTGTAGGGGACTGTTAAAGCTGGTGGGGGCTCTGTAATGGTGTAGGCCGTGTGCAGTTGGAGTGAGTTGCGGAACCTGACACGTGTAGATACGACTCTGACAGGTCACACGTACGTAAGCACCCTGTCTGATCAGCTGCATCTACTCATGTCCATTACGCATTCCGACGGAGTTAGGCAATTCCAGCATGAAAATACGATACGTCCAGTACTTCTACAGAGTGGCTCCAGGAACTCTCTTCTGAGTTTAAACACTTTCGCTTACCATCAGACTCCCCAAATATGAATATTATTGAGCATTTCTGGGATGCCTTGCAACGTGCTGTTCAGAAGAGATCTCTGCCCCCTTGTACTCCTTCGGATTTATGGACAGCTCTGCAGGATTCATGGTGTCAGTTCCCACCAGCACTGCTTCTGACATTAGTGGAGTCCATGCCACGTCGTGTTGCGGCACTTCTGCGTGCTCACGGGGACTCTACCCAATGTTAGGGAGGTGTACCAGTTTCTTTGGGTCTTCAGTATCTTTGAAATTCTGAAGGCAGCAGAAATAAAATAGAGAGAGTGAAGTGTTATCTACAATTTGTCCAGAAATCTGACTGCCGTTATACGGCTGAGAGTATGGGAAGCAGTGGCTGAGAAGGGAGTGAGACAGGCGTAGCCTACCCCCGGTGTTATTCAATCTGCGTATTGAGCAGTCAGTAAAGAAACCCAGGAGGAATTTGGAAATGAAATTAAAGTCAGGGAGAATAAATTACAACTTTCAGTTTTGCCCATGACGTCCTAGTTCTCTCAGAGTCGACAAAGGACTAGGAAGAGCAGTTGAACGGAATGGTTTTTGTCGTGAGAAGAAGTTCTAAAATGAATATCGTAAAACGTAAACGCCGTCCACAGCCCTTGTGGTCTCAGTTGTACCGACGGACCGCCTCGTCATCGTCCGCCAGTAGCGTCATTAGGTGCGGTATGGAGGGGTGTCCGGTAAGAACACAGCTCTCCTGCACTTTATCAGTTTTCGTGACCTGGGGGCGCTATTTCTCAGTCAAGTAGCGTCTCAACTGGCTTCACGAGGCTGAGTGCACACCATTCCAGGCCTCCCGCCAACGGAAACTGCCTGATAGTGCCGAAAATATAACGCGGGTCCTCCGAAAGGCAGTTACCCTCACTGACCACTCAGCTTCGGAGGCGGACATAGAGTGAACATCAACAACAGTAAAACAAGGCTAATGGAATGTAGAGGAATTTAATCAGGCGATGATGACTGAGATAAGAAAATAGGAAAGTAAAAGCAGTAGGTGTGTTCCGCTAGCTGGGTTGGAAAACAACCGTTGATGGCCGAAGCAGAGCGGATATAAAACGTGGACTGGCAACGGACAGGTAAGCGTTTCTGAAGAAGAAAAATTTTTTGTCATCGAATATACACTCCTGGAAATTGAAATAAGAACACCATGAATTCATTGTCCCAGGAAGTGGAAACTTTATTGACACATTCCTGGGGTCAGATACATCACACGATCACACTGACAGACCACAGGCACATAGACACAGGCAACAGAGCATGCACAATGTCGGCACTAGTACAGTGTATATCCGCCTTTCGCAGCAATGCAGGCTGCTATTCTCCCATGGAGACGATCGTAGAGATGCTGGATGTAGTCCTGTGGAACGGCTTGCCATGCCATTTCCACCTGGCGCCTCAGTTGGACCAGCGTTCGTGCTGGACGTGCAGACCGCGTGAGACGACGCTTCATCCAGTCCCAAACATGCTCAATGGGGGACAGATCCGGAGATCTTGCTGGCCAGGGTAGTTGACTTACACCTTCTAGAGCACGTTGGGTGGCACGGGATACATGCGGACGTGCATTGTCCTGTTGGAGCTGCAAGTTCCCTTGCCGGTCTGGGAATGGTAGAACGATGGGTTCGATGACGGTTTGGATGTACCGTGCACTATTCAGTGTCCCCTCGACGATCACCAGTGGTGTACGGCCAGTGTAGGAGATCGCTCCCCACACCATGATGCCGGGTGTTGGCCCTGTGTGCCTCGGTCGTATGCAGTCCTGATTGTGGCGCTCACCTGCACGGCGCCAAACACGCATACGACCATCATTGGCACCAAGGCAGAAGCGACTCTCATCGCTGAAGACGACACGTCTCCATTCGTCCCTCCATTCACGCCTGTCGCGACACCACTGCAGGCGGGCTGCACGATGTTGGGGCGTGAGCAGAAGACGGCCTAATGGTGTGCGGGACCGTAGCCCAGCTTCATGGAGACGGTTGCGAATGGTCCTCGCCGATACCCCAGGAGCAACAGTGTCCCTAATTTGCTGGGAAGTGGCGGTGCGGTCCCCTACGGCACTGCGTAGGATCCTACGGTCTTGGCGTGCATCCGTGCGCCGCTGCGGTCCGGTCCCAGGTCGACGGGCACGTGCACCTTCCGCCGACCACTGGCGACAACATCGATGTACTGTGGAGACCTCACGCCCCACGTGTTGAGCAATTCGGCGGTACGTCCACCCGGCCTCCCGCATGCCCACTATACGCCCTCGCTCAAAGTCCGTCAACTGCACATACGGTTCACGTCCACGCTGTCGCGGCATGCTACCAGTGTTAAAGACTGCGATGGAGCTCCGTATGCCACGGCAAACTGGCTGACACTGACGGCGGCGGTGCACAAATGCTGCGCAGTTAGCGCCATTCGACGGCCAACACCGCGGTTCCTGGTGTGTCCGCTGTGCCGTGCGTGTGATCATTGCTTGTACAGCCCTCTCGCAGTGTCCGGAGCAAGTATGGTGGGTCTGACACACCGGTGTCAATGTGTTCTTTTTTCCATTTCCAGGAGTGTAGATTATAAGTGTTAGGAATATTTTTTGAAGGTACTTGTCTGGAATGTAGTATTGTAGGGGAGTGAAACGTGGAAGATAAAGAATTCAGGCAAGAAGAGAATATCACCTTTTGAACCGTGGTGCTACAGGAGAGTACTAACTATTATATTTGTGGATCGAATTGAGTATTCACCTGTGGCCTTGGGATAGCGTGTTTGACAGCTAGTTCAAGCTTCCTGCCTCCCGTTTGCGAACCCAGTCACTGCTTAAACTTTGGACAAAAAGAGCTATCATCAACGGCGGCTGAAGACTTACGACATAAGAAGTCACCCTCGTTCTCCCATCGGCCTTGTCAAGAGTACGGAAGAGCGGTTAGTGATTCAGGGTAGTGTCTTGCACTTGGGCAAACAATGACCAACAGCATGAAGATGAGGAAGGCAATGGAAACCACATCATTAAAGACACATAATGTGTATCCGCGAGACATATAACCTGTGACTGAAAAAGTGTCATGATGATCTCTCCATTGGCAGAACATTCCTGAAAAGTCCCCCATTCGGATCTGCGGAAGGGGATTTCCAATAGGGAAGTGATCATGAGAAAAAGATTGAATAACCAACGAAAGGTAACATCCTACGAGTCGAGGCGTGGAATGTGAGAAGTTTGAACGTTGTAGGGAGGCTAGAAAATATTAAAAGGAAAATGCTAAGGCTCACTCTGGGTATAGAGGTGGTCAGTGAAGTGAAATAGAAAGAAGACAAGGATTTCCGGTCAGGTGAGTATATGGTAATATCAACATAGCAGAAAATGGCATAACAGCAGTAGGATTCCTGACGAATAAGACTTAGAGAAAGCTTTTGACAATGTTGACTGGAATACTCTCTTTCAAATTCTGAAGGTGGCAGGGGTAAATACAGGGAGCGAAAGGCTATTTACAATTTGTACAGAAACCAGATGGCAGTTATAAGAGTCGAGGGACATGAAAGGGAAGCAGTGGTTGGGAAGGGAGTGAGACAGGGTTGTAGCCTCTCCCCGATGTTATTCAATCTCTATATTGAGCAAGCAGTGAAGGAAACAAAAGAAAAATTCGGAGTAGGAATTAAAATCCATGGAGACGATGACATTGTAATTCCGTCAGAGACAGCAAAGGACCTGGAAGAGCAGTTGAGCGGAATGTATTGAAGGGAGGATGTAAGATGAACATCAACAAAAGGAAAACGAGGATAATGGAATGTAGTCGAATTAACTCGGGTGATGCTGAGGGAATCAGCTTAGGAAATGAGACGCTTAAAGTAGTAAATGAGTTTTGCTATTTGGGGAGCAAAATAACTGATGATGGTCGAAGTAGAGAGGATATAAAATGTAGACTGGCAATGGCAAGGAACGCGTTTCTGAAGAAGAGAAATTTGTTAACATCGAGTATTAATTTAAGTGTCAGGAATTCGTTTCTGAAAGTATTTGTATGGAGTGTAGCCATGTATGAAAATGAAACATGGACGATAAATAGTTTAGACAAGAAGAGAATATAAGCTTTCGAAATTTGGTGCTACAGAAGAATGCTGAAGATTAGATGGGTAGATCACATAACTAATGAGGAGGCATTGAATAGGATTGGGGAGAAGAGAAGTTTGTGGCACAACTTGACTAGGAGAAGGGATCGGTTGGTAGGACATGTTTTGAGGCATCAAGGGATCACCAATTTAGTATTGGCGGGCAGCGTGGAGGGTAAAAATCGTAGAGGGAGACCAAGAGATGAAGACACCAAGCAGATTCAGAAGGATGTAGGTTGCAGTAGATACTGGGAGATGAAGAAGCTTGCACAGGACAGAGTAGCATGGAGAGCTGCATCAAACCAGTCTCAGGACTGAAGACCACAACAACAACAACAACAACAACGGCAGAGATTGAATTACTGCGAACAGTTCAATGATAGGGTTGTTCCTATCAGAGTCGCAGGAAAACCAACGCCGACAACGGTAATTCAGGTATACATGCCGAAGTCGCAAACACCAGATGATGAAACAGAGAAAGTACATGAGGATACTGAATGGGTAATTCAGTATATAAAAGGAGATGAAAATCTAATAATCAGGGGGATGGGGGGGGGGGATCGAAATTCTGAGGAAAATAGGGGTATGATGTTTGGAAAGGTATGTAATATACAATAAGAGTGGAAGAGCAAGAAAGAAGTGCTCGGATTAAAAAAGTGTAAGACAGGGATGTAGTCTTTCGCCCCCTGTCGTTCAAATAATACATCGAAGTAACAATGACGGAAATAAAATGAAGGCTCAAGAGTGGGATTATAATTCAAGGTGAACGGATATCAGTGATAAGTTTCGCTGATGACACTGGAATGTTCTTTTTAAATGAAGAAAAATTACAACATGTATTGGATGGAATGAGAATTCTAACGATTACAGAATATGGACTGAGAGTAAACTGGAAAAAGATGTAACAGAAATGAGAATAGCGAGAAAGTTAACTTCAATATAGGTTATCAAAAGTAGACGAAGTTAAGGAAGTTTGCTACCTTGGAAACAAAATTACTCTTGGCAGACAAAGGAAGGAGGACATAAAAAGCAGACAAGTACAGGGGAAAAGGGACATTCCTGGACAAAAGAAGTCTGCTGGTATCAAACATTGATCTTAAATTGAGAAAGAAACTTCTGAAAATGTACCGTTGGTGTGCTGCGTTGTATGTTGGTGAATTATGAACAGAACGGAAGAGAATCAAAGCGTTTGAGCTGTAGTGCTACAGAAGAATGCTGAAAATTAGGACTGATAAGGTAAGGAATCAGGAGGCTCTATGCAGAATAGGGGAAGAAAGGGACAAACGGAAAGCACTGACAAGAAGAGGGGATAGGGTGATAGGACAGCTGTTAAAGACATCAGGGAATAATTTCTATGGCACTAGAGGAAGACAGAGATTGAAATACATCCATGGGGGATGCCCCAGGGATCAGTGTTGGGGCCACTCCTGTTCCTTATTTGCATAAATGATATTCTCTCTAGTGTTACGGGTAACTCTAAAATGTTCCTATTTGCTGATGACACTAGCTTGATAGTAAAGGATGTTGTGTGCAACATTGGCTTGGTTTCAAATAGTGCAATTCATTACATGTTTTTGGTTTGTATAAAATAAACTAACGCTAAATCACGGTAAGACTAAGGTTTTACGATTTTTAACACACAATTCAACAAAACCTGACGTTTTAATTTCTCATAATGAGCATATGATTAGTGAAATTGAACAGTTCAAATTTCTAGGTGATAAGATAGATAGTAAACGGTCGTGGTAAACCAACGTTCAGGATCTTATCGAAAGAGTTAATGCTGCCATTTTTACTATTCGAACGTTATCTGAAGTGAGTGATCGTTCGACATGAAAATTGGTCTACTTTGCTTATTTTCATTATCTTATGTCGTATGGTATTATATTTTGGGGTAACTCTTCCCATTCTAAAAGAATATTTTTGGCTCAGAAACGTGCGGTTCGGGCAATAAGTGGAGTAAGTTCACGAACCTCTAGTCGACTCCTATTCACGAGTCTGGGTAGTTTGACATTGGCTTTTCAATATATATATTCCTTGCTGTCATTTATTGTTAGCAATATTACTTTATTCACAAGAATAAGCAGCTTTCACTAAGTTAATACCCGTCAGAAATCAAACCTGCATCTGGATCGGACTACCTTATCTCTTGTGCAGAAGGGCGTGCAGTATACTGCTGCATCCATTTTCAATAAGCTACCACTAGGATTCTAAAATCTTAGCAGTAATCCACGTGCTTTAAAATCGAAAATGAAGAGTTTCCTCATGTGTCGCTCCTTGTATTCTGTCAAGGAGTTCCTTGAAAAATTAAGCTCAGTCGTGTTGTATTGCTGATTGCGTTTACTTAAACGTATGGCTTGACTTTTTTGGGTTCATAAACATTTTATTTTATTTGTTATTACTTTTATGTAGTAATTTCATGTACTGATACGTTCCATAACCCTGGAGATTTGCTCCTCAGTTTGGTCCTAGGGAACTTGACGTGTAAATAAATAAATAATCGACGATGAAGGTTGCAAGTGCTACTCTGAGATGTAGACGTTAACTCAGGAGAGGAATTCGTGGCGGTCTACATCACACCAGTCTGAAGACTGTTGTTGTTGTTGTTGTTGCTGTGGTCTTCAGTCCTGAGACTGGTTTGATGCAGTTCTCGTAAAGCTGCATGCCCTCGGGAAAAATTGCGGCTGTAGTTTGCCCTTGCTTTCAGCCGTTCGCAGTACCAGCACAGCAAGGCCGTTTTGGTCAGTGTTACAAGGCCAGATCAGTCAATCATCCAGACTGTTGCCCCTGCAACTACTGAAAAGGCTGCTGCCCCTCTTCAGGAACCACGCGTTTGTCTGGCCTCTCAACAGATACCCCTCCGTTGTGGTTGCACCTACGGCACGGCTGTCTGTATCGCTGAGGCACGCAAGCCTCCCCACTAACGTCAAGGTCCATGGTTCTTGGGGGGGGGGGGGGGGGGGCTAAAGAGTATTAGTGAAGAGATACCGAACTGAACTGGGGAGAAACGATAAGATGTTTATCACACAACCCGACTAGAAGAAGTGATCGGTTGATAGGAAACATCTTGAGGCACAGGGAACAGTCAGTTTGGCAATGGAAGGAGGAGTGTAGGGCAAAAATTGGTGTGTTGACTGAAGTAAGCTCTTTCGAATGGAGTTAGGTTTCAGTAGGTAACAACAGTTAATAGCGGGTGACTTCCCCTCTTAATATGATGCAAAGATCTCGGACGCCGTTGATTGCGGGTCGTACGGCCGCTAATTGCAGAACTGTACTTGCTTGCACAGTTTAGCGTCCTAGAAGGGCTGCAACGAACCAGAGACAGCGAAACACCGAAAAGTGAAGTGATGAAATCCCTCCACCCTTGAGGAAACTGCGTTCCCGGCGAAATGAGATGTTTCCGGAGGCAGGCAGGTCGATAGGGCAGTCCGCAGAGGGTTGGCGAGGGCAGCACAGCCCCTGCTGCTGGAACACTCCAGGAATTGTGGTCTGGAGGGGAACGGCAGATGGAAATGCGGCCACGCGACCTCAGCGCCGCTCTCCCCCCAGCACTCGCAGTTAACGAGCTTCACGAGCTTCGCGGATGGATTCTTCCCTCTTACAACGCCATCGACCCGCGAATTTTCATTTCATTGCACATAATTTGTTTCCGACTCGGAATGGATAAGGTCTTGAAAAAATTTATCCTCAGTCCTTATGCAGCATGCTCGCTACATCGAACTTCTATTCTTTTCCTAGTTCAGAAAATAAACTAAACTAAACTCGATGTGCCTGATTGCACCGTATACCTTACACATTGTGCTCTGTTCTACATGTTCCTAGAAGCTGCCAGCATCTGCTTGACGAAAGGTCTTTATCGCAGTGTCACCGAAAAGTGCCGGCCGCTGTGGGCGAGCGGTTCTAGGCGCTTCAGTCTGGAACCGCGCCATCGCTACGGTCGCAGGTTCGAATCCTGCCTCGGGCATGGATGTGTATGATGTCCTTAGGTTAGTTAGATTTCAATAGTTCTAAGTTCTAGGGGACTGATGACCTCAGACGTTAAATCCCATAGCGCTCAGAGCCATTTGAACCATTTGAACTGTGGTGTCACCGCCAGACACCACACTTGCTAGGTGCTAGCCTTTAAATCGGCTGCGGTTCGTTAGTATACGTCGGACCGCGTGTCGCCACTATCAGTGATTGCAAACCGAGCGCCGCCACACGGCAGGTCTAGTCTAGAGAGACTCCCTAGCACTCGCCCCAGTTGTACAGCCGACTTTGCTAGCGATGGTTCACTGTCTACATACGCTCTCATTTGCAGAGACGACAGTTTAGCATAGCCTTCAGCTACGTCATTTGCTACGACCTGGCAAGGCGCCATATTCGGTTACTATAATTACTTCAAGAATGTATTCTGAACAGATAATATTGTGAATCATGTACCGTCAAGAGCGACGTTCATCATTAATGGATTAAAGTTAAGTATCAAACTAATTACGTCCGCTTTCTGAATTCTCATTCCTTGTCATGTTCTAGACCTCACGTCAGTATATTTCTTCCCTCCTCACGCCAGCTTGCGTGAGTTAAAACGCGTGCATTTCGGCCTCCATTCGTAACACGGTGTTGGCTCTTCTGCTAACACAAAATGAACCATCTTCGAAAAGTAAAGGATGGATGGATGGAGAGGGTTGTATGGGCGCACGACGGCAAGGTCTTTAGCGCCCACCCAGTAACAGATTGAGACAGGTGTCAAGAAAAGACTCAGAACAATAAAACAGAACGTAAAACACATGTAACAAGCGTGGAAAATATGTGCGTACCCACACTGCCGCCAGCAGTAAAACATGAACAGGAAGAAAGTGGAAGAGGGAGCTAAAACAATATAGTAGATGGAAGTGGCTGGCTGACCGCAAGGAAAAAAAGGGAGGAGCCAGCACTCTGCAATACACTAAAACCTCCAGCCGAAAAGTTTAGGCCAGAGTCCAGACACGTCACTAAACTTAAAAACCCTAGACACACACGTCTCATCATTAGCTAAAACAGAAGGCAGATCCCCATCAACTTGTGCTTCCGCCCTTGCATCACGGTATAAAATGCAGCCTGTTAAAATGTGGCGGACAGAGATGTTCACACCACAAGCATCACAAAACGGGGGATCCTCCCACCGTAATACGAGGGCTGTCTAGAAAGTAAATTACGATCGATTGCGAAATGGAAACCACAGTGAAAACCAGAAACGTTCTATTTGCAACAGTTAGGTAAGCTTCCACCTACTTCTCTCCATAGTCGCCGCTCCAAGTTCGAGTTTTGTCGTAGTGTTGTATCAACTTTCCAATATCCTCGTTATAGAAAGCAGCCGCCTGTGCTTTCAGCCAGTTGTCTGCACTGGTCTGCAGCTCGTTGTCTGTGGAAAAATTTTGTCTTCATAGCCATCACAAATTTAGCATTGGAGGGCAGCGTGGAGGGTAAAAATCGTAGAGGGAGACCAAGAGATGAATACACTAAGCAGATTCAGAAGGATGTAGGTTGCAGTAGGTACTGGGAGATGAAGAAGCTTGCACAGGATAGAGTAGCATGGAGAGCTGCATCAGACCAGTCTCAGGACTGAAGACCACAACAACAACAACAGTCAGCGGTCCTTGTGAGCAGAGATGAGACTCAGGGGCAGCCAATTACGGACTGTATTGTGGGTGACAAAACACTTCTCATCGTGAACGCTGCAGGATCGTCTTCATTGCCCCTGCAGTGTGCGGCCGAGAATTGCCATGAAGAAGGAACTGCTCGACAGTCGTGTTATGTGGGCTGCATGACAGGCGAAATCTCTAACGAGGCCCTCATACTTGGCGGGAGACGCTAATCCCTACGCGTCTTTACGTGCTCACTGTTCACTCAAAACTGAGAAGACTGACGCAACACGATCGACGGGAATACTAGAGACACTGTCCAACACATCAGTGCAAAGCTTTACCGGATTTTCCCAGTGGTTTCCATTTCGCGACCGATCAGAACTTACTTTCTGGACAACCCTCGTAGAAAGCTATGTGTGAGAGGACAGTGCCCAATCCGAAGACGCGTGAGGGTCACTTCTTCCCGCCTGAGCAACCGGGAGGATGAACGCCACGGGCGAGTTGTTGACTTCACCAACCGCAGTTTACTGGCCGTCACCACCAGCCGTTCTTCCTCCCACAACTCCATGCACTTCTCGTGGAGTGCAGAGATGACAGACTGCAAGGGGATAGGACACTGGACCACATCCTGCTCTCTGCAGGCGTCCTTGGCAGCCCGATCGGCCTGTTCATTGCCCCATATTCCAACATGACCAGGCACCAAGCAGAAGGACACCACCTTACCCCTCCATTGTAGCAAGTACAGTTGGTCATATATCAGTTGGACCATCTCCTCAATTGGGTACAGATTCTGCAATGATTGTAAGACACTAAGAGAATCGGAGCAGAGGAGAAATCGATTGCCCCGAACACGATTCATCCGCTCCAGTGCCTTCAGGATCGCGTGGAGCTCTGCTGCGAAAACGGTATTTCACCAGGGAGGCGAATCCGGATACCGTGATCAGGGGACACTACAGAACAGCCAAGAAAATTCTCCTGTTTGGAGCCATCTGTGTAAACGACGGTAAAACCGTGATGCACATCTAAAATGTTAAAAAACAGAGATTGAAATGTAAAATCTGATGTATAATTTCTGTTTGTTTTGAGTAATTTTGCCATAGAATGTGTTCAGAATAAGCTCTGTTACGCTAGTATACCCTACACCAGTGGTAGTCAGTCAACGTGGTACCTACCGCCCACTAGTGAGCGTCCCATGGTGGACGATAGGCAGTGGAGGTATACAAGAAAATTCACTAGGTTTTCATAACATTTTCACATAAAGTTGAAGTCGTCGTAGACAGTGTTTAGAATATGCTGTAATACGCCAATACACCTTACATCACTGATAGCCACCCTGGTCTCTACCGAATTCTACTGGGCATTCCAGCTTCGATGGCAGGCGATAGCCGGTAAGAGATTTTTTAAAAAATCGCTTGGTTTTATAGCATTTTAACGTAAGATATTTGGTGAGTAATGTTTTTTGAGTCCTCGGTCTTTTGACTGGTTTGATGCGGCTCGCCACGAAATCCTCTCCTTTGCCAACTTCTTCATCTCAGAGTAGCACTTGCAACTTAAGTCCTCAGTTATTTGCTGGATGTATTCCAGGATCTCTCTTCCTCTGCAGTTTTCGTCCGCTGCAGCTCCCTCTAGTACCATGGAAGTTATTCACTGATGTCCTAACAGATATCCTACCATCTTGTCCCCTCTGCGTTTCAGTATTTTCCATATATTCCTTTCTTCGCCGATTCTCCATAGAACCTCCACACCACCTAATTTTCAACATCCTTCTGTAGTACCACATCCCAAATGCTTCGATTTTCTTTCGCTCTGGTTTTTCCTACTGTCCATAATCCACGACCGTACAATGCAGTGCACCAAACATACATTTTCAGTAGTTTCTTCCTCAACTTAAGGTCAATGTTTGATACCAGCAGACTTCTTTTGTCCAGGAATGCCCCTTTTCCCCTGTCCTAATCTGCTTTTTATATCCTCCTTGCTTCGTCCGTCATTGCTTCCATGGTAACCAAATTCCTTAACTTCATCTGCTTTGTGATCACCTATGCTGGAGTTAAGTTTCTCGCTATTCTCATTTCTGCTAAATCTAATTATCTACGACTTTTTGCAGTTACCTTTCAATCCATATTCTGTACTCGTTACGTTCCTCATTCCGTCCAATACATGTGGGCCGTGCTGCGGCTGGCATTGGTGCTGTTTGTAGGTTTCCGCCCTCTGTTGCAGGCCAGACCGTGTCGTTTAGGTTGCGGTTGTTTCTCTTCTTCTCGTACTGACTGGCGCCAATCGGTTGCGCAAGCGTTGCCTGTCCGCTAGTGGCAGCAGCGGTGGTTATCGATATGTAATAGCTGTTGCCCTACCTGGGCGACGTCGTTGTTTTTCCGGGCCGTGTGAGTGGGCCAGTTTGGTTGGGGACCCAGGAGGAGCCAGGTCTGCACAGTGAGTGAACACCCCGGGACCGCAGGTGGCACGCATGGACTGCCAGGTGGAAGGGCTGTGGTCACGAGGGTGGACGACCTCGTCGTAAACCGGATCCAGCAAGCTTTAAGATAAGTGCATTTCAATCCAAGGAGATCGGAGTCAGTCACCTCTGTTGGCCCCCTAGTATGTATGTGACGTTGTGACAGATCATCATCGCGCCATCATGTGCAGTTTGGTGGATCTGCATACCGCTTAGCACTTGAAGACCCTACTGTGTTAAAAGCACTTCCCTCAGTGATTATACGGTGTGGTTATTCAACTGTGAATTAATAAAGCAGTGAAGAGATTTGTTTCATTCTGACAACCGTCGTCTGAGCTGTTACAGTGAGTTCAGTGTGCGTTTGTGTGCCTAATGACCTTGATGACACTCAGTTGGTACTTGGTTTTGGCTCGCTTTGCGATTGTTTCCGCAATGACGTGTGGTTGCTGATTCTGGTTGGTTACATTTCGGTTTTGCCTCGCACGCAAATCCAGTGGAGTTTTAGTTTGTCTGGTGCTCTTTAATGTGACTTGTTTGTTCAGATTTTCGGGTTTGTGGAGTCGGAAGGAAATCTGGTAGTGGTTCCTTTCTCGTTCCAGGCACTCTAAACACAGTATTCTGGGGACATAGCGCAGACTGCCGGTTCCGGCTTTGGCGTATCGTTCCATCGTTGCGTTTGGTTTATCGGACGTCAGGTAGCCTCAGCAAGATTATCATCAGTCATTCGTTAGACTGCCACTAGTCTGAGTTACCATCTTGTGGAGTGAATGCAAATCTTGGCTGCCTATCTCATTGCTCGAGAAAGTGATGGTTGCCGCACCTTCTCATAGGTCGATTCCTGGGGCACCGTCTGTGACTGGGCCTTGTGTTTTATTATTGTATTATTTATTACATTAACAGTTATGTATGTCTAGTTAATAGTTCCTGTCGCCTTCTGGAATAAACCTACCAGTGTAAGGATTGTGTTACAAGGTTACCATCATCTTATTTCACCCGTTTGGTGGTCAGTTACTTGTTTCTTTTAATTAACCTTTGCTTGTGTTTGATGTTTTACAGCAGGTTTCTAAATTTTTTATATAATTGTCGTTCCTGGCGTGTAAGACCTTCAGCCGTGATTGTGGTCATTTGCTTTGAAAAAATAATTCGATATTTGTATTTTAGCAGTAAGCCTTAAAACCTTATTTACTGCCATTGCTGGCGTCTGATACCTTCTGCTGTGTTTGTGGCCACTTACTTTTTAATATTTCAGTACCTGAAAGTTGTAATTGCAGCGAGTTCTTAAACATTCTTAATTTATTGCCACTCTTGTCGCGTAAGGCCTTCAGCCGTGATCACAGTGCCTTTTCTTTCTTTTTTTTTTAATTATCTGTATCTGTATTTTATGGTGATTTTCTAAATTGTAACACACTGAAAACACTATTATTTACACAGTTGTTTATTCCTTCATTAATAACGTGTGGTATTTTTTTTATTTATTGTTGAGTCTGTAATTACTGTTTTAAAAATAAATGTGTGTAACCGTAAAAGGCAACTAATAGTAACTGATTTTGCCCCGTCCACAATAGTAACCGAATCCTGCCTTCCCTTGACTATCAGGTTTCAACATCTTGTAAATTTTCTTCAATTAAAAATGGCATTCCAATGCCATCAGCGAAACTTACCACTGATATCCTTTCATCATGAATTATAATCCCACTCTTGAACCTTTCTTTTATTTCCGTCGTTGCTACTTCGATGTGTATATTGAACAGTAGTGGTGAAAGACTACATCCCTATCTTACACCTTTTTTAATCCGAGCACTTTGTTCTTGATCTTCCACTCCAATTGTTATCTCTTGGCACTTGTACATTTTTATACTACACACCTTTCCAAATAGCTTACCCCTATTTTTCTCAGAATTTCATTTTGTACCATTTGACATTGTCGAACGCTTTTTCCGGGTCGACAAATCCTCTGAACGTGTCTTGATTTTTCTTCAGTCTTGCTTCCGTTATCGTCGGCGACTTCAGAACTGCCTCTCTGGTGCCTTTACCTTTCCTAAAGCCAAACAGATGGTCATCTAACAGATCCTCAATTTTCTTTTTCATTCTTCTGTATGTTATTCTTGTCAGCAACTTGGATGCAAGAGCTGTTCAGCTGATTCTGCGGTTATTCTCGCACATGTTGGCTCTTCCTATCTTAAAAATTGTTTGGACGATGTTTTTCCGAAAGTCAGATGGCATTTCGCCAGACTCATACATTCCATACACCAAGGTTAACAGTCGTATTGTTGCCACTTCCCCCAATGATTTTAGAAATTCCGATGGCATGTTATCCATCCCTTCTGCTTTTTTTGATTTTAAGTCTTCCAGACTTCTTTTAAATTCTGATTCTTATACTGAATCCCCAATCTCTTCTAAATCGACTCCTCTTTCTTCTTCTATCACGTCATCAGACAAATTTCCCCCCTCAATGTATTCTCTTCGTCTATCCGCTCTCTCCTCTGCATTTAACAGCGACGTTCCCGTTGCACTCACAATGTTATCACCCTTGCTTTCAATAAAAGCAAAGGCTGCTTTGACTTTTCTGCATGCTGAGTCAGTCCTTCCGACAATCATTTCTTTTTCGATGTCTTCACATTTTTCACGCAGCCAGTTCGCCTTAGCTTCCCTGGACTGCTATTTATTTCATTATTATGCGACTTGTATTTCTGTAATCCTGAGTTTCCCTGAACATTTTTGTGCTTCCTTCTTTCATCGATCAACTGAAGTATGTCTTCTATTACCCAAGGTTTCTTCACAGTTACCTTCTTTGTCCTACGTTTTTCTTTTCAACTTCTGTCGTTGCCCTTTTAGAGATGTCCATTCCTCTTCAACTTAACTGCCTACTGAACTGTTCCTTGACGCACTATTTACAGCCTCAGAAAACTGCAGACGTGCTCTTCGTTCCTCAGTAATTTCGTATCTCACTTCTTTGTGCATTGATTCTTCCTGGTTAGTGTCTTAAGCTTCGGTCTGCTCTTCATTATTACCACATCGTGATCTGCGTCTATCTGGTTACGCCTTACAATCCAGTAACTGATTTCGAAACCTCTGCTTGACCACGATATAATCGAACTGAAATCTTCTCGTATCACCAGGCTTTTTCCAAGTATACCTACTCGTCTTGTAGTTCTTGAACAGAGTATTCGCTATTACTTGCTGAAATTTATTACAGAGCTCAGTTAGTCTTTGTCCTCTCTCATTCCTAGTTCCAAGTCCATATTCTCCCGTCACCCTTTCTTCTACTCCTTCCCCTACAACCGCATTCCAATCCTTCATGTCTGTTAGATTTTCATCTGCCTTTACGTACTGAATTACCTGTTCAATGTACACATATACATTATCTTTCTTACCATCTTCTGCTTGCGACGTCGGCAGCTATACCTAAACTACCGTTGCCGGTGTTGGTTTTCTGTCGATTGTAATAACCACAACCCTATCACTGAAATACCGTTGTCGCTGTTGGTTTTCTGTCGATTGTAATGACCACAAAACTATCGCTGAACTGTTCACAGTAACGTACTCTCTGCCCTACCTTCCTATTCATAAGAAATCCTATTCCCGTTGTACCATTTTCCGCTGCTGTTGATATTACCCTATACTCATCAGACCAGAAATCCTTGTCTTCTTTCCATTTCACGTCACTGACCCGCTCTATATCTAGAGTGGGCCTTAGCATTTCCCTTCTCATATTTTCCAGCTTCCTTACCACGTTCAAACTTCTGAAACTTCTAACACTCCATTCCCTGACTCATAGAACGTTGTCCTTTGGTTGGTTAAATGATTCAAATGGCTCTAAGCACTATGAGACTTAACATCTGAGGTCATAAGTCTCCTAGACTTAGAACTACTTAAATCTAACTAACCTAAGGACATCACACACATCCATGCCCGAGGCAGGATTCGAACCTGCGACCGAAGCAGTAGCGCGGATCCGGGCTGAAGCGCCTAGAACCACCCGGCCACAGTGACCGGCTTTGGTTGGTTATTCAATCTCTTTCTCGTGGTCACCTCCTTCTTGGCAGTCCCTTTCGGAGATCAGAACTGGCGACTAGTCCGGAATCTTTTGCCAATGGATAGATAATCATGGCACTTTTTCAATTACAGGTCACATGGACTGTGGCTACACATTATGTGTCTTTAATGCAGTGGTTTCCACTGCCTTCTGCATCCTCATGCTGTTGACATTTGTGATTCCTCCGCCTTTTGGGACACTTTCCCACCCCAAGGGCAGAACACTGCCCCGAACCTCTGTCCGCTTCTCCGCCCTCTTTGACGAGATCGTTTTCTGAATCAGGGTGATTTCTTCGCTCGCCATTGCTGATGATTTTTAATCAAAATTTAAGAGGTGGCAGGGTTCGAACCCGTGACCGAGGACTTTTGATTACTAATCAAAGAAGCTACCCCTAGATCACGATGAACGAAGTGAATAATTATTATTATGTTTTTTAACTTGCTATAAGTCGGCTTTATAAATTTAATGAAACGATGTTACTTTCCTGCTTTTTAAATCACCATTAATGTGGAACCGATGAGGGATCGGATAATTTTACTGTAACAGAGATGCAAAAGAGGGCCTTAGGTAAAAAAAGGGTTGACTACCGCTACCCTACAGTACAGAATAAGGGTTTGTTTTTTTGATGACAACAGTACAGTGATACATTTCCTTCCATGTAGCAGTGGGGCTACATTCGGCAACGATCTATGCTTGCACATTCGAATGGCTCTGTTTCCATAATTTTTAGGTATTTAATGTACAGTCTCCTCAGTGTTGCATACAATTGAGTTATTTCCTAACAAGTAGTATTCCCGTTGAACATGTCCTAAAATTTTGGTGAATAACATTAGTTTTTTTTAAATTTAATGTCTTAGTCTCATCTTGTTTCTAAACAATGCATTGACCACCAATACGAACTTCTATTCGTAAGATGTAAGGCCCTATTCGTAAGATTTAAGGTCAGCGCTGAGATGGTTAAAAGAAGAACATCGACAAAGGAAATCATTTTAACGCTTTGAGCAGCAGTGGTTACTGCCTGAAACCACCACTGTATTAATTTGCTTCTAAGTGCCAGTGCCTTTAGAATGAAACCACCGACGCTTTTGCAAGACAGAAACATCTAAGGGCAGTGCATTGTAGTAGTTACTTAATGGCGTTCAAAGCAACAATTGGCGTGGAGACTTTTCTTCTTGAATGTAAGAGATTGTGACATGCAGGTTTTTTTCGTAGTGGGCGTATTGAGGAGATCACTGACAGTGAAGGTAAATATATCTGAAGATGGGGTAACGTAAATTTGAGTCTGTAGGGCTCCTATTGTGACAGGTTTCGAAAGGAAATAACGGGGGCAGTATATAGTTTTGATATAGAATTCATTAAATTTTAAACTCAGTTTTGCTTCTTATTTAGGACTACGTATAATTTATTTTAGGCATTATGCATTCCAAGACGTGGGACTGAGACTAGGAAAAATACGAATGTGCTCTCAAATATACCACATGAAATGATGGATGGTTCAGAACTGTATGTCTTAGTGGAACTGTATGTCTTAGTGATCCGAAAAAGTAAAACTACCTCGTTAAAACTGTTGATCGCTTAATTTTTGCAAAATTCTTCTTATGTGTGTTGCTTGCTATGATAATACAAGTTATTTTTGGGAAAAATTATAAAATTATACGAGGCGCATTCCGAAAGTAAGGTTCGATCGGTTGCAAAATGGAAACCACAGTGAAAATCAAAAGCGTTGTATTTGCAACAGTTATTCACACTTTCTAGGGACGTCTCTACATAGTCGCCGCTCCGTCTGAGTCATCTGTCGTAGCGTTGTACCAACTTTCCAATACTCTCGTCATAGAAGGCAGCCGCCTACACTTTTCACCGATTCTGTACGTTGATCTGCAGTTCATTGTCTGTGCCAAAACGTTGACTTCATAGCCAACGGTTCATGTCAGCAGAGGTGAAAATCAGAGGGAGCAAAGTCCAGGCTGTATGGAGGGGGATCAAACACTTCTCATCTAAAGCACTGTGGGGGCGCCCTCATTGCCCCTGCAGAGTCCGGCCAAGAACTGCATGACAGCTATGTTGTGTGGGCTGCATCAAATCAGGCGAAATCTTTCACGGGCACTCATACTTGGCGGGAGACACTGTACTCTAGGCATCTTTACGTGCTCATTGCGCGCTCAGAACTGAAAAGACAGACGTGACGCGATCAACGGGCACACTAGAGACACTGCCCAACACATCAATGCAAAGCTTTATCGGATTTTCACTGTAGTTTCAATTTCGCGACCGATCGGACCTTACTTTTGGAATACGCCTCGTATTTTTTTAGGGTTCCCTACCTCAACCGAAAAAAAAACCGATTCCTTAGACGATCATTTTGTTGTCTGTCCGTCTTTTCCAAGCCCTTCTTCACAGGAAATGGTGAATGTACCAAGATGAAATTTATGTTACATGTTGTCTATGGACCCTTGGCGATTTTAGAAACGGAAGATTCTAAGTCAGTTGAATCAAAAGATACGTCGATTTAAGTCACATATTTTGATACTCGCAAACTCACTCATCAGAACCTACAGCGTACTTAGCAATAGTATAGAATCGTTGAAATTTGCCAAGAAGCAAGGTTTCACACTGGAAAATGGAAATGAGCGTTTGGCGTCATTGGCCGGGAGGCCCCTTGCGTGGCAGGTCCGGCCGCCTTGGTGCAGGTCTTATTACATTCGACGCCACATTGGATGCCCTGCGCGCTGTATGGGGATGAAGTGATGATGAAGACAGCACAACACCCAGTCCCTGAGTGGAGAAAATCCCCGGCCCAGCCGGTAATCGAACCCGGCCCATAGGACGGCAATCCGTCACGCTGACCACTCAGCTATCGGGGCGGACGGTTTGACACTGAAACCATAGGATAAATCCGAAAATTGTTAGTTCCTAATTATATCACAAAAAACTTTGCCATTTGTTATCAGACTGTCTGTCTGTCCGTCCATCTGTTAAGGCCCCTTTTTTTCAGGAACAGCTGGACGTATCACGTTGAAAGTTGTGTCACGTACTGAAGTGTATAGCCCCTTGGTGATACACACTGAAGAGCCAGATAAACTGGTACACCTGTCTAATATCGCGGAGAGTCCCAGCGAGCACGCAGAAGTGCCGCAGTACGACGTGGCATGGGCTCGACTAATGTGTAAAGTAGTGCTGGAGGGAATTAACGCCATGAATCTTGCAGAGCTGTCCATAAATCCTAAAAGTATGAGGGGGTGGAGATCTCTTCTGAACAGCACGTTGTGAGGCATCCTAGATATGCTCAATAATGTTCATGTCTGAAAAGTTTGGTGGCCAGCGGAAGTGTTTAAACTCAGAAGAGTCTTCCTGGAGCCATTCTGTAGCAGTTCTGGGCGTGTGGGGTGTCCAATTGTCCTGGTGAAATTGCCCATGTGGCGTAACAAGCTAGTTACGCCACACTGAGAAGGGAGCCGAAAGGCACGCGTACACACACGCCGACTGGCGTCAAGTCTGGAACAGGATACGTTATGACTGCTATAAAGAAAATACGTAGCTTTGGAATATACTTAACTTTATTCTTTGTTGGTTTACAACGTTCTTCTTGAGACATTTATACGATAACTCTCAAACTAGGTAAGGCTAATGGCGCCTTGCTAGGTCGTAGCCATGGACTTAGCAGAAGGCTATTCTAACTGTCTCTCGGCAAATGAGAGGAAGGCTTCGTCCGTGTAGTCGCTAGCAAAGTCGTCGTACAACTGGGGCGAGTGCTCGTCCGTATCTCGAGGCCTGCCTTGTGGTGGCGCTAGGTCTGCGATCACACAGTGGCGACACGCGGGTCCGACATGTACTAAATGGACCGCGGCCGATTTAAGCTACCACCTAGCAAGTGTGGTGTCTGGCGGTGACACCACAGCCCAAGTCCGTCAGAATGCACAATGGACATGAATGGATGCAGGTGATCAGACAGGATGCTTACGTGCGTGTCAGCTGTCAGAGTCGTATCTAGACGTATCTGGGGTCCCATATCACTCCAACTGCACCCACCCCACACCATTACAGAGCCTCCACCAGCTTGAACAGCCCCTGCTGACATGCAAGACCCATGGATTCATGAGGTTGTCTCCAAACCCGTACACGTGCATCCAACAATTTGGAACGAGACCTGGCAACATGTTAGCGTTCATCAACGGTCCAATGTCGGTGCTGGCGGGCCCACTTTGTTGACGGAGCCACAACCCCACCTCCGCTTCCACCGCTACATTACTATTTAAGTGAAGTCCTCGAAGGAGTTCTTTAAGTTTTCGATGCACATGAAAGTTGGATGGCCAAAGTCGGGACTGTACGGAGGATGGTCGATGACGCTGAACCCAAGGCGTCGGATCATTATAGATATCGCAGCATGCAGACTAAACGCGCATACGTAGTCTGGCCTTGTTACACTGGAGAGGGTCTTCGACGTGTGGACGAAGTCTGCGAATTCGAAACTCGCTTACACCACACTGTTTCTCACGCACCGACATGTTACGTTACACACCGCCATGTTACATGTTACAGTTCGGAGCCATCTAGCGGCAGAGAGTTTCAACTCGGGTCAGCGAAGCGGGAAAGTCGACACAGTAATATGCATGATATGTAATGTCGCACCCGATATTGAGAACAGAATAGAAGTTTGGTAGCATTACTTTTCAGCAGGTCATCACATTTATAATCGTTTAACAAATAATCGTATATTTCTCTGATATCTAATTAAATTTATTATACATAAACAATTTTTGGTAGGTAATATAAATGAGTTCACATTTTTTGTTAGATTTATTGATAACAAATCCTTTTACAAACTTTTTTGCCTGATATAATCTCTTAGATTTCTCACGCAATTCGCACAGTACACACAAGAAGAGAATAGGAGCTTTTGAAATGTGTTACAGGCAGACAATGAAGATTATATGGCTACATCGTACAACTAACTGAATCTAATTGGGTGCATACAAACTTGTTGCACAGCTTGACTAAAACAAGGGAATGGTAAATAGGACACATTCACAGGCGTAATCGAATTGTCAGTGTGATAGTACAGGGGCAGGGCGAAGGGGTAAAAATTTTAGAAGGTGACTAAGACTCCATTACAGTTAGGTTGCAGTAATTAATGCAGTGGTGTGGAAACTTGTACAGGGTAGATGCAATAAGGCAGTCGTCAGGTTGTGAATCCACTACTGCAATAGCAATAATCCGGGGCATTATCGTGCGATCATCATATGTCATTTGACTGGAAAACAACTAAATGGATCAGAGAACTGGCTAGATTTGAAAATTGTGGCCAAAAGAAGTCTGCTGGTATCTCTGGTCGGCCTTAACTTGAGAAAGAAATTTCTGAGGAAGCAGCGAGTTATAAATGACTGAAGTTCAAAAATGGCTCTGAGCACTATGGGACTTAACTTCTGAGGTCATCAGTCCCCTAAAACTTAGAGCTACTTAAACCTAACTAACCTAAGGAATATCACACACATCCATGCCCAAGGCAGTATTCGAACCCGACCGTAGCGGTCGCACAGTTCCAGACTGTAGCGCCTAGAACCGCTCGGCCACTACGGCCGGCAAATGACTGAAGTGATTTCACAGATCAGCTGTAGCTATGTTATTTTACATATTGTGAAAGGGCTTTGAGATGTATAACTTGGTGCATTATAATTGCCTCATATGTGTCCCCTACAGATTTTGCGATATGAAATTCTTCCAAGGTCCGTCGCAGAACTTCTTCATCAGTCTGTTCAAAAATACTGTTATGCAAACTCGTGGTTGTGGTAGGTTGTTGGTAGAGGACGTGTAAACACTGAAACTTATACATAACCCCACATAAAAAAGTCGTATGGGGTTACGATGGGAGAGCGTGTAGGCCATGACACTAATTTCTCACCATTGACCCGTTGATTTCCCCTTGCAGAGGCATCCTGAAGCTTTGAACTGCGCATACCGTCGCCGAATGGAGTTGGCAGTTCGTGTTAGGCCTGTCGCCATCTTGCCAAACTGCACGCTGCTGCACTCTCGTGATAGAAATGTGAAGTGTGGCTGCAACAAAACCAAACTTTTCCAGTTTTTCTACAGGAGTATTTAGTTTTGTAAGGCTATGTCTGTGGTGTCACCGCCTGACACCACACTTGCTAGGTGGTAGCCTTTAAATCGGCCGCGGTCCGTTAGTATACGTCGGACCCGCGTGTCGCCACTATCAGTGATTGCAGACCGAGCGCCGCCACACGGCAGGTCTAGAGAGACTTCCTAGCACTCGCCCCAGTTGTACAACCGACTTTGCTAGCGATGGTTCACTGACAAATTACGCTCTCATTTGCCGAGACGATAGTTAGCATAGCCTTCAGCTACATCATTTGCTACGACCTAGCAAGGCGCCATTATCAGTTACTATTGATATTGATTCATGTACCGTCAAGAGCGACGTTCACCATTAATGGATTAAAGTTAAGTGTTCCACCAGCTACGTCCGTTTTTTCTAAAGTCGAATTTCCTTGTCCTGTTCCAGACCTCACGCCAGCCTGCGCTAAAACGCATGCCTTTCGGCTTCCTCTAGTAACACGGTGTTGGCTCTCCTGCCAACCACAACAATGTCAATTAACACAGCTGTGGAGAATTTATGAAATCACTTCAATCATTTATAATAACGTTGTACATCTGGAGCACAGCCATGTACAAAGTGAATCGTGGATTGTGGGAAAACCAGAAGCGAGGGAACTAAAGCGTTCGAAAATTCGTGCGATAAAGGATGCTGAAAATTAGGTGTAGTTACCATCCACGTCTCCTCAAACTCCTCTCTGGTCGAACATGGGGATTAGACCCTTCCATTGTCCTGAATACCTGTAAGTCCCTCATCCACCCCATCCTATGTTATGCCCACCCCTCTTGGATCTCCGCCCCCCATCTACTACAAATCCCTTCAAATCCTTGAGTGCCATGCACTCCACCTCGCTTATCGCATCTATCTCCCGTCCCCCATGCAGGTCCTTTATGACCTGATCCGCTTCTCCCATCTCCTCCTGTTCCTTGAAAGAATACAGAACCTATAAATCTCCCGCAAACTGGATCCCCCCCATCCTTTGGTTTCCCCCACCCTAGCACGATGCCACACCAGTACCAAAGTGTCCTGCCTGGTCTCCATCTCCACACACTCCATACCCTCGCCCAAGGTGGCTTCTGCCAACTCCCTATCCCGGATGATGACCTCGTGCCTTCTATCTACCCCTCCTGCCAGATCAAATCCCTCCTTCTTCCCTCGCCCCTCCTCAGGGCTCCCTCTCTCCCTTCTTCCTCCTTTTTCCGTGCTGAACATCTTCTTTCTCCTTTTCACCGCCCCCCCCCCCCCCCGGGCTTCCGACTCCTTTCCTTCTCCCCTCCACTGCCCCCCTCCTAGCCCCTCCTGGTTTCCCCCTAACGTCTCCCCCATCCGTTTTCTTCCCCCCCCCCCTTCTCCCTTCACTCTGTGGTAGGTCCCCTGATTGTTAACGTTTTCATTGTGGTGTCAGTGTTTCTTAAGTGTTGTGTGCAGGGCTCCGTTCCACCAGCGCCAACAGTGTCGCCAAAATTATTCATTTATGTTCCCACTGTGGGGTTTTCTTTGTTTTCGTGTCGACTCACAGTGTCCATTCTCCACATGTGTGTGTGGCTCTCGTCTATGTTGTTTTCAAATCTACAATTTACACTCCTCTATTTTTGTTCTTGTTTATTCATTACTTTATGAGCCTTGTGTACTACCATCTTTCCACGGCTCGTTTCCTGAGCATCGTGTGGAGCCAATATTTTTGGTAATCGACAGCGTTTGGGCGCGATCGGGCTCTAGCATCTCGTTTCTGTCTTTTATTGCTTCGCTTCTATTTCATTTTTCCGCGGTTGTCCAGGGTTGGTCTTTTATGAAGCTCTTTCGTTTGAACTCCCGCCCATAGTGTACTCACTATCGATTGCGAGTTCTGTCTTTGGTGTACTTAGAAACCATAGGCTGATAACACGACCGACTCACGTGTTTACTGCAGCAGACTCTTTGGCCTGTACTATTTATAGGCGAGTGTGGTCACGCTGGAAGAGGTTGTCGCGCAGTGGCCTTCGTGTCTGCTCTGGAGACGTCGACATTCTGCCTTCCGGATACGGGTGTTGATATCGAACCCGCACTTCTACCCGTGGAGGAACGCTGGCCTGGTTGGGCCCCTCTGTCCACTCTTCACTGGTTGTCCGCGGGAGGCGGATGGCAGTCTAATCATCGCCTGCGTCGACGAAGGCAAACCATCATTAACCATCATGGGGCGGTGGAGCCGCCGTTCAGCGAGGGTTTGAGTCCGGGAGCAGTTCGGCTGGGTCGGTGTCTGCTGGGACGTCTGGGGATGGCTCAGAATTGTGCACAGCAGTCCTGGACAAACGACGAAGTGCGCCGAGGGAAAGGAGAAAAGAAGTTAAGTGTGAATGTTTGAAGTTGATCGTCCTTTGGGAGTGAGTTCATCCAGTCGTCTTTCCCGCCTTGTGGCTGCTGCTGTGACAATCCTCTGTTCTGTTCACGGTGCAATTCTGACAGTGGAGATTCCTCCACGCGTCGTTGCTAACCGGTGTAGTGGTGTATTTTGGTAGTTATTTGTGTATGTTTGCACTTCTAGGTTTTGGTAGTTCATCCTCCCGCCCTGTGGTTGCAGAGTTTCGGGTGGGGCGTTAGTTCCTTGTCTCCCAAGGTCTAGTGCTGTATTATTAAGGTTAATTCTAGTTCAGTCTAGTGTTCTGTTAATCCCTGGGTATATGTGTCCGCCATACTATTTGCTCTGTATTTATTCTAAGTGAATTGCACTGAGAGTAGTTGGGGGTTCCAGTCCTGTCACGGAGCTGATAAGGGGTCACATTGGTTTCGGCTTGTCAGTTGGAGGGTGTTGCCTTAGAGGTTTGTTAACATTGGCAGGTCAGCGTTGTCTAGCGCTACCGGGACCTAACGAAGAACATCGTGCTGATTAGGGAATGTTGTTACACGTTCTTGTTTTCATTTCGATACCTGTATTTGTGAAGGCAACCGCATGAAGTAAGATCTGTTCTGAAGCTATGCTGGATCTTGCGCTCTTGGGATTTTTGGTTTTGTTTTGATCCCGACTATTTGGGTGTCAGGAATATGGAACTGTGTTGTTAATGTTTGGCTTGAACAGCGGACACGCGGCTAGTTTAGGACGTGTGGAGTGGCATGGCGTCCTCGTGAAGGCGTGCCCGCCAGATTGCTGTTGCGTCTCCTCAAAGTGTAATTTCCACCTTACTAAAACCCCCTTGTTAAAGGGGAGGAAGGAAAAAAACATTAGAAATACCTTCTATTTGCATTGACTATCTTACCTGTCACTTAAGTAAATATCTGCTCAGTGGTTAAGCTAATGGGAGCATCTATCCTAAAAGCAAAACTAGCGCACTTCTGTTGTGGTGACCCTCGTGCCTATTTTGGTCCGAAAGATTGTATAAACAGGCTTACATGCTCCGTATCGAACTTCTGATGTTGTTTTTTGAGTGATTGTGGATTATTAAAATTGATTGTAGTACAATCGTTTGTATTTTACCAACCGTCCTTATAAGTTATTAATGTGATTGGCTGGAATGTAATACGAAAGTTTTAGGACCGTAGGTTGCCAAGGTAGAAATTTTGAAGCCATGCTGTGTTGTGAATTCATGTATTTATGTTTTAGATTACAATGAGAATTTAAATGTGGTAAACCCACGCTTTTTGATTAATAGTTAAATATTTAAGAGTGCGTTCACTTAGAGATTACTTATGTGTTGTGTTATTATTATTTTTTAAAAATTATAATAGGCGTTTTAGTTTCTTAAATTAAAGCCTTTCCAATCCAAAAGTGGTGGCCCTACCATTTTGGGCAATTGTAAGCATCGAAGCTGGATTTACGTAGTTGGTGTTATGTATTGTATGTTATGAATAAATTATTTATGTGTTAAATCACGTGTGATATGTCAATTCCTTGGCCCCGTCCACACCTTGGTCATAGTCTTTTAATATTAAATGATCAGACCACCGTTCCACTTTATACCATTCTATGTTATGTGTTTTTTTTTCTGTAACCCACTTGGTTGAAGAGCAGCGTATTGTGCCGCTGCCAGCCCGCCCCATTTTAGAGAGTGAAATAACAATAAAGAAAAAAAAGGTGCAGACAAGCTATACAAAACCAGAAATTTCTCCATAGAGCCGGCGAAGTGCGGAACTGCCTTTTGCGGGCATGTGCCGGTTATGCAGGAGAATTTCTATGACATTTAGAAGGTAGGAGAGTAGGTTTTGGCGGATTTAAAGATGAGAAGGTGGGTTGTGAATTTGGATAACTTAGTCGGTGGAGCACTTGCCTGCGAAAGGTTCCAGGTAAGAGTTCTAATCTAGCACTCAGTTGTAATCTGCTAGGAAGTCTCCAATAAGTGTGCACTCCGTTACAGGGTGAAAATTCAGTCTGGAAGCTCTTGGTAGATTCCAAAAAATAAGGAAAGTCATTGAAAACTACCTAAAAGAAGGTCATGCCCGACCGACCGCTACGTCATCCTCTGCAGAGTCATAGGATACGTTGGGAAGCACATCGCTATCCAGGATTACCTAATCATAGCACTAACACCTGACTAACAGTGTAGTTGCCTGGTAGATTACAAAAAGACTGTTACTTTAGAGACGTTCGGTTTGGAAGACGACGTTTAGCTTCTTCTAAGAAGACTTAGAGCCTGTTATAGTCACTAAGTGCACTTAGTGTCAAACCTATACATGGTGAGAATTATTGAAATGTATGAAAAAAACGTAAATTAGTCACAAACTATGGCGTGCACACTATTCAACACGTAAACGTCACTACAGATATTCGGATTTAGCTTATGACATGTTCGATATGCCTGCCATCATTGGCGATGATGTGCCGCAGACGAATAGCGAAATTCTGCATGACCCGCTCAAGCGTCGGGACATTGATGCTATCGATGACGTCCTGAATGGCTGTTTTCAACTCGGCAATGGTTTTGGGGTTATTGCTGTACACCTTGCCTTTAATACAGCCCCATAAAAAGGAGTCACATGTGTTCAGATCCGGATAATATGGCGGCCAATCGTGGCCCATGCTAGTGGCCTCTGGGTACTCCAGAGCCAGAATTCGGTCCCCCAGGACACCAAACACTCTCCTGCTTCGATGGGGTCGAGCTCCGTCTTGCATGAACCACATCTTGTGGAAATCAGTGTCACTTTGGATAATGGAAATGAAATCATCTACCAAAACCTTCACGTACCGTTCGGTAGTTATCGTGCCATGAAGGAATATTGCACCGATTATTCCGTGATTGGACATTGCACGAGACACAGGCACCCGTTGAGGGTGAAGACACTTGTCGATCGCGAAATGCGGATTCTCAGTCCCCCAAATGCGTCAGTTTTGACCGTTCAGAAGATATGATTTTATTTCATGTAGTTCAATAATTGTCACAGTGTACATGTGTCAGGAAGAGAAGCCCCTATCACCGAAAGCCGTTGCTGTTATTGAGACATACCAACAATCTTTCTTTCCACGAACAATACGAGACTGGAATAGAAGGGAGAACCGATAGGGATTCTCAAAGTACCCTCCACCACACACCGTCAGGTGGCTTGCGGAGTATGGATGTAGATGTAGATGTAGATGCAGATGTAGAGGTGACTTGCCTGCACACGGTAACTATACAGTCTCATCACGGCGTCCAGTCCCAAGAAAAAAAAAATTTATAATGATTTTACTAAGCAATACTTGTCAGATGAAATGAATGGAGAACAATTGCCACTTCCAGAAGTTAAAAACCTCGGAGTTTAAGCATTGAGAAACCCTGGTGGAGGATGTTTGTGAATGGGAGAGAGAGACGACACATACGATCAAAACACGTACATTATTTGAACCGCAGTTGGACGACAACAGAAGTTTTCCGTATGTTATGTAAAGTAGGGACCTCCAGTAGTCCGTCGGATCACGGACTAAACGCGTGATGGAACTATTTGTATTTGAGACTGCGCCAAGGGGTACAAGCCTTGAAGTCAACGGAAGCTTTCCAGTATACGTAAGTGGTAACATCGAGTGGAGACCTCTAGGTGAAATCCGACATTAAAGTATCTACCTGTCAAGGGAACCAGGTAATGGAAATCCTGTATCCCGCCTAGAAGGCGGCGCGTGGGTCTGCTCCTGAAAACTGAAAGGTTGGCCGAATGACGAAAGCAAGTAGGAGCAGAAGTAAAACACTTCGGTACTGCGTGTAAAATTATAGATGTTTACTATAGGCAAAAACAAGTTAATAAATGGTTACATAACTTTGCCATGATGAGCACGTAGGTGGGAATCCTTAGACCCACCGAAAGTAGTGCAAAGTCTCTATATGAAGCGAAGTGTCCTGGCCGTCTGCTCTTGATCAAATGGGCAGAATCTGGAGCGGAGCTCGCAGAGCTGCACAGCGCCGGCTAGAGGGCGCTGTCGTCGGTGTCTGTCGTAGTGCCAACTTAAGAACTTTCACCTACGCTGTGGCATCGTAGCTATCGATACCACAAGAAATGTCCCGAAAGACTATTATCGAGAGTCAGCCGCGACTTAGACGGTATATAAGCAAGAGAGAAAATGGGAATCCGATTTAAGAATCGCCAACTGTGTTTTTTAACTTTCTGATGACTTTTTTAACTGTCTCCCATGAACGTCTACATGTCAGTGTACTTTTACCTCCATTTTCTCCCCTTACTCTGTTCTATGTTCTCCTTTTTTATCTCCTTATGTATGTATAATTTTATTCTTGTTTTAGTTGTCGTGTCACTCGGCTGAAGAGTGGCGGATTGTGCCGCTGACAGCCCTCCCCTGCCCATATGGGGCAGGGGAATGAAATCACAATAAAGGAAAAAAAATGAGAATCTGATGGAGAATTCTGATGGAGGAGTCTGACAGAGGAATCCGAGAGCAGTAGTACGCCAGTCCGCCGCAACCTGAGTATGCAGAAGTAATAATTGCAGCGAGAAGTCGGTGATCAGGTCTGGAGGCACACACAGAAGCTGCAAGATAAGTAATCATTATCTATTCTGGGCAATAGCTCTGAACAGAGACGATCTGTCTTTGTCTCAAGGAACAATCAGCATTTGTAGCTTCATAATCAACAACAACAATTTACAGAATAGTAATTGTCTCTTGTATACTTAGGCGACTGGCCTGCTGATAAGAGTAAATTGAGTCTGACAAGTAATACAGCAATTGAGCAAGCAGTAAAGGAAACAAAAGAAAAATTCGGAGTAGGTATTAAAATCCATGGAGAAGAAATAAAAACTTTGAGGTTCGCCGATGACATTGTAATTCTGTCAGAGACAGCAAAGGACTTGGAAGAGCAGTTGAATGGAATGGACAGTGTCTTGAAAGGAGGATATAAGATGAACATCAACAAAAGCAAAACGAGGATAATGGAATGTAGTCGAATTAAGTCGGGTGATGCTGAGGGAATTAGATTAGGAAATGAGACACTTAAAGTAGTAAAGGAGTTTTGCTATTTGGGGAGTAAAATAACTGATGATGGTCGAAGTAGGGAGGATATAAAATGTAGACTGGCAATGGCAAGGAAAGCGTTTCTGAAGAAGAGAGATTTGTTAACGTCGAGTATCTGAAGATTAAATGGGTAGAACACATAACTAATGAGGAGGTATTGAATAGGATTGGGGAGAAGAGAAGTTTGTGGCACAACTTGACCAGAAGACGGGATCGGTTGGTAGGACATGTTCTGAGGCATCAAGGGATCACCAATTTAGTATTGGAGGGCAGCATGGAGGGTAAAAATCGTAGAGGGAGACCAAGAGATGAATACACTAAGCAGATTCAGAAGGATGTAGATTGCAGTAGGTACTGGGAGATGAAGAAGCTTGCACAGGATAGAGTAGCATGGAGAGCTGCATCAAACCAGTCTCAGGACTGAAGACCACAACAACAACAACAAGTAATACAGAAAGGGGTTAGGAACTGGCACCTCTTTTATAAGTTATCAAAGACAATAAAGATATTACTTAAATAACTCCTGAATTCTTCAGACATTAATCCTAAAAGATCACCACTATAACTAATAACCACCCAGTTCTACCTCGGAGAGCTTTCTCCCTCTCATCTCCGACAATAAAGGTGCACACTCAAACAACCCTCAGATTGAAACTTCCTGGCAGATTAAAACTGTGTGCCAGACCGAGACTCGAACTCGGGACCTTTGCCTTTCGCAGGCAAGTGCTCTACCAACTGAGCTACCCAAGCACGACTCACGCCCTGTCCTCACAGCTTCACTTCTGCCAGTACCTCGTCTCGGCAGAAGAGGGCGGAGTTTGACTCCCAGCAGGGTCGGTGATCTCTTCCATTCGAGGACTGGGTGTTGTGCTATCCTTAACATCATTTGATCGCCATCGAAGGGCATGTGGCCGAAGTGCCGTCAAATAAAATTGCTTGGACTATGAGGCCAATAGTGCCCATTTCATTTTTTCATTATTTAGCTGTGGTGTGTAGATAGTACGTGGCAGGAATTCACTGTTCATTTGCAGTGCTCTGTCTTTTAACTCTGGTCTAGTCGTGAATCCAGTGAATGATGACTGCGATCACCTGTGGCATGTCCTGTTTTGCTTTTCTTGATGGCGGTTGTTGACACAGTGTTGATGCTCATAAAATGGAGGCTATCACGCCTGTATGCATTAGTTGCTAGTGAATCTTCCAGGTTGAACGGCCATAGTCCATGAAACTTTTAAATTCCTTACATCGACAAGATTCAGCAGAACCATGAGAACCTCTAAATGTGTCCAGCGCACCTCTGGAGGAAATGTTAGGAATGGATGCTGTTTCGTGGTACTGTTCTTGCTATACGAATGTATAGTTTCTCGGCGATACATACTGATAAAATTTTCTCGAGCTTCCAGCTGCGCCCAGCGGTTTAAAATCCACGAGGCCTCGGCCGAGTTCTCCTCGGGCATTTCAAATGGTGACCGTCGAATGATTGCTGCTGCCGTCCGCATATAGCCGCGCTGCCTTCAGAGACATCACTGGTGCTCGCTCCAAAGCCATGTATGGTAATGTTTTCATTGTCCGCTTGCCGCGCCTGCTTCAACTTTTCGACGGACAGGTTGCAAGGTATGCTTAGCTTCAGGCCGCCGTCTTTATTGAGGGTGTTGTGAGAGATTTTTAACTCGATCACTTCTTTTATAAGCAAAATGCAATACGGTGTCCGTTTTCTAACACATATTCCGCCGCCGCTGATTTCTCATGATACTGTAGGCGAAAACATCCCTCGTGTTCGACAAGGCGCTGTTCAGTAATACATACAGCCTGTCCGATAGAGAACTATCCATACCCACACGGTATTTTATATACACCTGGCGTTCTAACATCGTCCTTCAGTGGCCTCATTAGCTGTAGAATTTGTTGTATGTCCTCAGATTATTAACAATGAAAAAATCATAGATAGGTACATTGACAAGGCTGGAAGAGCAGAAAATATATGTTTTATTAAGTACAAAAAATATTTAATATAATGACAGTTGTTCCTCTGTGATGTAAAAAGATTGAATAATTAAGCATTCACACACTTAGATTACAATTTTGTATAGCACTTGCCCGCGAAAGGTAAAGGTCCCGAGTTCGAGTCTCGGTCGGGCACACAGTTTTAATCTGCCAGGAAGTTTCAATTTTGTATAAAATTTGAAAAAAATGCTAATCAGACACTAACATGCATGAAGCACGCCAAACATAGATTGTATGTGTAGTGAACTAAAATGGAAAATATAAACGCGATTGTTTCTTGTAAAAAGATCATCTTTGCCAGATTTGAACCACCTAGTGTATCAAAGAAACAAAATATTACATTCAAAACTATGGCTTTATGTACCTGCAAGAAAGCTTTGTACTGCTGTAATGATGTAATTTCATTCTCACTGTTTACATCGCTCTTCTTTCTATCTACATCTACATGGATACTGTGCAAATCACATTTAAGTGCCTGGCAGGTATTAGTCTCAAATACATTGCTTTGAGAACATAATTAATATGGATATTGCATTTTTATTCACGCTATATTTATATAGAAACGAGTATCAAATGGTTCAAATGGCTCTGAGCACTATAGGACTCAACTGCTGATGTCATTAGTCCCCTAGAACTTAGAACTAGTTAAACCTAACTAACCTAAGGACATCGCAAACATCCATGCCCGAGGCAGGATTCGAACCTGCGACCGTAGCGGTCTTGCGGTTCCAGACTGCAGTGCCTTTAACCGCACGGCCACTTCGGCCGGCAGAAACGAGTATCATTGTGAACTGTATTGAAAGTAAAAATTAGAAAAAATTTGACTCTCTATTCAAGATTGTCAGCCCCGATAGCTGAGTGGTCAGCGCGGCGGAATGTCACGCCAAGGGGCCTGGGTTCTATTCCCGACCGGGTCGGAGATTTTCTCCGCTCAGGGACTGGTGTTGTCCTCATTCTCAGTTCATCATCATCAGTGGAAGGCAACGGTAAACCATCACTGGAATCATTTCCCTAGACGTTCATGCGGTGGATGGTTCAAAATGGCTCTAAGCACTATGGGACTTAACATCTGAAGTCATCAGTCTCCTACACTTAGAACTATTTAAACCTAACAAACATAAGGACATCACACACATCCATGCCCGAGCCAGGATTCGAACCTGCGACCGTAGCAGTCGCGCGGTTCCGAACTGAAGCACGTAGAACCGCTCGACCACAGCGGCCGGCATTCGGTGAGACGAGGATTCCCCATGACACGACCTGCCGTAAGGCAGTACACAAAGTTAAAGTTATTCAAGATTTTGCAATTATTATTTTTAATATATGTCTATATAGATTTATGAACTGGTAAAAATATAATTGTCAACAAATTAAGAACTACAGTTTTAAAAGTATTGATTGGCGACTCCATAGTGTCCTGTGCACTACGACCAGATAATGGGTATACTTGGAAGGAGAGACAGCATTGGTCGTATATTTTTGATTATTATCGCAAAATCGATTTTCGGTCACTTATTGACCATCTTCAGTGCTGTAATATATAACTTAAATTAGTAAGCACTGGTGTCAATAAGTCTATGTGATCGCCGTAAGCTTATTGGCATCAGTGATTACTAATTTAAGTTATATATTACAGCACTGAAGATGGTCACTAAGTGACCGAAAATCGATTTTGCGATAATAAATAAAAATATACGACCAATGCTGTCTCTCCTTCCAAGTTTTAAAAGTATTTTATTCTAATTTCAGTTAATTTACTTTTAATTTGCTTATCAACTAAGTGTTAACAAAAGGCTTATGAGCTTGTTGCTGCGAGTTAAGAATTATATAAAAAAAGCTACTCAGATAAAGGTTGTGAATGCCACACATTTCAAGAAATTTAAAACTTTTTTATCTAAAATACAACAGATTTCTGGAGTTGTTTGATTTTTTTAGGTATCAAAACAATTTAAAACAGAAGTTTTTGAAGTTTCTTCCCCTTAACTTTCGAGGAGAGGATGAATGGGTCTTCTTTCTTTTTTAGGCAACCATCCACAACCACAAAACTTCATTAATCCGCCACTGTCTTAAACGAACTAATTACTTACGAGTATCTTATCAGGTAATGTTTTTGCTCAAAACACTGCTCTAAGAAGCGCCAACATTGCAGTAAATTTCAGAAATAATATTAAGAAAGTTTGTAAATCTGTCCACAGCTCAGCACAGTTTTAGAAAGCATCGCCTGTGCGAAAATTAGCTTGCCCTTTTCTCGCATGATGTCTTGCGAATCATGGACGAAGGGCAACAGGCAGGTTCCATATTTCTATATTTCTGATAAGCATTTGGCTCGGTGCCCCACTGCAGACTGTTATATGTGAGTGGGTCGAAGACTTCTTGAGTAACAGAGCCCAGAATGTCGTCCTCGACGGAGAGTGTTCATCGGAGACAAGGGTATCGTCAGGAGTGCCCCAGGGAAGTGTGATAGGACTCCTGTTATTTTCTACATACAAAAATGGTCTGGTAGACAGGGTGGGCAACAATCGGTGACTGTTTGCTGGTGATGCCATGGTGGAGGGGTAGGTATCGTCGTTGAGTGACTGTACATCTACATCTACATCTACGTGGTTACTCTGCAATGTGCGTGTCAGAGGGTTCATCGAACCATTTTCATACTGAAACTTCCTGGCAGATTAAAACTGTGTGCCGGACCGAGACTCGAACTCGCGACCTTTGCCTTTCGCGGGCAAGTGCTCTGCCAACTGAGCTACCCAAGCACGACTCACGCCCCGTCCTCACAGCTTTACTTCTGCCAGTACCTCGTCTCCTACCTTCCAAACTTTACGGAAGCTCTCCTGCGAACCATGCAGAACTAGCACTCCTGAAAGAAAGGGTATTGCGGAGATATGGCTTAGCCACAGCCTGGGGGATGTTTCCAGAATGAGATTTTCACTCTGCAGCGGAATGTGCACTGTTTCTGTAAAGTTTGGAAGGTAGGAGACGAGATACTGGCAGAACTAAAGCTGTGAGGAGCGGGCCTGAGTCGTGCTTCCTTAGCTGAGACGGTAGAGCACTTGCCCGCGAAAGGCAAGGGTCCCGAGTTCGAGTCTCGGTCGGGCAAACAGTTTTAATCTGCCAGGAAGTTTCATAACAGCGCACACTCCGCTGCAAAGTGAAAATCTCATTCTGGCGTTTTCATACTACTTCTCTACCATTCCACTCTCGAATGGTGCGTGGGAGAAAGGAACACCTAAATCTCTCCGTTCGACCTCTCATTTCTCTTATTTTATTATGATAATCGTTTCTCCCTACGAAGGTGAGTGTCAATAAAATATTTTCGCATTCGGAAGAGAGAGTTGGTGGTTGAAATTTCGTAAATAGATCTCGCCGCAAAGAAAACCGCCTTTGTTTCAGTGACTGCCACCCCAACTCGCGTATCAATCAGTGACACTCTCACCCCTATTGCGCGATAACACGAAACGAGCTGCCCTTCTTTGCACTTTTTCGTCAATCCTACCTCGTAAGGATCCCACACCGCGCAGCAATATTCCGGCAGAGGACGGACGAGTGTAATGTAGGCTGTCTCTTTAGTGAGTTTGTCAAATGGTTCAAATGGCTCTGAGCACTATGGGACTTAACATCTATGGTCATCAGTCCCCTAGAACTTAGAACTACTTAAACCTAACTAACCTAAGAACATCACACAACACACACTCATCACGAGGCAGAGAAAATCCCTGACCCCGCCGGGAATAGCACCCGGGAACCAGGGCAGTGGGTTTGTCGCATCTTCTAAGTGTTCTGACAATAAAGCGCAGTCTTTGTTTCGCCTTCCCCTCAATATTATCTACGTGGTCTCTCCAATTTAAGTCGCTCGTAATTGTAATTCCTAGGTATTTAGTCGAATTGAGAGTCCTTAGATTTGTGCGATTTATCATATACCCAAAATTTATCGGATTTCTTTTAGTACCCATGTGGATGACCTCGCACTTTTCTTTGTTTAGTGCCAATTACCACTTGTCGCATCATACAGAAATTCTCTCTAGATCATTTTGTAATTGGAATTGATCATGTGATGATTTTGATCGTCATCTGCAAAAAATCTAAGGGGGCTGCACAGATTATCACCTAGATCATTTATGTAAATCAGGAACAGCACAGGGCCTATGACACTACCTTGCGGAACGCCAGATATCACTTCTGTTCTACTCGATGATTTACCGTCTGTCACTACGAAATGTGACCTCTCTGAGAGGGAATCACGAATCCAGTCACACAACTGAGACGATACTCCATATTCACGCAATTTGATTAATTGTCGCTTGTGAAGAACGATATCAAAAGCCTTCTGGAAATCTAGGAATGTGGAATCGATCTGAGATCCCTTGTCGACAACAATCATTACTTCATGGGAGTAAAGAGCTAGCTGTGTTGCACAAGAACGATATTTTCTGAATACCAATAAGTCATTTTCTTCAAGGTGACTCATAATGTTCGAGTACAGTATATGCTCCAATATCCTACTGCAAATTGAGGTCAGTGATGTGGATCTGTAATTCAGTGGGTTACTCCTTTTTCCTTTCTTGAATACTGGTGTGACCTGAGCTACTCCCCAGTCTTTAGGAACAGAACTTTCGTCAAGTGAGCGGTTGAATATGATTGCTAAGAAAGGCGCTATTGTGTCTGCATATTCTGAAAGGAACCTGATTGGTATACCATCTGGACCGGAATACTTGCCTTTCTTAAGTGATTTGAGTTGTTTCGCGACACCTAAGATATCTACTTTTATGTCGCTCATGCTAACAGCTGTTCTGGTTTCGAATTATGGAATATTTACTTCGTCTTCTTTCGTGAAGGAATTGCGCAAAACTGTATTTAGTAACTCCGCTTTAGTGGCACCATCATCCGTAACATTTCCATCGCTATCGCTCAGTGACGGTATTGACTGCTTTGTTGCCACTGGAGTATACAAGACTGCAGGAGTATACAAGATAGTTTAGGCAAAATTTCTAATTGGTGTGGTGAATGACACCTAGCTCTAAAAGTAAAAATACAAGTTAACGCAGATGAGTAACAAAAACAATCCCGTAATATTCGAATACGTCATTAGTACCGTTCTGCTTGACACAGTCACTTGGATTAAATTTGTAGGTGTAACGTTGCAAAGCGATATGAAATGGGTCGAGCTTGTAGGAGTTGTAATAGAGAATGCGAATGGTCAATTGCGGTTTACTGGGAGAATTTTAGGGAAGTGTGGCCCATCTGTATCGGAGACCGCGTCGAGGACCCATTCCTGCTCGAATGCTTGGATCCGCGCCATGTCGAATTGAGGGGAGGTTTACTATCATTTGGTTGCAAAAATCTATTTTTTTAAATTGCATTTTTGAATCCATAAAAGTGTTTAGAATCCACCCCTGAAACGGTTTTTCCGAATACGGATCGGAAATGTTTGTTATTCGCGGTTGAACAAAAAAATGCACCTGCCTGAAATCGGCCTTTTTCACGCACCAGTTTTTTTCTTTCGGAGGACGAGTTATTGTATCGGTGTTTGGGAGGAAACACAAAATTCAAATGAAAGTTTGAACGCGTGTATTTGAAAGTTAGTCTGGTGCAAAGACTGTGGAGATCGCGACTTTCCTGGCAGTGGGCAGCTTCGACGAAGGGTATTCAGCAATTCTGAAGACCATGACAACGATGGACGTCACCCTGGGACTCTATTCGACGCAGTTCGCCAAGCATTCGGACGACCACCGAATTCAAGGGACCGAAACCCGCTTGTCACCGGCCGTACGAGCGGCTCTGGCCCAGATCGAGCAGAGCGCCCTCTATGAGGAAGAGAAAGGACTAGTTTATAGACCCGGAATAGCAGATTGAACGTACATTGCATAATGTTGCATTTATGTGTAGTCAAAACTTAAACGCGTTTTTCTCGAAATGACGTTTTTTTTATCGCTCTGTGTGGTAACTTCAAATCTACTGAACCGATTGGCATGATTCTTTGTTTCCGACGAAGCTAACTAAATTGGCTATGAGTTGTACCACTTTTATTCCGATCCATCAACTATAAATTTTTACTTGGCCGACGAAGTCGATCAGGCAATCATCATAGGCCGCACCACTCGCTCCTTTCGCCTCCATGATTTCTACCTCACCCTTTATGGTCGTCCTATCCAGCTCACCCCCACCCTGAAATACCTTGGCCTCACCCTTGACCGACACCTCACCTGGACCCCTCATCTCCTGACCATCTGGCAGAAAGCCCATTCCCGCCTCCGCCTGCTGAAACTCCTGTCTGGCCGGACATGGGGATTGCATCCTTCTACCATCCTCCACACCTACAAATCCCTCATCCGTCCTATCCTCTGTTATGCCAGCGTCGCCTGGATCTCCGCCCCCACCCGCTTTTACAAGGCTCTCCAAATCCTTGAACGCCATGCGCTCCGCCTTGCCTTCCGTATCTGCCTTCCTTCCCCCACACGGCTCCTGTATGAACTGATCCCCTTCCCCCACCTCCTCCTGTTCCTGCAACATCTCCGCATCCTTTACATTGTTCGCTGGCTTGATCCCCCCCACCCTCTGGTTTCCTCCTTCCTCTCCACCCCCCACCCATTGCCGCGCCTCTATCGCTGTATCCCTCCCTCTCTTCACCTCCACACCCTCCATCTCCTTCATCAGAGCAATTTCCAACGCCTCCCCCTCCCGGATGACGAACTTCGCCGTGACATCTACCCTTCCTTCCAACTATAACCTGGCCTTGTTCACCCCCTCCTCTCCAGGGCCCCCTTTTCCTCTTTCCTCCTTCTCCCAGAGCGGATTTTCCTCCGTGCCCCCCTCCCCTGAGACCCTGCACCCCATACTTGCCTCTCTCATTCCCACATCCCTCCCTACCTGGCCCTCTTCCGCGCTCCCCCCGCTCCCCTCCCCCATCTCTTCCCCTCCCTCCCTTCTTCAGGTCTCCCTCATCTCCTAGCGCCTGGCAGATCCTCTGTATTGATCATCATCAGTGTGCCACATCAGTGTTGTGTTTAGTGCTGTTTCTCGTGTGCGTCAAGAGGTGTGATTTTAATTATGTACTGCCTTGAGGTTCGCCATCAGTGTTACGTTATGTGCTATGCCATCCGTCGCTACCTTTATGCTCCTGTCGTACTGCGCCTTGTGTTCTTTTAACCGTTGCAGTGTGTGGCCTTTTGTGTGTGCTACTTTTAAACAGTTTTTTATCTCCATTTTACAGTCACCCCGTTTTTTGTCTATATCCTTCCATGATGTTCCCCCTTTTATATATTTATGTTCACCTTATTCTCTCCTTTGCTGTTTTTAAATGTCTTCTATTGTTTTGTTCTATGTCTTTCGGCTGAAGAGCAGCGCCTATGCTGCTGCCAGCCCGCCCCGATGGGGAATTGAAATACAATAAAGAAAAAAGAAAAAAAAAAAAAACCGAAGTCGAAAAATCGATTTTGTTTTCAAATGGCCGCCATGTTGTTCCGTACGGTCCAAAAAACTTAAGCAAGGTACAAAAGAGTAATTAGGGTTCATACGCACACAGTCGTTTTTCCCTCGCTCCAATTGCGAGTGGAACAGGAAAGGAAATGCCTAGGAGTGGTACAGCGTACCCTCCCGACGCGCGTCGTACAGTGGTTTGCGATATATGTACGAGTATGTAGATGTAGAAGATGTAGGTATCCGCTAAAGACAGTTATTTACAAGACCCCGAAATGGCAGCTGTTAGTAGTTTAGTGCGTTATTGGACCAATGGCGGCGGTAGTGCGAGGGAAAATCTGTAAGTACCTGGTATGACTAGCATATCTGCTCTTACCTAACTCTCTCCTATTCCCGCTGTCCTGGCTGCAGGTGTTCTCACGTATTCTAATCACTTCAGCAGTCGTCTACGAATCTTTTTTTTTTCCTTTATTGTATTTCAATTCCCATCGGGGCGGGCTGGCAGCAGCCTATGTGCTACTCTTCAGCCAAAAGACATAGATCATACAATAGAAATTAAAAATAACAAAGGAGAAAATATTGTGTATAGAGATATAAAAAATGGGGGGAACATTATGAGGACAACAGACAAAAAGAGGGCAACTGTAAAATGGAGATAAAAACCCTAAAAAAGTAGCATACATTAAAAAACCACACACTGGGACACTTAAAAGTACAGAAGGCAAAGCATGACTGGAGGATAAAAGTATTGATGGACAGCATAGCACATAACAGTCACTGACAGTAACACTATGTACAAGTCCAGCACATAATTAAAATCACAGCTCTCGATGCACAGGAGAACAGCACCAATCACAAAACTGACATAGCACACTGATGATGTTGAGCAAACAGAGGATTTGCCAGGCTCATGGAGATGAGGGAGAAGGAAGAATGGTGGGAGGGGAGAAAAGGGGGGTTGGTGGGTGGCGCCCAAGAAGAGGGCTGGGGGGAGAAGGATGTGGGAGGGACTCGGGGGGGGGGGGGGGGGGGGGGAAGGAGGAAAATCCGGTCTGCGAGAAGGAGGGGAAAGTAAAAGGGAGGCCCTGAGGGGCGGGGGGACGGGAACAAGTCCAGGTTACAGTTGGAAGGAAGAGTATAAAGGAAGGGTATATGTCACGGCAAAGTTCATCATCCGGGAGGGAGTGGTGCTGTAAATTACCCTGATGAGGGAGCTGGAGGGTGTGGAGGTGGAGGAATACAACGATAGAGGCACAGCAATGGGTGGGGGGGTGGAAAGGAAGGAGGAAAATAGGGGGTGGGGGGGGATCAAGCATGTGGACAGTGTAAGGGATGCGGAGGTGGTGGGGCAAGGGGATGAGGTTGTACAGGAGCTGTGTGGGGGAAGGAAGGCTGATTCAGAAGGCAAAGCAGAGCACATGGTGTTCGAGGATTTGGAGGGCCTTGTAAAAGTGGGTGGGTGCGGAGATCCAGGCAATGCTGGCAGAACAGAAGGTAGGACAGATGTGGGTTTGTAGCTGTGGAGGATCGTGGAAGGATGCAATCCCCGTGTACGGCCAGACAGGAGTTTCAGGAGGCAGAGGTGGGAATGGGCTTTCTGCTGGATGGTCAGGAGGTGAGGGATCCAGGTGAGGTGACCATCGAGGGTGAGGCCAAGGTATCTCAGGGTGGGGGTGAGCTGGATGGGACGACCATAAAGGGTGAGGTAGAAATCATGGAGATGGGAGGAGCGGGTGGTGTGGCCTATAATGATTGCCTGGGTTTTGGAGGGGTTGAGACGAAGGAACCACTGGTTACACCAAGTGGTGACCTGGTCAAGATGGTTTTGGAGGGTGCGTTGGGACCGTTGAAGGGTAGGATAGAAAGCCAGGAAGGTGGTGTCATCAGCATATTGGAGAAGGTGGACAGGTGGGGGTGGCTTGGGCATATCAGCAGTATACAAGAGGTGCAGGAGAGGGGAGAAAACAGAGCCCTGGGAGACGCCAGCAGTGGGATAAAGGATACGGGAGTTGGTGTTGTGGAGGGTGACATAGGAAGGACGGCGCGAGAGGAAGGAAGCGACCAGACGGGCAAAATTGATAGGCAGGGGGTATGTTTGGAGTTTTAAGAGTAGATCGGGGTTCCATACACGGTCATAGGCTTTTTGATGGTGGAGGGAAACAAAAATGGCAGAGCGACGGGAATTAAACTGGAGGGAGAGAATCTATAAATCTATGTTTCCGAAGTATTTAATTTTGAAATCAGGTGCTCTTGAGCTGGGCACCCTATATAACCTTTAGTTCTCAGGTTTCGTTTTAGCTCGTTTCGAACTGGAGCGCCAAGTAATCATTAATATCGTTCGAACGACGAAAATACATCAATCATCCAACCGCATCCAAGCGTTTACTGGACGTCCTGTAGGAAAAACTGTTTCCTTGCAAGCTCCTACGGCCAGCGGAGACCGTAGTTCCGCCGGCGTCCGCAGTGCAGCGCTGCGGCTGCGGTTCGGCCGCGGCTCGCTGGGTCTTCGTCAGTTGTCGGCTGGCGCTCGAAGCATCGGGCGCTGTCGAATGTTTGCGGCCGGCACATTTGAATTCGTTCGCGACGCGTTGTCGAGTGCGCCGGCGCGTCAGCGCCTTCCCACAGAGTGAAGAAAAATCGGAGACTAATACGTAAAACTGAGTGGCATGCGTTATTGACCGCTGATGGGATTAAGAATATGTTGCGTGTACGTCGGTGTTTGCGGCAGAAGTGTGATCTGTGACTTCATCTTATTCGGCTTTAACGCTTCAGTGATATATAGTTGAAAGATTTATCGGAAGTTTTACGTAGTTTACTAATTTCCTAGTTCATTTTCTAATCTGCGTTCGTCAAACGTGGAGTGATAATTATTAGGGAAGCGAACAATTTCCTTTTTCCAATTTTACATTATTCCAATATTTCAATTAGAAGCATGTTCAGTTTCGGGCATTACAACGAGAAATTGACTGAAAAAAGAGAAAGTATGTTCCATCAGAGATAGTACACTGTATCTAAAACGCGTTTGGCTAGACATTAAGAAACCGAGCTCAACAATTGACTGATGCCACCGGAGAGGAAATAGGGTGATGGAGCTCTGCACGTACAAAGAAAATACGGTATTCTCAATATTTTCTACCGGTTATTTGCATTTAAAATAATACATCGAAGAGTTATTGTGCTGTAGTCTGTGTAGATAATCAAATTACACCAGTGTTGGGGCAGAATATATTGTAAAGTGGTGTTCCAGTCCTTTTTTACATAATTCGTCGCTGCTGCTGAATTCGGGGCCAAAAATTCGTCACGGCTATCCGTTACCGAACTGCGTGGGATTCTGAGCTCTGCCGAGGCGGGGGAGATTTTTTGTGTCCCTATTTTATTGCTTTGGCTATCGGTGCCGAGGAAGTGGGCTAGAGGATACCGTATAATTACGTTCCGGTTGTTGACTCCCAGTGTTCCGTAACATTAGAAACTTAAAAGTGATGCCGTGTTTACTCGTGGATGTATAATTTTTATTACTCCCATTAAACAACGCTCGCCGTAAAAAGGACAGTTTCCGAGCGTCCATCGGCACTTTTTGTGCGTGTGTATGTTCCCACAGTCCGCGTAGGCGGTGCGTCGTACACTTTACCTGCGTACGTGTGTGAGTGCATACTGGATTACTGAAATCAACACTACGTGCTGTGGCAGTTTCATAGCGAAACTGTGAGCAGAACACACAAAAGGTAAGTAATATGTACTTAACATTTCATCCCCTATTTTGTTTCATATGCCTGTGTGAACTGTGAAAATTGTGTCTCAATTTCCCTTAGCTCCGAATGTAATTGCAGCCTTCCGTTATTTACCTCTCATTATGTTGTACATAACAGCCTGTAGCATGCCGGTAACTTTGCTACGCAAGAAGCTGATCATATTATTCTTATTTAATTCTTATGCAAACGGGCACCTGCGCCACAACAATGGGCGAGTCTAGTGAACAGTGCGAGTCATAGCTATAGTCTTTTATGTGTGACGTCATATGCAGATGGCGTCTGGGATGTTTTTGTTTTTATTCCTTTTTATGTCATTTATTTCTTGTGGGTGATTGTGTTGCTTACAAACTAACCATACGGATTATTTCTGATGTTACAGCATTATGTAACAATTAACGTTGTTTATGAAGACTGACTACCCTTTTCGGAAGTAGGTGTAAGTCTCAAGAATGAGTGAAATTTTTTCTAATGACCACATCGGAATCACAGTATTACAGAGCAATGTTGTTGTACCTAGCTGTGTACGATATCTCGATGTTCGTAAGTGACACTGAATTGAAAACCTAAACATCATACTTTTGCTAGGAAAATTGTTCACAAGATTTCTATTAAACTAGTTAATCTCGCAACCTAGATTATTAAAAGAATCGTTCTGTCATGGATAAAACAGCTTCTAACGTCTGCTTACTTTACAAATGAGTTAATGGGTCAAAGATTTGAAATTACGCATCTAAGAGAGAAAAATATAGAAAAGGTTTGAAATTATGTTTAAATTTGTCTGAAATCTCTAAGCTCGTTGTTTCATTATGGAACTCTGGATGTGTATAGTCTGTGTAATTTGCTAGTATTTAGCACATCTCACTGTTTATCGCGTTATATCTCCTGAACTGTGTGTCATTCAATGGCATAAATTTGTAGGTACATTCAGTGGTATACGTAGACTCAGTCTGCAAAATGTGTTGCGAATGGTGCTAATAGTAAAGAAGTAATAAATTAAAACATCATGCATGGTGCTGAAGTTTTACTACATTCACGGCGGAAAACGTAGTAATTGGTAAACTTTTTCAGCAAGTAGAAGTTTAGAATTGTCTGAAATTATGTTTAAAGCATTTTGAAAGGTGCTAAGTGCTCTCATTCTAAAAAAAGCTTGATGAATATGCTACGAGCGATTTACAATCCGCCAGTTACGCAGCGTCGATGCATATATTCAGTTTCTAACCGTAATGTCAGTAGTTCGTGACTTGCGTCGCTGGCCCTCGATTTTGCGACCCCGTGTTCGATTTCCGGCCGCGTCGGGGATTTTTTCCACTTGGGTCTGTGTGTGTGTGTGTGTGTGTGTGTGTGTGTGTGTGTGTGTGTGTCATCGTTTCATCATCATCAACACGCATGTCACCAAAGTGGGGTTATATAAAAACACTTGCACCTTGCTGCCGATAACGCAGAAGGGGTCAGAAATGTTATCGCTCATTTCATTTCAAACTAATATTTGTCTTTCTGTGTTAAGCCTTTGGCTTCAGATTATACCCCTTAATTAGTAGATTATGAGAGAATTTTATATTTTTGAAATCTGTCAATAATTATATAAAATACTGAAAATCAAATTTTGTTTTGCCCCTGGAAGGGACCTTGCTCCGAATTACCCGTGGATAAGTTGTTAATCATAATATATATATATATATATATATATATATATATATATAAAACACTTAACATGTGATTATCGAATATCATCTTCACCCATTCTCAGTCCGTTGCTACAGGATTTCGTTTTTACAATTTTTTGCCGGCCGAAGTGGCCGTGCGGTTAAAGGCGCTGCAGTCTGGAACCGCAAGACCGCTACGGTCGCAGGTTCGAATCCTGCCTCGGGCATGGATGTTTGTGTTGTCCTTAGGTTAGTTAGGTTTAACTAGTTCTAAGTTCTAGGGGACTAATGACCTCCGCAGTTGAGTCCCATCGTTCTCAGAGCCATTTGAACCATTTTTTTTTACAATTTTTTAACAGATTTTACAATTATATTTAATGCTGAAACTTCCTGGCTGATTAAAACTGTGTGACCGACCGAGACTCGAACTCGGGACCTTTGCCTTTCGCGGGCAAGTGCTCTACCATCTGAGCTACCGAAGCACGACTCACGCCCGGTCCTCACAGCTTTACTTCTGCCAGTAACATATTTTAATGCTGACGCTATTAGCACTGTTATGAGGGACATTCAGTAAATAATACGAAACACTGTTTTTTCTGATAGTAAGATGGTTTCATTCAGGATTCCAATAGATCATACTACTCCCCACTCTTTTGCCTACAAACCCCTATTTTTCAACATAACCTCCTTCCAATGCAACGGCTCCACCTTACTAGGAGAGCCTGTATGTTCGCATAGTACCATTCCACTGGTCGACATAGGAGCCAACGCCTTGTTGCATCAACAACCTTTCCATTGGAAGGAAGTCGGCCGTGCCCTTTCAAAGGCACCATCCCGGCATTTGCCTGGCGCGATTTAGGTAAATCACGGAAAACCTAAATCAGGATGGCCGGAGACAGGTTTGAACGGGCGTCCTCCAGTCTGCTAACCACTACCCCACCCCGCTCGGTGTGTATAGCCAACATTAGTTTTTCACTTGCGCAAGGAGCTCACTGTAGACCCAAGTCCATACAGGGTGAATCGGCTGTCCCTACCGCTGTCGTTTTATGCAACCCTCAGTGTTATAGCTGGCCGTCATAAACCACGGATGAGATTTTTCATATTGCCTCGCTCGCTACGCGCGAACTATTAGCCCTTCAGAAAAAATGAGCAGGACCCTATTGTAGGAAATTTAATGGAGTAAAATTTTGTTCTGGGACAAGTTTACACTGAACGCCACAGTTTTAGAGTCATTCAGGAAAAACATTCAAAAGAGACCAGGCGCACCTCTACGCCACCATTCAGGATTTCTAGTATGTTTTTCGTAGCACTCCCTCTTACCACTGTACAAAATGTTGCGACTACGCGAATTACTCCCGGTATTCGAGCTTTTTTGGTCTCTATTGACTGGGCTATTACGACAATAGCGTAGTGGGCTAATTCGTTTTTAATTTAAACGTGCCCATCAGGGTAATGAACGAAAAATTACTTTTATCAACGTTACGCAAAAACTAATTACATTCGCAGTTTCATCCAAACTAACAAGCACAGTAGTTTCGTATGGACAAAGTTCAATTTCTCGCTGGGATTGCTCCATGTGACATCAGAAGAGAGGTCGCCGCTAACATCGAGAGGCATAAATCAAACACAGTGACCTCACATCCACTCTTTGGACATCAACCTGCCGAGCCAAGACTGAGTTTTCTGTCAACGTCACAGCCCTTAGAAGGATCAGCTGCGGCTACCCGATTCAGCAAGTGGAAAGAAAGATGCCAACACCTGTCAAACTGGATGGCACCACAAGAGTCCCTCCCGCCTGGACACATGGAGAAATGGGTCATCTGGAAGTCCTTGAACAGACTACGGACCGAAGTCGCAAGATCGAGGGACAATCTCCTTAAATGGAACTTCCAACTGCCAACACAACACTGTGGGAATGCGGTGAATTTGAGATAACCCGGCATCTCTTCAAATGTAACTCATGCCCAACCAGCTGTAGCATGAAGGACTTAACGTCTGCAGCACCCAGTGCTATCACAGTTGCCTAATTCTGGGTGAATATAGTTTTCTTTTTATGTATTGTATATGTGTTCGTTTTAGTGTACCTCTGACACAAATAAAGAAGAAGTAGTTTCATAGTCAGCAGGCTTGTCGTATGTTGTTGTTGTTGTTGTTGTTGTTGTGGTCTTCAGCCGGCCGAAGTGGCCGTGCGGTTAAAGGCGCTGCAGTCTGGAACCGCAAGACCGCTACGGTCGCAGGTTCGAATCCTGCCTCGGGCATAGATGTTTGTGATGTCCTTAGGTTAGTTAGGTTTAACTAGTTCTAAGTTCTAGGGGACTAATGACCTCAGCAGTTGAGTCCCATAGTGCTCAGAGCCATTTGACCCATTTGTTGTGGTCTTCAGTCCAGAGAGTGGTTTGATGGAGCTCTCCATGCTACTCTATTCTGTGCAAACTTCATCATCTCCGAGTAACTACTGCAACCTGCTGAATCTACTTAGTGTATTCATCTCTTGGCCTCCCTCCGCGCTTTTTACCCTTCACGCTTCCCTCCGATACTAAATAGGTGACCCCTTGATGGCCGGCCGGTGTGGCCGTGCGGTTCTAGGCGCTTCAGTCTGGAACCGCGTCACCGCTACGGTCGCAGGTTCGAATCCTGCCTCGGGCGTGGATGTGTGTCGTGTCCTTAGGTTAGTTACGTTTAAGTAGTTCTAAGTTCTAGGGGACTGATGACCTCAGATGTTACGTCCCATAGTGCTCAGAGCCATTTGAACCATTTTGAACCCCTTGATGCCTGAGAACGTGTGGTAACAACCGATCCCGTCTTCGAGTCAAGTTGTGCCACAAATTCCTCTTCTCCCCAATTCTATTCAGTACCTCCTCGTTAGTTACGTGACTTATCCATCTAATCTTCATCATTCTTCTGTAGTACCACATTTCGAAAGCTTCTATTCTCTTCTTGTCTAGTTATCGTCCATGTTTCACTTCCATACATGGGGACACTTCATACAAATACTTTGAGAAAAGACTGCCTGACACTTAAATCTACAAATTTCTCTTCTTCAGAAACGCTTTCCTTTCCATAGCCAGTCTACATTTTATTTTCTCCCTACTTCGACAGTATTGCTTGACGTATACAAAGATGTAATTGTTTATTTTACGTGTTCAAAATGGTTCAAATGGCTCTGGGCACTATGGGACTTAACTTTTGAGGTCATCAGTCCCCTAGAACTTAGAACTACTTAAACCCAAGGATATCACACACACCCATGCCCGAGGCGGGTTTCGAACCTGCGACCTTAGCGGTCGCGCGGTTCCAGACTGTAGCGCCTAAAACCGCTCGGCTACACTGGCCCTTTACGTGTTAAAATTCACATTATTGTTAAGTGAAAGTTACACTGTGATCAATTTTACAATATTTAAATGCTCGTCTAAGCCGGTGACATGATAAGGCGGCATTGGAAGACCAAAATAGGTCGAATGTGTAAAACAATCCGTGAGTCGCAACTTTTCGTACAGTGGTAGTAGGAAGTGCATGAATAACATACTAAACATCCTAACCGGAAACGGTTGAGTGTGGGAGCGGGGGTCATTTGAAAATCACTTTGTCCGTTTGTCTTTAAAAAATTCGAAAACAACGGCCTCTAGCGATAACATATTACGGTACAATATTTAGCTACATTAAATAGTTAGCGACCGAGAGAAAATGAAAATCTCGCGCGGGTTTTATGAAGGCCCGATATAACGTTGCTGATTGCATAAAACGACAGCGGTAGGGGCAGCTGAATCACCCTTTGCAGGGCGATTTTTCTAAATGGAGACAAACGTCAAGAAACGATCCCTGAGAGGATAGGACTAAGGCCGTAAATGCGTTCCAGGGGAGATACACCCACTCTTTCATAGTGACTACCGCGTAATTCTGTCAGAGACAGCAAAGGACTTGGAAGAGCAGTTGAACGGAATGGACAGTGGCTTGAAAGGAGGGTATAAGATGAACATCAACAAAAACAAAACGAGGACAATGGAATGTAGTCAAATTAAGTCGGGTGATGTTGAGGGAATTAGATTAGGAAATGAGACACTTAAAGTAGTAAAGGAATTTTGCTATTTGGGGAGCAAAATAGCTGATGATGGTCGAAGTAGAGAGGATATAAAATGTAGACTGGCAATGGCAAGGACAGCGTTTCTGAAGAAGAGAAATTTGCTGACATCGAGTATAGATTTAAGTGTCAGGAAGTCATTTCTGAAAGTATTTGTATAGAGTGTAGCCATGTATGGAAGTGAAACATGGACGATAAATAGTTTGGACAAGAAGAGAATAGAAGCTTTCGAAATGTGGTGCTACAGAAGAATGCTGAAGATTAAATGGGTAGAACACATAACTAATGAGGAAGTATTGAATAGGATTGGGGAGAAGGGGAGTTTGTGGCACAACTTGACAAGCAGAAGGGATCGGTTGGTATGACATGTTCTGAGGCATCAAGGGATCACAAATTTAGTTTTGGAGGGCAGCGTGGAGGGTAAAAATTGTAGAGGGAGACCAAGAGATGAATACACTAAGCAGATTCAGAAGGATGTAGGTTGCAGTAAGTACTGGGAGATGAAGAAGCTTGCACAGGATAGAGTAGCATGGAGAGCTGCATCAAACCAGTCTCAGGACTGAAGACCACAACAACAACAACAACACCGCGTTAAGCACAAGACAGGTGGCCCGCCAGCATGGGGTAAGCCAGACGACCGTGTGGACCATTTTCCGCGACAATGGCCACTAGCCATATCACTCTGACTTGTCTCCATGGCGACGAATTTGCCAATGGTTTATTGCACAGGCCACCACTGAGGTGGGATTTCTGTCACCCGTCCTATTCACATAGGAGACTACCTTTACTGGTTGTGGTATCATCAACCTTCACAACACCCAACTGTGGGCTACGGAGACTCCGCACAGTATGGTGGCAGCGAGCCGTCAATACAATTTCGGCCTCAATGTATGGGCGGGGATTATTGGCGACTGCCTCGGGGGATGTCCTCCCACAACGCCTCAGAGGTGGGTGACACTGATTTCCTTGCTGGAAGACGTGTCTTTCGTGGCACGAAAGGTACTGTGACTGTTACATAACTGATGGGGCTCCAGCTCACTGCCCTTTTGAGCACTGAGCTGAAACACTAGTACAGACAGAACTTTTCCACTTGCTTGGTGTGCTCTCGTATATGCTTTCAATCATTGAAACTTACACTGATCTTTTATCTCCATCCTCAAATGGGTGAAATTCTTTTGGAACGAATTTCTGGCTAAACGTACATATGCCCTTTTCTTTGCTGCTCCTAATCTTCTCGGCTGCCAACGGTCTTACTGCAGTGGTAACCCATCAGATCACCGAAGTTAAGCACTGTCGGGCTGGGCTAGCACTTCGATGGGTCGGCCGAGGGCTGTTGGCAAGCTGGGTGCACTCAGCCCTTGTGAGCCCTTGATTGAGAAATAGCGCCTCCGGCCTCATAAACTGAGATACAGCCGGAAGAGTTGTGTGCTGACCATATGACCCTAGATATCCGCATCCAGAGACGCCCGTGGTCTGAGGTTGAGACGGCAGCCGGTCGCTACTGTTGGGCCTTCCAAGGCCTGTTCGGACGGAGCTAAGTTTATCTTCTCAGCGATCTACATCCACATATAATTCACAAGCCACCGTACGGTGTCTGGCGGAGGTTTACTGTGCCAATACTGGTCATACCCAGTTCTACTCGCGAACAGAGCAAGCCAGAAAATAACTGTCTGTATGCCTTCGTACGAGGCCTAATTTGTCATGGTGGTCCTTCGGTGAAATATACGTTGGTGGCAGTAGAATTGTCCTTCAGTCAGCTTCTTTAAATTTTCTCAATAGTATTCCTCGAAAAGAACGTCACCTCCCCGCCATGTGTTCCTATTTGAGATCTAAAGCATCTCCGTAATACTTCTGCGTCATATTATAAGAATGCATAGTGTCTGTTCTTTCGGAGATGTCCGAAAGAGCAGACATAATGCAGAATCCGCAGCTGTTATACATTATACGTAATTACCGAGAGCGCATACAGCTACCTCGGCTGCATAAAATTGTTGTCAAACTGACCATGGATTCGACAGCTCTAACGCGGTCTTAATCAGAATAAAAATTACATAGGTTCAAATCAAATGTTTCAAATGGCTCTGAGCACTATAACTTCTGAGGTCATCAGTCGCCTAGAACTTAGAACTAATTAAACCTAACTAATCTAAGGACATCACACACATCCATGCCCGAGGCAGGATTCGAACCTGTGACCGTAGCGGTCGCTCGGTTCCAGACTGTAGCGCCTAGAACCGCACGGCCACTTCGGCCGGCGATTACATACAGGGTGTTTCAAAAATGACCGGTATATTTGAAACGGCAATAAAAACTAAACGAGCAGCGATAGAAATACACCGTTTGTTGCAATATGCTTAGGACAACAGTACATTTTCAGGCAGACAAACTTTCGAAATTACAGTAGTTACAATTTTCAACAACAGATGGCGCTGCGGTCTGGGAAACTCTATAGTACGATATTTTCCACATATCCACCATGCGTAGCAATAATATGGCGTAGTCTCTGAATGAAATTACCCGAAACCTTTGACAACGTGTCTGGCGGAATGGCTTCGCATGCAGATGAGATGTACTGCTTCAGCTGTTCCATTGTTTCTGGATTATGGCGGTCACCTGGTCTTTCAAGTGTCCCCACAGAAAGAAGTCACAGGGGTTCATGTCTGGCGAATAGGGAGGCCAATCCACGCCGGCTCCTGTATGTTTCGGATAGCCCAAAGCAATCACACGATCATCGAAATATTCATTCAGGAAATTAAAGACGTCGGCCGTGCGATGTGGCCGGGCACCATCTTGCATAAACCACGAGGTGTTCGCAGTGTCGTCTAAGGCAGTTTGTACCGCCACAAATTCGCGAAGAATGTCCAGATAGCGTGATGCAGTAATCGTTTCGGATCTGAAAAATGGGCCAATGATTCCTTTGGAAGAAATGGCGGCCCAGACCAGTACTTTTTGAGGATGCAGGGACGATGGGACTGCAACATGGGGCTCTTCGGTTCCCCATATGCGCCAGTTCTGTTTATTGACGAAGCCGTCCAGGTAAAAATAATCTTCGTCAGTAAACCAAATGCTGCCCACATGCATATCGCCGTCATCAATCCTGTGCACTATATCGTTAGCGAATGTCTCTCGTGCAGCAATGGTAGCGGCGCTGAGGGGTTGCCGCGTTTGAATTTTGTATGGATAGAGGTGTAAACTCTGGCGCATGAGACGATACGTGGACGTTGGCGTCATTTGGACCGCAGCTGCAACACGGCGAACGGAAACCCGAGGCCGCTGTCGGATCACCTGCTGCAGTAGCTGCGCGTTGCCCTCTGTGGTTGCCGTACGCGGTCGCCCTACCTTTCCAGCACGTTCATCCGTCACGTTCCCAGTCCATTGAAATTTTTCAAACAGATCCTTTATTGTATCGCTTTTCGGTCCTTTGGTTACATTAAACCTCCTTTGAAAACTTCGTCTTGTTGCAACAACACTGTGTTCTAGGCGGTGGAATTCCAACACCAGAAAAATCCTCTGTTCTAAGGAATAAACCATATTGTCTACAGCACACTTGCACGTTGTGAATAGCACACGCTTACAGCAGAAAGACGACGTACAGAATGGCGCACCCACAGACTGCGTTGTCTTCTATATCTTTCACATCACTTGCAGCGCCATCTGTTGTTGAAAATTTTAACTACTGTAATTTCGAAAGTTTGTCCGCCTGAAAATGTACTGTTGTCCCAAGCATATTGCAACAAACGGTGTATTTCTATCGCTGCTCGTTTAGTTTTTATTGCCGTTTCAAATATACCGGTCATTTTTGAAACACCCTGTAGGATTACATGTAATCACACCATAGGTGAAAAACATCAACCTACGGTGTGGTTACATATAATCCGATGTAATTTTTATTCTGATGGATCCACCTTAGAGCTGTCGAAACCATGGTCAATTTGACAACAATTTTATGCAGACTTGCTGGCTATACGTGCATTCTGTAAAGTTAACGCACCGTTGCTGGACTTCAGCTTATAACAATGCTTAAAATTTCATTATATGGAAATTGAAGGTTGAGACGGGAAGAAAAGAAAGGAAAGGGGAGGATCATTGCTGTCAGCTGCATCGGGACACACGGAATCAGCGGCGACGAGTGAAAGTGTGTACTGGATCCAGGATCACTTGCTTTTAGGCAGGTGCGGTAACCACTGCGCCACTCGGGATTTGATTGGCGTAGCCTGGCAGTGCGGCCACCTTCTTGAGTGCGGATGCACAGATACGTCCGATTTTCTGTGGGAATCTCAGAGAGCGAACATGGAAGAAATTGACAGCGGATGCGGATAGATGGGACTCAGCGGGAATGTCGACCGGCGGTGAGGCGTGCTGACATAGTCAGCGCAGTTGCGATAACGCTGTGTCCCGGGTGGTACAGTGATTGAAGCACCTGCCTAATAAACACAAGATTCCGGGTTCGAATCCCGGTCCGGTACACATTTTCACTCGTCGCCGCCCCTGTTAAGATGCAGCTGACAACAGTGATCATCTCCTTTTCCTTTCCTTTCTTCCCGTCTCCACCTTCAATTTACATACTTGCATGTCAGTCGAGCCAACTAGTAACAAATCCAGCAGCTTACCTCTGAAATGCTTCGATGTGTTCCTGTAATCCGACTTGTACAGGATCCCAAACAGTCGAGCGGTACTTAAGAGTTCAAAAAGGTACGGCCAAACTTTCAGGAAACATTACGCACACATAAATAAAGAAAAGATGTTATGTGGACATGTGTCCAGAAACGCTTAATTTCCATGTTAGAGCTCATTTTAGTTTCGTCAGTATGTACTGTACTTCCTCGATTCACCGCCAGTTGGCCCAGTTGAAGGAAGGTAATGTTGACTTCGGTGCTTGTGTTGACATGCGACTCATTGCTCTACAGTACTAGCATCAAGTACATCAGTGCGTAGCATCAACAGGATAGTGTTCATCACGAGCGTGGTTTCGCAGTCAGTGCAATGTTTACAACTGCGGAGTTGGCAGATCCCCATTTGATGTATGGATTAGCACGGGGCAATAGCCGTGGCGCGGTACTTTTGTATCGAGACAGATTTCCAGAACGAAGGTGTCCCGACAGGAAGACGTTCAAAGCAATTGTTCGGCGTCTTAGGGAGCACGGAACATTCCAGCCTATGACTCGCGACTGGGGAAGACCTAGAACGACGAGAACACCTGCAATGGACGAGGCAATTCTGCGTGCAGTTGACGATAACCCTAATGTCAGCGTCAGAGAAGTTGCTGCTGTACAAGGTAACGTTGACCACGTCACTGTATGGAGAGTGCTACGGGAGAACCAGTTGTTTCCGTATCATGTACAATAGCATTGTCTCTGATGAACACTCGCCGTAAAGGACAACATAGTGTGTTCTGTTACTCAAGAAGTCTTTGAGGCACTCACATATCCGGCAACCTGTTAACAGTCTGCAGTTTGGCACTGTGTCAAATGCTGTTCGGAAATATGGGGATATAGAATCTGCCTGTTGCCCTTCGTCCATAGGTCGCAATATATCATGTGAGAAAACCGCGCTAATTCGTGGACGGAAGCTTTTCCGTTTCAAGGATATTTATTGTATTGGAACTGAAAATATATTCAAGAGTTCTGCAGCAAACTGATGTTAAGGGTATTGGTCTTTGATTTCGGGGATTTATTCTTGTACTCTTCTTATATACGTGAGACACCTGCGGTTTTTTCTAGTCGCTTCGGACTTAGTGCTGGGCTTATAACCTTCCCGTATAAATTTAAAAAAAATTAAATTTGGATAATTTAATTCTGACGTACGAAAACTGATAAATATTAACTCATGAAAAACTGATAAATTTTGATGTAAGCGGCACTGCGCCGTGGCCCTGTGAAATCAATCTGAATCTGTCCGTGAGAAAAAAACTGAAAAATTCTTACCTCGTGATGGTGTCGCCGGATAACGCTGTGTGTATATCTGCTCATATAAGGTGAACATCAACAAAAGCAAAACGAGGATAATGGAATGCAGTCGAATTAAATAGGGTGATGCTCAGGGAATTAGATTAGGAAATGAGACGCTTAAACTAGTAATTGAGTTTTACTATTTGGGGAGCAAAATAACTGATGATGGTCGAAGTAGAGAGGATATAAAATGTAGACTGCCAATGGCAAGGAAAACGTTACTGAAGAAGAGAAGTTTGTTAACATCGAGTATGGATTTAAGTGTCAGGAAGTCGTTTCTGAAAGTATTTGTATGGAGTATAGCCATGTATGGAAGTGAAATGTGGACGTTCAATAGTTTAGACGAGAAGAGAATAGATGTTTTCGAAATGTGGTGCTACAGAAGAATGCTGAAGATTAGATGGGTAGATCACATAACTAATGAGGGGTTATTGAACAGAATTGGGGAGAAGAGAAATCTGTGGCACAACTTGACTAGAAGAAGGGATCGGTTGGTAGGGCACATTCTGAGGCATCAAGGGATCACAAATTTAGTATTGGAGGGCAGCGTGGAGGGTGAAAATCGTAGAGGGGTGAAAATCGTAGAGGAAGACCAAGAGATGAATACACTGAACAGATTCAGAAGGATGTAGGTTGCGGTAGGTACTGGAAGATGAAGAAGCTTGCACGGGATAGAGTAGCATGGAGAGCTGCATCAAACCAGTCTCTGGACTGGAGACCACAACAACAACATATATATCTGCTCGTAAATGGCACAGCTTAGTGCAATGCTGGCATATCTACTAATACTTGATAACATTTGTCTGAGATCTGAATTATTAGAAAAACTGACTTTACTTAGTGACACAGCTGCACAGCTGCTCGTCTGACTACTAAAGAACACATGACTATGATCCGACAAAAATTGTGGAATATTTTGATTTAGATAAATGACTGGATCGGGAGTGACAATGTCTTAAGAGGAAATTATACTTTTATAGTTGACTGGTAAAAACATATTCGGAATTTTTTTACGTTATTGGTAAAGATCTACAATCCATTACACGGGAAAATTGAATATATTACAAATCTGGGTCAATTGGTGCAGACGAAGCACAAAAGAAAAGTTGAAACAAATTCATATTAACATCTCAGACTTGTGACTTAACTACGCGCATGCCAATAAAAATAATAAAATTTACCTTACAATAGATGGTTGACTTAATTACACTGTTGATTTCTCATTATATTAACAATTATTCATTTGTTGATCATCATCTCATTCCATGGTATCATTTAGCTCTGCAGCTGATCACAATTATTGTTGTGACTTGGCAAGACAGCCAAGCCACTACGAGGTGAAGCCGAAAGGCACGCGTTTAAGCTGAGGTCTGGAACAGGTAAAGGAAGTTATAGTAGCAAAGAACGTACGTAGCTGCGGGAATACTTAACTTTAATCCATAATTGATGAACATCGGTCTGACGGTACATGCTTCACAAGATAAATAGCAAATGATAATGGCGCCTTGCTAGGTCGTAGCAAATGACGTAGCTGAAGGCTATGCTAACTATCGTCTCGACGAATGAGAGCGTAATTTGTCAGTGAACCATCGCTAGCAAAGTCGGGTGTACAACTGGGGCGAGTGCTAGGACGTCTCTCTAGACCTGCCGTGTGGCGGCGCTCGGTCTGCAATCACTGATAGTGGCGACACGCGGGTCCGACGTATACTACCGGACCGCGGCCGATTTAAAGGCTACAGCCTAGCAAGTTTAGTGTCTGGCGGTGACACCACAATTATTATTCATTTCAGTATAATAAAATTTTAGAATTCGTTCTGCACTGTGGCTTAAACAACTACTAACTATAAACTGCGCTGTACTAGCGACAGACTACAACTACACCGTAGCAGCGAGCGACTGCAACTGCTCTCACCTGCGACTCTATTGCAGCTCTCTTTTAGCAGGGGCAAAGATATTTTATGTCTCAGGCAGCGCCTGTGAATTGTCGTTCTAGCAAGTTAGCAATACATCGAGATTGCGTTTGCTCCAGCAGGATGGTGAACTCCTTACAGGCTATAGATTCGTAATAAATGCAGGTTAGTAAGGAAGTTCCTTGTATAACCGAATTAGGATTCCACCCGGACCTGACGACGCGCTCAGTTGTTTTACGCCAGAGATACTTGTTGCTGTGTGCTCCATACGGGAGTCTGTGCGTTAGTCAAACAACGGTACGACTGTATGATTCTCCTGCGCAAACGATTTCTTAAATGCGAAAGATCCGTACCTAAAGACTGCAAAATTGCTCAAGTCACACCAATACCCAAAAAGGGAAGTAGGGGTAATCCGCTGAGTTACAGTCCTATATCACTAACGTCGATTTGCAGTAGGGGTTTGGAACATATACTGTATTCGAACATTATGAAGTACCTCGAAGAAAACGATTTATTGGCACATAGCACAGTTTCAGAAAATATCTTTCTTGTGAAACACAACTAGCTCTTTATACTCATGAAGTAATAAGTGCTATCGACAGGGGTGTCAAATTGACTCTCTAACCAAACTGCGTGCCTACGGAATATAGCCTCAGTTGTGCGACTGGATTCGTGATTTCCTGTCAGAAAGGTCACAGTTCGTAGTAATAGACAGAAAGTCATCGAGTAAAGCAGAAGTAATATCCGGCGTTCCCCAAGGAAGTGTTATAGGCCTTCTATTGTTCGTGATCTATATTAGTGACAGACATAGAAGACGATCTGAGTAGCCGTCTTAGATTGTTTGCAGACGAAGCTGTCATTTACCGTCTTGTAAAGTCATCAGATGATCAAAACGACTTGCAAAATTACATAGATAAGATATCTGTATGGTGCGAAAAGTGGCAATTGACCCTGAATAAGAAAAAGTGTGAAGTTATTCACATGAGTACTAAAAGAAATCAGCTAAATTTCGATTACGCGAAAGTCACACAAATCTGAAGGCTGTAATTTCAACTAAATACTTAGGGATTGCAATTACAAATAACCTAAATTGGAACTATCACATAGATAATATTGTGGGTAGAGCGAACCAAAGACTGAGATTCATTGTCAGAACACTTAGAAGGTGTAACAGGTCTACTAAAGAGACTGCTTACACACCGCTTGTCCGCCCTATTCTGGAGTATTGCTGTGCGGATTGGGATCCGCATCAGATGGGACGCACGGATGACATCGAAAAAGTACAAATAAGGGCAGCTCGTTTTGTATTATCGCGAAATAGGGGAGATAGTGTCACAGACATGTTACGTGAATTGGAGTGGCAATCATTAAAACAAAGGAGTTCTCATGAAATTTCAATGAGCAGTTTCCTCCTCCGATTGTGAAAAGACTGTTGGCACCCACCTACATAGGGAGAAACGATCACAATAAAATAAGAGAAGTCAGGGCTCACTGAGAAAATTTTAAGTGCTCGTTTTCCCCCGTGCCGTTCGAGAGTGGAAGGTGGTTCATTGAACCTTCTGCCAGGCACTGTATTGTGAAGAGCAAAGTAATCACGTAGATGTAGATGTAAAACTTCGGGTTTCGTTTTGCTGTCTTCTACTGCAGCACACGATTGGTCAACGAGTGAGTGGATAGGAATCTAGGACCCGCTTAGTGATTTTACGCAGGGCCACTATTTTCTCGGGTTCTCGACGAAATCGGTTCCTGCAGTTAGCTCACATTTAATAAAAACACCCTATAGAATTAAAAAGCTACAGTTGCAGTAGCCTGTCAGCGCAGCTAGGTGCGAACATGCTGTTACGTGATGTCATATTCTGGCTGGTACGCGTCACAGCAAATGACGCCCCCTGTTGTGGAACACTCAGGAACCGCTCGTCACGTGACGAGATCTCGGCGTCTCTTTGTCGTTCAGTGAGGATCGACTTGCGGCTGTCGGCTGCACCTCGGCTGGTTATTCGCTCATTGGAGTCCCGCAAACGCATGCGTCATTCGCGCAAATGAATCGCCGGACCAGCCGGCAAGTGAGACACCTGGTCCGGAAGATTCATCCGCGTCCGGCGCCTCGTCCTTAACGGCCGGCTCACGCTGGGCCCTTGCTCCATGGTAGCCTCTCTGCAGCGGACACCATCTACGTGTACGTGACAGCTTCAATGCTTGGCACAAGGCTCATAGAACCAGTTTCAACTACGAGTGTCGTTCAATAAGTAGCGCCCCACATTTTTCTCAGAACATGCCGTTTTTACCCAACATTTGAGGCTTTAATGAAACAAATTGGTTACACATGTATCATTCAAAGTATTTTCCATCGCTGGCCACTACTTCCTCCCTGCTTTCGGGAAGTGTACGAATCCCGCACAGAAAAAATTGTTCATCTTCTGAAGCGATCCACGAATCGATCCAAATTGTGACTTCTTCATGAGATAGGAAGTGTTGGTGAGCCAGACCATGCGCCATTGATCTAAACAGGTGATAGTCAGAGGGAGCAATGTCTGGAGAATACGGCAGGTGGGATAGGACTTCCCATTTTAACGTTTCCAAGTACGTTTTGACCTCTTTTGCAATGTGGGGTCGGGCGTTGTCGTGCTGCAAAATCACTTTATCGTGCCTCTCGCTGTATTGCGGGCGTTTGTCTTTTAATGCTCTGCTCAGACGCATTCACTGCGTTCGATAACGAGCACCTGTGATTGTTTCACTTGGTTTTAACACCTCATAGTACACGACGCCGAGCTGGTCCCACCAAATGCAGCCGGCCGGGGTGGCCGAGCGGTTCTAGGCGCTACAGTCTGGAACCGAGCGACCGCTACGGTCGCAGGTTCGAATCCTGCCTCGAGCATGGATGTGTGTGATGTCCTTAGGTTAGTTAGGTTTAAGTAGTTCTAAGTCTATGGGACTGATGACCATAGAAGTTAAGTCCCATAGTGCTCAGAGCCATTTGAACCATTTTTTTGAACCAAAAATGCAGAGCATGAACTCGGAGCCGTGAATATTCGGTTTGGCCGTCGACGTGGAGGCATGGCCGGGATATCCCCATGATTTTCTGCGTTTAGGGTTATCGTAATGAAACCATTTTTTGTCCCCGGCCACAATGCGATGCAGAAATCCCTTCCGTTTTTGCCTCTGAAGCAACTGTTCAGAAACACACAAACGCCGTTCAACGTCTCTTGGTTTCAGCTCACACAGGACCCAAGTTCCTTCTTTCTGAATCATGCCCATAACCTTGAGACGTTTTGAAATGGCTTGCTGTGTCACTCCCACGTAATGTGCCCATTCCTCTTGAGTTTGACACGACTCTTCACTCACCAATGTCTCCAATTCTGCATCTTCGAAAACATTCTCTCTTCCACCACTGCGCCGGTCTACGACGTTAAAATCACCGATCTTGAAGCGCTGAGCCCATTCACGACACGTTCTTTGACTAATGGCATGCTTACCATATGTACTTGAGAGCATTCGATGAGACTCAGCCGCTGTTTCTTCATATTGAAACAAAACGGGAACACCTCCCGCAAATGACGAGAATTAGGCTTGTAAACTGACATTTTCAATCGAGAACAACTTTATGATGCAGACCCAAATCGACTAATGTTTGAATCAGGTTATGCTGACCGAGGTCTAAGCTAACTGCCTGACGTCTGCGATCTGTTTCTTTCGACTGCTACTTACCGTTGTCGCCACCTATCGGCTAACGGCGGAAGCAAAGTTGTACCCCTTGTATTTATTGTTAACAATCAGAATTTGGTGACAATATACATCAACCTTTCTTGTCCATGCCCTGTTTTTCTACATAGTCTCTATCAAGTTCTATGGCCGTACGCCAGCGGTGTGTATTTCCTGGTGCTAAGAGTTCTTCTCCTGTAGGCTTAGCCATGTTTTCACTGCATGACTAACACTCTCGACATCTTCAAACTGTGTTCCCCGTAGACAATCCTTAGGAGATGGAAGTCCGAGGGTGCCAGGCCTGGACTGTAGAGTGGATGTGGCAATGATGTCCAACCCAATTTGGCGATGTGTTCCCGGGTTCTCAGACTTGTGTGTGGGCGTGCATTATCGTGTTGGAGCAAGATTTCTGCTGGGTACGAACACGTCGGAAACGGTTCTTGAGTTTATTCAGAGTCTTCACGTATGCCTCTGAATTGATGGTTGACCCTCTTGGCATCACATCCACGAGAATAACACCATCACAATCCCAGAAGACTGTCACCATGACTTTCCGGCAGAGGGGGTTGTCTTCAGTTTCTTATTTTTTGGTGAATGAGGATGCTGCCACTCCATGGACAGCCTCTTTGTTTCCGGTGCAAAGTAGTGCACCTAGCTTTCGTCACCCGCAGCGATCCGTGTCAGAAAGGCCTCTCCGTCGGTCTCAAAACAGTCCAAAAATTCAGATGAAATGGCCTTTCTTTGAATCTTGTGGTCCGCTGTGAGCATTCGGGGAACCCATCGTGAGTATCTGAATATCCGAGAGTCTCGATCATTGCAGACGCACTTCCGATGCTGACCGACAGCTCTAGAGCCAATTGTCGAGTTGTGATGTGCCGGTGGGCATGAATAATCGCATCGCACGATTCAGCATGTCGGGAGCAGTGGCTGTGACAGGACGTCAAGGAGACCCGAAATTAAATGTCAAGTAGATTAGATATTCTTGAAGAATTAGAGATTTTTAAACACATTTCTCCAAATGATAGCCTCATTCTCAATGAGCAACTGCAGTTGAAGTAACAAAAATTTCTTCAACGGTATAAAGCCGTCACTTGACATTTAATTTCGGGTCTCCTCGTGCAGTTCACCGAAATGTTTTTTTCCATCTAAGTCATCTCATAATTTTTCATTTATTAAACGGTTTATTGGCTGTATTTCACGTTATATCGCTTGCTACAGGTTGTGTCATTCAGGCCTTTCTGTATTTTCTATAGTGACGTTTTTCTGCTTGCTTCTACGATCTGACGTGGACAAAATGTTACTTTATCTGTCACAAACAAAATATTGCCTTTTACATTATGTACTGAACAATATTGATTATAATTTTCGCCTGTCTACATTTGAATGTTAAGTAACCAAGCTGTACATGCGGCTACTAGATGGCGCTCTCACACTGCAATTCCATGTTCACCTGCCGCACTTGCTAACGCGGGCGACTCAGTCCGTTGCAACCTGTAGCTGTACAGGTATGAGCAGCCCTTAGAGGGTCGCCTTCACACATTCCTTTTAAAAATTTTGTGTCTAAAGCCCTTCTGGCCTGTTATTTATTTCATACGTAACATGTAAGTACTGTCTCTGTCTTGTATTGTTAGTCATTACTTACACTTTTTTATATAATTTTTTTTCTTCCCATGAATTTGTAATTATGTTATAGACCGCTTTAAATGTCTAAATTCTGATGAAGGCACACTTAGAAGTGTTGAAACCTGGTAAGACTAAAAATTTGTGACCGAGGGCTCATTTGTTTAAATTTTACAGTGCTAAAAATTTATGGCGTGTCTAGTGACAATGTACATAAGCTTTTTCTGAAATACCAGTTTCAAGTGACTGTAGTGATCTGACAATATTCGCAGAAGCTTCCGTATATCAATATAACGCCAAGTTTTGTTAACTGTCGTCTTCGATAGAGCGTGTAGCCATCATAATAACGTCACGCCTGACTTAAACGGGGCGGGAGCAAACTCACCCGTTTCGGTGAGGATCATTGGTGTTACTGCTGGTGTCACGGTGTGGGAAGCCGTCGGCTGTGACTCCACGTCACGGCTGGCAGTAATTGGGGGGAAATGTTCACAGAACGATACGCCACCCACCCCCTAAGTTCTGATGTTTTACCTCTCACGCGACAGTAAGAGTGGTGCCATTTTTCAATAGCACAATGCTCGTCCACAAACGGCACGTTTCTCTTATGAGTAGTCTGGGTGATTTTGAGGTACTCCTGTGGCCGGCAAGATCCACGTGCCTGTCACGTGTGGGACCAGTCTGGACGTCAACTCTGCCCCAGTATCAAAAAATGGCTCTAAGCACTATGGGACTCAACAACTGAGGTCATCAGTCCCCCAGACTTAGAACTACTTAAACCTAACTAACCTAAGGACATCACACACATCCATGCCCGAGGCAGGATTCGAACCTGCGACCGTAGCAGCAGCGCAGTTCCGGACTGGAGCGCCTAGAACCGCTCGGTCACAGCGGCCGGCGCCCCAGTATCATTATCCAGTACATCAAGGACCGGTTTCAACAACTGTAGTCCAGCTTCCCATAGCAGAGGATACAACGACTTCATGACTCTCTGCTCGAGGAAATTTGTAAATTTAATTTGACATTGTAAACACTTAAATAGCTCGACATACTCACTATGGCTGTTGATAAAATGTCAATTCATCGATAGTATTAAAAACATCGATATAAACCGGCGGTATTCTTCTCAGGATGTATCGATATGAAAATGGCAATTCTGAATGCCGATAGTTTTATTTTATATTATATTGAGCCGCAATTTTCAGTAAATATTTTAAGTTGTTCTTTTTCACTGAGTGAAGGAGTCTTGCTGATTGTTGAGCTTTCATCACGTCCAGTCTTTCTCTTTGACTATGTGAGGCAAGTATAAGTGGCACAAAAGAAGAAATCCGATTGTACTGGGGCCGGCCGAAATGGCCGAGCGGTTCTAGGCGCTACAGTCTGGAGCCGCGCGACCGCTGCGGTCGCAGGTTCGAATCCTGCTTCGGGCATGGATGTGTCTGATGTCCATAGATAAGTTAGGTTTTAGTAGTTCTAAGTCTGGACGACTGATGACCTCAGTTGTTAAGTTCCGAAGTGCTCAGAGTCATTTGAACCATTTGAACCGATTGTACTGGGGGGATGCCAGTGTGAAATTAATAACAGTATTTCCGATGTGAACAAATAGCACACCAGTTGCGTTAAAAAACAATTTTTGACGCAACTAGTATGCTATTTTTCATATCAGCAGTCTTCAAGAAACAGTTGCTGAAAATATGAACAAAAATCTGAATGACAAGGTTGGTCTCTGCGGTGGGTGGAGACGTGTGAGGGGAAATGGTGACGTAATCGGCATTAGACACTACCGACAGAGGCTGCAACGTTCAGCTTGACCACGCAATTTTGACAACTGCTAGATCACTAGCGTTGGCAGAAATAAAAAAAAAAAAAAAAAAAAAAAAAGAACAGGGAAGCCGACATCACAATATGTGACGAAATGACGAAACCAAACGACGAACACATCGTACACCTTTTATTGTGCCACTTATATGCAAATCAAATGTGTGTGAAATCTTATGGGACATAACTGCTAAGGTCATCAGTCTCTAAGCTTACACACTACTTAACCTAAATTATCCCAGGGACAAACACACACACCCATGCCCGAGGGAGGATTGGAGTATTCGAACCTCCGCCGGGACCAGCCACACAGTCCGTGACTGCAGCGCCTCAGACCGCTCGGCTAATCCCGCGCGGCACCACTAACATGCAGTTACCATTGTTACCAAAGTGGCTGTCGCCAAGCGTGAACGTGCATCGTTTCCCTTTTCAGTTCTTGCTCTAAGGGGGATAGGCAGGCTGCTGCCTTGTTGACGTACAGCATATCTGATAATAAATCAATACTTCAATATATAGGTCTAAAACCTGCAGTATATTTACAATGTGCAGTCAAAATTTTTATAGGCCGGCACGTCATATATTTTCCATCCATACTGTCATCCCCTTATCGAGAGCCGGTAATATATACCGGGTGATCAAAAAGTCAGTATAAATTTGAAAACTTAATAACCACGGAATAATGTAGATAGGGAGGTAAAAATTGACACACATGCTTGGAATGGCATGGAGTTTTATTAGGGGGAAAAAAACAGTTCACAAAATGTCCGACAGGTGGCGCTGGACAGCAAAACGTCAGTGACTGCTACCGTGACGGCTGAGAGGTACGCCGATATGTTACAAAATCGCATCATACCCAGCCTGGCTGATAAACACCTGCTGGAACGTACGATGTTTATGCAGGATGGTGCTCCACCCCATATTGTTAGATGCATGAAAGATCTCTTGCGCGCGTCGTTTGGTGATGATGGTGTGCTCAGCCGCCACTTTCGTCATGCTTGGCCTCCCAGGTCCCTAAACCTCAGTCCGTGCGATTATTGGCTTTGGGGTTACCTGAAGTCGCAAGTGTATCGTGATCGACCGACATTTCTAGGGATGCTGAAAGACAACATCCGACGCAAATGCCCCACGATAACTCCGGACATGCTTTACAGTGCTGTTCACAACATTATTCCTCGACTACAGCTATTTTTGAGGAATGATGGTGGGCACATTGAGAATTTCCTGTAAAGAACATCATCTTTGCTTTGTCTTACTTTGTTATGCTAATTATTGCTATTCTGACCAGATGAAGCGCCATCTGTCGGACATTTTTTGAACTTTTGTATTTTTTTGGTTCTAATAAAACCACATGTTATTCCAAGCATGTGTGTCAATTTTTACCTCTCTATCTACATTATTCCGAGATTTATTCAGTTTTCAAATTTATACTGACTTTTTGATCACCCGGTATTTTAAATATCGATGTATCGCAGGTAGTATATATTGTCTACTTTGTTTATGTGCTCACTCGGCCACCATTTCACCCATTAGACCTCACTAGTGCAAAAACAGGATCAATAAAGAAACGGCCTCCAAATATGTTATTCTTAGTCGGCCGCTGTGGTCGAACGGTTCTAGACGCTTCAGTCCGGAACCACGTGGGTGCTACGGTCTCAGGTTCGAATCCTGCCTCGGGCATGGATGTGTGTGATGTCCTTAGGTTAGTTAGGTTTAAGTAGTTCTAAGTCTAGGGGACTGATGACCTCAGATGTTAAGTCCCATAGTGTTTAGAGCCATTTGAACCATATGTTATTCGTAACTGAATGTAACATTTTAGCACAACATTTCTCTTAAGCACTTTCTATTTGACTTAATTGACAGCACGCCCCTGTGAATGTAGTTAACAGCTGACGAAAACTGGTAAGGAAAACCGGCTTCCGGCAGAGTGGAAGCATCGCGTCAGAGCCCCGAATTCCTCCCACCCCCACCTCCCCCCTCTTCCTATCTGCGTGACGAGGAACAAAAGGGCCAGCGAGTGAGCAACACGCCCTCTGCCCTCTTTGGACGTTCGTGTGGGCAAGTGCCGCCATTGTGGACGGGTATCCGATTGCCGCCGGGGGTGGCCGCTTTGTAGGGCGGGAGAAACGCGAGAGTGCTATAGGGGGACTGTCCTGCTTGTGCTCGCAACTCCCCCGCAACACGCATCACGCACCGCTGCGTACGCTGTGCGTCTGTGGGGGCAGTAATGGCGAGGGAGAGGCAGCAGTGTCGGTGTTAGTCCGTGGGGGAGCTGTAGATCCACTGTAGCACATTAACGTGAAGCGTCGCGAGGGGTTAGTGTCCGGTTTATTAGCGTCCGACATCGCGCTTGTCGGATGCAGGCATTGCACAGGTTTCACAAGATCTGTGGTGTCACCGCCAGACACCACACTTGCTAGGTGGTAGCCTTTAAATCGGCCGCGGTCCATTAGTATACGCCGGACCCGCGTGTCGCCACTGTCAGTGATAGTAGACCGAGCGCCACCACACGGCAGGTCTAGAGAGACGTACTAGCACTCGCCCCAGTTGTACGGACGACGTAGCTAGCGATGCAACACTGACGAAGCCTCGTTTATTTGCAGAGAAGATAGTTAGAATAGCCTTCAGCTAAGTCAATGGCTACGACCTAGCAAGGCGCCGTAGCAATTGATAGTTATCGTATGAAGCATGTCTCATCAAGAACGATGTATACAAATGATGGATTAAAGTTAAGTATTCCAGCAGCTACGTACTTTTCTTTATAGCATTCATTACGTATTCTGTTTCAGACCTCACGCCAGCCTGCGTGAGCTTATAGCGTGCATTTCGGCTTCCTCAAACAACACTGTGTTGGCAATTCTGCCGACACTTCAAGATCTAATCACAATGTTTAAACTACCACCTCGCAAAAATCCTGTAACCATGAAACTTGGTGATGAACAGTTCTCATCTACATGTTCACCCCTCAATGCGACCCATTTTCTCAACTACTTTACATTGTCGAACGCTGTATCTATGCCGACCAATCCTGTGAATGCGTCTTGGTTTTTCTTCAGTCTTGCTTTCACTGTAAGCCTATCCGTCAGAGCTTCCCTTCGTGCCTGTACCTTTCCTAAAGCCAAACTAATCATCATCAAACCGATCCTCAAAAATGGCTCTGAGCACTATGGGACTTAACATCTGTGGTCATCAGTCCCGTAGAACTTAGAACTACTTAAACCTAACTAACCTAAGGACATCACACACATCCATGCCAGAGGCAGGATTCGAACCTGCGACCGCAGCAGTCGCGCGGTTCCGGACTGAGCGCCTAGAACCGCTAGACCACCGCGGCCGGCAAACCGATCCTCAATTTGTGTCCTCGGAGTCTTTCGCGACGGCGTACATGAACAAAACGTTCTCGGGTTTTCAAGCCGCGTTATGAGATGACGGACGGCACAGCCATGGGATCACTACTGTCTCCAGCAGTCGGAAATTTCTTCATGGAGCACTTTGAGGAGCAGACTCTGCAAGCTGCGACATTACGGCCGTCTTGCTTTCTACGACACGTTGATGACACCTTCCTGATGTGGCCTCATGGTGAAAATACACTACAGCAATTCGTCGATGACATGAATGGTGTCCATCCCAACATTAAATTTACTGTCGAGATGGAGAAGCACTGCAAGCTACCATTCTTGGATGTTTTGGTTGAGCGGAAGGCAGGAGGCCAGCCTGGTCATTCAGTGTACCGGAAACCATCACACACTGATCGGTACTTGAACGCCAATAGTTTCCATCACCCTGTACACAAGAAAGCTGTCGTGAACAAGTTGTTTCATAGAGACAAGATTATCTCTGATGACGGCCACCTACAGTCTGAATTGCAGGACTTAACGTGTTTTCGGGGAAAATGGATACAGCAAAAGAGACATCGCAAACGCTTTCAAGGGCCGCCGACGAAAGACACCCGGTGAATCAGTAGAAGAGGCCAAACGGTCTGTATTCCAGCCATACTGTGGAGCAACTAGCAGTAAGTTAGGACGTCTGCTGCGGAAAGATGGGCTAAGACCAGTGTTCCGGCCCGCCCCCAAGATACGAGATGTGTTGCGCCCTGTTAAGGACGACATTGCTCTTCGAGTGTCCAGTGTGTATGGTGTGTCCTGTGAATGTGGCAGCATGTATATCGGACGAACAATCCGGACGGTTGCGGAGCGTAGTACTTAACACAACCGCCATATAAAACAAAGGGAGCTTGACAAGTCGGCCATAGCGGAGCATTGCCTAGAAAACGGACATAAAATACAGTTCGAAAATACAAAAGTGTTGGCTCATGCGTCTACATATTGGGTCTCCGTTATAAAGGAAGCGGCCGAGATTCGTTTAAACAACAACAGTTTCAACAGAGACTAGGGGTACACACTCAGCAGGGCATGAGGACGGGCGTTGGACATCGAAAGAAAGCGAAGACAGATACGCGACGCGGGAGCGGCAGTTTCAAACGTGGCGCCTGCCCCTGGCGACACCTGACGTCACCGTTGTTGCCACGAGCAATAGCTCCGCTAGCTGCCCGGGTCGACTTACGCGCGCTCGCCACTTTGGGTCGATCTGATTGGCTGCTGCTGATGTCATCATGCCTATATAAGCGAGGAACCGTAGCAGCCCCGGACCATTACCTGCGCCACCATCTATGTCCGCCCCAACGCCCCTCTTCCTTTCGACTTCCTCTCCCACATCGACCGTACCTTCTCCTCCTACGTGATCGCCGCCGACCTCAACATCCATAGTCGCTCCACTGCCCAGTTACGGCGGTGGCATCGGTTCCTCTCCTCCCTTCAACGCGACCTCATCCCCATCCCCCAGCACACCCATCCCGAATCCAACTCCACTCCCGACGTTATTCTCTCCTCCCCCAACCTCCTTGGTCGCATTACGGTGGATGTCCTGGAGCCTATTGGTAGCGATCATCTCCCTGTCCTCCTCACAGTTTCAGACGGTCGTCGCCCCCGCCCCGATCCTCGTAATGACCCTCCCCCTAAGTACGTCCATGACTATTCCCGTGCCAACTGGAATGCCTACCGGGATACCCTCTCCACCCAGGTCGATAGCCACCCTCTCACCTACCACCACCCAGATGATGTCACCCATGCCGCCTCCTTTCTCCAGCAGACCTTGTCTGAGGCCGTGGAGGCCTACGTCCCTACTGTCGCCATCCACCCCCACCGTCCTACCTTACCCCCACTGGCCGTCCTCCTCCTCCGTGAATCCCGCCGTCTCTACCGTGCCTTCCTCCGCACGCGTGACCCGGACACCCTACGGCGCCACCGGCAACTCCAGCGACACATTCGTAATTTGCTCGCAGCTAAGAAACGCCGGAACTGGCGACAGACATGCACCCGTTTAAATGCTACCCTACCTATCAACTCGTCCAAGTTCTGGTCAGCCTTCCGTCGCCTTACCGGAACTAAGCCCTCCCCCTACTATCCTCTTCTCCATGATGATCACCCCTTCCCTGACGCCCTTAGTAAGGCCAATCACTTTGCCTCCTACCTGTCCGATGTGTTTTCCAGCTCCGATGATCCCCTGTTTGATTACTCCCTCTTCCCGGATATCCGCGATCGAACTGACACCTCTGTCCCTCCCCTCACTCCTGGTTTCCAGTACTTGGACAACATTGCACACACGGAACTCAATGGCCCTATCACTACACAGGATCTCATTGCTACACTCCACACAAAACGCAACACCGCTCCTGGTCACGATCGTGTCACCTACCGTCACTTTCGTGAAGCTCCTGTCTCTTTCCTCTCCACCCTGGCCAGGCTCTACAATGTAGTCCTGTCCACCGGTTACTACCCCGACCTGTGGAAAACCTCCCGTATCCTCATGTTCCTTAAACCCGGCAAACCGCCGTCCGCCGTCTCCTCCTACCGTCCCATCAGCCTTACCTCGGTCTTCAGCAAGGTCCTGGAATCTATCCTCACCCGACACATCCACCAGCATCTCCGCCAGCACCGCCTCCTTCCCATTACCCAGTGTGGCTTTCGGCCGTCCTTCCCTTCCGACGACCTTCTCCTTCACCTCACTCATCTCCTTTCCGAACAGCTTAATTCCCGTCGCTCCGCCATCTTCCTCCCTGGACCTCGAACGTGCCTATGACCGCGTATGGCATTCCGGTCTCCTCTTCAAGCTCCAAACCTTCGCCCTTCCCATTAACTACGTCCGTCTGATCGGCTCCTTTCTCTCCCGCCGTCCTTCCTATGCCACCATCCATAACACAGATTCCTACACCTTTTTCCCCTCCGCCGGTGTGCCCCAAGGCTCCGTCCTCTCCCCCTTTCTGTACCTTTTGTACACGGCAGACATGCCGCCGCCGTCATCCCCCGTCCACCTTCTCCAGTTTGCCGATGACACCGCCTTCCTTGCCCTTGCCCCCACCCTGCAGCGCTCCCAACACCTTCTCCAATCCCATCTTGACTGGTTCACCACTTGGTGCAACCAGTGGTTGCTCAAGGTCAATCTCCCCAAAACCCAGGCGATCATTGTAGGCAAAACCACCCCTTCCTTCCGCCTCCTTGATTTCTACATCACCGTCTATGGCCGTCCTATCGCCCTCACTCCCACCCTTAAGTACCTTGGCGTCACCCTCGACCGTCGCCACTCCTGGAATCCGCACCTCCGGACAATCCAAGCCAAGGCACGCTCCCGACTCAGTCTCCTCAAGCTCCTCTCCGGCTGTACGTGGGGTCTGGACCCCTCCACCATTATCCACACCTATATATCCCTCATCCGCCCTATCCTTTGTTATGCCCATCTGGCTTGGATCTCCGCCCCCCCTACCTTTTATAAATCCCTCCAAATCCTTGAACGCCATGCTCTCCACCTCGCCTATCGCATCCGTCTCCCCTCCCCTACTCGGATCCTGTATGATCTCATCCCCTTCCCCCACCTCCTCCTTTTCCTTGAAAGGATACGGATCCTGTACACCTCCCGTAAACTCGACCCTCCTCACCCGCTCGTCTCCCCGATCCTCTCCCACCCCCGCCCGCTGCTGCGCCTGTATTCGCACGTCCCACCGTCCCACCCGGTCTCCATCTCTCCACCCTCCTTACCCTCTCCCAAGGTGGCTTCCGCCAGCTCCCCCTCCCTGGTGATGTCCTCCTCCCCTCCATCTACCCCTCCTATCAACTTTGACCCTGCCCCACCCCACACTTCCGGTGTCCCTTCCTTTAGGCACCCTCCCTCCCTTCTCTTCTCTTCCCTTCCCTTCTCTTTCCTTTTCCCCCGTCCCCTCCCTCCACCCCTCTTCCCCCGGGCTTCCCCTCCCCCTTCCTCCCTCCCCCCTTTCTCCCCTGCCCGTGGCATCTCTGCTCTCCCCTCTCGCTCTCCCACTCCCCTTCCTCCTCCTCCTCTCTTGGCAGGTCCACGGACTCGCACACGCATAGTGAACATTCGCGCGCCAGAGATCATCGCCGTCAGTGTCTCGTGTGTGTGCTTCGTTTTGTGTTTCGTGTTCTTTCGCAGTTACAACTCTACTGTTCACATGCGCCGTGTCAACAAGTGTTAGTGTTTTTATCGTCCAGCGTGAACGGCTTCATGTTTATTGTTTTTTGTATCTCCGGTTTTTGCCCGCCGTTTTTTGCATTGTCTGTATCACCTCTATGTCATGTTATTGTTCGACTTAAGGCTGAAGAGCAGTGTAATATGCTGCTGACAGCCCGCCTGTATAGGTGATTAAAATTACAATAAAGGAAAAAAAAGCAGCCCCCGGCAGTCAGTGAATTTCTGAATTCCTGACTACGATGGCGATGGTCATCGGAAACTCGAGGATTTTATTCGAATTGACGCGGCTTGAAAACCGAGAATGTTTTATTCAGATCCTCAATTTTGTCCTTCATTCTTCTGTATATTAGTCTTATCAGTTACTTTGATGTATGAGCACGTAAGCTGACAGTGTGACAATTCTCGCATTTGTCGGCTCTTGTTATCTTCGAAATTGTTTGGATGATGTTTTCCCGAAAGTCAGATGGTATATCGCCAGACTCATACATTCTACACACCTACGTGAACAGTCTTTTTGTTGCCACTTCCCCCAGAATTTGTGATGGAATGTTATCTACCCCTTCTGCCTTATTCGATCTTAAGTCTCCGAAAGCTCTCTTTAATTGTAATTCTAGTAATGGATCCGTTATCTCTTCCGTATGCTCTCCTGTTTCGTCTTCAGTCACATCAGACAAGTCTTCTCCTTCATAGAGGCCTTCAGCACACTCCTTTCACGTATCTGCTCTCTCTCCTCTGCATTTAACAAAGGAATTCCCACTGCTCTCTTAACGTTACCGCTCTTGCTTTTAATTTCACCGGAAGCTGTTTTGAGTCAGTCCTAGCGACAAACACTTCTTTTTCGATTTCATCACACTTTTCAAGCAGCCGTTTCGCGTTAGCTTCCCTGCACTGCCTATTTATTTCGTCCATAATTAACTTGAATTCTGTATTCCTCTCAACATTTTTGTGCTTCCACCTTTCGCCGATCACGTGAAATATTTCTTCTGTTGCCCGTGGCTTCTTCGCAACCACCTTCCTTCTGCCAATGTCTTTCTTTCCAACCTCTCCCATTGCCCTTTTTAGCGGTGTCTACTCATCTTCAACTGTGCTGCTTAGTGAGCTATGCACTATCGTAATGTCTATAGCATCAGAGACCTTCAAGCGTATCTCTTCATTCCTTAGCATTTCCGTATCCCATTTCTTTGCAAATTGATTTTTCCTGACCAGCGTCTTTAAAGTTCAGCCTTGTCTTCATCATTACTGAATTGTAATCTGAGTTTACATCTGCTGCTGGGTACGTCTTACAATCCAGTACCTGATTTCGGAATCTCTGCAGACTGCGATGTATTTTAACTGAAACCTTCACGTATCTCCCGGCCTTTTCCAAATACAACTCCTCGTCTCGTGATTCTTGAACAGCGTATTCGCTATTACAAGCTGAAATTTACCACATAACTGAATTAGTCTTTGTCCTCTCTCATTAGTTGTCCCAAACCCATATTCTCCTGTAACCATTTCTTCTACGCCTTTTCCTACAACCGCGTTCCAATCCCCCACGCCCACTTTATTTTCATCTGCCTTTACTTACTGAATTACCCGTTCATTATCTTCATATACTTTCTCTATCTCTTCATCTTCTGCTTGCGACGTCGGCATGTACACCTGAAGTATTGTTGCCGGTGTTGGTTTGCTGTATAATTTCCCGAATTTCCTCGTTGTGGTCGTTTCTAAAGACATATGTGGGAGGAAGCAATATGGCAGCCGACCTTTCCCGGAATGTGCTCTCCCGGAATTTCAGTCGTAAGCTTCTCCGTGAAGCCCAGCGCATGTCTTCAAGCGTCTGCCCCAGGAGCTTTTTGAGAATCTCCGTAACGCTCTAGCGCAGACTGAACGATCCCGTGATGGAAATATCTATATCTACATACATACTCTGCAAGCCACTCTCAAAGATAGGAAATTTTGGAAATTTGTGGTAAGACCTTATGGGACCACACTGCTGAGGTCATCGGTCCCTAACTTAACTTACGCTATGGACAACACACACACCCCGCACGGCCTCAAAGATAGGGAGAAGCGACTGTTTGGCTCCGTACGAGCCCTGTGTTCGTGGTCCTTGCGCGAAATGTGTGTTGGCGGCAGTCAGCTTCAAATGCCGGCTCTTTAAATCCTTGTCAGCTGTCTTTCGCGAAAAGACCGGCGCATTCCTATGAGGTGTTCCCATTTCGGTTCACGAAGCATCTCCACAATACCAGCTTCGTGATCGAATCCACCAGTAAAAAATCTATGATGTATATATGCAGACTGAAGCGGCAAATGAAAATTTGTACCAATGAGCAAGAGACTCGGGTTCAAATCCTGGCCTTAGTACAAATTTTCATTCGTCGCTTCAGTCTTCGTATAGACATGATAGATATTTGAGACTTGAAAAGATCTCCGGAACCATGTACTTTAATTTCGTAACAAATCTAGTAGGACGCCTCTGAATGGCTTCGATGTCTTCCTCTAGTCGACCCCACAGCTGCACCCAACACCCGAACAGTACTCAAGAATCGGTCGAACAAGTGTTATGTAAGCCACTTGTTTCGTGAATGAATTACATATCCCAAAAATTCGACCTGCCAGTCTTTCTCTCGCCCCTGCTATTACTACTATTTGTTTTGTGTGTTGACTGCACTTAAATTCGCGCGAAATGGTTACTCATGGATATTTTTCGTAAGTAACCATTTCCAGCAGTTTGTCATCAATAGCGCAATTGTAAAGTTGTGGCATTGTTTGCCTATGTGTGTGCGCAGTATGTTACGTTTATTTACGTTCAGGGTGCCGGCCGCTGTGGCCGACCGATTGTAGGCGCTTCAGTCCGGAACCACACTGCTGCTACGGTCGTAGGTTCGAATCCTGTCTCGGGCATGGATGTGTGTGATGTCCTTAGGTTAGTCAGGTTTAAGTAGTTCTAAGTTCTAGGGGACTGATGACCTCAGATCTTAAGTCCCATAATGCTTAGAGCCATTTGAACCATTTTTTGAACGTTCAGTGTCAACTGCTGTCGCAGCACCATTCTCCAACCGCTGCAGGTCATTCTGCAAATCGATATTGTTTTCTAACGTTGCCATGTTCTTACAGATAACTGTCTCATCTGCAAACAGTCTTATGGAGCTTTCGACGTTTTCTACTACATCGCTCATATACACTGACGAAAAAAGAAATTACAGCACCAAAAAATAATTAATTTAGGGTAATGAAATTTCGGTAAAACATTCGTCTAGGTAATATATTTAAGTAATTAACATTACAAGATCACAGATTAATATAAACGCGAGATAAGCCATTGCAAATATGAAATGGTGGTACATTAATTCTGGGGGTTATAGCTGACATTAATGTACAGCTGTAATCGCCAGAATATTGACTACAAGGATGCAAAAGTGTGTGCATTGTGTTGTACAGGTGCCGGGTATCAGTTTGTGGGATGTAGTTCCACGGCACTTGGTCGGTCAATACAGCAACGGCCTTGTAAAAGAGGGCGGAGGAGCGGATAGAGGTTCAGGGCACTCTCTTGTCCTAGGTGTGGGACATTGCCCCTAAAGGCGGAAGAATCAGCAATGATCAACGACATGAGGATGCAGAAGGCAATGGAAACCAATGCATTAAAGACACGTAACGTGTATCCACAGGACATGTGGCCTGTAATTGAAGAAGTGTCATGATGATCTCTCCATTGGCAAAAGATTCCGGAATAGTCCCCCAATCGGATCTCCCGGAGGGGACTGCCAAGGGGGAGGTTACCATGAGATTGAATAATCAACGAAAGGATAACGTTCTACGAGTCGGGGCGTGGAATGTCAGAAGCTTGAACGTGGTAGGGAAACTAGAAAATCTGAAAAGGGAAATGCAAAGGCTCAATCTAGATATAGTAGGGGTCAGTGAAGTGAAGTGGAAGGAAGACAAGGATTTCTGGTCAGACGAGTATCGGGTAATATCAACAGCAGCAGAAAATGGTATAACAGGTGTAGGATTCGTTATGAATAGGAAGGTAGGGCAGAGGGTGTGTTCTGTGAACAGTTCAGTGACCGGGTTGTTCTAATCAGAATCGATAGCAGACCAACACCGACAACGATAGTTCAGGTATACATGCCGACGTCGCAAGCTGAAGATGAACAGATACAGAAAGTGTATGAGGATATTGAAAGGGTAATGCAGTATGTAAAGGGGGACGAAAATCTAATAGTCATGGGCGACTGGAATGCAGTTGTAGGGGAAAGAGTAGAAGAAGAGATTACAGGAGAATATGGGCTTGGGACAAGGAATGAAAGAGGAGAAAGACTAATTGAGTTCTGTAACAAGTTTCAGCTAGTAATAGCGAATACCCTGCTCAAGAATCACAAGAGGAGGAGTTATACTTGGGAAAGGCCGGGAGACACGGGAAGATTTCAATTAGATTACATCATGGTCAGACAGAGATTTCGAAATCAGATACTGGATTGTAAGGCGTACCCAGGAGCAGATATAGACTCAGATCACAATATAGTAGTGATGAAGAGTAGGCTGAAGTTCAAGACATTAGTCAGGAAGAATCAATACGCAAAGAAGTGGGATACGGAAGTACTATGGAATGACGAGATACGTTTGAAGTTCTCTAAAGCTATAGATACAGCAATAAGGAAGAGCGCAGTAGGCAGTACAGTTGAAGAGCAATGGACATCTCTAAAAAGGGCCATCACTGAAGTTGGGAAGGAAAACATAGGTTCAAAGAAGGTAGCTGCGAAGAAACCATGGGTAACAGAAGAAATACTTCAGTTGATTGATGAAAGGAGGAAGTACAAACATGTTCCGGGAAAATCAGGAATACAGAAATACAAGTCGCTGAGGAATGAAATAAATAGGAAGTGCAGGGAAGCTAAGACGAAATGGCTGCAGGAAAAATGTGAAGACATCGAAAAAGATATGATTGTCGGAAGGACAGACTCAGCATACAGGAAAGTCAAAACAACCTTTGGTGACATTAAAAGCAACTGTGGTAACGTTAAGAGTGCAACGGGAATTCCACTGTTAAATGCAGAGGAGAGAGCAGATAGGTGGAAAGAATACATTGAAAGCCTCTATGAGGGTGAAGATTTGGCGGATGTGATAGAAGAAGAAACAGGAGTCGATTTACAAGAGATAGGGGATCCAGTATTAGAATCGGAATTTAAAAGAGCTTTGGAGGACTTACGGTCAAATAAGGCAGAAGAGATAGATAACATTCCATCAGAATTTCTAAAATCATTGGGGGAAGTGGCAACAAAACGACTATTCACGTTGGTGTGTAGAATATATGAGTCTGGCGATATACCATCTGACTTTCGGAAAAGCATCATCCACACAATTCCGAAGACGGCAAGAGCTGACAAGTGCGAGAATTATCGCACAATCAGCTTAACAGGTCTTGCATCGAAGCTGCTTACAAGAATAATATACAGAAGAATGGAAAAGAAAATTGAGAATGCGCTAGGTGACGATCAGTTTGGCTTTAGGAAAAGTAAAGGGACGAGAGAGGCAATTCTGACGTTACGGCTAATAATGGAAGCAAGGCTAAAGAAAAATCAAGACACTTTCATAGGATTTGTCGACCTGGAAAAAGCGTTCGACAATATAAAATGGTGCAAGCTGTTCGAGATTCTGAAAAAAGTAGGGGTAAGCTATAGGGAGAGACGGGTCATATACAATATGTACAACAACCAAGAGGGAATAGTAAGAGTGGACGATCAAGAACGAAGTGCTCGTATTAAGAAGGGTGTAAGACAAGGCTGTAGCCTTTCGCCCCTACTCTTCAATCTGTACATCGAGGAAGCAATGATGGAAATAAAAGAAAGGTGCAGGAGTGGAATTAAAATACAAGGTGAAAGGATATCAATGATACGATTCGCTGATGACATTGCTGTCATGAATGAAAGTGAAGAAGAATTAAATGATCTGCTGAACGGAATGAACAGTCTAATGAGTACACAGTATGGTTTGAGAGTAAATCGGAGAAAGACGAAGGTAATGAGAAGTAGTAGAAATGAGAACAGCGAGAAACTTAACATCAGGATTGATGGTCACGAAGTCAATGAAGTTAAGGAATTCTGCCACCTAGGCAGTAAAATAATTAATGACGGACGGAGCAAGGAGGACATCAAAAGCAGACTCGCTATGGCAAAAAAGGCATTTCTGGCCAAGAGAAGTCTACTAATATCAAACACCGGCCTTAATTTGAGGAAGAAATTTCTGCGGATGTACGTCTGGAGTACAGCATTGGATGGTAGTGATACATGGTCTGTGGGAAAACCGGAACAGAAGGGAATCGAAGCATTTGAGATGTGGTGCTACAGACGAATGTCGAAAATTAGGTGGACTGATAAGGTAAGGAATGAGGAGGTTCTACGGAGAATCGGAGAGGAAAGGAATATGTGGAAAACACTGATAAGGAGACGGGACAGGATGATAGGACATCTGCTAAGACATGAGGGAACGACTTCCATGGTACTAGAGGAAGCAGTAAGAGGGCAAAAACTGTAGAGGAAGACAGAGGTTGGAATACGTCAAGCAAATAATTGAGGACGTAGGTTGCAAGTGCTACTCTGAGATGAAGAGGTTAGCACAGGAAAGGAATTCGTGGCGGGCCACATCAAACCAGTCAGTAGACTGATGACCAAAAAAAAAAAAAAAAAAAAAAAAAAAAAAAAAAAAAAAAAAAAAAAAAAAAAAAAATGCTGTTTTTGGATTATGCTGGAATTGTCGCCTGATGATGTCCCATATGTGCTTGGTTGTAGACAGACCTGGTGAGCAAATAGACCAAGGCATCATATCGAGACTCCGTAAAACATGATAGTATACAAAAGCGGTATATGAGCGAGTTTTATCCTTTTTTTGGAAACTAGTGGTAAGGTCTTATGGGACCAAACTGCTGAGGTCATCGGTCCCTAAGCTTACGCACTACATACTCTAACTTACGCTAAAGACAACACATACACCCATGCCCGAGGGAGGACTCGAACCTCCGACGGGGGGAACCGCACGGCCCGTGACAAGACGCCTCAGACCACTCGGCCGAGCGTTATCCTGTTGGAAAACACCCGTTGGAGTTCTGTTCACAGATAGCAGCACAGCAGGTCGTATCACCATATTGACGTACAAATTTGCCAGTCAGGGTGCGTAGTATAATCACGAGAGTGCTCCTCCTGCCACACCGAAATTGCACTCCAGCCATAACTCCAGGTGTAGGTCCAGTATGTCTAGCATGGAGACAGGTTGGGTGCTTGCCCTCAACTGGCCTCCTTCTAACCAACACGCGACCGTCACTGGCACGGAGGCAGGGTCAATTTCATCAGAAAACGCAACAGGCCTCCACCCTGCCCTCCAATGAGCTCTCGCTTGACACCGCAGGAGTCGCAAATGGTGGTGGTTTGGGGTAAGGATCGAACGCTACAGGGACCCCGGCTCGGAGCTGTCTTTGAAATAACCGATTTGTAATAGTCGTCTCACTATGGTGCCAAGTGCTGCTGGAATTGCTGCTACAGACGAAGTGCGATGCGCCGGAGACATAACCGAACACGAAGTTCTTCTCTCTGGATAGTGCCACGTTCCCGTCAGGAGTCCGGTCTTCTTGCCACCGTAGCTTCTCGTGACAACCGCTGTCTGCAGTCGTGTACAGTGGCTACATTCCTGCCAACTCTTTCTGCAGTGACGCGAGAAGGAACATCCAACGTCTTGGTCCTATTTCAGGATCTTGTATTGATAATGGCGTCTTTGTGGTCTTAAAGGTGTTCTAGACTAACATAAACGCACCACGTCCAATGTCAATGGTAACTAAGGCCGGTATTACACTATCGAATATCTTTCTCCAACATCTTTTTCAAATATCTTTCTCAAAGAAATTTGATGGTGTAATAGGGAACTTTGTCAAATGTCGTCCAATATTTGATCAAATCTAGAGCCTCGCTGTAGATTTGATCAAAGAAGTCGCTTCTGGTCTGTTCGCTGCAATGTGACATATTACCATGTGGAGCGCTAGCATCGCTACAGTGTTCTGTCATCTGTAGTGCTTTTATAAACATTGCCAGTAAATACGATTGATGTGTACCAACAACTACAAAATTAATAGATGTGTATGAAGCTGATGAGGCGCTTTACAACGTGAGGCACCCCGAATACAAATATAGATTAAGAAGATTGGATACCTCACCTGGCCTAACCTAACCTAACTCTCTTTTGTAGCAAGGAATCGGAGGGTTACAGTGAGCCTGTCTTATGCAGATATAGCAGTTCTTAAGTGAGTAATGTGCTTTATGATATGAGGATACACTTCACTGAGCACATACTGAAATGTATGCTCATCCATTCTCAGGTAATTTATATACGACTTGACGTCCTCCACTATAAGCTCACGTTACAAGTTTTGTTGAATGCTTTTATCGTGTCGTCGTAAAATCCAAGGCTTCACGCACGTGCATTTCCTTTTTTTTTTTTGCCCCGCTTCTCTTTCGCATGTGCACACAGTACAATTGTCGTACATGCAACTGCTGTGGTTAATAACAACATGTTGTTGTCAGCCATCTTGAACTTTGACGAAAAATATGATGGCAGTGTAATACCCTTTTTTGTGCCACGTCAAAGATCTTTGCCAAATATATTTGACGAATATTTGATCACATCTTTAATCAGATCTTTGAAAAAGAAATTTGATACTGTAATACTGGCCTAACGCTCATGACCGTTACATCGCGTATTTAAAGCAAACGTGATTTGCATCCTCATAGCGGCACTACTAGCGCCACTCGTGTGCGAACAGCCCTCATCTTTCAGATGAAGAAACACACTTACACTGTGTGATCAACGGTACACCCCCAAAAGCACACCTTTTTCACGTTAGGTGCATAGTGCTGCCACCTACTGCCAGGTACTCCATATCAGCGACCTCAGTAGTCATTAGACATCGTGAGAGAGCAGAATGGGGAGCTCCACGGAACTCACGGACTTCGAACGTTATCAGGTGATTGGGTGTCACTTGTGTCAGACGTCTATATACGAGATTTCCACACTCCTAAACATCCCTAGGTCCACTGTTGCCGATGTGATAGAGTAGTAGAAACGTGAAGGGACACGTACAGCATAAAAGGCCGACATCGTCTGTTGACTGACACCGCCGACAGTTGAAGAGGGCCGTAATGTGTAATAGGCAGACATCTATCGAGATCATCACACAGGAATATCAGACTGCATCAGGATCCTCTGCAAGTACGATGACAGTTAGGCGGGAGGTGAGAAAACTTGAATTTCATGGTCGAACGGCTGCTCATAAGCAACACATCACACCGGTAAATGCCAAACGACGCCTCGCTCGGTGTAAGGACCGTAAAACATTGGACGATTGAACAGTGGAAAAACGTTGTGTGGAATGAAGAATTACGGTACACAATGTGGCGATTCGATGGCAGGGTGTGGGAGTGGCGAACGCCCAGTGAACGTCATCTGCCAGCGTGTGTAGTACCAGCAGTAAAATTCGGAGGCGGTGGGGTTATGGTGTGGTCTTGTTTCTCATGGAGGGGGCTTGCACCATTTGTTGTTTTGCGTGGCACTATCACAGCACAGGCCGACATTGATGTTTTAAGCAAAAATGGTTCAAGTGGCTCTGAGCACTATGGGACTCAACTGCTGAGATCATTAGTTCCCTAGAACTTAGAACTAGTTAAACCTAACTAACCTAAGGACATCACACACATCCATGCCCGAGGCAGGATTCGAACCTGCGACCGTAGCGGTCTCGCGGTTCCAGACTGCAGCGCCAGAACCGCGCGGCCCCTTCGGCCGGCTGTTTTAAGCACCTTCTTGCTTCCCACTGATGAAGAGCAATTCGGGGATGGCGATTGTATCTTTCAACACGACCGAGCACGTGTTCATAATGCACGGCCTGTGGCGACGTGGTTACACGACAATAACATCCCTGTAATGGACTGGCCTGCACAAAATCCTGACCTGAATCCTAGAGAAAACCTCTGTGATGTTTTGGAACGCAGACTTCGTGCCAGGCCTCACCGACCGACATCGATACCTCTCCTCAGTGCAGCACTCCGTGAAGAATGGGCTCCCATTCCCCAAGAAACCTTCCAGCACCTGATTGAACGTATGCCTGCGAGAATGGAAGCTGTTATCAAGGCTAAGGGGGGACCAAACCATACTGAATTCCAACGTTACTGATGGAGGGCGCCACGAACTTGTAAGGCATTTTCAGCCACGTGTCCGGATACTTCTGATCACATAGTGCACCTACTTTCGTTTGTATCGCACAACTCCAGCTTCCTGGTGCGATATTTTTCCGTCAGAGTATACACCTCCTTGGAGTACTCCTGAAATTACTTTTGCACCAGTCGATTTTGTTCTGTAAAGAGCGACGTGTTTAATTCTACCTGGAAGATTCGAAAAGCTAACTACATAATTTTTTGGAGGAATAGACGTTAATTGTTTACTCGAACAATCGCTAAAGGAATATCGCTGTTACTATGCATCAAGCTTCGCGATGCTCTGCAGACCGGCTCGCGGACTGTGTGTGGGTGTGCAGGCGTAGAGCCGTGGCTATCTCGACCCACCGTCGCCATGCCAGGGGGGCGCGGCCTTGACTGTGGGACGGGCAGACAACGCTTGAGCCCTCCCGTCCAGCGGAACGAACTCAGCAGCAGGTGGCTCCCTGCAGGAACTCCCCAACTGTCTCCAACTTCCTCTATACAAATGGAAATTGCGGCAACGGTTCTCGACTGCGCTTTGGTCTCAGCCCAGCAATGCCTCTCTAACATACACTACTGGCCATTAAAAATGCTACACCACGAAGATGTGCTACAGACGCGAACTTTAACCGACAGGAAGAAGATGCTGTGATATCCGAATGATCAGCTTTTCAGAGCATTCACACAAGGTTGGCGCCGGTGGCGACACCTACAACGTGCTGACATGAGGAAAGTTTCCAACCGATTTCTCATGCACAAACAGCAGTTGACCGGCGTTGCCTGGTGAAACGTTGTTGTCATACCTCTTATAAGGAGGAGAAATGCGTACCATCACGTTTCCTAGTTGGTCGGATTGTAGCCTATCGCGATTGCAGTTTATCGTATCGCGACATTGCTGCTCGCGTTGGTCGAGATCCAATGACTGTTAGCAGAATGTGGAATCGGTGGGTTCAGAAGGGTAATATGGAACGGCGTGCTGGATCCCAACTGCCTCGTATCAGTAGCAGTCGAGATGACAGGCATCTTATCCGCATGGCTGTAACGGATCGTGCAGCCACGTCTCGATCCCTGACTCAACAGATAGGGACGTTTGCAAGACAACAATCATCTGCACGAACAGTTCGACGACGTTTGCAGCAGCATGGACTATCAGCTCAGTGACAGAGGTTGCGGTTACCCTTGTCGATGCATCACAGACAGGAACGCCTGCGATGGTGTACTCAACGACGAACCTGGGTGCACGAATGGCGAAACGGCATTTTTTTCGGATGAATCCAGGTTCTGTTTACAGCATCATGATTGTCGCATCCGTTTTTGGCGACATCGCGGTGAACGCACATTGCAAGCGTGTATTCGTCATCGCCATACTGGCGTATCTCCCGGCGTGATGGTATGGGGTGCCATTGGTTACACGTCTCGGTCACCTATTGTTCGCATTGACGACACTTTCAACAATGGACTTCACATTTCAGATGTGTTACGACCCGTGGCTCCACCCTTCATTCGATCCATGCGAAACCCTACATTTTAGCAGGATAATGCGCGCCCCTCATGTTGCAGGTCCTATACGGGCCTTTCTGGATACAGAAAATGTTCGACTGCTGCCCTGGACAGATCTCTCGCCAATTGGAAACGTCTGGTCAATGGTGGCCGAGCAACTGGCTCGTCACAATACGCCAGTCACTACTCTTGATGAACTGTGGTATCGTGTTGAATCAGCATGGGCAGCTGTACCTGTACACGCCATCCAAGCTCTGTTTGACTCAATGGCCAGGCGTATCAAGGCCGTTATTACGGCCAGAGGTGGTTGTTCTGGGTTCTGATGTCTCATGATCTATGCACCCAAACTGCGTGAAAATGTAATCACATGTCAGTTCTAGTATAATATATTTGTCCGATGAACACCTGTTTATTATCTGCATTTCTTTTTGGTGTAGCAGTTTTAATGGCCAGTAGTGTGTATCTCAGCCGTCTCTTTGTGACCGACTGACGAGTACCTGACGTTTAAACAGTTACAATAAAGTAACTGTTAAAGGGAACGTTTTATTGCATCGTGGATGCAGGACGGCAAATCACTTGGAAGATGTTCAACAAAGCTGATAGTGTCCTGAAAACAGGTTATAACGGGAGTATCAACAACGTTATTTGTTGTTGTTATCATTAGTCCGAAAACTGCGTCGATGCAGCTATCTACGAAACTCTATCCTGTGCGCTTCTCTTCATTTCCGTGTAACTACTGAACTATTGCAGTCTACATCTTTTTGAACGTGCATGCTGTATTCTGTAGAGGGCAAAAGCTGTAGAGCAATAGAGAAACTGGAACACACCCGACGAATAATTGGGGATGCAAGTTGCAAGTGCTACTCCGTGATGAAGAGGTTGGCACAAGAGAGGGATTTGTAGGGGCCGCATCAAACCAGAAACCAGTCAGAAGCCTGGGAAAAAAAAGGACAACGGAAAAACAGTGTTCATATTTTGGTCTCTCTCTACGTTTATTACCCCCACACGGCCTTCTAATATTAAACTGGTAATCTTTTGACGTCTCAGAATGTGTCCCATCAACTGATCCCTTCTTTTACTCAAGCTGTGTCACAAATTTCTTTTCTCTCCAATTCTGTTCAGTACCTCCTCATTACTTACGTGATCTACCCACTTAATCTTCAGCATTCTTCTGTATTACCACATTTCAAAAGCTTCTATTCTCTCCTTCTCTGAACTATTTATAATTGATGCTTCACTTACAAACACTTTCGGAAAAGACTTCCTAACATTTAAATCTATATTCGATGTTAACAAATTCTCTTCTTCACAAACGCTTTTTTGTCACTCCCAGTCTACAATATACATATATCTTTTCTACTCCGACCATCAGCAAATACTTTCCTGCCCAAATAGCAAAACTCATCTACTACTTTCAGTGTCTCGTTTTCTAATCTAATTCACTCACCGTCGCACTGCTTTAAATGGAATACATTCCATTACTCTTGTAATGCTTTTGTTGATGTTCATATTATGACCTCCTTTCAAGACATTGACAATTCCGTTCAACTACTGTTCCAAGTCCTTTGCTGCCACTGACACAACTGCAGTGTAAACGGTGTGGTGTTCGCTGTGTTATAGGTGGTTTGGTATTTAACTAATTTGTATATGAAAATTATAATCTTATTTTACTACAGTGAGTAATTACTAAATAATTTTTCTCCCGGCTGAAGATTTGGTCAAGTTGCTAAAGAACTCCCAGTTAACGTCGTGTTAAAGTGTTGTCTGTAATTGGTGTGTCACTAAATCACAGTTCATACAACAGATTCTATACAACTCTTGATTAAGATGGAAACAGTTATCTTCAACAAAATGATCATCAAAACCACCGAATATCAGCCGCGCATAACACTGACGTATGTTACCTGAAGCAATATTCTACGCAACTCGTGCGTAATTAATTTCGGCTCCATACATCAGCAAGAAAAGTTTGTTATATGGATCGTGCTATGAGCACTGTTTTTCAAAGAACCAATCTGATTCGAATTATTTTCATTAAAATGAGTTCGCGACCACCGGTGCACATTTATTTTTACACATTTTTATTACCTTCGGCATTTATGTCTGCTGAGTTGCGTAATTTGAATTTGCCGCTGAGATAATTGTTAAGATGGCGGCAGACAATTGATAGAGACTTTCTATTGTTAGAGCAAATTTCCTTTTAACAGGATAAGTATTTGAAATGCTTATTACACTTTGCTTTCACATTGTGTACTATTTAGACTAATTTTCATCAAGTAAACCTTTGATACTTTCGTAAGAAACTCTGATAAAAACACGATACAAATCGCTATCATCAATGGCTGCGCTCCTTGCAGCGAAAAGAAATAATTATTGAGAGAGGAATTAAAGTTACTAATAATTATTCACTCATATTTATAATAATAATAATGAACTCTATTCTCAAGTAATAATTAACAAATTAACAATTTCTTAACAGACCTCAGTTTGATATACGTCTTGCGTCCGCAACCTACAAAAGCCAACCAACAAGTAAAAACAAAGGAAGATAAACTCAGATCATAAAAGGAATTTACAATTATCATTGTCTTTGTATGATACACATCGATATGTTCAATTACATCATAAAATACTATATAAATAATTATTATTTATCATCGTTTTATTTCACTGCTTTTTCATATGCCGGATAGATAATGTTTATAACTGTTAGAGGCATAATTTCCTCTCGTCGCACTGTAGCTAAAATTTATCTCGTGGATGTTACATTAACCAACTTCAAAGTTTTTATTTCTTCAACGCGAAGTGCCTAATATTTGGATTGAAGGAGATCGTTTTTTTCTGTTTCATCTGTTCTGTACTAACCTACGTGCTAATTCTATCTTTCTGGCTCGTCCTTTCTCCGCTTCTCTATCAAGCCCACTCAATTGGATCCGTTCATCAAGGTACTTGAATTTATCTTTCTCTTAAGCTTTCCAAATCACGTATCATGTTTGCATTCCACGTATTCTCTTTTTCGTAGGATAAGTTCTGTTTTTTCTAGTATCTGATGTTTTTCGAGCATTATTAGGGTTGGCCAACACGACCAAATTGTCATCGAACTCTATGCGCTCCACCGTCAAATTGTGCTTCTTTGGACTCCTATCTTGGCTTCTTTCTCACTATCTTTTCCAGGACGATGTTAAATAAAATGGGTGCCAATCCACCCTCCTGCCTAACGCCTGTCTTAATCTCAGGCTCTTAATCTCAAATTTTCCCACGAAATTTTACTTTAGAGATGGTTTCCATTATGGTTTGCTATGCAGCTTTCCTAGTTTTTCCTTCTATTCCAAATTCCTCGAAAACACTGAAGAGCGCCTGCCGGTCGATAGAGCCACACACTTTTTTAGTCAACGAGCGCAATTACAGTATTTCTTGAAATTTATTCCTGAAATGCAACTTAACTGTAACAGGCACAGATGTACTACTTAAAGCGACATATGAAAATTTTTGCCGGACTGCGACTCGAACCCGGACTTCCGCTCATCGGGAACGGTCACGTTACCGCTTACGCTGTTCGAGTATGCTCCCAATGTTCAAATGTGTGTAAAATCTTATGGGACTTAACTGCTAAGGTCATCAGTCCCTAAGCTTACACACTAATTAACCTCAATTATCCTAAGGGCAAACACACACACCCATGCCCAAGGGAGGACTCGAACCTCCGCCAGGACCAACCAGTATGCTCCCTGGACCGATCCAAACTTCCATATGTCACATACCTATCGATTTCTTCTCATAGGTTATTAATTCATTTATCAACATACGCACATCTCGTGGTTCCCATGAAGGTTTTAGAATCAAGACAACGACTATCGTCTGTTTTTTTGTCAGCGGCCCGTCTTCGCCATATACACAGGTTGAAGATAAATTTGCGCGCTCGAACTTCGCAGCACAATTCCTCACATACTGACAATACAAAACTGTCTCTCAGAGAATTTCGTACTGCGCATGTTTCGGGTAGTAAATGGCAACCTGTCAACACTGTAATCACATGTCCCGTAAACAGAGTAAACAGAGCAGTGCTGTGCAGCTGGTGAAGTGGATAGTGTTTTGGGTTGACACGGTGAAGATCGAGAATTCGATTCTGGGTTGAGGTATATTAATTTTTATTTGTTAAAAGTAGTCTCAGTGGTACGGTATCTGGCGTCGTAATCGTCTTACAGCTGTTACAGTGGCTCTCCTACAAAACATTTGCAGTTACGTATTTAACACAGAAATGGAAATACAGTCGTTTTCATTGGTCAGCTTTTAAAGAAACCTTTTGCGTGTTGTCGGCGCGATTTGTTTCGCACCACTGGATCTGCTGTATTCCAAATTTGTTTTCTGTGCACCCTCCCCCAATGGTCCCATCGATTAAGACCGCCGCGCGGGATTAGCCGAGCAGTCTCAGGCGCTGCAGTCATGGACTGTGCGGCTGGTCCTGGCGGAGGTTCGAGTACTCCCTCGGGCATGGGTATGTGTGTTTGTCCTTAGGATAACTGAGGTTAAGTAGTGTATAAGCTTATGGACTGATGACCTTAGCAGTTGAGTCTCATAAGATTTCTCACACATATGAACATTTTTTTCATTAAGACCAGTGTTTTGGGTTGACATGGTGGAGGTCGAGAATTCGATTCTGGGTTGAGGTATATTAATTTTTACTTGCTAAAAGTAGTCTCAGTGGTACGGTATCTGGCGTCGTAATCGCCATACAGCTATTACAGCTTGCTACGTTCAGGGCTATTACATTTCGTTAGCGACTTACGTCACCAGTAGAGCTAGCAACGTGCTTTACAAATAATTTCGATGGGACCATTGTGGAGCGTACACAGAAAACAGGTTTGGAATCTAGTAGGTGCAAAGGCGCGAAACAATTCGCGTCCACGACAGGCAAAAGGGTTCTTTAAAAGCTGACAAATGAAAACGGTTTGGCATCTGTACGATTGTACTAACTGCATTGCCTTCTTATCAACTTTCCCGCTGGAAATTTCTGCAGGGTCCAACAGAACGAAAGTCCATCAGCGGCGACATTTTTCGTCGCAGAGGAGGAGCAGTTTCATACCTCATACGGTATTTTAGTGTTTTTATCTCGGAATACTTTTACGCTTTCATGATAAAATGCGTATCACATGCATCTATAAACTTAGAGAATGTTCGTATATTATTGTGCATCCAAATATGTGAGTTTATTTTTTCCCCAGGTTAAAGTAAATAAATATATATTTTTCTTCTAGATTATTTTAAGTTGGTTTTACTGTTTATGTAGCAGCTAACAAGCATTTTTTTTGGAAAGTATGAGGGCTGTTTTTTTTTTTTCAACCTCCGATAGGCTATGAGTAAAAGACAAGTTCATACAAAACAATTATTTTATTACCAAAAGTTTTGTACACTTATTGCTACTTTTCAACATAATTACCGAGAAGATTGAAACATTTATTGTACCTGTGGACAAGCTTTGGAATACCGTCTTCAAAAAATGTTGCCGCCAATGATTGCAAACGAACATTGATGTTGTTTTGAAGATCTTCGTTGGTTTGAAAGAGCTGCCTTCCTAGCCACGCCTTCAGTTCAAGGAAAAGGTGAAAGTCGCTTAGTGCCAGGTCAGGACTGTTCGGCGGATGCATCCAAATTCACCAAACAAACCAAAAAAAAAAAAAAATGCAAACAAACATTCAACAACAGAAAGGTTATGGTTACCGTGTTTTGGGACCAAAAAGGTGTGTTGCTTGTAGAGTTTATGCAGACACGAACCACTATCAGTGCACCTGCTTATTGTGAAATTTTACGACGTTTGCGGAGAGCCATTCAAAACAAAGGAAGAGGAATGCTGGCATCAGGAATTGTGTTGATCCATGACAACGCTCGTCCACACACTGCTGCCACAACCCAACGGCTCGTTGAACAATTTCAATGGGGCATTTTCGACCATCGTACAGTCCTGGCCGGCCTCTGTAGCCGAGTGGCTCTAGGCGCTTCAGTCGGGAAGTGCGCTGCTGCTACGGTCGCAGGTTCGAATCCTGCCTCGGGCATGGCTGTGTGTGATGTCTTTAGGTTAGTTAGGTTTAAGTAGGTCTAAGTGTAGGGGACTGACGACCTCAGATGTTAAGTCCCGTAGTGCTTAGAGCGATTTGAACCATACAGTCCTGACCTGGCACCCAGGAACTTTCATCTTTTCCGTGCACTGAAGACCTGGTACGAGGGCAACGAAGATCTTCAAAACAACGTCAGTGCTCATTTGCAAATCATTGGCGGCAACATTTTTTGAAGAGGGTATTTCAAAGCTTGTCCACAGGTACGATAAATGTCTCAATTTTTTTCGTGATTATGTTGAAAAGTAACCATAAGAGTGCAAAACTTTTAGTAATAACATAATTGTTTTGTATGAACTTGTCTTTTATTTATAGCCTATCGGAGGTTGAAAATAAAAAGACGGCCCTCGTACTTCTTCATATTCCTGACAAAAAATAGATATGTGCAATATTTTTTTGGACTTTTTCCTAACTTTTGAAATTATCACTACCTGTAGTACTGTGAGGTGACGTTGAGGTGCCTATTTACATAACGGCCGGTATAGTAATTACAGTTGCCCATGACTAAGCAGATTGTAAATCTGCTCACTGAGGAAGTCAGGTTAGATGTAAGAGAGGACCTGAGCACCCTAATCTTGTCACGCGAAATAAAGCCGTAAACAAACTTAAAAAAAAAGATAAATATTGATGCTGGAGCTGGAATTTAATCTGTCGATGTCTTTCGCTTTTTCGCGATGATCGTGGCGGCGAGGCTGCTTGTTTTCGGCACTGCCACTACTACGCTTCTGGAAGACTTTACCTGCACGCACCTAGCGCTACATCGAGATAGGGCGTCCCAAATGCCGGCCAGAAGTCAGCCAGTGTGAGCAGTCGCCTGCAGAGCGGGGGGAGTGGACACTGGACAGGATGCTCCGCGGCCGGTGGAGTTAATAGCAGGAAGTCCGCGACACGGGGGCAGCGCGGGCTCTGCGCAGAAACGGACGGCTTCCTGCGCTCACACACACACACACACACACACACACACACACACACACACACGACCAGGGTCGGCAGCCGCGGAACGACCAGCTGTCTGGTAGGGCGCCGGTATTCCCTCTGCTCTCGCTAACGGCCGCTCATTACGCCGCTGGGGAACGCTGCAACCTGCGGCGCAACAAGACGTGCAAAACAGCAGCCCACACCTCCCAGCTATTATACACCGGCGGTGCATCGGTCTCTCCGAAGACATGATGCAGCGGCCGTCCGACATCCACACTATCGCCTGATGCTACATGTTGCTCCTCCACATTTTCTAATGTAGTCTGCCACCTAGTTCGTCTTAAGCCAGTGGTAGAGACGTCAGATTCCTGAGGGAACACCGAGTGGGTGGATGGCTGATTTGGGATAGGGGACCAAACAGCGAGGTCATACGTCCCAACGGATTAGGGAAGGATGCGGAAGGAATGCCCTTTCAAAGGAAGCATTCCGGTATTTGCCTGAAGCGATTTAGGGAAATCACGCAAAACCTAAATCGAGATGGCCAGACGCGGGGTTTGAACCGTCGTCCACCCAGAATGCGAGTCCAGTGTGCTAAACACTGCCTCACCTCGCTCGATAGGAAATACTGGGTGGTTCTTTTTGTGATGTCTCGTAGTCTCTGTAGAGCTGTACCATGGGAAGCAAGGAGAGATGTTGTTTGGTGGGCGGTATACTCTTTCTATAACACAACTGCACACATGAATTAACACGGTTCTTTATTAACATAACCAGGTGTTGTGGTACAAGCTCCTCCGTAGGCCCGTTTCGCACTGGGACACTGTTGACGGTCACCAGCGAAGGGCCGGCCGCGGTGGCCAAGCGGCTACAGTCTGGAACCGCGCTGCTACTACGGTCGCAGGTTCGAATCCTGCCTCGGGCATGGATCTGTGTGATGTCCTTAGGTTAGTTCGGCTTAGGTAGTTCTAAGTTGTGGGGGACTGATGACCTCAGAAGTTAAGTCCCATAGTGCTCAGAGTCATTTGAACCATTTTTGAACACAGTCGGTCTGATATTCCATGCTCAAGTACACTACAGGCCATTAAAATTGCTACACCACGAAGATGACGTGCTACAGACGCGAAATTTAACCGACAGGAATTATCGAATATATTGCTTCCCCCTACTTACACGTCCCGAAGAGATCACGAATGTAAAATTAGAGAGATTCGAGAGCGCACGGAGGCTTTCAGACAGTCTTTCTTCCCGCGAACCATATGCGTGGCTTGCGGAGTATAAATGTAGATGTAGATGTAGATGTAGATCAAGATGCTGTGATATGCAAATGATTAGCTTTTCAGAGCATTTACACAAGGTTGGCGCCGGTGGCGACACCTACAACGTGCTGACATGAGGAAAGTTTCCAAGCGATTTCTCATACACAAACAGCAGTTGACCGGCGATGCTTGGTGAAACGGCGTTGTGATGCCTCGTGTAAGGAGGGGAAATGCGTACCATCACGTTTCCAACATTGATTAAGGTCGGATTGTAGCCTATCGCATCTAAGGTTTATCGTATCGAGACTTTGCTGCTCGCGTTGGTCGAGATCCAATGACTGTTAGCAAAATATGGAATCGGTGGGTTCAGGAGGGTAATACGGAACGCCGTGCTGGATCCCACCGGCCTCGTATCACTAGCAGTCGAGATGACAGGCATCTTATCCGCACGGCTGTAACTGATCGTGGAGCCAGGTGTCGATCCCTGAGTCAACCGATGGGGACGTTTGCAAGGCAAGAACCATCTGCACGAACAGTTCGACGACGTTTGCAGCAGCATGGACCATCAGCTCGGAGACCATAGCTGCGGTTACACTTGACGCTGCATCACAGAGAGGAGCGCCTGCGATGCTGTACCCAACGACGTACCTGTGTGGACGAATGGCAAAAAGTCATTTTTTCGGATGAATCCAGTTTCTGTTTACAGCATCATGATGGTCGCATCCGTGTTTGGCGACATCGCCGTGAACGCACATCGCAAGCGTGTATGTGTCATCGCCATTCTGGCGTATCACCCTGCGTGATCGTATGGGGTGCCACTGGTTACACCTCTCGATGGCATTGTTGCCACTTTGAATAGTGGACGTTACATTTCAGATGTGTTACGACCCGTGGCTCTACCCTTCATTCGATCCCTTCGAAACCCTACATTTCAGCACGTTAATGCACGACCGCATGTTGCAGGTCCTGTACGGGCCTTTCTGGATACAGAAAATGTTCGACTGCTCACCTGGCCAGCACATTCTCCAGATCTCTCAGCAATTGAAAAAGTCTGGTCAATGGTGGCCGAGCAACTGGCTCGTCACAATACGCCAGTCACTACTCTTGATGAGTTGTGGTATCGTGTTGAAGCGGCATGGGCAGCTGTACCTGTGCACGCCATCCAAGCTCTGTTTGACTTAATGCCCAGGCGTATCGAGGCCGTTATTACGGCCAGAGGTGGCTGTTCAGGGTACTGTTTTCTCAGGATCTATGCACGCTAATTGCGTGAAAATGTAATCACATGTCAGTTGTAGTATAATATATTTGTGCAATGAATACCCGTTTATTATTTGCATTTCTTCTTGGTGTAGCAATTTTAATGGCCAGTTGCGTAGCTTCACTGGTCGCTTATATCGCTACGTGTGTAACGTTATGCCCATATAATCCAACAGAAGAAAGCAGGGTGGGATGAGTTAGTAGCTACAGTGTACGGTAATGGAGAGCGGAAGCCGGGCGCAGGTGGCTGGCTTGTAGCGGACGCGTTAGGCGCTCGGCTGGGCAAAGCGAACATCGCGACGCCGGGCAACAGGTGGAGGCCGCTTCCTGCTGCCCACGGCCCGCGGCGTCCCCAGCTGAGCGTGTTTACCCAGGGCGCGACAGCGACCGCCACTGTCACCATCCACATTAGCAGCCACTAAAACTGCAGCACCACGATCGATCGCTAAGGAGGAACGAAATTCTGCTTAATGTGCGTACACTGTGGAAGTTGTCTGTTTAAATTTCTTTTAGTGAAAGTGGATCTGTGTTGTTGATTGTATTTTTAATATTAAATGGTCCGTTAGATGCTAAATTTTGGGCTTCCTGTTTTGAATGGTACGCATACCTGACGTTAAAGCTAATAGTTTGTGCAACGGCAACTGTAGGTGCTCGTATCATTTGACTTGACAACCTTTAATGAAACTTCAATAATAGTTAAACTTCCTCTGAAATCACGTAACTGTATGAACCGATAGGCTATAAATAAAAGACAAGTTCATACAAAACAATTATTTTATTACTAAAAGTTTTGTACACTTATGGTGGAACCGTGATTTATTTTCAAAGAATATTCTTAAGAATTTATTTTATTTACTAGCGATTCATCAAGAACATTAATACATTTAATCACACTATGTAAGCATGGAAGTAGTTGCCAGGGAGTAACTGATGAAATCATATCAAAATTACAATTTATTCAGAGGCAAAAGAAACAAGTTTTGACTGTATGAGCTTTCGGGCAGAGAACCTTGCCGCTACTTTTTGACACGGCCGTAGTTACGACCGCTCACAACAGCCTCTGAAAGACTACGCTGGTGCAAATCTTCAACACACCAGATTACTTTAAACGAAGAATTTGAACAATTTACACAAGCACAGAATCAATGCACCCGCCGTAGGAGGGATGGAAATGGTACAAAACACTAACAATTAAAATATTAGCCTTGACACCGAAACTGCAACTTGATTTTAACTTCTAAGAAAAGTCTTACGGTGAATGGGTGGCAACTTTGTATACTAAAACGATCATTTAAATAAAAGCCCATGAAAGGCAATCTTATATAAAATTCTACAAGGTTGGCCAAACAATAGTTAAGATGCTCTACAGTACACATGTACAGCCTCTCAAGATCATAGGCAATAACATCAGGGTTTCCAAAGATCAAAACATATTTCACATATTAGGCCGTTACACTCCAAGCAATAAATTCGTTAACCCACCAAATCCGACAAACATGACAGAGGCAGCTACTAACGTACGGTAGATTGATAGGGAGATTACCGAACAACCCGAAACGCAGGTTGCTCTAACCCGCCCTACTCCACAAGGGAAAAACGGACCACCCGATTTATAAACAACCACCTTCCCGCGGGTGGACATACGGAGAAGAATGGTGGGACGACCCCAAAGGAAAACGGTTGGTGACCTCACCTAGAAAACAAGTAGAATTTAACAAGAGTAAATCAAACATCACCACTTAACTTCTAATAAACTGCAATTTCTCGAGAAGACCTGGCGCAGCAACCCCAAATCGCTCTCCAGAACCGTCCGCTGCCAGCCGCTTCAACGGACACAGGAAGGCGCGCCGATCTCCCGTCTCACTGCGTCGCAGCTCGCACCGGCCAGACTGATGTCGTGGGTTGACTCCTGTTGCTCTCGTGTCGACCGCGAAGCCGCTACCCCTCGCTATACTCCGCAGCCCACTCGACTCACGTGGAGACCCCACATGCGCCGACACTCAAGTCATCTTGTGTCTCAGTGCGCAACCGACCAACCGATCGATCCAACCGCCAAATGATAATTGCCTGAGCAAACTCGAGCAGACTGGCGGCCTAACGTGCAGACTCGGATGCAGGAACTAAGCCCCAAGCGGGTGACCACTCGCTGAGTTCTCTTACTGGAGGAGTGGAAAGACTCTCATTTTGCCGCCTTTAAAGGCGGATCCGAATGACAGACATACTAGCACTCCGTACGACAGACACACTAACTGCCTAACAAATGCGGACGAGAGACAGACTAGCAAGCTGGGGGCGAGAGACTGACCCACTGGCGAGCTCATAACGCCCCTTAAATGCGCGTGAACAGGCAACCTTTCCCCTTTCCCACCAGAGGGAGACACCAAAGCTCCGATTGCCACAGCGGCGCCACCGCCAGAAACGGGGGGCGACTGCTTCACACTACGCGTTGCGGCGCGCTCTTCGAAACAGCAACTTTTCCACGGCTCACTGTAATCGAAAAATTAAAAAAAAAAAAAAAATTGAGATTCACGTTGTAAGTAGACTGTTTAGGTTGTTATGTTGGTAACGCCACGTAGCGGTCTGTATGAAAATCACTGACTGTATTGTGGGGAGTCTGTGGCTGGTTGGACTCATTGTTGGAATATTCGCTTGTGTAGTGTTGGGCAGTTGGATGTGAACGGCGCGTAGCGTTGTGCAGTTGGAGGTGAGCCGCCAGCAGTGGTGGATGTGGAGAATGAGAGAGATACCAGAGTTTTGAGAGGTTACTATCAACGGACGATCTGGATGTGTGTCCGACAGAAAAAGGATATTTGTGAAGATGGATGTCATGAATTCATATATATATATATATATATATATATATATATATATATATATATATATATATATATATATGATGACTTTTGAACATTATTAAGGTAAATACATTGTTGTTGTCTATCAAAATTTTACATTTGCTAACAATGCCTATCAATAGTTAGTGGCTTCAGTAGTTAGAATCTTTATTTAGCCGGAGTGGCCGAGCGGCTCTAGGCGCTACAGTCTGGAACCGCGAGATCGCTACGGTCGCAGGTTCGAATACTGCCTCGGACATGGGTGTGTGTGATGTCCTTAGGTTAGTTAGGTTTAAGTTGTTCTAATTTCTAGGGGACTGATGACCTCAGAAGTTAAGCCCCATAGTGCTCACAGCCATTTGAACCATTTCTTTTATTTAACTAGCAGTATTGGCGCTCACTGTATTGCAGTAGTTCGAGTAACGAAGATTTTTGTGAGGTAAGTGATTCATGAAAGGTATAGGTTATTGTTAGTCAGGGCCTTTTTTTTTTGTATGGATTATTGAAAGTCAGATTGCGTTGCGCTAAAAACATTGTGTGTCAGTTTAGTGACGATCAGAATAAGTAAAGAGAAAAATGTTTGAGTACGTTGAGTTTTGCTAAGCTGTCTCTGTATCAGATAACGTAGAAGTTTACCAGGACAGTAATTATAATTTTCTAGAGGGACGTTTCAACGTTTATTATCTTTCCTTAAACAAAATTTCAAAATCTAATTCTTAAATCCATTTCTCTCACAATGATAGATTAATCTGTAAAAAATAAAGAAAGTTTCCTGGTCTGTGTGTCTGACGAACCAAGGATGGTGCATGATCAAATTGCTGCCGCAAATAAAACAAACTTAATCATTGCCTGTAATCGACGCACTTCAAATACGCACACCGCCAGTTACGTCGCCGCGCTTCCTACATCCGCCACCGCGGGACGAGGGCGCTGACGCGGCCATTGAGATGCGAGCATTCCCTCTCCGGAGCTCCATTTTTTGTGTGTTTGCTAGTTCAGTAACATTTACAGTCATAGTCGGCAGCGCTCGACTTCTTCTGAATAGACGTTCTATTGACGACAGAACTACAAATCCCTTCTATCTAGATACATATTTCTGCATTCAGAGCCACTGTTAGCAAATGACGCTGCAAATACAGTAACAAAGTTATCTATTGTCTTTACTATTTGATATTAGGTGTAGAACAAATTAATATCTGAATTCTCTCTTCAAGAACAGCATTTGTTCAAAGAAATGGTTCAAATGGCTCTGAGCACTATGGGACTTAACTTCTCAGGTCATCACTCCCCTAGAACTTAGAACTACTTAAACCTAACTAACCTAAGGACATCACACACATCCATGCCCGAGACAGGATTCTAACCTGCGACCGTAGCGGTCGCGCGGTTCCAGACTGTAGCGCCTAGAACCGCTCGGCCACTCCGGCCGGCAAAGCATTTGTTCCTCGCTCCTATATCCGCTAAAGAACCACACTGTGTGCAAGGAAGATATAGCACCATCCCACAATAATATTTCCTTTAACCCATAATATAATTCCCAAAATTCTCCAATGTTTACTGCGTACTGCTACTAAAAATCGACTATTCACACCCAACACCAAAGCTCAATTGTCTATCTCCTCTCCTCGCGATCAACAGATAAATCGGGAGCTCATCTTCGCAGAGCAAACATCACCACTGACCATGGTTGTCACCGTTCCAATGTATCGGGACCGTCACAGTTGTGGACTTTCATGTCCTGATATCCGGATAAGACCCACTTTTACTTTCTTAAAGCAACCGAAAATCCTGAACACAAATGCCAACTGCTACAATTATGCGAGTATTTGTCTTCTATTCCCGCACACAACGCCACTGTGGAAAGAGTATTTTCACTAATGCCGGCCCAGTGGACTGATGAAAGAAATCGACTGATCCCAGGGACTGTGGAATCAGTCTTACAGTGCCAGTTTGACTACAAGCTGACGTGCATGCAGTTTTATAAATACGTAAAAGGGAGAAAAAGGCTTGCTGAAAAAGGTGAAATATCCGAAAAAATATGGCATAGTAACTACTTTTGCCGCAACAGATTCCGTGTATTTGTGTTCTAAATAAAAAAGTGTAAGATGGGTATATTTCTATTGTCTATTATCAAACCACAATTTATGAAAGATGTTTATATTTTATTAATAGGATTAAGTAGGAATAATTAATATTTGTCATGTTGGAAATAATTGTGGTAGCAGGGAATGTCTGCACCAAAGTATTGTTGGCAAGAGAGACGCCGCATTGATATAATTTTAAAATGGGCGGGAGAGACAGCGTATGGATACATTTTAAGAAAAGAGCGGGAAAGACCGCGCGTTGGTACATTTTGTAATGGTAGCAGGGATTGTCTGCACCAGAAAGCATTGTTGGCGGGAGGGACCGCACTTTAGCGTTCGTAGGAAGTCTGTACTAAGCGAGTCGGTAGCAGCTCTGAAGCGAGAGGTTGAGGGGAGCGGTGTGCCTGCCAGCCACTAGCTATGATTTACAAGAGATTATAATCAGATGTACAGAGACACCAGCTAACTGTTATCATAAGAGGAACTAATATTATTGAATTAATTTTTTGAGAAACTCAAGACTACTGAAGGTATGTTTGCGCGTTGCTAGTTGTAAGATTATTGTAAAAACTAAGTCCCATTTGAACGTTTGTAAAATCATTTCATTCAGAATATAATTAATTTTTGCCAGCAATATTGCATTACTGATTATAATCCATCTCAAAAACCATCAACGTAAAACTTAGCAAAATTTGATTGTTATCAAGGAAACGTTTAACTATGAATTACGTAACTTTAGTCAAATTAATCAATGAATAACGTCAGCTTTGCTATTAAAGAATAATTGGTAATAAATACAGCCACTTATTATGACAGCCCACCAGCAGCTAATAGAGTATAGTAAAACAGAGTAAATACATTCATGTCACAGTTCGATGTAGCAGTCAGATGGCGATCCAGTAACAGTAAAAAAGGTAAGGAACAGTTTTGGGTTATTGCAGATAACGACTGAGGGCCACGACGACGACACATTCTATGTTTCGCCGAAATAATCAGAAAATAACTTTTAATAAGCAGCAATTAAATTTGTATGCGAAGATTGAGAAAGAGAACAAATTTCAAAGGGAAGATTTCATTTGTTATTATTAAGCAAGAGGCAGAAATCCTAAGGGAAGGTTTCATAGGTTATTATAAAAGGGAAGGTTGCGTAACAAAAGAGATATAGAGGAGACGGGAAGGTTTCAAAAGTAATTACATTAAATCAATTTTTTACTTCATTTCTACATCCCCTTCTCAGATTGTCCCGACGATGTCCCAACTAGATACGGCACCTCTTCATCTCTGCACAGCGCAGCTTCTCTGTCGAGGCAATTCAAACGTCAAGAGCGCGATTTCCGACATCCAAAACAAGAAAATTCATACGAAAATACACACACACACACACACACACACACACACACACACACCTGTTCAACTCTAAGTACCCCCTCTTTTACAAAAATACTGCCCCTCTTCCAGGTTGCCTTCCAGGGCAACAAAAATTTGATTTTCACTTTTCATAGAATTACTGACCGAATCAGAAAATTTTAAATGCTATCAAGATCTACTGATGAAGACATCGTGCTTTACAGGCCTAACACAGTAATATAAGTATTTCAGTTAGAAACTGTTTATGTCTTGAGGCTGCATAATTCACCACTCGCAAATTCTTCAGACTTTATTCACAGAGTATTTGAGAACGAGACCACTTAACCACTTCCAACAAACTTTACACATAATTTTTCAAATCTTTTCGAAACTTTTACTCCCTGATTATGCCCCCTCCCCCAGCAAAAAAAGACAAAAATGATGAAAGGAAAAAATGTATGGTTTACTAAATTTTCACCGTTCATGCAGTAAGTCTTGAGTATAGGGCACGAAGTTTTCGGTACGCGTCCGCAGCTCGTGGTCGTGCGGTAGCGTTCTCGCTTCCCACGCCCGGGTTCCCGGGTTCGATTCCCGGCGGGGTCAGGGATTTTCTCTGCCTCTTGATGACTGGGTGTTGTGTGCTGTCCTTAGGTTAGTTACGTTTAAGTAGTTCTAAGTTCTAGGGGACTGATGACCATAGATGTTAAGTCCCATAGTGCTCAGAGCCATTTGAACCATTTTTTTTTTTTTTTTTTCGGTACGCACGCTACAGGATGCGCTACCAGTTTGTTCCAAGAAGCCGTGCGTGAAAGTGGAATCATTCCAGGGGCTGTTGATGCAATATCGACATTCGACTTGTCGATATTCCCTTAAAAAAATATTGATATATTTCGGCAGTACATTACCATCGATATGTCGATACTGAAATGGCAATATCCAGTATCGATATTTTTCTTTAATATTATATTTTTTCCGTTATTTCCGGTAAACATTTGAAGTTGTTCCTTTGAAATTGTAGTAGAGCATTACTTTTTGAGCTTTCATCACGTCCAGTCTTTGTCTTTGACTGTGTGAAGCAATACAGTACAATGAAGAAGTCCGATTGCACTAGGGGGGGAGGGGGTGAATGGAATAATAAGATTTCTGATGTGAAGAAATAGCACGCCAGTTGTCTTAAAGAATAGTTTTTAAGGGAAGTAGTGTGCTATTTCTTCACATCAGCATTCTTCAGAAACATCGCTGAGATGTGTGTAGGGAAATGCTGACGTAATCGGTCCACGACGCTACCAACAGAAACGGCAACGTTTAGGGAGCTTCAGGACGCAGTTTTGACACTACAACTGCTAGGTCGCTGGCGTTTGCAGAAATGAAAAAGACGGGGAAGTCGACATGAAGAGTTCCAGACAAATCCGGTATGTGAGGAAACCGAACTAGTGACCCATCGTACACCTTTTATTGTGCCACTTACCTGCAGTTATCATTGTTAACAAAGTGATTGTCGCCAAGCATGAAGGTGCATTACTATCCTTTCAATTCTTGCTCTGAGGAGTGTAGGCAGGCTGCTAGCCTGTTGATGTACAGAAATCTAATAAAACATCAATACCTAAATATACAGCTCTAAAACGGCATTATATTTACAATGTGCAGTGATATTTTTATAGGCCGATATGTTTTATATTTATTTTTATAGATCGATATATTTTCCGACGATAGATCGATAATGTCTTCAAATTATCCAGTGACGTTAATAATATTTCTTTTAAATATCGATATATCGTTTTTCCGGTACTTCTAAAATAACAGTGATGCCACTCAGGGGCTGCGGGCACCGCAATAGGCAGTACGTTTTCATTTTTCTTTTCAAATTTTTTGGTTTGCTTCTCTGTAATACCTGAAAATAAAATCTATTAATGTCTTATTTCAATAATTTAACTACTAACAGATCACTTGCACCCTGATTTTTAAATCATTATAGTAAAAAAATGTGTGTGAAATCTTATGGGACTCAACTGCTAAGGTCATCAGTCCCTAAGCTTACACACTACTTAACCTAAATTATCCTAAGGACAAACACACACACCCATGCCCGAGGGAGGACTCGAACCTCCGTCGGGACCAGCCGCACAATGACTGCAAAACCTTAGACCGCTCGGCCAACATAGTCATCATAATTCGTACTGGAACTACATGTTACACCAGACGTTTAATGGGTCAATTAGTGTGGGAAGGAAAAATCACTAACAACGGATAATAATATAAAACAGAAATAAATTTTTTGAACCAATACCTATTTCCAGAGTGTGCTTTAATTGAGCAGGTGACTATGGATATCTTTCTCTTGTTTCCATTAATAGGCGAAGTGTATAACTCTGAGAATCGCAAGGAAATGTGCTCAGAATATAGATCACACACCCCAACAAACACATTTAAATGATCAGCTTTTCGGAGTATAAGAGAGGAACTTTGGCAACGCTAAGATATTACCACCAAAATCATACATATTGATAGTGTTGCGTAGCTATTCAAAGTGCAGCCGTGGGACTTCAATCAAGTGGTCAAAGCAAAGTGGAACAAATCAATGTGCACATCAGGATTAAGCCATTTTTCGCATTCGACGTAACTTCTGCAGTCCAGCAGTCCAGTCTCAAACGCCACACTAATTATATTTTCAAACGATGATATTGTCATGTCAGTGACGTAATCTGTCTTTGCCTAAGCACATTGTAACATAACCTTTTATTTTGGTGTACAAAGTTGACTGTATAGTATAGAGCCAAGTCCGTTGGTGAAATCAAGAGCGTGTAGCTTTACTTGTGGTTCTTTGCATAGCAGCCTTACAAAATCAACGATCCTTCTCGCGAAGAGCTTTTATTGCACATCAAGGTGTTGGTAATATTTTACTGTCTTCGATGGCAGTATCTTCAGAGTCACATCCTTGTTCGGAAAGCTTTCGTCTCGCGGAGTACCATCTTTACGGCCTGACCAGAAATCGTACGGCAATAGGCTCTAGCAGACAATAGGCGCCAGCAGACAGCAGATGCGTTCTGCATGCGAATCGGTCACACCACCGCTTTTGGGATGCGCGGTTTATATTCTGAGCACTTTCGTCCAGCTCTGAGCATTCGAGGCCACGCACTTCCCTCGTAAGTGGGAGGAGTCGGGTAACCCCTCCTTCCACAGCTCGATTTACTGGCGAACTGAACTATAGGAAATGTATTCGCAGTTGCAAGTATGGACAAACGTTTGTCGTGTAATGGAATGACGACAATGAAGATTATTGCCGAACCGGGAATCGAACCCGGATTTCCCGCTTATCGCGAGCAGTCTCCTGAACCATTTCGGGTATCCGAACACACTTCGTATGTATCCCGTTGTGGTTTTCAGTCCTGAGACTGGTTTGATGCAGCTCTCCATGCGACTCTATGCTGTGCAAGCTTCATCATATCCCAGTACCTACTGCAGCCTACATCCTTCTGAATCTGCTTAGTGTATTCGTCTCTTGGTCTCCCTCTACGATTTTTACCCTCCGCTCTGCCCTCCAATACTAAATTGGTGATCCCTTGATGCCTCAGAACGTGTCCTACCAACCGATCCCTCCTTTTAGTCAAATTGTGCCACAATTTCTTCTTCTCCCCAGTTCTATTCACTACTTCCTCATTAGTTACGTGATCTACCCATCTAATTTTCAGCATTCTTCTATAGCACCACATTTCGAAAGATTCTATTCTTATTTAAACTATTTAGCGTCCATGTTAACTTCCATACATTGCTACAATTCATACAAATATTTTCAGAAAAGACTCCCTGACACTTAAATGTAATCTCGATGTTAAAATTTCTCTTCTTCAGAAACGCTGTTCTTGCCATTACCAGTCTACATTTTATAACCTCTGTACTTCGACAGTCGTCAGCTATTTTCCTCCCCAAATAGCAAAACCCATCTACTACTATAAGTGTCTCGTTCCCTAATCTAATTCTCTCAATATCACTTGATTTAATTCGAATACATTTCATTATCCCTTTTTTGCTTTTGTTGATGTTCAGCTTGTATCCTTCTTTCAAGACACTGTCCATTTTTTTCAACTGCTCTTCCAAGTCCTTTGCTGTCTCTGACAGAATTACAATGTCATCGGCGAACCTCAAAGTTTTTATTTCTTCTCCATGGATTTTAATACCTACTCCGAATTTTTCTTTTGTTTCCTTTACTGCTTGCTCAATATACAGATTGAATAACGTCGGGGAGAGACTACAAACCTGTCTTACTCCCTTCCCAAGCACTGCTTCCGTTTCATTTCCCTCGCCTCTTATAACTGCTCAAAAAAATGGCTCTGAGCACTATGGGACTTTACATCTATGGTCATCAGTCCCCTAGAACTTAGAATTACTTAAACCTAACTAACCTAAGGACATCACACAACACCCAGTCTTCACGAGGCAGAGAAAATCCCTGACCCCGCCGGGAATCGAACCCGGGAACCCGGGTGTGGGAAGCGAGAACGCTACCGCACGACCACGAGCTGCGGACTCTTATAACTGCCATCTGGTTTGTGTACAAATTGTTAACAGCCTTTCGCTCCCTGTATTTTACCCCTGCCACCTTCAGAATTTCAAATAGAGTATTCCAGTCAACATTGTCAAAATCTTTCTCCAAGTCTACAAATGCTTTCGTTAATCTGTCTTCTAAGATAAGTCGTAGGGTCAGTACTAACTCGCGTGTTCCAACATTTCTACGCAATCCAAACAGATCTTCCCCGAGTTCGGCTTCTACGAGTTTTCCCATTCGTCTGTAAAGAATTCGTGTTAGTATTTTATAGCCACGACTTATTAAACTGATAATTCGGTAATTTTCACACTTAATCACACCTGCTTTCTTTGGGATTGGAATTATTAAATTCTTCTTGGAGTCTGAGGGTATTTCGCCTGTCTCATACACCCTGCTCACCAGATGGTAGAGTTTTGCCATGGCTGGCTCTCCCAATAGAGATGGGCAAACTCGTTCATCCTTGGGAACTAGTTCACTGCTGATTGTTCTTTTTTGGGAACCGTTCATTTTTACTCGTTCACCGTTCATTTGTGCTTGGTATGGTTCTTATGAAAAACTGAAAACTAGTAGTGTAGGTGACTGATGGATGGAGGGCACCAAGAGGGGGCACTTGCCTCCCCCCTGCAGCATAGAGTTTTTATTCATTACAGAATTCTTACACACTTTTAGAAGTGATTTCTGTGATTCTGCAGAACCTCTCGTTTAGCCAACTGTAGCGTTGTGTGGCTGATCGCAGGGAAATAATATAGGGTGGCGCACGGAAAACCGGCCTGAGGTACAGACTACTCGCCAACTACGGACGATGTGTTGCCCGTTACGAGCAGACACAACAAACAGACAAACATGTAATAATTAGGCAGTGAAGAAATAACAAGCTAATGCAAGCAACAACTGCGAAACAATCGATGGCGATGTGTAGAGAGCTGGAGAAGAAAACTTGAAAATCTCACGCAACGCGCATGGGCTATAGCTCATGTAGTCTTGTAAACCTATTGGTGGCTGTTTCCCAGCTTAATAGACCACAAGTGTCTTGTATAAAATTTTTGGTTTCGACTTCCACTACACAGCTATACTACGTTGTAAACAATAATCGTTTACACCCTATATATACTTCACGTTGTCTCTGAGTTCGTAGGCGAAGTAGAGACTTTATGGAAGCATAAAATAAAATATGGTTTTCTCATCACACTTGCGTCACATGCTTAGTAAAGATTAGGTTTTTATGTTGCATTATTAAAGTTAATGTAATAATTGTAGTAATAATAATAATAATAATTAAGTTCGCAGTAATAAAGTTTTTGGTTTGAAAGCTCCTTCTGAACAAATGTTTTATGGCAATCTTTGTCTTTTCAAATGGAGAGGCACCGCTTTTCCTACTGAGCCAAAATGACCCCCAACCCACTTTTTTTTTTTCAGAGAAACCAAACTAGCAGGTAATGCAAATTGGAAACAACCGAACATAAAAATAATAAAAGCCTTCCTAAATGTAATGAAAGATACACGAAAATCGTTTTATATGAATTTTCTTACACTAAAAATTAAGCAAATTATTGAAAGTTAGTTGCTAAATCAAGTCGATGAAACCAAAAAATATATGAATAACAAAAAAAAAAAAAAACTTGCCTTGTTATAAGTATGTCGATATAATGAAGTGAGCTGATATACCCTTTTGTTACCTGAAAAGACGTACCTATTACATACAACGTGATTTTTATGTAATTTACGTAACTATAAAATACTTTTCGACTACCGGTCGTGGACGCTGAATAGCCAGACCCAAGTGCAGGAACAGTTTGGAACACATGTAAAATGGGCGAGCGCAGTGAACAAAACGAACAACTGGATACTCAACTAACTAGGAGCAGTCGGAAGTGGAACTGAGACAGGTGGTCATGCGAAGAGCGACGAGTGCAGCCGAGGGAAACCGAGACTGAGACCGAGGCTAGAACGAGAACTGCCCAAGTGACCGCCGCGACCGAAGTGAACTATGAACCGATCGTTCCTCGTTCTCAGGAACTATAAGTAGACCACCGCGACCGAAGTGAACTATGAACCGATCGTTCCTCGTTCCCGGGAACTGTAAGTAGACCGCCGCGACCGAAGTGAACTATGGACCGATTGTTCCTCGATCCCGGGAACTATAAGTAGACCGCCGCGACCGAAGTGAACTATGAACCGGATCGTTCCTCGTTCCCGGGAATTATAAGTAGATCGCTGCGACCGAAGCGAACTATGAACTGATCGTTCCTCGTTACCGGGAACTATAAGTAGACCGCCGCGACCGAAGTGAACTATGAACCGGATCGTTCCTTGGAATTCGTTCCTCGGTCCTTTCTTTCATCTTGGTGAACCGTTCCTTTGCACCCGTTCGTTCGCGAACTACCCATCTCTATCTCCCAAGGCTATCAGCAGCACACGTAATGCACAGCAAATGATGTGCTAGGAAGAAGCCGTGCCACGGCGGCGCCTTTGCCCTGAAATAGCGTCTCCAGAGGCCAGGAGGGTGCTTCCGTCCGAGGTCGGATCCAGCGCAATTCCAGGAAGTTCCTGTCGGAGTAACGTCGTTGTGCTGCCATCTCGCCGTGACGGAGCCCTTGCCAAACGTCTGCTGTGAACTGTGCCTACGCACCAACGCTGTCAGAACTGTGTCAACAGGTGTCCACGAAGTCGTGTTTATAGTGACTGTGTTGCTTGCGCCACTTGAGACGACCGCCTGTGGCTGGATCGAGCGTAGACGACTGCCCCGACAACCAGAGGCTCCGGCCAATACGGCGGCGCAGGAGTAGGCGGCAGGTGCGTGCTGGGTGATGCGCTGGCCTGGCCGCAGAGATTGGCCAATTTGTCACGCCTGGAGGAAGCGCAGCGTGCGCTTGCGGTCGCCCCGGACGTACCTCGAGTCGAGTGGACGCTCGCCGTTGCTCTGCTGGCCCGGCCGGTGGCTCTGCCGTTTTTTCAGTCTGACCGGGCCGTCTTCATCGGAGGAGAACGCCACTATTCGGCCCTTCGAAATTATTGTCAGCATCACTGACCGATCACCAACCAGTAGTGCGGTGGTCTGTGCTTTAGACGTTTAAAACTCGCTTTCCAAATTTCAGCATAGACTTAAATAAAACCCTAAATGTTCTTGTAATTGTTTCTTGTGCTAATCTCCACCTCTCCACATAAATACGCCCAACATCTGCATCACTAATCAAATCAGTTAACTGGTCACCCTATCCAAATTTCAGGTACCTAACATTTTTAGGGGGTCCGCCCCCGGTAGCTGACTGGTCAGCGCGACAGACTGTCAATCCTAAGAGACCGGGGTCTATTCCCCGCTGGGTCGGAGATTTTTTCCGCTCAGGGACTGGGTGTTATGTCATTTCATCCCAATCGACACGCAAGTCCCCGAAGTGCCGTCAAATCGACAGACTTGCACCCGGCTAACGGTCTACCCGACTGGAGGCCATAGTTACACGTCATCTTTTAGGGGCAACAAAAATTTGGTTTTCACTATTTCACATAATTATTGACCGAATGTAGAATTTTAAAATGGCATCATAATCTACTCTTAATACACTACTGGCTATTAAAATTGCTACACCAAGAATAAATGCAGATGATAATCGGGTATTCATTGGACAAATATATTATACTAGAACTGACATGTGATTACATTTTCAGGCAATTTGGGTGCATAGATCGTGAGAAATCAGTACCCAGGACAACCACCTCTGGCCGTAATAACGGCCTTGATACGCCTGGGCATTGAGTCAAAGAGAGCTTGGATGGCGTGTACAGGTACAGCTGCCTATGCAGCTTCAACACGATACCACAGTTCATCAAGAGTAGTGACTGGCCTATTGTGACGAGCCAGTTGCTCGGCCACCATTGACCAGACGTTTTCAATTTATGAGAGATCTGGAGAATGTGCTGGCCAGGGCAGCAGTCGAACGTTTTCTTTATCCAGAAAGGCCCGTACAGGACCTGTAATATGCGGTCGTACATTATCCTGCTGAAATGTAGGGTTTCGCAGGGATCGAATGAAGGGTAGAGCCACAGGTCATACCACATCTTAAATGTAACGTCCACTGTTGAAGGTGCCGTCAATGCGAGGTGATAGAGACGTGCAACCAATGGCACCCCATACCATCAGGCCGGGTGATACGCCAGTATGGCGATGACGAATACACGCTTCCAATGTGCGTTCACCACGATATCGCCAAACACGGATGCGACCGTCATGATGCTGTAAACAGAACCTGGATTCATCCGAAAAAATGACGTTTTGTCATTCGTGCACCCAGGTTCGTCGTTGAGTACACCAACGCAGGTGCACCAGGCTGTGATGCAGCGTCAAGGGTAACCGCAGCCATGGTCTCCGAGCTGATAGTCCATGCTGCTGCAAACGTCGTCGAACTGTTCGTGCAGATGGTTGTTGTCTTGCAAACGTCCCCATCTGTTGACTCAGGAATCGAGACGTGGCTGCACGATCCGTTACAGCCATGCGGATAAGATGCCTGTCATCACGACTGCTAGTGATACGAGGCCGTTGGGATCCAGCACGGCGTTCCGTATTATCCTCCTGAACCCACTGATTTCATATTATGCTAACAGTCATTGGATCTCGACCAACGCGGGCAGCAATGTCGCGATACGATAAACCGCAATCGCGATAGGCTACAATCCGACCTTTATCAAAGTCGGAAACGTGATGGTAGGCATTTCTCCTCCTTACACGAGGCATGACAACAAGGTTTCACCAGGGAACACCGGCCAACTGCTGTTTGTGTACGAGTAATCGGTTGGAAAATTTCCTCACGTCAGCACGCCGTAGGTGTCGCCACCGGCGGCAACCTTGTGTGAATGCCCTGCAAAGCTAATCATTTGCATATCACAGCATCTTCTTAATGTCGGTTAAATTTCGCGTCTGTAGCACGTCATCTTCGTGGTGTAGCAATTTTAATTGCCAGCAGTGTAGGTATAAGCTTACCTTAAAAGCTCAACGTAGTAAGGCAAGTATTAACGTTAGAAATACGTGTTTGGCTCGAGGCAGCTTAGCTCACGGCGCTCAGATTACCCTGAATGTACGCATCTAGTACAGGGTTATTACAAATGATTGAAGCGATTTCACAGCTCTACAATAACTTTATTATTTGAGATATTTTCACAATGCTGTGCACACACATACAAAAACTCAAAAAGTTTTTTTAGGCATTCACAAATGTTCGATATGTGCCCCTTTAGTGATTCGGCTGACATCAAGCCGATAATCAAGTTCCTCCCACACTCGGCGCAGCATGTCCCCATCAATGAGTTCGAAAGCATCGTTAATGCGAGCTCGCAGTTCTGACACGTTTCTTGGTAGAGGAGGTTTAAACACTCAATCTTTCACATAACCCCACAGAAAGAAATCGCATGGGGTTAAGTCGGGAGAGCGTGGATACCATGACATGAATTGCTGATCATGATCTCCACCACGACTGATCCATCGGTTTTCCAATCTCCTGTTTAAGAAATGCCAAACATCATGATGCAAGTGCGGTGGAGCACCATCCTGTTGAAAGATGAAGTCGGCGCTGTCGGTCTCCAGTTGTGGCATGAGCCAATTTTCCAGCATGTCCAGATACACGTGAAACTTGCCCGCACGCGTTCAACCGTTTCTTCGGTCACTGCAGGGCGACCCGTTGATTTCCCCTTACAAAGGCATCCAGAAGCTTTAAACTGCGCATACCATCGCCGAATGGAGTTAGCAGTTGGTGGATCTTTCTTGAACTTCGTCCTGAAGTGTCGTTGCACTGTTATGACTGACTGATGTGAGTGCATTTCAAGCGCGACATACGCTTTCTCGGCTCCTGTCGCCATTTTGTCTTATTGCGCTCTCGAGCGCTCTGGCGGCAGAAACCTGAAGTGCGGCTTCAGCCGAACAAAACTTTGAGTTATTCTACGTATCTGTAGTGTGTCGTGACCATATGTCAATGAATGGAGCTACAGTGAGTGTATGAAATCGCTTCAATCATTTGTAATAGCCCTGTATTTTAGAATGAAGGCACTTAGCTGCTTCCAACGATCTGAACACCAGTTCTCCATATTCGGAATAGTGACCACCACCAGTACAGCCACTCTAATCATCCGACGGCGCACAAACTAGCCGCCTTCCAATGTATGCTACACAGACTGAACAAAACTTCACTCACTGACAACGACAACAACAACAACAACAACAACAATGAATTACAGATACTCAGACAAGTAGCTGTAGAGAATGGACGCGATACAAACACTATAGATAAACTGAACTACAAAATTAAAAAGGACTCCAAGAAACACCCACAACAACAAACAAGTGGTTCACTCTCACCTACAACAACAAAGCATTCCACAAAATAGGCAACATGCTCAAAAGAACAAGGGCTACAAACAGCCTACAGGACAGACAACTCAACACAGAGGAAACTGACAACCAACACAAACACAGACAAGCACAACACACCTGGTATGTCAGGACTGCAGATCAGTTTATATAGCACAGAAAAGCAGAAACTTTAATACCAGATACACAGAACAGCACCAGAAAGTAACAGATGTCATTCCACATTTGCTGAACATCTTATTGACAAGAAACATAACCCAACAGACATTAATACAGACTCGAAAATTCTCAAGTGCAGCAACACATTACGACCCTCTTCAACTGTTGGCGTCCTTTGTCAGTCAACAGACCTGTACGCTTTTGTGCTGCACGTGTCCCTTCACGTGTACACTTCACTGTCACACCGGAAACAGTGAAGCTAGGGACGTTTAGGAGTTCGGAAATCTCGCGTACAGACGTATGACACAAGCGACACTCAATTACCTGACCACGTTTGTAGTCCTTGGGTTCCATGGGGCTTCCCATTCTGCTCTCTCACGATGTCTAATGACTACTGAGGTTCCCAGAATGAGATTTTCACTCTGCAGCGGAGTGTGCCTGATATGAAGCTTCCTGGCAGATGAAAACTGTGTGCCGGACCGAGACTCGAACTCTGGACCTTTGCCTTTTGCGGGCAAGTGCTCTACCGACTGAGCTACCCAAGCACGCCCCGTCCTCACAGCTTTACTTTCGCCAGTACCTCGACTCCTACCTTCCAAACTTTACAGAAGCTCTCCTGCGTCGTGCATGGGTAGCTCAGTTGGTAGAGCACTTGCCCGCAAAAAGCAAAGGTCCAGAGTTCGAGTCTCGGTCCGGCACACAGTTTTCATCTCCCAGGAAGTTTCGACTACTGAGGTTGCTGACACAGAGTACCTGGTAGTAGGTGGCAGCACAGTGCACCTAATATGAGAAACGTGTGTTTTTGTGGGTATCCTGATACTTTTAATCACATAGTGTATCTACACTGCGTTTGAACATTAAGAATTACCTAGAAGAAAACGAATTGTTGACAAACAGCCAACACGGATTCAGCAAACATCGTTTTGGGAAACACAACTAGCTCTTTATCTTCGCGAAGTAATAAGTGTTATCGACAGGGATGTCAAACTGATTCCATATTTTTATATTTCCAGAAGCCTATTGACAACATTGGCAACAGCTTTGCCGCAGCGGATACACCGGTTCCCGTGAGATCACCGAAGTTAAGCGGGGTCGGGCGTGGTCGGCACTTGGATGGCTGACCATCCAGGCCGCCATGCGCTGTTGCCATTTTTCGTGGTGCCCTCAGCCTCCTGATGCCAATTGAGGAGCTACTCGACCGAATAGTAGCGGCTTCGGTCAAGAATACCATCATAACGACCGGGAGAGCGGTATGCTGACCCCACGCCCCTCCTATCCACATCCTCCACTGAGGATGACACGGCGGTCGGATGGTCCCGGTAGGCCACTCGTGGCCTGAAGACGGAGTGTGAGTGAGTGCTATTGACAACATTACTTACAAGCGACTTCTAGCCTAACTGCGTGCCTACAGACAATCATCTCAAATGTGTGACGCGATTCACGATTTTCTGTCAGAGAGATCACAGTTCGTAGTAACTGACTAAAAGTCAACGAATAGAACAGAACTAATATCTGGCGTTCCCTAAGGAAGCGTTACCGTACAGATCCTCTGCTGCTGCTGATCTACATAAGCGATTACCGAGCGAGGTGGCGCAGTGGTTAGACACTGGACTCGCATTCGGAAGGACGACGGTTCAACCCCGCGTCCGGCATCCTGATTTAGGTTTTCCGTGATTTCCCTAAATCACTCCAGGCAAATGCCGGGATGGTTCCTCTGGAAGGGCACGGCCGACTTCCTTCCCTAATCCGATGAGACCGATGACCACGCTGTCTGGTCTCCTTCCCCAAACCAACCAACCTACATAAGCGATTTAGGAGACAATGTGAGTAGCACTTTTAAATTGTTTACAGACGATGCTGTCGTTTACCCTCCTATAAAGTCATCAGATGATCAAAGCCAATTGAAAAAAATTATTTACACAAGATACCTGTATGTAATCGTTAACTTTGGTCCACATCAGTTCTGTTGGGATGGAATGGCAGTGAGAACGTGAAATCCTGGTGAGTGTACAAGCTGTTCGGAAACTGTCGTTACAAACTCCTGGCACTTGTAGAGCGGAGTGAGTGGATAATATTTTGTTCAGGAACCCATGTCCGGTTACGTTATCCAACGATGCTACAGAGCATCAAAGTTGTAGGCACCGGTGCCTATAAATGTATGAATATACAGGGAGATTCCGTGAAGATCTTGCGGACTTTCTAGCACGATGGAGACGAATAAGTGTATCAGTTTGAGGTAAGGGTCCCTGTTTCGGAAACGAACGAATCGAAATTCCTTCTGATACCTCTGATAGTGGAATACATGCACCGGTACTTGTTGCTGAGATAGACACATTTACAGACGTCGTTCCCTATAACTTTGAATCTCTGTAGCTTCGCTGGATGACGTTTCCTGTCATGGATTCCCAATCAATATACAGCGTGTATTAAAAGAATCATCGGATTTTTTAAAAAAAGTCATAACTATTATGTTATTTGAGATATGTGCACCGGCCGGAGTGGCCTTGCGGTTCTACCCGCTACAGTCTGCAGCCGAGCGACCGCTACGATCGCAGGTTCGAATTCTGCCTCGGGCACGGATGTGTGTGATGTTCTTAGGTTAGTTAGGTTTAACTAGTTCTAAGTTCTAGGGAAACGATGACATCAGATGTTAGGTCCCATAATGCTCAGAGCCATTTCAAATGGTTCAAATGGCTCTGAGCACTATGCGACTTAACTTCTGAGGTCATCAGTCGCCTAGAACTTAGAACTAATTAAACCTAACTAACCTAAGGACATCACACACATCCATGCCCGAGGCAGGATTCGAACCTGCGACAGTAGCGGTCACGCGGTTCCAGACTGAAGCGCCTTTAACCGCACGGCCACACCGGCCGGCAGCCATTTCAACCATTATTTGTAAAACACGAGAAGGACTTTTGTGAAGTTTCACGGGAAAATGTGCATGGTCAATTTTTCTTTGCCGAGAACACTGTCACATTTCGATATGCTTGAGAACTTCCTTTTTCCACAGTTGGAGACTGATTCGAACGACTGCGTTTACCAACAGGATGGGGCACCACCACACTGCCATCTCTAAGTGCGGGAATTTTTAAATCAAAGGGTTACCGAACGATGGATCGGTCGCACTCGACCAAATGATTCAACCCTACATTACTAGCCTCCAAGGTCACCACACCTGGCTGTACGTCATTATTTCTTGTGGGGGTTTATAAAAGACTCTGCTTGTGTGCCTCTGTTAGCGACAACAATGAGTGAACTGAAACATCGCATAACAGCAGCTGTGGAAGCTGTAACTCAAGACATCCTCGTTGCAGTATGGGAACAATTTCAATACCGCATTGACACATGCCGTACATCTTAAACCACTCCATCTTCAAGCCACAAGTGGCCCATCGGGACCATCCAACCGCCGTGTCATCCTCAATGAGGATCTACATCTACATCTACATTTATACTCCGTAAGCCACCCAACGGTGTGTGGCGGAGGGCACTTTACATGCCACTGTCATTACCTCGCTTTCCTGTTCCAGTCACGTATGGTTCGCGGGAAGAATGACTGCCGCAAAGCTTCCGTGCGCGCTCGAATCTCTCTAATTTTACATTCGTGATCTCCTCGGGAGGAAGCCAAATATTCGATATCTCATCCAGAAACGCACCCTCTCGACACCTGGACAGCAAGCTACGCCACGATGCAGAGCGCCTCTCTTGCAGCAGAGTTTCCCATTTGGGTTTGCTAAACATCTCCGTAACGCTATCACGCTTACCAAATAACCCTGTGACGAAACGCGCCGCTCTTAATAAACTACGGAATAATGTAGATAGAGAGGTAAAAATTGACAGACATACTTGGAATAACATGGGGTTTTATTAGAACCAAAAAAAAACAAAGTTCACAAAATGTCCAACAGATGGCGCTGGACAGCAAAACGTCAGTAACTGCTACAGTGACGGGTGAGAGGTACACAGATATGTTACAGAATCGCATCATCCCCATCCTGGCTGATAAACACCTGCTGAAACGTACGATGTTTATGCAGGATGGCACTCCACCCCATATTGCTAGACGAGTGAAAGATCTCTTGCGCGCGTCGTTTGCTGATGATCGTGTGCTCAGCCGCCACTTTCGTCATGCTTGGCCTCCCAGGTCCCCAGACCTCAGTCCGTGTGATTACTGGCTTTGGGGTTACCTGAAGTCGCAAGTGTATCGTGATCGACCGACATCCCTAGGGATGCTGAAAGACAACATCCGACGCCAATGCCTCACCGTAACTCCGGACATGCTTTGCAGTGCTGTTCACAACATTATTCCTCGCCTACAGCTGTTGTTGAGGAATGATGGTGGACATATTGAGCGTTTCCTGTAAAGAACATCATCTTTGCTTTGTCTTACTTTGTTACGCTAATTATTGCTATTCTGATCAGATGAAGCGCCATCTGTCGGACATTTTTTGAACTTTTGTATTTTTTTGGTTCTAATAAAAACACATGTCATTCCAAGCATGTGTGTCAATTTGTATTTCTCTATCTACATTATTCCGAGATTTATTCAGTTTTCAAATTTATACTGACTTTTTGATCACCCGGTACATTTACAGACGCACGCGCCTATATCTTTGACGCCATGTAGTCTCGTTGGATGACGTTTCCGGACATGGGTTCCTATTCAAAATACGATGTACTCACTCCCCTCTACAAGTCCTAGAAGTCTGTAACGGGAATTTCGACCACCCTGTGTAGACGTGCCAAATCGGATGATTGTTTTTGATACTCCCTGTTTCTACATCTACATCGACATCCATACTCAGCAAGCCGCGTGACGGTGTGTGGCGGAGGGTACCTTGAGTACCTCTATCGGTTCTCCCTTCTATTCCAGTCTCGTATTGTTCGTGGAAAGAAGGATTGTCGATATGCCTCTGTGTGGGCTATAATTTCTCTGATTTTATGCTCATGGTCTCTTCGCGGGAAGGTATGTTTTCGAAACTTTAACAAAAGCCGGTACCGAGCTACTGAGCGTATCTCCTGCAGAGTCTTCCACTGGAGTTTATCTATCATCTCCGTAACGCTTTCGCGATTACGAAATGATCCAGTAACGAAGCGTGCTGCTCTCCGTTGGATCTTCTCTATCTCTTCTATCATTCCCATCTAGCACGGATCCCTCACTGGTGAGCAGTATTCAAGCAGTGGGCGAACAAGTGTACTGTAACCTACTTCCTTTGTTTTCGGATTGCATTTCCTTAGGATTCTTCCAATGAATCTCAGTCTGGCATCTGCTTTACCGACGATCAACTTTATATGATCATTCCGTTTTAAATCTCTCCTAATGCGTACTCCCACATAATTTATGGAATTAACTGCTTCCACTTGCTGATCTGCTGTATTGTAGCTAAATGATAAAGGATCTTTCTTTCTGTGTATTCGCAGCACATTACACTTGTCTACATTGAGATTCAACTGCCATTCCCTGCACCATGCGTCAATTCGCTGCAGATCCTGCTGCATTTCATTACAATTTTCCATTGTTACAGCCTTTCGATATACCACAGCATCATCCGCAAAAAGCCTCAGTGAACTTCAGATGTTATCCACAAGATCATTTATGTATATTGTGAATAGCAACGGTCCTACGACACTCCCCTGTGGCACACCTGAAATCACTCTTACTTCGGAAGACTTCTCTCCATTGAGAATGACATGCGGCGTTCTGTTATCTAGGAACTCTTCAATCCAATCACACAATTGGTCTGATAGTCCATATGCTCTTACTTTGTTCATTAAACGACTGTGGAGAACTGTATCGAACGCCTTGCGGAAGTCAAGAAACATTGCATCTACCTGGGAACTCGTGTCTATGGCCCTCTGAGTCTCGTGGACGAATAGCGCGAGCTGGGTTTCACACGACCGTCTTTTTCGAAACCCATGCTGATTCCTACAGAGTAGATTTCTAGTCTCCAGAAAAGTGATTATACTCGAACGCAATATGTGTTCCAAAATTCTACAACTGATCGACGTTAGAGATATAGGTCTATAGTTCTGCACGTCTGTTCGACGTCCCTTCTTGAAAACGGGGATGACCTGTGCCCTTTTCCAATCCTTTGGAACGCTGCGCTCTTCTAGAGACCTACGGAACACCGCTGCAAGAAGGGGGGCAAGTTCCTTCGCGCACTCTGTGTAAAATCGAACTGGTATCCCATCAGGTCCAGCGGCCTTTCCTCTTTTGAGCGATTTTAATTGTTTCTCTATGCCTCTGTCGTCTATTTCGATATCTACCATTTTGTCATCTGTGCGACAATCTAGAGAAGGAACTACAGTGCAGTCTTCCTCTGTGAAACAGCTTTGGATAAAGACATTTAGTATTTCGGCCTTTAGTGTGTCAACCTCTCTTTCAGTACCATTTTGGTCACAGAGTGTCTGGACATTTTGTTTCGATCCACCTACCGCTTTGACATAAGACAAAAATTTCTTAGGATTTTGTGCCAAGTCAGTACATAGAACTTTACTTTCGAATTCATTGAACGCGTCTCGCATAGCCCTCCTCACCCTACATTTCGCTTCGCGTAATTTTTGTTTGTCTGCAAGGCTTTGGCTATGTTTATGTTTGCTGTGAAGTTCCCTTTGCTTCCGCAGCAGTTTTCTAACTCGGTTGATGTACCACGGTGGCTCTTTTCCATCTCTTACGATCTTGCTTGGCACATACTCATCTAACGCGTATTGTACGATGGTTTTGAACTTTGTCCAGTGATCCTCAACACTATATGTACTTGAGACAAAACTTTTGTGTTGAGCCATCAGGTACTCTGTAATCTGCTTTTTGTCACTTTTGCTAAACAGAAAAATTTTCCTACCTTTCTTCATATCTCTATTCACGGATGAAATCATCGATGGAGTAACCGCTTTATGATCGCTGATTCCCTGTTCTGCGTTCACTGTTTCAAATAGTTCGGGTCTGTTTGTCACCAGGAGGTCTAATATGTTATCGCCACGTGTCTATGGCCCTCTCTTCACTCTACAAGCTAGTAACGGGAATTTGCGAACACCCTGGATATTTAGTTGGGTCTCCTGCTGTTGGTTTTTATCGTGCACTGTTGCTTCAAAATCGCAGCCCTGCGTAGCGGAGTCTCGGAGTGGGCGACCACTGCATGCAGGCCTCTGCAGTCCGGACGCGTTGTCGCTGCGCGTGGCTCGCGGCCAGGGCTGTGCAGCGGAAAACGCCTTTTTTCCTCCCTCCCCCTCCCCCCGCCTACTCTCAGCGCCCCCTCGCCTATCTCCTTGGATCTCCAGCAGTCGTTCTGCATTCCCGCCGCCGACGCGCCGCAGTTCCAGATCGCAGGGGGAGGACGCGCCGTCCCGTCCCACCCACGGCCGCCGACGTGACATCCCGAACTGGAGTATCCAGTTTGCAGCGCGAGCCTGCTAATAGATCGGCGGCGGTGCCGGTGCGGACGCTAATCCTGGGAACGCCCTCGGCGGCAGGCGGTCGGACGGGCTGATCCCGGCGCGGCGTGCGCACTACGTCACGCAATATGCGCGGCGACCTTGCGGCCGTTTATCAGGACTGAGCGTCGGCTCGCCGCGCGGGTCGTAGGCTCCGCCGGCAGAGTCGGGGAGAAATGCACCCGGCCTGTGAGATGTTCAAATGGCTCTGAGCACTATGGGACTTAACATCTGAAGACATCAGTCCACTGGAACTTAGAACTACTTAAACCTAGCTAACCTAAGAACATCACACACATTCATGCCCAATGCAGGATTCGAACCTGCGACCGCAGCGGTCGCGCGGTTCAAGACTGAAGCGCCAAGAACCGCTCGGCCACTCCGGCCGGCCTGTGAGATGTTCCTCTCGGCCGTGCCTCGGAACTTCCGTCGCGTCCCAAGTCCCACACTCCTGGCCCTGTGCGATACGCGAGACGAATTACGGGGGGCTTTCAATAAGTTCAATAAGTAATGCAAAGCATCTTTTTCTCGCCCACCTTCGAGTGACAAAATGCGGACACTTCAGCCCTTATAGTCTCGTGAGGCTCCTACAGGTGGAGGCGTTATACACTATTGGCCATTAATTATGCTACACCACGAAGATGACGTGCTACAGACGCGAAATTTAACCGACAGGAATAAGATGCTGTGAGATGCAAATGATTAGCTTTTCAGCGCATTCGCACAAGGTTGGCGCCGGTGGCGACACCTACAACGTGCTGACATTAGGAAAGTTGCCGACCGATTTCTCATACACAAACAGCAGTTGACCGGCGTTGCTTGGTGAAACGTTGTTGTGATGCCTCGTGTAAGGACAATTGGCCTCAGGACAGTTATAAATCGATTTTTCCGATCCTATTTCGTACGACCCTGCCGTGGTGGATGTCCGCGGATTCGTGAATAAGTTTCCTCGTTGTGATCTTCAGCCCGGAGTAGTCTGCGAACTCCCGGCTTGTTAAATAGTTTTCTTACCTGTAGAATAACTTGATTCTTACCAAAAACCAGGAATTGGCAACTCTGATCTTTTAACGCTTTAATTACACCTTTAAACAGACAAAAGCGCCGAAGAAACTGGTGCAGGAATGCGTATACAAATATAGGCATGTGTAAACAGGCAGAATACAGCGCTGCGGCCAGCTACACCTGCATAAGACAACAAGTGTCTGACGCAGATGTTACATCGGTTACTGCTGCTACAATGGCACGTTATCAATATTTATGTGAGTTTGAACGTGATGTTATAGTCGGCCCACGAACGACAGGACACAGCATCTCCGAGCTAGCAATGAAGTGAGGATTTTCCCGTACTACCATTTTACGAGTGTACCGTGAATATCAGAAAACCGGTAAAACATCAAATCTCCGACATCGCTGCGGCAGGAAAAAGATCATGCAAGAACGGGACCAGCGACGACTGAAGAGAATCGTTCGACGTGACAAAAGTGCAACCCTTCCGCAAATTGCTGCACATTTCAATGCTGGGCCATCAACAAGTGTCAGTGTGAAATCGATTCAACCAAACATCATTGATACGAACTTCCGGAGCCGAAAGCCCACTCGTGTACCCTTGATGACTGCACGACACAAAGCTTTACGCCTCTCCTGGGCCCGTCAACACCGACATTGCACTGTCGATGACTGGAAACATGTTTCCTGGTCGGACGAGTGTCATTGCAAAGTGTATCGAGCAAATGGACATGTACGGGTATGGAGACAACCTCATAAATCTATGGACCCTGCTTGTGAGCAGGGGACTGTTCAAGCTGGTGTAGGCTCCGTAATGGTGTGGAGTTGGAGTGATACGGGACCCCTGATATGTCTAGATGCGACTCTGACAGGTGACACATGCGTAGGTATCCTGTCTGATCACTTGCACCCGTTCACGTCCATTGTGCATTCCAACGGACATGGGTAATTCCAGCAGGATAATGCGACACTCCACACGTCCATAGAGTGACTCCAGAAACACTCAGAAGAGTGTTGACCATCAGATTCCCGAGACACGAACATTGTTGTGCATATCTGGACTGCCTTGCAACGTGCTGTTCGGAAGAGATCTCCAGCCCCTCCGTACTCTTACGAATTTATGGACAGTCCTGCAGGATTCATGGTTTCAGTTCCCTCCAGCACTACTTCAGACATTAGTCGAGTCCATGCCACGTCGTGTTGCGGCACTTCTGCTTGCTGGCGGGGGTCCTACACGATATATTAGGCACGCATACTAGTTTTTTGGCTTCTTAGTGTAAAACAAAATTCAGCATGATTTCAAATTCTGATAGGTGATCCTCCAGATATCCTGATTTGTATTAGTAACGGGAAAAGCTTGGCGATTTTGGCGTACAGATAACTGTTCGCCACATTTTATTGGATTGTGTTTTATTTTCCGGCCGGCGGCCGTAGCGGGTTTGGCGCAGAATTTTCCCTCTATTTTAAGTAATGTTCAAACGAATTTGGTTCAAGTTTTAAAGATTTGTGAATTGTCAAACATTTTCACAAGATATTAGGGAGATGTTTTTAATGAGTTAACAGGGTGACTCGTTCACCCAACTTTTTGTATGTGGTCAGCCTGTCACATTTCCATGTGCTTTTCTTTTAGTTCTTCTGTATTTCGTTTTCCCTGTGTTTTAATTCCATGTATAGCTACTTTCGCTCTTCCTAATTTGTTTTAGCGCGTGTGAGGTAGAGTGACTTTGTGGCCTTCTCGAGTGTATGAGTGTGGGACAGTGTAAGAGTTTATCTCCACATTCGTTTGTTTTGATAAGTGTAAAGGCGCTGATGACCTTGTCGTTGGGCGCCCATAAGACCAAACACAGTAAAACCAAAAGGCTCAACGGGATAGGTACAGCCGTTGGGCGTATAAGGCTTTCGGTGTTGGAAGGACTTTGTGACAAGATTTTCAGATCTAGTTCTGCAGAATGATTGTGATGTCTGTCTCCACTTGAGAAACAATGCAATCAAGCTGCAGTGACTAGCACATAAACAAATCTCTTCCCAAAGTTTACCCGTATACTGAAATATGCCTGCTACAAATCAAGATTGGAGCATCACCTGCCACAATTTGCAATCCTGCTAAATGTTGTTTTATTTTGTATTTTCCATTGCGTGCGTTATTTGAAGAAATTTCCTTCACTCAATGTGCATTGCGTAAAAAAAGTTTCTTTAAGGAATATCATTACTGCAATGAATTTGCACCACAATAATGAATTATTTATATTTTTAAAGTTAAAAAAATACACGAATGTGAAACGATAAACTAAAAAACAAATAAAACATAATTTAAAACAGGAAACAAATATACGTAAAGTAATAAATATTGTACGTTTAGATATTTTAATTAGGTAATTGACAAATTAATATTGATCGTTTAGAGATTTTAATTAAGTATGTTGAAAATAGTCCGACAGCACATTGTGGACACCCTATTTTACAAAAGTTGTATTTCACAAATTACCTTTATTACACATCGATGGAGTAGCGTGAAAGCTGCTTTGATTATCTTATAGGAAAAGTGTAATTAATGGTGGAGGTGTGTTTTGCAAAATATCATATTATTACAAAAGTTGATTATACTGTTTTCAGGAACGTTAAGTACATTTCAGTTTTTTTTAAATATGAAACACGTTTGCCGGCCGCGGTGGTCTAGCGGTTCTAGGCGCTCAGTCCGGAACCGCGCGACTGCTACGGTCACAGGTTCGAATCCTGCCTCGGGCATGGATGTGTGTGATGTCCTTAGGTTAGTTAGGTTTAAGTAGTTCTAAGTTCTAGGGGACTGATGACCACAGATGTTAAGTCCCATAGTGCTCAGAGCCATTTGAACCATTTTTTTGAAACACGTTTTTGACACTTGACGATTTCGAAAATCCAGATTGCCTTTCTTGGTGTGTTATACCTCTTAAAAGCGAAACGGCAGAAACGAAAAAATACGTATTGCAGTATTTTGCCTCTCTACATGCAGGAGATAGGGAAAATAATGTGAACACCTGTACTTACATGGGAATGGTTTATTAATAAGGGATTGGACCCCAATTTGCCCGTAATACAGCTGCGATTCTTCTTCGAATACTGGCATATAATGATTGTACAGTCTCCAGTGGAATGTTATGCCAATCGTCGATTACAACCTCTTCTAACGCCTGTAGTGAAGAGGTAAGCGGAAATCTGCTCCAGAGTCTGCGCTCCAGTACTGCCTACAAGGGTTCGCGAATGTTCGAGTCCAGGGACTGTGCTGACCAGGGAAGACGCTGCAGTTCAGTTGCGTGCTCCTCATACCACGATTGTACTGTTCTGGCTGTGTGAATGGGTGCATTATCGTCCTGAAATATGGCATCATTGTTGGGGAACAACATTTGATTCACGGGGTGCACCTGATCACCTAAAATGTTCACATAATCGTTGGCTCTAAAGCGGCCTTTGAGAGTGGTGATGGGACCAGCAGAATACCACGATATTGCTGCCCACACCATCACACTTCCACCTCTATGCTTAACCAATGGAATTGTTGGCTTCTTTTGGCGCTCGCCAGACGTAAACCCGGCCCGATGTTGGAAATAACGAAAACGTTGACTCTTCGGAGCGTATCATATGTTTCCACTGATAAGCCGTCCCGGATTTATGCTCCTGACATCTTGTTTTACGCTTCTCTTCGTTGGTTGTCGTGAGTAATTGCTTCGGTACAACAGTTCGTCCATGAATATTATGGAGTTCACGACGGACAGTGTCGATAGATACGGGGTCTCGAAGGTACCTATTGAGCTCTGCAGTCACGTTAGCCGTCGTAGTTTTGTGTTGTTGTGACACAGTTCGAGTTAGCGTACGACGATCTCTGTCATTCAGTTTTGATTCGCCCCCGCTATTACGTTTACAAGATGATGTATTTCCATGTTTTGTGTAGGCTGTCATGACTGTTAAAACAGTTGCTCTTGGTTACTGATGCTCCAGCTAATCGGGCCCCCACAATCTGCCCTCTCTGGAACTCTGTTAGGTCTTTCATCGCACGTCGACGTCGGCCTCTCTATGCAGATATGAAGTGTGCACTACTCGTAAACTGCCTGCACTGTTGGCTAGTCCGAACTGAACACGCACAGTCCAGCGCGACACGTACCTCAACTGCGTTGTTGACGGTCAAACACAACCATCCCATTACTAGCACTGTTCAACATTATTTTGCCTGTCCCCTGTACCTGACAACTTTCATCAAGGTCTGAATGCAGAATCTCGCGGCGATATCATTGAATAAAATGTTCTCGGGTTTCCAACCGCGTCAATTGCTTAAAACTACACGAGCACTCCTTGGCCATTGTCAAGTGTTATGACTGCCAGTGGGCTGTTGGTGCGGAATTATATACGCTAGCTGCCGGCTGTGACGTCACTGGTGCCCGTGACATTGCCATATATGGGCATGTTTTGAGTCGGCGTTCGATGTGCCGTCTTCAACCGCGCGATCGCTGGATCGCACGCAGCGCTGAGCTGCAAGCCACCGTCTCTATTCAGGGTGTTTGCGGTAATTTTTATTTCCTTTATTAAACTGTCCCAGAAGCCGTTAGTGCGAGCCACGACAGAGGTACCGTCAAATTTTATGTGGTGACCGTTTTCTAAGGTATGCTCAGCTAACGCAGATTTCTCAGGATAGCGTAGGCGATAATACCTCTCATGTTCTTTCCTGCGTTGTTCCACAATGCGCACTGTTTGTCAGATGTACTTCTGGCCACACTCACAAGGTATTTCGTAGACTCCAGGTGTTCTGAGACCTACTGCGTCTTTAACTGGTTTCAGTAACTGACAGATTTTCGTTGGAGGCCTGAAGATTGTTTTGATCTTGTGTCTTTTCAACAGGTGGCTTATCTTGCTCGACACAGAGCCACAGATTGGCAGCAAAGCAAGTTTCTTTTCGTGCTCTTCGTCGGTAGTCTTACTCTGATATTTCCCAGAAATCACTTCTTTCACTTGATGGGCGCTGTAGCCGTTATTCCTGAAAACCTTGCGTAAGTGGCTCAGTTCATGGGGCAGGTTATCGTCGTCTGATATTACTCTTGCACGATGCACCAGTGTTTGCAATACTGTGCGCTTCTGTGCTGGATGATGATAGCTGGTGGCGTGCAGGTACAGGTCTGCGTGGGTGGGTTTTCTGTAGACGCTCTGGCCAAGGCACCCATTTCGTTTACGGTGGACAAGGACGTCGAGGAAGTGCAAGGCATTATCTTTTTCCACCACCATGGTGAAATGGATATTACTGTTGATGCCATTGAAAAAATTCGTCTAGTTTCTCGCGTCCGTGTGGCCAAATGACAAACGTGTCGTCAACGTACCGAAAGAGACACTTCATCTACATCTACATCCATACTCCGCAACCCACCTGACGGTGTGTGGCGGAGGGTACCTTGAGTACCTCTATCGGTTCTCCCTTCTATTCCAGTCTCATAGTGTTCGTGGAAAGGAGGATTGTCGGTATGCCTCTGTGTGGGCTCTAATCTCTCTGATTTTATCCTCATGGTCTCTTCGCGAGATATACGTAGGAGGGAGCAATATACGGCTTGACTCCTCGGTGAAGGTATGTTCTCGAAACTTCAACAAAAGCCCGTACCGAGCTACTGAGCGTCTCTCCTGCAGAGTCTTCCACTGGAGTTTATCTATCATCTCCGTAACGCTTTCGCGATTACTAAATGATCCTGTAACGAAGCGCGCTGCTCTCCGTTGGATCTTCTCTATCTCTTCTATCAACCCTATCTGGTACGGATCTCACACTGCTGAGCAGTATTCAGGCAGTGGGCGAACAAGTGTACTGTAACCTACTTCCTTTGTTTTCGGATTGCATTTCCTTAGGATTCTTCCAATGAATCTCAGTCTGGCATCTGCTTTACCGACGATCAACTTTATATGATCATTCCATTTTAAATCACTCCTAATGCGTGCTCCCAGATAATTTATGGAATTAACTGCTTCCAGTTGCTGACCTGCTATATTGTACCTAAATGATAAAGGATCTTTCTTTCTGTGTATTCGCAGCACATTACGCTTGTCTACATTGAGATTCAATTGCCATTCCCTGCACCATGCGTCAATTCGCTGCAGATCCTGCTGCATTTCAGTACAATTTTCCATTGTTACAACCTTTCGATATACCACAGCATCATCCGCAAAAAGCCTCAGTGAAGTTCCGATGTTATCCACAAGGGCATTTATGTGTATTGTGAATAGCAACGGTCCTACGACACTCCCCTGCGGCACACCTGAAATCACTCTTACTTCGGAAGACTTCTCTCCATTGAGAATGACATGCTGCGTTCTGTTATCTAGGAACTCTTCAATCCAGTCACACAATTGGTCTGATAGTCCATATGCTCTTACTTTGTTCATTAAACGACTGTGGGGAACTGTATCGAACGCCTTGCGGAAGTCAAGAAACACGGCATCTACCTGGGAACCCGTGTCTATGGCCCTCTGATTCTCGTGGACGAATAGCGCGAGCTGGGTTTCACACGACCGTCTTTTTCGAAACCCATGCTGATCCCTACAGAGTAGATTTCTAGTCTCCAGAAAAGTCATTATACTCGAACATAATACGTGTTCCAAAATTCTACAACTGATCGACGTTAGAGATATAGGTCTATAGTTCTGCACATCTGTTCGCCGTCCCTTCTTGAAAACGGCTCCAATGGCACAGTATCTATGGCAATGTCCTCAAAATTCTCCACGAAGAGGTTTGCAACTGCTGGAGCCATTGACGCGGTTGGAAACCCGAGAACATTTTATTCATCAAGGTCCTTCGTTCACACCTGGGAATGTTATCTTGTCTGCGGGTTCCGCTACACGCCCTGCATTGAGCCAGACTGTCGCCACTTAAACAACTTATAACTTAAGTCATCTCCTTAAGCGCGTACCACTATTTTTCTCAATAAAGATCAAAATACTGATTTCCAGTCATTACTTTTCATAATCTCGGAAGTCCCAGTTCATGACACACTGCCACCTCTGTAATCTGGACCTCGAATTTGTGTAGCACGTGAGTTGTGGCCGGCCGCAGTATTCGCTGGCCTCTTGGCCACGCTGCTCCTGTACCGACACTTCCACACTGACCGCTCGTTGTCATCCCGCTATCTGAAACATTTCCCAGACCATTAGTGTTGATTCGCTCGCGGGCGTCCCGGAACGGACATAAAAATTAGAAATCGCGACACAGGCGCCTTCAGAGGGCGGTTAATTAATGTTTTGTGTTCGCTCCGGCGCGTTGGAGCCGGTGTTAACTGCCGTTTTACGATCGCAGCGAGTAGCCACCTACTCGGGACGATGTAAGGATTTCCTTCACTGCGGCATAAATTCTGGGCAGCAGTTTATGTTCACATAAAAGAAATAGGCGCTCGCGCGCTCGTTAACTTGCGTTTGTGTGTTAGTTGTGATTTGAGTTCCGTGTAGCTCTCGAATGTGCATTATAAAAACCACCACCGCATCCGGCTTCAGGTGTTCGGCGCACCTGACCGTGGAGATTGTTGTTTTGTTCTTTGTCAGTATCAAATACTTGCGCGCAAAATCAGACGTACCGGCGTTAGTCCTGCCGTGAGTCTTGGGGAAGACGGGATAAAAAGTGCTGACTGCACACAGTTACCGGACATTGAGTAATTTATGGACTTTGTCCACGCATCAAGAGATTGTAAGTGTGCTCTGTTTGATGTCTTTGGGCTATTGATTGGGTGGAGTTCTTTAAGTGGGCACTTTAATGAAATACGTTGCCAGAAAAAAATGTACACCTGGAAAAATGATGTCGATTTTGATCCGATGATGGATATGCCAACTGTAGGATAGTAGATCTACTGATAATGGTTTCAACGTCGTCCGCCAACAGATGGCATAGTGGCATGGCTACTGAAATGCCGTCTGTGTCAACATTTTAATAGGGGAAACTCACAACCAGAAGGTTCAGTGTGTGTGAAACAAAGAGCAAACCATACCACGGAGACGCACTCATGCTTCCTACAACCAACACAACGAGTTTGAAAGGGGTTACGAGGGCGGTTCAGAAAGTAACCTCCGATTGGTCACAGTGCGGGTTGTGGGGGGAGTAGCGAAGCCATCTGTGCGTTCACGCACTCAACAGGTCAGTCGGCATCAAGCCGTGGTCGAGTGAACGTCGTACCTGCGCTAGTTTAGTTTTTGTGGCAGTTTGAAATGTGTGCTGCAATAGAAAACCCCGCCAAATGTGAAGTGCGTGCTGTCATAAGGTTTTTTACAGCCAAAGGATATTCTGCAGCAGCTATTCATCGTGAGCTTTGTGCCGTGTACGGACCAAGAGTTATGAGTGAAGGCGTTGTCCGTGAATGGGTACGTTTATTTAAAAGTGGACGAGAAAACGTTCATGATGAAGAGAGGAGCGGTTGACCATCATTGGTGACTGACGAACTCGTTCAGACACTTGATGCAAAAGTTCGTGAAAATCGACGTTTCTCAATGTCGGAGTTGTCTACTGGTTTTCCACAGATTTGTAAGACTCTCTTGTACGAGAGTATCCAGGGCAAGGTTCCTGAATTAGTATCTCTTACTGAAGGAAATAGTGCGCATATAGTATTAGGAACGGAAAGTTGGTTAAAACCGGAAGTGAACAGTAACGAAATCCTAGACACAGAATGGAATATATACCGCAAGGATAGGATAAACGCCAATGGTGGAGGAGTATTTATAGCAGTAAAGAATTCAATAATATCCAGTGAAGTTATTAGCGAATGCGAATGTGAAATAATCTGGGTTAAGTTAAGTATCAAAGGTGGGTCAGATATGATAGTCGGATGCTTCTATAGACCACCTGCATCAGCAACCGTAGTAGTTGAGCGCCTCAGAGAGAACCTGCAGAACGTCGTGAAGAAGTTTCGTGATCATACTATTGTAATAGGGGGAGACTTCAATCTACCAGGTATAGAATGGGATAGTCACACAATCAGAACTGGAGCCAGGGACAGAGACTCTTGTGACATTATCCTGACTGCCTTGTCCGAGAATTACTTCGAGCAGATAGTTAGAGAACCAACTCGTGAAGCTAACGTTTTAGACCTCATAGCAACAAATAGACCGGAACTTTTCGACTCCGTGAATGTAGAAGAGGGTATCAGTGATCATAAGTCAGTGGTTGCATCAATGACTACAAGTGTAATAAGAAATGCCAAGAAAGGAAGGAAAATATATTTGCTTAACAAGAGTGATAGGGCACAAATCGCAGAATATCTGAGTGACCACCATCAAACGTTCATTTCTGAGGAAGAGGATGTGGAACAAAAATGGAAAAAATTCAGAAACATCGTCCAGTACGCCTTAGATAAGTTCGTACCGACTAAGGTCCAAAGCGAGGGGAAAGATCCACCGTGGTATAACAATCATGTACGAAAGGTACTACGGAAACAAAGAAAGCTTCATCATAGGTTTAAGAGTAGTCGAATCATAGCTGATAAGGAAAAGCTGAACGAAGCGAAAAAGAGCGTAAAGAGAGCAATGAGAGAAGCATTCAACGAATTCGAACATAAAACATTGGCAAACAATCTAAACAAGAACCCTAAAAAGTTTTGGTCATATGTAAAATCGGTAAGCGGATCTAAATCCCCTATTCAGTCACTCGTTGACCACGATGGCACCGAAACAGAGGACGACCGAAGAAAGGCAGAAATACTGAATTCAGTGTTCCGAAACTGTTTCACTGCGGAAAATCGTAACACGGTCCCTGACTTCAGCCGTCGCACGGACGCCAAAATGGAAAATATTGAAATAAACGATATCGGAATTGAAAAACAACTGCTATCACTTAGTAGCGGAAAAGCATCCGGACCAGACGAGATACCCTTAAGATTCTACAGTGATTATGCTAAAGAAGTTGCCCCCTTTCTATCAGCAATTTATCGTGGATCGCTGGAAGAACGTAAAGTACCTAGCGACTGGAAGAAAGCACAGGTCGTTCCCATTTTCAAGAAGGGTCATAAATCAGATGCGAATAATTATAGGCCTATTTCGCTTACGTCAATCTGTTGTAGAATAATGGAACATGTTTTGTGTTCTCGTATTATGACGTTCTTAGATAATACAAATCTCCTTCATCATAACCAACATGGATTCCGCAAACAGAGATCATGTGAAACTCAGCTCGCCCTATTTGCCCAAGAAATTCACAGTGCCGTAGACACTGGCGAGCAGATTGATGCCGTATTCCTGGACTTCAGGAAGGCATTTGATACGGTTCCGCACTTACGTTTAGTGAAAAAAATACGAGCTTACGGAATATCGGACCAGGTTTGTGATTGGATTCAGGATTTCCTAGAAGAAAGAACACAACATGTCATTCTTAACGGTTCAAAATCTGCAGATGTAGAGGTAATTTCGGGAGTACCGCAGGGAAGCGTGATAGGACCTTTATTGTTTACAATATACATAAATGACTTAGTTGACAACATCGGTAGCTCCGTGAGGCTATTTGCAGATGACACGGTTGTCTACAAGAACGTAGCAACATCAGAAGACTCGTACGTATTCCAGGAGGACCTGCAGAGGATTAATGCATGGTGCGACAGCTGGCAGCTTTCCCTAAACGTAGATAAATGTAATATAATGCGTATACATAGGGGCAGAAATCCATTCCAGTACGATTATGCCATAGGTGGTAAATCATTGGAAGCGGTAACGACCGTAAAATACTTAGGAGTTACTATCCGGAGCGATCTGAAGTGGAATGATCACATAAAACAAATAGTGGGAAAAGCAGGCGCCAGGTTGAGATTCATAGGAAGAATTCTAAGAAAATGTGACTCATCGACGAAAGAAGTAGCTTACAAAACGCTTGTTCGTCCGATTCTTGAGTATTGCTCATCAGTATGGGATCCTTACCAGGTTGGATTAATAGAAGAGATAGACATGATCCAGCGAAAAGCAGCGCGATTCGTCATGGGGACATTTAGTCAGCGCGAGAGCGTTACGGAGATGCTGAACAAGCTCCAGTGGCGGACACTTCAAGAAAGGCGTTACGCAATACGGAGAGGTTTATTATCGAAATTACGAGAGAGCACATTCCGGGAAGAGATGGGCAACATATTACTACCGCCCACATATATCTCGCGTAATGATCACAACTAAAAGATCCGAGAAATTAGAGCAAATACGGAGACTTACAAGCAGTCGTTCTTCCCACGCACAATTCGTGAATGGAACAGGGAAGGGGGGATCAGATAGTGGTACAATAAGTACCCTCCGCCACACACCGTAAGGTGGCTCGCGGAGTATAGATGTAGATGTAGATGTAGATAGTGACAGCAAGATTGGGTTACCGTAAGTTCTGTGCATGATGGGTGCCCAAAATTCTTACCGACCACCACAAAACTCAAAGAATGGCCTCTGCATTAGACTTTCTGTCATGTTATGAGGACGAAGGAGAACCATTGTTAAACAGAATCGTGACCGGTGACGAAACCTGGATTAAGTGCGTGAACCCTGAGACAAAAGAACAATCAAAGATGTGGGCACATTCAAATTCGCCTACCAAACCAAGAAAAGCCTCGCAAGATTTTTCTGCCAGAAAACTGTTGGCAACGGTGTTTTGGGATGCCAAAGGGGTGTTGTTGGTTGAATTCATGGAACGTGGTACGAGCATTAATCAAGATGTGTACTGTGAAACAATAAAAAAGTTACGACGGGCTATACAGAACAAACGCCGTGGTATGCTGACTTCCGGTATCGTTTTTTTGCACGATAACGCCCGTCCTCACTCTGCTCGCAGAACAACGGCCCTTCTTGAGTCCTTCAAGTGGGACGTTATCAACCATCCACCTTACAGCCCAGACCTGGCGCCAAGTGATTATCACCTCTTCATGCATTTGAAGAAATGGCTCGGGTCACAGCGGTTTGATGACGACGAAGAGCTCAAAGATGCGGTCACAGGCTGGCTCCAGGCACAAGCGGGTGATTTTTATGCAGAAGGAATTTCAAAGCTTGTGAAGAGATACGATAAGTGCCTCAATCGCTATGGAGACTGTAGAAAAATAGTGCAAAGATGTAGTTGTAAGATGTATATATTAAAATATTTTTATTTAACTTGGTGTATTTTTTTAAATCAACCGGAGGTTACTTTCTGAATGGCCCTCGATTGTGACCTTCCGAGTGATGGGATGGTCCTTTCTGAGAACTGCCGCACAAGTTTGACGTGCTGCGTCAGTTGCACAACGATGCGAGTATCAGTGGTCAGATGAACATCTTCACACCCACAGACAAGGTTCTGAACGTCCACCCATCAACAGACGCTGTGCTAACGTAAGCTGTTGCCAGCTCTCCGATCGGCAAAGAGGCTGCGAGAAGATCGACAGCAGGCGCAATCAACGCGCCTATCACGAGAGAGGCCAGATAGAGACGCGCAAGCAAGGCGCCGCCAACGCCCTCTCGACAGCAAGTATTCAGATCGCCGCCGCGTATTGGAGGGCCAGTGAGTCAACGAGTCGAGTGATCAGTTGCAGCCCAGTCGGAGTTGCAGACAGTCAGCCCAGTTGTAGAGAGAATTAATCAGTACCTAGCGACCAGATCAGTGTACTTGGCGGGATTTCTGCTTCACCAGCAATTGTGGCTAAGGTAGACTATTACTGAAGAGCTCGTACCACAACAACTAGCTTAAATTTAGCAGCTTTCTTATTCTTATGAATAAAGAACCCTGTTAATACTGTAGTGCATAGGAATCTTGCATGCTCGGTTCGCTAGACAAACAATGAAACAACTCATATTAATGACAATTTTTTTAAAATGATTTTTTCATAATGCAGGGCCACAGTCATAAAATATTTCTTTAAAGACAGTACCGCCATTAGACTGTTGTTTATTTACAGTGTAACATTTACACTTACACAGTCATGATTTCGGCTTCAAAGTGCCATTTTCAAGCGTTTTCTGAAAACAGATTAGACAATAACAGCGAAATACATAACAAGTGATATAACCATATAAGAATCCACATTTATAATGCTTACTTACAAGTGTTATACATTGCCTAAGGTGGCATCAAGAGCTCATATGGCAACCCAGTTCTAAGCAAAGAAGGGAAGGCAGAAAGGTGGAAGGAGTATATAGAGGGTTTATACAAGGGCGATGTACTTGAGGACAATATTATGGAAATGGAAGAGGATGTAGATGAAGATGAAATGGGAGATAAGATACTGCGTGAAGAGTTTGACAGAGCACTGAAAGACCTGAGTCGAAACAAGGCCCCAGGAGTAGACAACATTCCATTAGAACTACTGATGGCCTTGGGAGAACCAGTCATGACAAAACTATACCATCTGGTGAGCAAGATGTATGAGACAAGAGAAATACCCACAGACTTCAAGAAGAATATAATAATTCCAATCCCAAAGAAAGCAGGTGTTGACAGATGTGAAAATTACAGAACTATCAGTTTAATAAGTCACAGCTGCAAAATTCTAACGCGAATACTTTACAGACGAATGGAAAAACTGGTAGAAGCGGACCTCGGGGAAGATCAGTTTGGATTCCGTAGAAAAGTTGGAACACGTGAGGCAATACTAACCTTACTATTTATCTTATAAGAAAGATTAAGAAAAGGCAAACCTACGTTTCTAGCATTTGTAGACTTAGAGAAAGCTTTTGACAACGTTAACTGGAATACTCTCTTTCAAATTCTGAAGGTGGCAGGGGTAAAATACAGGGAGCGAAAGGCTATTTACAATTTGTACACAAACCAGATGGCAGTTATAAGAGTCGATGGGCATGAAAGGGAAGCAGTGGTTGGGAAAGGAGTGAGACAGGGTTGTAGCCTCTCCCCGATGTTATTCAATCTGTATATTGAGCAAGCAGTAAAGGAAACAAAAGTAAAATTCAGAGTAGGTATTAAAATTCATGGAGAAGAAGTAAAAACTTTGAGGTTCGCCGATGACATTGTAATTCTGTCAGAGACAGCAAAGGAATTGGAAGAGCAGTTGAACGGAATGGACAGTGTCTTGAAAGGAGGATATAAGATGAACATCAACAAAAGCAAAACGAGGATAATGGAATGTAGTAAAATTAAATTGGGTGATGCTGAGGGGATTAAATTAGGAAATGAGACACTTAAAGTAGTAAAGGAGTTTTGCTATTTAGGGAGTAAAATAACTGATCAAGGTCGAAGTAGAGAGGATATAAAATGTAGACTGGCAATGGCAAGGAAATCATTTCTGAAGAAGAGAAATTTGTTAACATCGAGTATAGATTTAAGTGTCAGGAAGTCGTTTCTGAAAGTATTTGTATGGAGTGTAGCCATGTATGGAAGTGAAACATGGACGATAACCAGTTTGGACAAGAAGAGAATAGAAGCTTTCGAAATGTGGTGCTACAGAAGAATGCTGAAGATAAGGTGGGTAGATCACGTAACTAATGAGGAGGTATTGAAGAGGATTGGGGAGAAGAGAAGTTTGTGGCACAACTTGACTAGAAGAAGGGATCGGTTGGTAGGACATGTTTTGAGGCATCAAGGGATCACAAATTTAGCATTGGAGGGCAGCGTGGAGGGTAAAAATCGTAGAGGGAGACCAAGAGATGAATACACTAAGCAGATTCAGAAGGATGTAGGTTGCAGTAGGTACTGGGAGATGAAGAAGCTTGCACAGCATAGAGTAGCATGGAGAGCTGCATCAAACCAGTCTCAGGACTGAAGACCACAACAACAACAACAACAACAAGGTGGCATACTGTCGTATTAAAATACACTATTAGACACATTGCCCAAGAGTCGATATTTCTGCCAGAGCCTAGTGCTTTGTTTCATCACTGAGTATACCATATTGACCGAATGGCAGTTGGCTAAGTGTCAAATTGTCTTGGTCAAAGAACTTCCTGTTACAAGCATGTGACTTTTTCTTTTAATCTTTCGACTCAGTGTCCAGTAGGATTGGAAAGGTTAGGAGCAATTTATTTTCTTTGGTAGTTGTTACATCTTTGCAGTACCTGTTTATCTTACAAGGGGAGGCCGCCAATTGTGAAATTCAGATTCGATTCATACTGCGCATAATAAAAGCTCATGGCCAGAGGTGTAATGTGGCAAAGCACCAAGATGCACTTCTCAGCCGTTGTCGAGAAAATCGACAGTTAAAAGAAACCGTTGCGGTGAAATACTCTCTACGATTAATAATTTTCTACAGCGTCGTGGCGCAGCGGTAAGCGCTCGGGTCTGTAATCCGAAGGTCGCCGGATCGAATCTCGCGCCGTGCAATCTTTTTTTAGTATTTGTTTTTTTAATCCAAATGTATATATATATATATATATATATATATATATATATATATATATATATATATATATATACTCCTGGAAATTGAAATAAGAACACCGTGAATTCATTGTCCCAGGAAGGGGAAACTTTATTGACACATTCCTGGGGTCAGATACATCACATGATCACACTGACAGAACCACAGGCACATAGACACAGGCAACAGAGCATGTACAATGTCGGCACTAGTACAGTGTATATCCACCTTTCGCAGCAATGCAGGCTGCTATTCTCCCATGGAGACGATCGTAGAGATGCTGGATGTAGTCCTGTGGAACGGCTTGCCATACCATTTCCACCTGGCGCCTCAGTTGGACCAGCGTTCGTGCTGGATGTGCAGACCGCGTGAGACGCCGCTTCATCCAGTCCCAAACATGCTCAATGGGGGACAGATCCGGAGATCTCGCTGGCCAGGGTAGTTGACTTACACCTTCTAGAGCACGTTGGGTGGCACGGGATACATGCGGACGTGCATTGTCCTGTTGGAACAGCAAGTTCCCTTGCCGGTCTAGGAATGGTAGAGCGATGGGTTCGATGACGGTTTGGATGTACCGTGCACTATTCAGTGTCCCCTCGACGATCACCAGTGGTGTACGGCCAGTGTAGGAGATCGCTCCCCACACCATGATGCCGGGTGTTGGCCCTGTGTGCCTCGGTCGTATGCAGTCCTGATTGTGGCGCTCACCTGCACGGCGCCAAACACGCATACGACCATCATTGGCACCAAGGCAGAAGCGACTCTCATCGCTGAAGACGACACGTCTCCATTCGTCCCTCCATTCACGCCTCTCGCGACACCACTGGAGGCGGGCTGCACGATGTTGGGGCGTGAGCGGAAGACGGCCTAACGGTGTGCGGGACCGTAGCACAGCTTCATGGAGACGGTTGCGAATGGTCCTCGCCGATACCCCAGGAGCAACAGTGTCCCTAATTTGCTGGGAAGTGGCGGTGCGGTCCCCTACGGCACTGCGTAGGATCCTACGTTCTTGGCGTGCATCCGTGCGTCGCTGCGGTCCGGTCCCAGGTCGACGGGCACGTGCACCTCCCGCCGACCACTGGCGACAACATCGATGTACTGTGGAGACCTCACGCCCCACGTGTTGAGCAATTCGGCGATACGTCCACCCGGCCTCCCGCATGCCCACTATACGCCCTCGCTCAGAGTCCGTCAACTGCACATGCGGTTCACGTCCACGCTGTCGCGGCATGCTACCAGTGTTAAAGACTGCGATGGAGCTCCGTATGCCACGGCAAACTGGCTGACACTGACGGCGGCGGTGCACAAATGCTGCGCAGCTAGCGCCATTCGACGGCCAACACCGCGGTTCCTGGTGTGTCCGCTGTGCCGTGCGTGTGATCATTGCTTGTACAGCCCTCTCGCAGTGTCCGGAGCAAGTATGGTGGGTCTGACACACCGGTGTCATTGTGTTCTTTTTTCCATTTCCAGGAGTATATATATATATATATATATATATATATATATATATATATATATATATATATAATTCCCGGCAATCAGTTGCAACAATTATGCATATAATAAGTTGCTGAAAGTCGTTTGTCGTGGAAGAACTGGCGACTTCGAACATCATTATGTTTTCCGCAAACAAAGTTGTATTTCACAAATGTTATTAATTGTCTTCATAATGTTTACCACGTATAGTTAACGGAGGACGTAGAAACGACATTCCGAAACGAATACGTATAGTGTAAGTCAAACGTTCGAATTAGAATAGAGACCCCACGAACACAAATTTGGTGTGGCAGGTATGAAATATAAACTCCGTTACTCGCTCGTTACACTTGAAGGACAGATGTTGAATGGGCCGAAACTAGCCGCCGCATAACAGCGTAGTTGCCTGCTAACTTCGAAAGAAGGTAGATGCGGTCCCTAGCGCAACTTATAACATCGTCGAAAATCAGTGCGTACATGAGAGCTTTGGTACACCCTGTTAAACAAAAGGAAAAATGGAGGCGGTACAATCGGAGAGCGATCCACCTTCACCAACATGCATAAGCAATTCATTAATAGTTTATGTGTGTGTGTGTGTGTGTGTGTGTGTGTGTGTGTGAGTGTGTGTGTACATTTGAATTACAAAAAACAAATAATAAAAATGTTGCATGGTGCGAGATTCGATCCGGCGACCTTCGGATTACGAACCCGAGCGCTTACCGCTGCGCCACGACGCTGTGGAAAATTTATAATCGTAGAAAGTATTTCACTGCAACGGTTTCTTTTAGCTGTCGATTTTCTCGACAACAGCTGAGAAGTGCATCTTGGTGCTTTGCCACATTACACCTCTGGCCATGAGCTTTTATTATGCGCAGTATGAATCGAATCTGAATTTCACAATTGGCGGCCTCCCCTTGTTAGTATACAATGAAGTTGCCTTCTCATAAACGTAAACACTAACAAACCTGTCGACAATATTCGCTGCATCCATAAATATAACAGTCCAGCTAATCATTGACGTTGTTTAAAGTACATTTTCGTAGGCAAATATACAGCTTTGTACGTGAAATTAAGACATGGCCAACTCTATGTTGTCTAATTTTGCCTAAATTCAGAATTAATACAATAGAGTGCAATTACTTATTCTACCGACTCATTAATTAACTAGTGAGGTTTGAAGTGATATTTATGATGTATGTATCATGAGGCATGTAGATCCTGTTATATGTGGTAGAACATTATTTAGAAATAAGTGCAAATAACACAGGTATGTGAAACATGTCATGTACATGAAAGCATTCAAGCAAATAAAAGAATCAAAAGATTTCATGTTAAACAGCACATTTAAGTTTAATACAATATAATGAGTAAGGGTATCCTAGTATTTGTTAATCGTTGTTAAGATACAATTACAAATGTGAGTGCACCGTGGTATTGATATATATGGCTGCAATCTTCGTGTTATAAATCTTATTTACATGTTATAGTAGTGACATCTTACTTATATGATGTAAAGATGACATAGTAATGTTAATAATTTAATCAGTTACCACATATAAAAGCCCCAAGTGGGTTAATTCCTTTTTCTTAACAACAAAAATGAATGTAACATTATTGATCATAGTTAATACGACAGTATGCCATTTTAGACAATGTGTAACACTTGTAAGTAAGCATTATAAATTGAAGGAATCGTTGTTGCTCATTAGCGAGAAGCTGGATGGGGAACTCTTAGACTTATTCCAACATGTGCTCACCTCGACGTACTTTTTATTTAATGGACAGACTGACGGCGTCGCAATGGGTAGTCCCTTGTCACCCATTGTGGCTAATCTTTTCGTGGAAGACTTCGAGGAGAGAGCACTCCAGACGTCGGATTTGAAACCTACGTGTTTTTGGCGATATGTGGACGACACCTTTGTTATCTGGCCTCACGGCATTGCATCGCTGAATGTTTTTCTTGAGCATCTTACCTCACTTCATCCCAACATCAAGTTCACTATGGAGATGGAGAAAAACGGCGAACTTCCGTTCCTGGACGTGTTGGTACGGAGAAAAGAAGATGGCACATTAGGTCACGCAGTGTACCGTAAACCAACACACACGGACTTATACTTACAGGCCACCAGCTGTCACCATCCTTCGCAACGAAGTGGCGTACTGAGGACGTTGGTTCACAGAGCACGAGCCATATCAGACTCGGACAGCTTATCCAATGAGCTACTCCATCTGCGTACCATTTTCCAACAAAATGGATACTCCGAACGGGAGATTCGCCGTGCCTTACAACCGAAGCGGGTTACCCAACGTGAGGAAGTGGAAGAAGGCGAAGAACAAAGGGGAATGGTCATCTTGCCATACATCGGCGGTGTCTCTTCAAAAATAGGAAGATTATTGAAGAGGCATAAAGTTAACTGTGTCTTTCGTCCGCGGGCAAAACTCAGAGCTCTCTCGGGCTCATCTAAGGACAGGCTTGGCCTAAGAAGACCCGGTGTTTACGAGATTCCTTGTAGCTGCGGCAGGTCGTACATCGGACAAACTTGTCGCACTGTAGCAGAGAGATGTACTGAACACCGACGCTACACTCGTCTGGAGCAACCAGAAAAGTCTGCCCTGACCGAGCATTGTCTCAGTACAGGCCATTCTATGAATTATCAACATACCAAAACTCTCGCATCGACGAGTTCGTACTGGGACAGTAGCTCGACGAATCTTGCAGAGACACGGGCTTTCAGCTCAGTACAGCTTGGGATCCGGCACTGACCATATTGAAGTAGCTTCGAGCAGAGAGGAGTACTATTGGTCATACGACGGATGACGATTCGCCAGCAACATAAATATCCTGTCCACAACGGGAGGATAATCAAGGCGCCTACGCAGACGCACATTTTTGCTTGCGGCTTCCGACAGAGGTCGCTGGGGCGGCAGAGCAGCGGCGGCAGCCTCCGCGCGTGCGCCGAAGTCTCTGGTTCTTCATCCTGTAGGTGTCGTTGCTGTCCTTCCAGCTATCAGTTGATATCGTCGCTATTGGCCATCTAATTTGGCGCCTGCACGCATGCGCACTTCCCGCCTAAGACTGGCAGAAATAGGTGGCTCTGGTCATGCCTTAGCAGTGTGTTCGTCGCACCTGAAGATATCGGCCAGTTGCGCTGATGAAACATTGTGGAGTTTTCACTATGACATTCGACGTCTCGCCCGAAAACCATACATACTGTAACCTTCCCACAAAAATTTGAAAGAAAGAAATATGACAATATTTAATTAGGGATGCTAATGGACATTGCTGTAAGCGTAACCTGCCCACAATGAAATGTACTGACAATGGCAACAAAAATGTGAAATACGCAATCTGACTCGAATGTAAATCCTTCAAAAAAAAATTAAAGTCCATTCAGTGATAAGGAAATTCAATTAAACCGAAACATCGGTCTTTGGCCCTGTGTAAAACAATCAGAATTAAAGTCTTACCTCAGAAAAAATGGATGTCACATATCTGCTCTTGTTGTTGCGCACCGCTTGGAGGAACTGCATTGCAAATAATAATATTGTCTTTTTTTGTGATTTTAGTGGAATTTTTCTTCAAAAGAAGTGGAATGAAATGGGAAGTGCAACGAAATCTTTAGTTCAATAAAAAATTAAATTTTTGAGAAAATGCTTTTGAAATAAAAATTATTATTGGGGAACTTGTTGGAGAATAGTTACAATAAATAAAATTTTTCATTATCTAATGATTATATTAATTAACAGTATACCTTATTCACCATCTTGACCAGAGTTGCCGACCGCCTACATCACACAACCGCACTGGGCTGCTACTACTGACCGACCGCTCTGCATGACGACTATTAGCGTACAGCACGCGACGACTACTGACAGAGTACTGTTCTCAACTAAACCGAGCTACCGACTCGCAACGACTGCTACTAACAGACTCGCAACGACTGACTGACAGACTCGCAACGACTACTGACAGACTCGCCACGACTACTACTAACAGACTGAGAACCGCTCGCAACACTCGCGCGGTCAAGCGCATACTCTCTGGTCACAGATGCTACAATGCCTCGCGATCGCTGCTGCGTTACATACGTGTTTCATAACCCTCCACTGGGGGGGCAAAAATTTGGCAGCGATGGTGAGTCATTTGGACTTGCCAATCGCGGCAAAATTTTTCTTTAATTAACAAAATTCTACAACTTACAGAATATTTAAATGTTGTGCACACGCACTAAGTACAAAATATATCAGACAAAGACAAAATGTGAGTACAAAACATAGTAGCAAATCAGAAAAATGTATATACAAATTATTTGACAGATAATAAAGTGCACAGGCACTGAAAAAAATTCTTTAGCATATGCAGAACAAATAAACAGACTGGCAAGAATAATTAGATGTAGTACATAAAGTAAATGTTGTGCACACGCACTAAGTACAAAATATATCAGACAAAGACAAAATGTGAGTACAAAACATAGTAGCAAATCAGAAAAGTATATACAAATTATTTGACAGATAACAAAGTGCACAGGCACTGAAAAAATTCTTTAGCATATTCATAACAAATAAACAGACTGGCAAAAAATATTATGTTGACAAGTGACATAAGTGTACTCGCATTGGAGTTCAGCGAATCGAAAAATGTATAACCTATGAACATAAATGATGTTACCAAAAAATTTTTCTTTATGTGACAAGAATCAGGATAGGAAAGGGAAGGATTGCATCATGGTTGTAGCACTTTAGATTGCACACAGCTGCTCTGAAAGTCCATATCTTTCCACAGAAGTACAACACCAAGTGACACAACTTGAAGTTCTTTTCCCATCAGAATTTATCAGTGTAGCCAAGACACTGAACTGTCGTAGTAATGTTCCATATTTTCATTTTGGCAGTACATTAGGTACACCAAACAGTGGGACCATAATAATGTCTTCATCGCTCATGGTGGTGGACAGCATGTCGTGTCAACACCACACTCTTACAAGGCACACCAACGTAGAATTAGTGCAAAACCAAATATAGTGCTCCATGATCACTGGGATAGACAGGACAAATGGACATTGCAATAATTCAGGGTAGTCAGCTTATGAGGTGAAGGACATCAAGTCACATAATATTGACAATTACAGACTTAATTAGTAGTTTGTGGCATTCATAGCCCAGTTATTGAACATTTCTGTACCAAGTATGTAGTATTACAGAAAAATGTTCATTAATTGTTGTACATAGAATCAGTAGCCTTCTTTTCCTGGTTACAAAGCATTATGAAATAATCGCATTCTTTTCAGTTACAGAGTATAATCAAGAATCATTAACCTTCTCCTAATTACAGTTAATTAATCATTTGTCATTAATTAATCATTTGTCTAATTACAGTTAATTAATCATTTGTATAATTCCAGTTAATTAATCATTTGTCGTTAATTAATCATTTGTCTAATTACAGTTAATTAATCATTTGTATAATTACAATTAATTAATCATTTGTCGTTAATTAATCATTTGTCTAATTACAGTTAATTAATCATTTGTCTTTAATTAATCATTTGTCTAATTACAGTTAATTAATCATTTGTCTAATTTCAATATAGTAAGAATTATTAGCCTTAATTAATTACAAAGCATTATTAAACAGTACCATAGTTAATTAATTATGTGTCATTCCAATCTATTAAGAATCATTAGTCTTCTTCTAATTACAAAGCATTATTAAACAGTCACATTCTTTTCTGGTTACACAGTATCAACATTGGAAACAAGAGCTAATCAATGGCATAATTAATCACAATTCGTGGAGTGACATTAATTATTGGCACTCAGTGGCCAGCAAGTATTGAATAGAATCATCATTCAGTATTATTCAAATTATTACGAAGTCATTATTAAAAATCAGTTAATTATAGTCATAGCATTAATAATCATGGGCATGACAAGTACTCATTACAATAAACAGTGTTCCTCATTCAGTAGTATTCAGATCATTACAAAGTCATTATTAAAATCAGTTAATTACAGTCAAAACATTAATAATCACAGGCATTATAAGTGGTAACATTACAATAAACAGTGTTCCTCCTTCAGTAGTATTCAGACCATTACAAAGTCATTATTAAAATCAGTTAATTACAGTCAAATCATTAATAATCACAGGCATTATAAGTGGTATCATTACAATAAACAGTGGCAGTTATTAGCTAGTGACAAAGCATCATTTTGAATATAGTCTCATTAAGAGGTCATTAATCAAGTGACATGCTATTCAGAGTTGATCAGTATTATTCAGAATTTTCTCAAACTGGTATCACTATTTGGGACTGTTAATACATTTTATATTTTTTTTTTGTTAGCAATGCATTGCGTTGGGATCGATAATTAATTGCTGAGGCATAATACTTTTTGCTTTTGACCTATTGCTGCAAATGAGGATAGGTAACGTCATTCGTCATGAGTCAGCTGTAGCAAGATTATGTAACAAGGCAATACATGTGATCACATTTAGAAGTGATAAACACAAATGGGTAAAAAATAAAAATGCAAGTACTAGAACAGGTATAATAACTAACAGGTTTAGTAAGTGTCATGAAAAACTTCTCCTGGAAAAAATACAAAAACGGATTATTGACCTGAAAGAAGAAACGCACACTATGCTGAAAAGTAGTGAACTTCGAATTAACAGGCAGTGACGTGTGTATAAAAATGTATTCCATAGCTGTCCTTTCCAAAACTTTCAGTCATCCTACTATGCAATGTAACACCTGCTGTCAAAGCAAACTGCAAAAAATACTTAAATAACTACGTAGCATAAATACATTACTTCAACATTATCCTCATCTGTAAAGAAAAAAAAACTTCATTATCCATATCATCATAACTTCACCATTATCATCACCTGTAAAGAAAAACTTCATTATTCATAATACCATTTCCTTCATCATTATTCATCAGTATTCACTATCATCTGCAAAAAATCACTTCATTACTCATTACATAACTATTCCTTATCTCTAGCATATTTCATCACTAAAACTAAGATGTGTAGTTCTCTCTGACAGCCTGCATCAATCACCTTGTATTCTGAAAGAAAAAATTAGTTAAGACTGCTATTCTGTGATGAGTATAGTATATTCGTGTTAATGTTTGTTAATCCTGATCCATTTACTCTTCCTCATAAAGTTATCGCATCTCCTTTCGTTTATTCCGTAGGTGAAATTCCCATTTCTGTTGAATTTATTTCTTACACGCATTATTCTTTCTGAAATTGATGAACAAAGATTAATGTCTTGCATTTAAATCATATACCCACTAAATAATGACTGGTTAATGGTGGCACAATTAACCATACAGCATAACATGACAGAAAACGTAATATGTCAAAGGCATTGACAGTGTTCAGAGGCAAAATGTACAGATAATATTACAATCCAGCAGGAAAAAAAAAAAAATGTAAAACAGTCACGATGTTGAGATGTCATAAGGCAAAAAAAAAAAATGTCAAAGTCGACTGGTGTGTGTTATATCTTAACTATTTCATAGTGCATACAAACAAAACTGGAGTACAATCATGTACACAAAAAAGTGGAAAATGTGCACGGTCTGATGTGTAACGACAAGAAAAGCGACCTGCTAACCTTACCTTGCCGGGCACTTGCCAAGAAAAAAAAATACGATAATCATCAATAAGTAGTCACATAAATATAATTGCAGAAATAGTCGTAAATGTGTAAATTCATCTGGAAAAATATGCATGGTCTGATGTGTAATGACAAGAAGAGCGACCTGCTAACCTTACCTTGCCGGGCACTTGCCAAGAAAAAATACGATAATCATCAATAATTAGTCACGTGAAATAATTGCATTAGTAAATGGCATCATAGTGTGTTGAATCATACAGTGGTTTCACTCAATAAACGGTTTAATGTTTGATATATGGTGATTGCCTTTCGATTTTCTGGTTCTCAAAGTTTCGACGTGTACAACATTGGGGTGAGGGATGCTGCGAATCCGATATGGACCTGCGTATAGAAGTTCAAATTTACTGCACTTACCTTTTAATTTGCTGGATAAATAGTGTGTACGCACTAATATTTTCTGTCCAACGTGAAAGTCTCGGCGTTTACAAACCTGTTTTTGCTGTCTTCTCCGGCGCTCTGCGGCACGTTTGATGTTGTTCAGCGCAATGTCAATTATTTCGTGGTGTCGTAGGCGACGACTTTTGGGAAATTCTATTAATTCTTTAATTTTGTTCGGTGGTTCAACGTTTTTCAGTATAACAGTCGGAGATAGCATAGTGGATTCATTTGGAATGGAATTAATTACATCTTGGAATGAGAATATGTGTGTGTCCCAATCAATATGTCTTTTGTGGCAGTATATTCGGCACAGTTTACCAATTTCTTTCATTAATCTTTCACAGGGGTTCGAAGAAGCGTGATACTTGGATATATAGATCGGAGAAATGTTTCTGGCTCGTAACATGCGTGTCCATACGCTACTACGAAATTGAGATCCATTGTCAGAAATTACTTTCATTACATGCCCTACATGAGATAGAAAATGTTTTACAAATGCTTTAGAAACAGTTTTAGCAGTAGCTTTGCGTAATGGAGTGAAAGTAACAAATTTTGAAGTGAGCTCAACAGCGACAAATATGTAGCAAAAACCTCTGTTAGTTCTGGGAATCGGACCAAAAATATCTACTGCGGCCATGTGTCTTAATTTAACAGGTATAATGGGATATAAAGGAGGAATATGTGAAATGGTGTCTGATTTAGCTTTCTGGCAAATTTTACAAGACGCTAAAACTCGTCGTATACGTTTCTCCATGTTGGTAAAATAACAGTTCTGTCTCAGTATAAGAAAACATTTTCGTGCTCCGTAATGTGCGTAGCTTAAATGAGTGTACCAAATTAGTTTGTTAACCAGTTCGTCAGGAATGCATAATAACCAATTGTTGCTGTCAGGATGAGAGCGGCGAAACAGAATGTCATTGCGTACAGTGTAGTGGTTTCTAATCGTAACATTATTCTTATCTTGCCAAAGCTGTTTAATTTCTTTCCACACATTGTCTTTGTTTTGTTCTTGTGCTATGTCCTGTAATGACGATGAAATAAAATTTTCAAATGCAACTTGCTGAATGTACATGACACTGAAATTTGTTTTGCAGAAGTTGGTTGCTACGTCTTGCTGATTGTTGCCGAGAGAACGCGATAGTGCGTCTGCTATAACATTTTGCGTGCCGGGAATGTGAACAATCCTAAAATTAAATTCTTGTAAATATAGTTTCCATCTACTTAATCTGTCGTGAGTAAATTTAGCTGAAAGCAAAAATTGTATAACTCTATGGTCTGTGTAAACGGTGGTATGTCTGCCATAAAGAAAGTGCCGAAATCTCGTAAAAGCCCATACAACACATAATGTTTCAAGTTCTGTAACGGAGTAATTTCGCTCAGCAGGTGACAGAATGCGGCTTGCAAATGCATTGTTTTTAATTACTGTAGAACCATCTTCTTCAATTTCCTGGAAAATGTGTACGCCTAAAGCGGTATTGGAACTGTCGGCGGCAATGGAAAAATTTCTAGTAAGATCCGGGTGCGATAAAAGTGGAGCATTCAACAAAGCATGTTTCAAATAACATTCTCGTGAGCAAAAATCTGCGTGTCAAAAGTAATGTTTGCGTTACTGTAATATGCAATCTGTGCTGTATCTGGTTAAAATCTATCGTATGTGTTATTATTTACTGGAGAATGTTGTGGCATATCCACTATATGAACTGTTCTGTTATTTCTTACTGACGTGTTACGCTATAGATGACACCTATTGTCTGTTTCATTCATGATTATTCGTTGTTGCTGATGTTGTTGCTGCTGAAAAGATCGACTGTTATTAAATGTACGCTGAAAATTGTGCTCATCATTTTTACGTCTGTCATGATAGTAATTTCTATACAGCGAAATGGTGTGTTATCTGTACGTAGTTATTTCTTTGCTGCCATGCGTTACTATTTGTTGGATCTGGGACTATACATGCACGCGGCGAAACATTAAAGTTTGGTTGACCTTGTAGACTGCATTGTTGGTTAGGTATGCTAAGCGGCTGACTTTCATGCTGTTGCGGTGAAAAACGTCTATTGTTACCAAAATGTGGTTCCTGTTACTAATAATTTTACATATACTGATGATTACGATTTTATCTGTAATTAAAATTACGGCGGTAGTTGTCATTACGGGAGTGCTTAATAAAATTGTCACATTCGGTAAAGGTTTGTCATATCCGGTTTTCATTACATATTCTTAATCCTAAATAGAGCAATAGTTAAAGAGCAGTTTTGATAGATATAAAGGATAGTAGAAGAGAAGGCAGCAGTGCAGAAAACTAAAGATGAAACAGCACTACTACAGCTCGGGGCCCTATGCTCGCTACGGCACATATTCATTAAAGCGTAATGAATCCCCTGAGGTCAATTACGCACTGCAAATAAATTTTAGCTTTTGCGTTGCAAGTAATAGCGGTAAAATTCCAAAAATAAATCGCTGTATTCTTGCTAACTCCAGTTTCTGCATAATACGTAATGCTGATGAAAATACAATAGCAAATTGTCGCCTCTGGTTCAAAGCTAGTTTCTGCATTACGGGTAATAGCGGTGAATGTACAAAGATAAATTGTCGTATACAGTGCAAATCGTGTACCTGTACGCTGTCATTATTAAATTCCTTACATTTTCTTACAAATGCAAATTGCTCGAAATCTACGTTCTCGTCACTGAATTTGAGAACACGTTCAGGTTTGTGTGAAAGTCTATTCGTCTGTGTCGTTTCGTACTTCAAGTTACGTAGCTTTTCAGATTTTAAGTCGCGTGGCTTTTCGGATTTTACGTCTCGTAGTCTCTGTAAATTACTCACATTATACGCGCTGCGTGACTCTGACACATGTTCATAAAGTGGCGTCTGTTGTGGTATGTTATTAACTGACATGTTTTTCATCTCTGTTACTTCTTGTTGTAAATTTGATAACTTCCGACGTAACGTGTTGTTAGATGAATCGATTTCATTAATTGTCTGTTGTAAATTTTGAAATTCAGGTGTTTGGATAAAAGAAACCGGTGCAGTATCGTCTGATTTATTGTCATTAGTATTTTCGATAACATCAATACGACTGGCCAATTCATCACATTTTTCAGTCAGTATTTTAACCTGATCATCGGTTTTAGAATCAGACGCATTAATCTGTTTTTGCAACTTGCGCGTAGTTTCGCTCAGTTTTTTAACATCACCTTTGATAACATCACAATCCTGTGTTAGATCTAGTTGTTCGAATCTATCTGTCACTGTTTGAATATTTACTGTGTGTGTATCTGTTTTTGCTTTAAGATCAGAAATTTCATCCTGTAATTCCGCGTTCAATTGTTCTATGGTATTAATTTTGTCGGACACTGTAGTAATATTATTGTCTACATACGTCTTCGCTTTCGCGAATATTTTACGTTTGTCCTCTTGTCTCTGTGCAGTGATTGTTTCCATAACCTGACGTTTTATTTTGTTTTGATCCTGAATAAATCTGCGGAAACGCGTATCACTGTTCTGTATGTGCTGATTAAAGCGCTCGTTCATCTGAGTGTTCTGTTGTTCGAATTTCGCGTCTATCCTTGCGTCCATAGTGCGCGAAAGTTCTACCGTCATTGCTTTAAATTCGTCCCGTAATTGTGTAGCTTTTTCAGAGCATTGTTTAGCGACTCCGCTAATTTCGTCTCTGAGTGTGTCTGTTGCGGCTGTTTGCATTTCCCTTAATTCTTGTGCAACAGACTTTATTTCTTCGCTATTTTTTCGTGAACAAGCCTCAATTTCCACGCGCAACTGTTCCTTAGTGTCATGGCACTGCGCGGCAACGGCTGTAATTTGTTCACTAAGTTGTTTGATATCTGCACTAAGTTGTTGTTTGAGATCTTTACTACTGTTGTCTATTTTCTCACTTTGCTGTTGTAGCAAACTTCTCATAATTCGTACCAAGTCAAAACTAGCGTTTATATTCTCTGTGCTGTTTAGTGGTGGATCTGTAATTTTCTCGTTTTGCGTGACCATTTGGTCATTCTGTAATTTACAGAAAGGTTTATCAGTCGGACCTACACTGTCAGTCATTGTTTCGGAATTAAATAAATCCGTCCTACTTTGTGTGATCTGTTCATTTTCATTAGACAAATTTGTCTGTTCGTTACTTGAGTTTTCCAAATCGGATGTGTTAAGCCGGGCAGCGCTCATTACAATAGAGCGTTCTGCGTCATCAATTGTCGTCAAATTAACAAACGAGACAATTGAGTTCGTTTGTTCATTATCACGGTAAAAGTCATCACTAGTGGTTGGAATGCACTGATTGTTAGTGGACGCAGGAATGTCATGATTACACTGCGTGTCACATGTCCTATCGGTAAAATTGTTTAAATCGGTAGTTTCGTTCGTAATACCTCGCGATACACTATTCATAGTCTTTCGCGGCATTTTTGCAATGGTCACAATTATTCACAAAACAAATGAGCACAATGCAAAAGCAACACACAAATACAACAAAGCAACAAATTGCCGTTGACCTGTAGAGAGAAAGTCACAAGATTAATAAAAGCGTAGCGCCAAATCCTAATTATACTTAAGCAAATAAGAGCAGATATCTGACTGTTGTTCAAAAGACTCTCAACGAAATACGATCCTGGACTGGGTGTCGCCAAGTGTAACCTTCCCACAAAAATTTGAAAGAAAGAAATATGACAATATTTAATTAGGGATGCTAATGGACATTGCTGTAAGCGTAACCTGCCCACAATGAAATGTACTGACAATGGCAACAAAAATGTGAAATACGCAATCTGACTCGAATGTAAATCCTTCAAAAAAAAATTAAAGTCCATTCAGTGATAAGGAAATTCAATTAAACCGAAACATCGGTCTTTGGCCCTGTGTAAAACAATCAGAATTAAAGTCTTACCTCAGAAAAAATGGATGTCACATATCTGCTCTTGTTGTTGCGCACCGCTTGGAGGAACTGCATTGCAAATAATAATATTGTCTTTTTTTGTGATTTTAGTGGAATTTTTCTTCAAAAGAAGTGGAATGAAATGGGAAGTGCAACGAAATCTTTAGTTCAATAAAAAATTAAATTTTTGAGAAAATGCTTTTGAAATAAAAATTATTATTGGGGAACTTGTTGGAGAATAGTTACAATAAATAAAATTTTTCATTATCTAATGATTATATTAATTAACAGTATACCTTATTCACCATCTTGACCAGAGTTGCCGACCGCCTACATCACACAACCGCACTGGGCTGCTACTACTGACCGACCGCTCTGCATGACGACTATTAGCGTACAGCACGCGACGACTACTGACAGAGTACTGTTCTCAACTAAACCGAGCTACCGACTCGCAACGACTGCTACTAACAGACTCGCAACGACTGACTGACAGACTCGCAACGACTACTGACAGACTCGCCACGACTACTACTAACAGACTGAGAACCGCTCGCAACACTCGCGCGGTCAAGCGCATACTCTCTGGTCACAGATGCTACAATGCCTCGCCATCGCTGCTGCGTTACATACGTGTTTCAATACAACATGTCCGTCGGGAAAGCCTCAAGCAACACATTATAAATATAGATTCTTATATGATTATATCACTTGTTATGTACTTCACTGTAATTGTCTAATGTGCTTTCAGCAAACACTTGAGAATGGCACTTTTGAAGTCGAAATCATGATTGTGTAAGTGTAAATGTAACACTGTAAATAAACAACAGTCTAATGGCGGTACTGTCTTTAAATAAATTGTATTAATGAGTTTTATTACAATTAATCAAATATAATAGTAGACTTTGACAATTACACAGATGTGTTGCAAACAAAGGGCGACATACAAATTAATCAGGTCTTTGCAGTGACTGCTGATCAGTAACTGCCAAAAGTCTTTCCTGAACTGCTGTCGAAGTGCGTAACGTTGATGCTGCTACCAAAGTGGCTAATCCTGAAGCTGGTATTGAACTGGGCCGCCACCAGTCGGGCGCGGCACTTATGTCCTGTTCACGTAGGGGCCGCTGCTGTTGCGTTGTCGTCCTGGAAGGGAGGTCGGACAGCGTGCGACTGCCTGACCCCTTTCCACAGCCTTCTCTGCTCTATTGTTCCCGAGTGGCGCGCCGGTGCTTGACTTTACGCTGTAACAAATACATGCGTGCTGTTGTGTTGTAGAAAGAGGATACTGTTCACCAAGAAACATCCTTTTCTTGTACCCCATGGCACAGCTCTACAACGAGACGACACAAAAGACGCAGTCCACTATCATCGTATTGTATGGGCAGCAGTGGCAGATTGTACAGATACCACAGTACAGATAAGAGGGAACTGTGTTATTAGCTGTGGGACTACTGGCACGCACACCTCCAGGCCGTCTTCCACAGACGCCACACCACCGACGTGCACGGCTCGACTGGTGTCGTCAGAAGATCACTTGGAAGATGGAACGGCGCAATGTTGTCTTCAGCGATGAAAGCGTATTCTACATGCACGCAAGGGATGTTCGTTTATCAATACGACCTAGACCTAGTTAGCACTGCCTCGTAGAGTCCATTCGTCTGAGGCACACTGGCCCACCTTTGGTCTGGGGTGCGATAAGCTACAACTCTTGTGCGCTTTTGGTGTTTGTGGAGGGGATGCTAACCAGAACTCGGTACGAGGAGAATGTTGTTAGACCTGTTCTTTTCCCGTTCTTGCAACAGGAAGGTGTGGTGTTGTTCCAAGAGGATAATGCTCGCGCACACACTGCTTGTGAAACTCGATGTGCGCTGCAGGACGTGCGCCAGCCGCTGTGGCCGAGAGGTTCTAGGTGCTTCAGTCTGGAACCGTGCTGCTGCTACCGTCACAGGTTCGAATCCTGCCTCGTGCATCGATGTGTGTGGTGTCCTTAGGTTAGTTAGGTTTAAGTACACTAGTGGCCATTAAAATTGCTACACCGGGAAGATGACGTGCTACAGACGCGAAATTTAACCGACAGGAAGAATATGCTGTGATATGCAAATGATTAGCTTTTCAGAGCATTCACACAAGGTTGGCGCCTGTGCCGACACCTACAACGTGCTGAATTGAGGAAAGTTTCCAACCGATTTCTCATACACAAACAGCAGTTGACCGGCGTTGCCTGGTGAAACGTTGTTGTGATGCCTCGTGTAAGGAAGAGAACCATCACGTTTTCGACTTTGATAAAGGTCGGATTGTAGCCTTTGGCGATTGCAGTTTATCGTATCGCGACATTACTGCTCGCGTTGGTCGAGATCCAGTGACTGTTAGCAGAATATGGAATCGCTGGGTTCAGGAGGGTAGTAAGGAACGCCGTGCTGGATTCCAACGGCCTCGTATCACTAGCAGTCGAGATGACAGGCATCTTATCTGCATGGCTGTAACGAATCATGCAGCCACGTCTCGATCCCTGAATCAACAGATGTGGACGTTTGCAAGACAACAACCATCTGCACGAACATTTCGACGGCGTTTGCAGCAGCACGGACTATCAGCTCGGAGACCATGGCTGCGGTTACCCTTGACGTTGCATCACAGACAGGAGCGCCTGCGATGGTGTACTCAACGACGAACCTGGGTGCACGAATGGCAAAACGTCATATTTTCGGATGAATCGAGGTTCTGTTTACAGCATCATGATTGTCACATCCGTGTTTGGCGACATCGCGGTGGACACACATTGGAAGAGTATTGGTCATCGCCATACTGGCGTATCACCCGGCGTGATGGTATGGGGTGCCATTGGTTACACGTCTCGGTCACCTCTTGTTCGCACTGACGGCACTTTGAACAGTGGACGTTTCATTTCAGATGTGTTATGACCCGTGGCTCTACCCTTTATTCGATCCATGCGAAATCCTACATTTCAGCAGGATAATGCACGACCGCATGTTGCAGGTCCTGTACGGGCCTTTCTGGATACAGAAAATGTTCGACTGCTGCCCTGGCCACCACATTCTCCAAATCTCTGACCAATTGAAAACGTCTAGTCAATGGTGGCCGAGCAACTGGCTCGTTACAATACGCCAGTCACTACTCTTGATGAACTGTGGTATCGTGTTGAAGCTGCATGGGCAGCTGTACCTGTACACGCCATCCAAGGTCTGTTTCACTCAACGCCCAGGAGTATCGAGGCCGTTATTAAGGCCAGAGGTGGTTGTTCTGGATAATGATTTCTCAGGATCTATGCACCCAAATTGCGAGAAAATGTACTCACATGTCAGTTCTAGTATATTTGTCCAATGAATACCCATTTATAATCAGCATTTCTTCTTGGTGTAACAATTTTAATGTCCAGTAGTGTAGTTCTACGTCTAGGGACTGATGACCTCAGATGTCGTCCCATAATGCTTAGAGCTATTTGAACCATTTTTTGCAAGATCTGCAGCAAATTTCCTGGTCAGCACAATCTCCGGACTTGTCTTGTGTGATTTGTCTACCAACAACTCTTACAGAACTACGAGAACAGGTCGAGCGGGCGTTGCATAATGTACGCATCTCAGGACAGTATTCACCATCTGTACGATCGACTGGATGCCAGAGTCAGCGCCTGCATCGCCGGCCGTGGAGCCTACACCACATACTAATATGGGTGTTTCAGCGTGGGTCGATACTTGATACTTCAGAACCACTTGTTGTTTTGATCTGTAAATGTAATCATTTTATGTATTCCATATGCACTGTTTTACACTACTGGCCATTCAAATTGCTACACCAAGAAGAAATGCATATGATAAACGGATAATCATTGGGTAAATATATTATACTAGAACTGACATGTGATTACATTTTCACGCAATTTGGGTGCATAGATCCTGAGAAATCACTACCCAGAACAACCACCTCTGCCGGCCGGTGTGGCCGTGCTGTTCTAGGCGCTTCAGTCTGGTACCGCGTGACCGCTACGGTCGCAGGTTCGAATCCTGCCTCGGGCATGGATGTGTGTGATGTCCTTAGGTTAGTTAGGTTTAAGTAGTTCTAAGTTCTAGGGGACTGATTACCACAGATGGTAAGTCCCAATAGTGCTCAGAGCCATTTGAACAACCACCTCTGGCCGTAAAAATGGCCTTGATTCGCCTTGGCATTTAGTCAAACACAGCTTGGATGGCGTGTACAGGTACAGCTGCCCATGCAGCTTCAACACGATACCACAGTTCATCAAGAGTAGTGACTGGCGTACTTTGTGACGAGCCAGTTGCTCGGTCAGCATTCACCAGACGTTTTCAATTGCTGGTCTGGAGAATGTTCTGGCCAGGGCAGCAGTCGAACATTTTCTGTATCCAGAAAGGCCCGTACAGGACCTGCAACACGCGGTCGTGAATTATCCTGCTGAAATGTAGGGTTTCGCAGGGATCGAATGGAAGGTAGAGCCACGGGTCGTAACACATCTGAAATGTAACGTCCACTGTTCAAAGTGCCGTAAATGCGAACAAGAGGTGACCGAGACGTGTAACCAATGGCACCCCATACCATCACGCCGGGTGATAAGCCAGTATGGCGATGATGAATACACGCTTCCAATGTGCGTTCTCTGCGATGTCACCAAACACGGATGCGACCATCATGATGCTGTAAACAGAACCTGGATTCATCCGGAAAAATTACGTTTTGCCATTCGTGCACCCAGGTTCGTCGTTGAGTACATCATCCCAGGCGCTCCTGTCTATAATACAGTGTCAAGGGTAACCGCATCCACGGTCTCCGAGCTGATAGTCCATGCTGCGGCACACGTCGTCGAACTGTTCGTGCAGATGGTTGTCGTCTTGCAAACGTCCCCATCTTTTGACTCATGGATCGAGACGTGGCTGCACGATCCGTTACGGCCATGTGGATAAGATGCCTGTCATCTGGACTGCTAGTAATACGAGGCCGTTGGGATCCAGCATGGCGTTCCGCATTACCCTCCTGAACCCACCGATTCCATATTCTGCTAACAGTCATTGGATCTCGACCAACGCGGGCAGCAATGTCGCGATACAATAAACCGCAATCGCGATAGACTACAATCCGACCTTTATCAAAGTCGGAAACGGGATGGTACGCATCTCTCCTCCTTACACGAGGCATCACAATGGCGTTTCACCGGGCAACGCCGGTCAACTGCTGTTTGTGTATGAGAAATCGGTTGGAAACTTTCCTCGTGTCAGCAGGTTGTAGGAGTCGCCACCGGTGCCAACCTTGTGTGAATGCTCTGAAAAGCTGATCATTTGCATATCACAGCATATTCTTCCTGTCGGTTAAATTTCGCGTCTGTAGCCCGTCATCTTAGTGCTGTAGCAATTTTAATGGGCAGTAGTGTACAATAAATCTTGAGTGAATTGGAAACCTCTAGACGGATATACTATTTTTTTCCGGTAGTGTAAAAATTTGGCCATGTAATGTTTGGTGCAAGAAAATGAGCACACTTCATATCAATGATTAAGGAATACATGTGATTACTAAATCAGACAGTGATCAAAAGGAATTCAAATTTATTGTTCGCAAGTACTCAAGAACAAATTTTACAATAACTGAAATCAGTAAACTTATGCCATGGTAAACTTGGATAAAGGATCTGAAATGGTAATTCAAAGCCAACGCGTATCTGAACAAGAGGTCATAGCGCGATTCCTGTGCAGAGAGACAGAAAATGCAACAGAATGGAATGAGTGTGCATTTACTGCGGGAGCTGATCGCATGATGGACTTCTAACTGTAAATAAGTCTTCGAAAGGAAGGTTGGAATTACTCAGTAACTTCATGTGATCTTCGCCTTTCCATGTGGTTCACATCACTGTTGCGAGTGCGTCTCACCATACTTAGTAGCTGCTAGCGGTGGCTGCAGCATCACTCATTGGCTCGGTACCAACGACACGTCTCTGCTTGCTTCTACGTTCACATGGGACAGAGCCTCTCGTACCTGACATGCAAAAGTCTAGATAAATACTCGGAGAGAAGGTTTGGAAGTAAGTGACTGTCAGCAGAGCGCTTCCGACGACCAAAAATTTGTGTTTTCGGCGATGCCTACTTTTTACTGGCGGAAGACTGATTCTTGTGAATTATGATATCAGTAAAATGTTGTCTTAATCGGATGTCAGGTCGTTAAACGGTTAAAAAAGTTATTAATCTTGGGGCTCCAAAATGTGTACAATTTTGCGCCTGTTTCTTCATCCAGTGCCAGTCGGAAAATGCCAATTACACATTACGACCGTCTTCAACTGTCGGCGGTCTTTGTCAATCAACAGACGAGGTCTGCCTGTACGTTTCCAGTCCACTATCACTTCGGAAACAGTGGATCTAGAGATGAGTGTGGAAATCTCGCATATAGACTCATGACACAAGTGGCACCCAATCCCCTGACCACGTTCGAAGTTCGTCAGTTCCGCGGAGCGCCCTATTCTGCTCTCCCACCATGTCTAATGACTACTGTGGTCGCTGATATGGAGTACCTGGCAGTAGGTGGCAGCACAATGCAACTAATATGATAAACGTGTGTTTTTAGGGGTGTCTGGATACTTTTGATCACATAGTGTATGACTTCCCTCTGTACCCTGAGATATCAGCGGTAGCAGAGAACGCTCTACAAGACGGATACCGTATTGCATTCGACGAGACATCTGTGACGACATACTCAATAAAGACGGCGGCCTGCAGCTAAGCACGGTTTGGTACCCGGCCATCGGTAGTTTGAAACGGACGCAACGGGCTAGCAACGAACATATTACCATGTACGGCGACGAAGCGAGCACCAATGAAGTCACATATGGCAGCGCGGCTGCATCTGCACGGTCGCAGCAACCAAAAGGCGGTCGCCGCTTGACAGTGGCCGAGGAGTACCCGGCCGAAAGCTCGTGGATTTTAACCACTTGACGCAGCTGGAAGGTAGATAGAATTGAATCAGTACATATCGCAACGAAATTATGAAGCGGATGCGTATTCAAATACAGAGATATGTAAACAGGCAGAATACTGTCTACGGGTTGCCATACCTATATAAGACAAGTGTCTGGCGCACTTGTTACGTCGGTTGCTGCTGCTACAATGGCAGGTTATCGAGATTGAAGTGAGTTTCAAGGTGATATTATAGTCGGCGCACGTACGATGGGACACATCTCCGACATAGCGATGAAGTGGGAATTTTCCCATACGACCATTTCACGAGTGTACCGTGAATATCGAGAATCCGGAGAAACATCAAACCTCCGTCATCGCTGCGGCCGGAAAAAGGTCCTGCAGGAACGAGACCAACACCGACTGAAGAGAATTTGCTCAAGGTGACAGAATTGCAACACCTCCGCAAATTGTTGCAGATTTCAATGCTGAGCCATCAACAAGTGTCGGTGTGCGAACCATTCGACGGAACAACATCGATACGAGCTTTCGGAGACGAAGTCCCACTCGCATACCCTTGACGACTGCACGACACAAAACTTTACTCCTCGCCTGGGCCCATTAACACCGACACTGGACTGTTGATGACTGGAAACATGTTGCCTGGTCGGACGAGTCTCGTTTCAAATTGTATCGAGCGGAAGGACGTGTACGGGTATGGAGGCAACCTCATGAATCCATGGACTGTTCAAGCTGGTGGGTGTTCTGTAATGGTGTGGGGCGTGTCCAGATGGAGTGAAACGGGACCCCTGATACGTCTAGATACGACTCTGAAAGGTGACACGTATGTAAGCATCTTGTCTGATCACCTGCATCCATACATGTGCATCGTGCATTCAGACGGACTTGGGCAATTCTAGCGGGACAATGCGACTCCCCAGACTTCCAGAATTGCTGCATAGTGGTTCCACTAACACTCTTCCAAGTTTAAACACTTCCGCTGGCTACCAAACTCTCCAGACAAGAACATTATTGAGCATATGTGTGACGCCTTGCAACGTGCTCTTCAGAAGAGATCTCCACCACTTGTACTGTTACGGATTTATGAACAGCCCTGCAGGATTCATGGTGTCAGTTGCCTCTAGCACTACTTCAGACATCAGTCGTGCCGACGCCACGTCGTGTTGCGGCACTTCTGCGTGCTCGCGTGGGCCCTACACAATACTAGACACGTGTACCAGTTTCTTTGGTTCTTCAGTGTATAAATATTAGTAGGTCACCTCAGTGGTGACGAAACTCACTTCATCACACAGCCGGATTGCATCTTAAATCACAGAAATGACAATACTTACAATAGTATCGTCTCTGTTTCCGGCAACTGCTTACATTCTTAAAATGCGCGCACACACACACACACACACACACACACACACACACGTGCACACACCTTAATATTCACCATAAATATTGACAGCCGCCAACAGTACAAGAGATTGACATAATTTACAGATAATTCATCACACCAACAGCTTTTACCCCTTGTCGGCTTGAAACTGTATGTACATCAAGTACTGGCACAAATTGTATATCTATCTGCATATTTTATAGCATTAACCAATGTATTGCCCCAGCCTCTAGGAAGCTAATATATGTAATCTTAAGACCCCTTGCCATGTAAATGTTTGCTCTCATATAATCACTCTCTTTCCACCCTCTCTCTCTCTCTCTCTCTCTCTCTCTCTCTCTCTTCCTCTCTCTCTCTCTCTCTCTCTTTTTCTCTCTCTCTTCCTCTCCTTCTGCTCCAGCCTCTCAGATCTATCTATTAATCCCAATCAAATAGTGTCATCTATGTATGATTTTACTGCTGTAGCCAATATGATTATTGTACTTCAAGTCTGTAACATTTCACCTGATTGTTATTAACAAGTATGACGTTTAAGCCATTTTAACATTTCGCCTGATTGTATAAACGAGTACGAATGTTAAGCCGTTTAAACTTGTCAAAATTGGATTTATATGCCACCTGAAGTACATACACATATATTCGACACCTCAAAACAAACACCTCCAAATGCTTTAAATAATTATTCTGTAATAATGTTGTTACGATGAATATGCACTTTACGATTATGTCTTCTCTTCTGCTATACGAACCTTGCACCAAGCAGATTACAGACGCCATATTTGTTTACAAAACTGACAGTATACATGTGATGTGTTACGACAGCGAAAGGAACCTGTGACCGCTGGAGGTACTCTAGTTTACTTATTTTATGTTTACCATTAGATATCAGTTTAATTTTTTGTCAGAAGAAATCCAGAACCATTTCTGAAACAGTGTCCTGTTTCTCCACTAGGCAGTGCAACAAGTTCCTCCAAAAAAAATCGTAACACAACACACACACAAATGTCATACTAACTAATGTAAATCCACTCGATGATGGAGGTTTAAACCTTAGAAACGCGTCGTGGAAATAAATAAAACGATGATTGTTAACAGTAAACTTGTTATTTCATTCAACACCTCAGTGGTATTACAGTATTACGAAATAGTGGTCTTTTAAGAATAATTTAGTTTCATGACCGAAACAGGAATTAATCTTTTTGTTTTACCCCTCAGAAAATTTCATTGTTCCCCTCTGTGGCTAATTGTCCCACGTTAGATATTACTGATGTAGTGTGGGCAGAGCATGACGTCACTATATCATCGTCTGGTCAGTTGACCTCGAGTGAGAATCTATCGCGAAAAGGGCTTTAGTTTTCGAACGGGATTAAGGCTGTTGGAGACATAAACACAGGGAACTTTGAGTCCGTATGCAGGTGAATGGGCCAGGGCCTCGGTTCGCTGTTGCGCAACGTGAAATTTGGGGGCGGCGAGGGCAGGCAGCTATTACCGGTGATATCGGACCACGTGGCGCCGCGTTTTTTCCCGCTCTCCTGGAATTACACACGGATTTAGGGCAGCTCCCAGGTATAGGCCGCCGCCCCACACGGCAGGTACCTAATAATAAGGGCCTACCTAGTGTGCCTCCGCCCTCAATGAGGCAGAAAGCTCCTCTCTCGTTTCACCGAGCGGGCACTCGGATGCGGCCGCAACCGGTTCCACAAATTGGTAGGAAGCTGCAGCGGGCAGGCCGACACTGGCCATGGTGCGCTAATTGCACCGTAATTAAGTGCCACCGCCGCTGATCCGCTTGTGGGCTGATTGTGGCGGCCAGGGGGAAAGTTTTCCCACGGTCGTTATGCTGATGAGCTCTCTCTCTCTCTCTCTCTCTCTCTCTCTCTCTCGCTCTCATCCTCTGACGTCGATTTCTAGCTATGAAACGTACAGTCAGGATTTAGCTGTCTCTTAGGCCGGTACTACACTATCAAATTTCTTTGTCAAAGATTTGATCAAAGATGTGATCAAATATTCCGTCAAATATATTTGACAAAGATCTTTGACGTAGGCCGGTATTACACTATCAAATTTCTTTGTCAAATATGTTTGTCCAATATTTTAGTCAAACATATTTGATGGCATAATAGGGAACTTTGTCAAATGTCGTCCAATATTTGATCAAATCTAGGGCCGCGCCGTAGATTTGATCAAAGAAGTCGCTTGTCTTCTGTTCACTGCAATGTGACATGTTACCACATGGAGCGCTAGCATCGTTGCATTCTGTCGTCTGTAGTGTTTTTATAAACATTGCGGGTAAATACAATTGGTGTGTGCCGACAGCTACAAAATTAATCGAGATGTATGAAGCTGATGAGGCGCTTTACAACGTGAGGCACGCTGAATAAAAAAAATAGATTACGAAGATTGGGGACCTGACCTAACCTAACGTAACCTAACCCTCTCCTGTAGCAAGGAATCAGAGTGTTACAGTGAGCCTGTCTTCTGCAGATGTAGCAGTTCTTAAGTGAATATTGTGCTTTGTGTTATGAGGATAAACTTCATTGAGCACATACAGAAATGTATGCTCATCCATTCTTAAGTAATGGATGTATGGCTTGACGTCCTCCACTATAAGCTTATGTAACAAGTTTTGTTGAATGCTTTTATCTTTGTAAAACTCACGGCTTCACCCAGGTACGTTTCCTTTTTTCCCCCCGCTTCTCTTCCACATGTGCACACAGTGCAATTGTGGTACATGCAACTGCTGCAGTTAATAACAAGTTGTTGTTGTCAGCCATCTTGAACTTTGACGAAAAATATGATGACAGTGTAATACCCCTTCTAGCACTACGTCAAAGATCTTTGTCAAATATATTTGACGGAATATTTGATCACATCTTTGATCAAATCTTTGACAAAGAAATTTGATAATGTAATACCGGCCTATTACACTGTCATCATATTTTTCGTCAAAGTTCAAGATGGCTGACAACAAGTTGTTATTAACCACAGCAGTTGCATGTACCACAATTGCACTATGTGCACACGTGGAAGAGAAGCGGGGGAAAAAGAAGGAAACATACCTGAGTGAAGCCGTGGGTTTTACGACGACACGATAAAAGCATTCAACAAAACTTGTTACGTGAGCTTATAGTGAAGGACATCAAGTCGTACATCAATTACTTAAGAATGGATGAGCATACATTTCTGTATGTGCTCAATGAAGTTTATCCTCATAACACAAAGCACAATATTCACTTAAGAACTGCTACATCTGCAGAAGACAGACTCACTATAACACTCTGATTCCTTGCTACAGGAGAGGGATAGGTTAGGTCAGGTCTCCAATCTTCGTAATCTATTTTTGTATTCAGCGTGCCTCACGTTGTAAAGCGCCTCATCAGCTTCATACATCTCTATTAATTTTGTAGTTGTCAACACACACCAATTGTATTTACCGGCAATGTTTATAAAAACACTACAGACGACAGAATGCAGCGATGCTAGCGCTCCATGTGGTAACATGTCACATTGCAGTGAACAAAAGATAAGCGATTTCTTTGATCAAATCTACAGCGAGGCCCTAGATTTGATCAAATATTGGACGACATTTGACAAAGTTCCCTATTACGCCATCAAATATGTTTGACAAAGATATTGGACAAACATATTTGACAAAGAAATTTGATAGTGTAATATTGGCCTTACCTGAAACACTCAGTGACTGCTCTTATACATAAACTAAAAGCGAACATGCTTATCCCTTCATCTAGGCTTGAAAACATTCCTGTTTCAAAGAAACTGATAGTGGTAGAAGCAAAGATCTCTTTAAATGCACACAATATATATTAAAGTTGTAGAAGTAATGATGTATCCATATAGATGCTGCAAATCTTTTATTTCAGATCAAATATTATCATGGGAGGTTGTGAAGAAGGAACGTAGGAAAAGATAGATTACTACTTACCTTAAAGACGACACATTAGGCTGCAGACAGCCACTTTTTTTCGTCTGAAAAAAAGAAATACACAACATTCATTCACACAAACAAACACACTTCATATGCACATGACAGCGAACTCTGGCAGCTCGGCCTAGCTAGCTTGCTTGTGTGAATGAATGTCTTCTCTATTTCTGACGAAGATTATGGCCAAGAGCTTCGCATAAATGTCTTTTCATTTGACTGTCTGCAAATGAACGTGTCATCTTTATGGTAAGTAGCAATCTATCCTTTCCTACATTTTTGATATTCCTACCTGGTTTCCATTGTTTAGTTCTCATTAAGAGTTATTTCTTTACCATGACATCTCATTTTCAAATAGATATATTTTTTAAAAACATTAAGTTTACATAGCTCTTTCCAACCATAGCACGAGTCAAAATTACATTCATTTTTAAGCACTGTAGTCTCTAATTTCAAGTCATATTTTAACACTTGTGAAAATGAGATTTTATTCCCTGGCGTCAAGACTGTGTCACAGGAAGCCTGTTATATAACAGAGCGATTAAATAAGCACTTGACAGTTTTGGTGGTCTCAGGTCGATATTACTCTATCAAATTTTCTTTGACAAAGCAATTTGATTAAATGTTCATATTTCTTTGACAAAGGTCTTTTACACGGAGCAAAAGGAAGTATTACACTGTCATTTTTGAGGCGGTGACACGCATTGGGGAACATGTCCTAATTTTGGAAAAAAGTGATACAAAATGGAACGATAGGAACACTGAGGCGACAAGTCATGGCATAGCGATATGCACATATACAGATGGCGTCAGTGTCGCGTACACAAAGTATAAAATGTCAGTCCATTGGCGGAGCTGTCATTTGCGCGAATTCTCGGGATGTGTTCCCAATTCAGTTGGTCAGAGCTGATGGTAGGGCTCGAGTGTGGCACAGACCCCACGAAGCCATGAACCCAAATTGTCAACAAGGCACTGTGCAAGCTCATGGTGACTCCATAATGGTGTTGGCTGTGTTTACATGGAATGGAGTGGGTCGTCTGGTCCAACTGAACCGATCATTGACTGGAAATGGTTATTTTCGGCACCTCGGAGACCATTTGCAGTCATTCGTAGAGTTAATGTTCCCAAACAACGATGGAATTTATATGGGTGACAATGCGTCTTGTTATCGGGCCGCAGTTGTTCGCATTTGGTCTGAAGCGACTGATCTGGCCACCCAGATCGCACTACATGAGTCCCATTGAATACACTACTGGCCATTAAAATTGCTACACCACGAAGATGACGTGCTACAGACGCGAAATTTAACAAACAGGAAGAAGATGCTGCGATAGGCAAATGATTAGCTTTTCAGAGCATTCATACAAGGTTAGCGCCGGTGTCGGCACCTACAACGTGCTGACATGAGGAAAGTTTCCAACCGATTTCTCATACACGAACAGCAGTTGACAGACATTGCCTGGTGAAACGTTGTTGTGATGCCTCGTGTAAGGAGGAGAAATGCGTACCATCACGTTTCCGACTTTGGTAAAGCTCGGATCGTAGCCCATTGGGATTGCGGTTTATCGTATCGCGACATTGCTGCTCGCGTTGGTCGATATGGTAAGACGGAACTCCGTACCACTAGCAGTCGAGATGAGAGGCATCTTATCCGCATGGCTGTAACGGATCGTGCAGCCACGTCTCGATCCCTGAGTCAACAGATGGGAACGTTTGCTAGACAACAACCATCCCCACGAACAGTTCGACGACGTTTGCAGTAGCATGGACTATCAGCTCGGAGACCATGACTCCGGTTACCCTTGACGCTGCATCGCAGACAGGAGCGCCTGCGATGGTGTACTCAACGACGAACCTGCGTGCACGAATGGCAAAGCGTCATATTTTCGGATGAATCCAGGTTCTGTTTACAGCATCATGATGATCGCATTCGTGTTTGGCGACATCGCGGTGAACGCACATTGGAAGCGTGTATTCGTCATCGCCATACTGGCGTATCACCCGGCGTGATTGTATGGGGTGCCATTGGTTACACGTCTCGGTCACCTCTCGTTCGCATTGACGGCACTTTAAACAGTGGACGTTCCATTTCAGATGAGTTACGACCCGTGGCTCTACCCTTCATTCGATCGTTGCGAAACCCTACATTTCAGCAGGATAATGCACGACGCACGTTGCAGGTCCCGTACGGGCCTTTCTGGATACAGAAAATGTTCGACTGCTGCCCTGGCCATCACATTCTCTAGATCTCTCACCAACTGAAAACGTCTGGTCAATGGTGGCCGAGCAACTGGCTCGTCACAATACGCCAGTTACTACTCTTGATGAACTGTGGTATCGTGTTGAAGCCACATGGGCAGCTGTACCTGTACACGCCATCCAAGCTCTGTTTGACTCAATGCCCAGGCCTATCAAGGCCGTTATTACGGCGAGAGATGGTTGTTCTGGGTACTGATTTCTCAGGGTCTATGCACCCAAATTGCGTGAAAATGTAATCACATGTCAGTTCTAGTATTATATATTTGTCCAATGAATGCCCGTTTATCATCTACATTTCTTCTTGGTGTAGCAATTTTAATGGTCAGTAGTGTATTTACCGCACATAACCGAGAGGTCAGTTTGTGCACAAAATGATGCACTTTCGCAGTTATTGACAGCAATAGAGACAGGATGGCTCTATATTTCTGCAGCGGGCATCCACCAACTTATTGAGTCCATGCCATGTATAGCTGCTGCGCTATGGTGGGCAAAAAGAGGTCCGGCACGACATTAGGAGGTATCACATGGCTTTTGTCACCTCAGAGTAAGTGACACCTACATTCCAGTACTTGCAGAGCTCCAAAAGCAAGCGATGAATACCGCACACGAAGTGGCGCAAGCTCCATAAATGCGGTATAGGTACCTGTTCGTACCGTATTGCTGTAGGAGAAATGGAGAACAATTTGACATGAGGCACTTGTCGTGTATCAACTTGGAATACATCTAAAATTCCTCTAAAAAAGCCACCTAAGCTAAAGCGCGAGCTTTTGAATATCCTGTCGTCCACCATTTTTTATTAACATCGGTAAATCATCATTTCCTGTGAGGGTAATGAAAGGAAAACACTTTCGAACGCATTATGCGTATACTGGATACGTTTCCAGTCCAATGTTAACCCTCAGAAGCAGAGACGTCTGCTGGTAATTAGTACAGAGAAACAAAATGAATTAATTTTGGGTTTTACGATGTTCAAATTCACAAAAATGTGAGGTAACATTTACACAAACGTCAGTTTCATAATTTGTAAGCGTACTACTTAGGCGGTGGCCTAAGAATGCTAGAGGATATTGAAAATTTCGCTCGACATTCATGCGCGTAGCTTATGTGGCTTTTGTAGGTCAGTTTGAGGTTCTTTCCCGCCTTGATTGACCTCAAGTGTACCTGTATCAAAATTATTCGTCTCCATTTCCCCTACAGCCTACACCACTGTGATGCATACTAGTCAATAGTCGTTTACACCCTGTATCTAGCCTTTTAGATGCAGGCTGTCTGTTAATTAGGTTTACAAAAGTAACCATTAATTGTGAAAAGGTAGATAACTTACAAAAATATATGATGCAGCGCTGAATGCTGTTCATCTTCAAAGTTTTATTCTCGTCAAACACTGTTGGTCCCTAACGTTCCTTGCTAGATCGTATGTGCGAACGAGTTATTCCGACAGTCACCATGGAGTCGTATACATTGAGGAGAAAAAGTCGTGGAATACCTCCTAAAATGTCGTGTTGGCCCTCCTCCTGCCCAGTTGCAGCAGCTCGAGGCGACATCGATTCAACAAGTCGTTAGATATCCCCTGGAGAAATATTGAGCCATGCTGCTTCAATAGCCGTCCATTATAGCAGAAGTGTTGCCGGTGTAGGATTTTGTGCACGAACTGACCTCTAGATTACGTCCCATATATGTTCGACGGACTTCATTTCGGGCGATCTGGGTAGCGAACTCATTCGCTCGAATTTTCAAGAGTATTTTGAAAGGTCTCTGTTGGATTCCTTTCATGTTAATTTCTTAAATCTGTTGTCATTTACGGAATAAATTTCTCATCTAAATTTACTGTGGTGTTTCTGACTCTATCTGGGAGGAGACTGAGCACTGGAACGTGTTACTTTTACACATAAACAAGAACGATCTGTCGCACTACTACACTTTTCTAACGCAGTTTATATGTAATTCATGTCACGCAGTCTCATAGGGTACCTACATCCGCTTTCTTTTATATACTGTATATGATAACATACTGTCATCCCCCTTCCCTTCTGTGTGAAAGGATCAATGAGCAAATGTGTTTCTAGTTGCGTGCTTGATGGTAGCAGACAAACCTGTCTGCTAGAGAACAGTAGGACCAACGTCGGAACAGGTAGCTATGCTTTCTAAAAGCAAAGAGGTTTCTATTCTTAGTATGGTCCTGTCCGTCCCTTGTCATGTTGGTATAGGAAGCTGCCTCTCTGGTCACTTCCGTTTTGTATCTGTGAAGTACCCTCGGTGGGGGCCCACAGCAGTCAGTCCGCGGCGAGCGTCTGAAGTGGTAAGATCTCCGGCTAAGCGCGTCTCTGCTAAGTCTGTAAGACAATGAATTGTCTAAGTTCAGCCTAACTGAAAATTTAATCACCTTTATTTCAGGTTTAAATCTAAAAAAATTTAATGTTATCTTAAATTGCAACGCAGTGTAACTCGAGTGTGAAGTTCAGAATATCTTCCAGTAGTTGCTTTGTCACTACTTTGTGAGTAATGTGGAACCACGTGTTGAAGATCCGTAACTCTAACTAAGATCATCAATCTTAAATGCGAATGTGCGTGAGATTATAACGTCTCGTATTGACAATATTTTTCAATATAGCAACTTTTCTTTATGTTCAACCCACGTGGGGTGTACTTTATGAGACCAGTACCACGTGCTTATAAAATTGTTTGACCCATCAGGTTAATAGTAAGACGATAGTACCCAGTTCAAGGTTTTTCTTTTGTAAATTGCGTTTCGATGTAATTTATTTTAACTATCAAAATTATTGTGGAGTTACGCTCTTTGTGTAAACCAAGTTGACCACGTGAAGCATGTGGTGTAATCAACAAAGTGGCCCTCAGCTATTCTTTTCGAGAACGTTTCAGAGAGAATTAGTATGAATTTAGTATACCAGTGTGTGGTAATTTCATGACGGACAGGATTGCGCTACGAATGTAACTTCTTTGGGTGAAAATTGAACCGGTTGGTTGTGGTTAATTTCCTCTTGCATATGTTTCAACGTTCTTCGTGTGTTATTTTATGAATGCAGTGTTGTATGCAGTCTCCCAATCTTGGCTCCATATTTGATGTGTTCCATAAGATTAAAAACTCACATTTTCACAATCCTAAATATTTTAAACATAGCTGCACAACAGCAACGGTTCCACGTAATAAAATTATAAACAGCCGACCAGTTGCAATGGATAAAGAAATCTTTACCTAGGTTTCAACAAATTTAAATTTGTCTTCTTCAGAAGGTGGCAATTTTACATTAGTATGGACTGATGTATCATCGCCGTTTTTACAAATGTCTTCATAGATCCATTTGTCCAAATTAAAATATAGCCCTAAAAATAGGGTTTGTCATGTACACTCCTGGAAATTGAAATAAGAACACCGTGAATTCATTGTCCCAGGAAGGGGAAACTTTATTGACACATTCCTGGGGTCAGATACATCGCATGATCACACTGACAGAACCACAGGCACATAGACACAGGCAACAGAGCATGCACAATGTCGGCACTAGTACAGTGTATATCCACCTTTCGCAGCAATGCAGGCTGCTATTCTCCCATGGAGACGATCGTAGAGATGCTGGATGTAGTCCTGTGGAACAGCTTGCCATGCCATTTCCACCTGGCACCTCAGTTGGACCAGCGTTCGTGCTGGACGTGCAGACCGCGTGAGACGACGCTTCATCCAGTCCCAAACATGCTCAATGGGGGACAGATCCGGAGATCTTGCTGGCCAGGGTAGTTGACTTACACCTTCTAGAGCACGTTGGGTGGCACGGGATACATGCGGACGTGCATTGTCCTGTTGGAACAGCAAGTTCCCTTGCCGGTCTAGGAATGGTAGAAGGATGGGTTCGATGACGGTTTGGATGTACCGTGCACTATTCAGTGTCTCCTCGACGATCACCAGTGGTGTACGGCCAGTGTAGGAGATCGCTCCCCACACCATGATGCCGGGTGTTGGCCCTGTGTGCCTCGGTCGTATGCAGTCCTGATTGTGGCGCTCACCTGCACGGCGCCAAACACGCATACGACCATCATTGGCACCAAGGCAGAAGCGACTCTCATCGCTGAAGACGATACGTCTCCATTCGTCCCTCCATTCACGCCTGTCGCGACACCACTGGAGGCGGGCTGCACGATGTTGGGGCGTGAGCGGAAGACGGCCTAACGGTGTGCGGGACCGTAGCCCAGCTTCATGGAGACGGATGCGAATGGTCTTCGCCGATACCCCAGGAGCAACAGTGTCCCTAATTTGCTGGGAAGTGGCGGTGCGGTACCCTACGGCACTGCGTAGGATCCTACGGTCTTGGCGTGCATCCGTGCGTCGCTGCGGTCCGGTCCCAGGTCGACGGGCACGTGCACCTTCCGCCGACCACTGGCGACAACATCGATGTACTGTGGAGACCTCACGCCCCACGTGTTGAGCAATTCGGCGGTACGTCCACCCGGCCTCCCGCATGCCCACTATACGCCCTCGCTCAAAGTCCGTCAACTGCACATACGGTTCACGTCCACGCTGTCGCGGCATGCTACCAGTGTTAAAGACTGCGATGGAGCTCCGTATGCCACGGCAAACTGGCTGACACTGACGGCGGCGGTGCACAAATGCTGCGCAGCTAGCGCCATTCGACGGCCAACACCGCGGTTCCTGGTGTGTCCGCTGTGCCGTGCGTGTGATCATTGCTTGTACAGCCCTCTCGCAGTGTCCGGAGCAAGTATGGTGGGTCTGACACACCGGTGTCAATGTGTTCTTTTTTCCGTTTCCAGGAGTGTAGATGTAAATTACTACATGGATGTTGCAGAGCTCACAAGCGACTCACTTGTGAACTCTGCAACATCCATGTACTAATTTACACATACATGACAAACCCTATTTTTAGGGCTATATTTTAATTTGGACAAATGGATCTATGCAGACATTTGTAAAAACGGCGATGATACATCAGTCCATACTAATGTAAAATTGCCACCTTCTGAAGAAGACAAATTTAAATTTGTTGAAACCTAGGTAAAGATTTCGTTATCCATTGCAACTGGTCGGCTGTTTATAATTTTATTTAATCCTAAATATGGCACCTGTTTAGTTATGAATCAAGTTTAATATGCTGAAATTTTAAACGGAACAATGATCAGTGTTAAAATAAATGTCCAGATATAAACTGATTTATTTCTTTTTATTTAAATTCTCTTATATATATATATATATAATCACCGGTTGTCGTAAGATGACTATTAAAAGATTATAATTAATGTTAGTGTGGTTGGGAATTTGGTAAGCTAGACTGGATACCTGGTGAAACAGTTGCTCAGTAATGCAAGGTTAACCTCACCAGATAGCTCACAGCTTTTAACCCGCTTTTATTGTCTTGAATATCAGCACCGCTTTCAGAACAACTTAATGCATCAACATTACAATTTATCAAACCAGTCGTGAGCAATTGTGACCCAGTGACATGATTGATTGTCATTCATAACAATTCCATCGTTGCTTGGGAACATTAAGTCCATGAACGACTGCAAATCGTCAGCAAGTAGCCGAAAATAACCATTTCCAGCCAATGATCGGTTCAGTTGGACCAGAGTACCCAGTCCATTCCATGCAAACAAAGCCCACACCATTATGGAGCCACCACCCGCCTGGACAGAGCCTTGTTGAAAGTTTGGGTCCTGGGCTTCGTGTGGTCCGCGCCACACTCGAACCCTACCATCAGCTCTTACCAACTGGAATCGGGACTCATCTGACCAGGTCACGGTCTTCCAGTCGTCTAGGGTCCAACTGATATGATCACGGGCCCAGAAGAGGCGCTGCAGGCGATGTGCTGTGCGCAAAGACACTAGCGTCGGTTGTCTGCTACCGTATCACATTAACGCCATATTTCGCTGTACGTCCCACATTGATTTCTGCCGCGATTTCACGCAGTGTTACTTGTCTGTTAGCACCGACAACCCTGCTCAAACGCCGCCGCTCTCGGTCATCAAGAGAAGGTCGTCGGCCAGTGAGTTGTTCGTGGTGAGAGGGAATGCCTGAAATTTGGAATTTTCGGCACGGTCTTGACACTGTGGACCGCGGAGTTTCGAATTCCCCAACGATTTACGAAATGGAATGATCCATGGTCTAGTTCCAGCTATTATTCCTCGTTGTACCTCTGGTAACTCCCGTCGTAGGCCGTAATCACGTCGGGATTCTTTTCACACGAATCACCTCAGTGGAAATAACAGTTCCGCCAGTGCACTGCCGTTTTATACCTTGTGTACGCGATAATGGCCGCCAACTGTATATGTAAACATCGCTAGCCCGTGACTTCTGTCACCTCAGCGCGCGCAGTGATGTTTATGGTTTCATGAATCCAAATCTGCTACGACAGTTCAGAGATAATTCAGGTCTAAATATGGCAAGCGACCACCTCAGAGACAAATCGCTATTAATTGGTACTATCGTTTCACCGAAACTGGCCATGTATCACGAAGGACGCTGGGATCGGGACGGCCAACAGTCCCTGCCAACGTTTCACACTGCTGACACCCCCGGTCTTTTCAATACTTCTCTGAGGACATTGTTGGGCTGCAGGTTGGAGCCGCTATAAATGGCTAAAAACCAGTTGACGAAATTTGAAAGTGATCCGACAGGGTGAGTCAAAAGGTCTTCACAGCTGTGGAATGACACAGAAATTTATTGAGATAACTTACGGAACATGTAGGTGTCTCGTTTTATTGTAAACAACCTTAAGTTTCGGGATTCGTCAAATTTCTTTGACAAGGCTTTTGACAAGGATCTTTGACGTGGCATTAGAAGGAGGCAATTGAACAAGTTCGGCAGTCTTACATCAGTAGTCCAGGTAAGTGAACGAGATGTGTCAGCTTAGAATTGAGTATGCCTAGTATTACAGTGTGGAAGCTATTAGGGAAATGCATGTTATTCAAACTCTACAAATTGGAACCGCTGGAGGCTTTGAAACGCTGTGAGAAAGAAAAACGAGTCCAGTTCTGTGTTGAAATGTTCAACACAATGGAGACTCAATAAAATTGCGTTCAGTGACGAAGCCGCCTTCCATACCTGCAGCAAAGTGATGTTCGGATGTGGGGTAAGCGGAAACTACATTACATAATCGAACACGTACGGGAATTGCCTAAGGTAAACGTTTTTTGCGCTGTAAATTGTAGCAAGACTTACGGGCCTTTCTTTTCTGCCGAGTCATGTCGTACCTACCTGGATATGATTCATCGTTATGTAATTTCTCAACTACAACAGGATATGGGCACAGAATTTATTTTTGAGGAAGATGGCGCGCCACCACATTATTATCGCTAAGTTTTTGCGTATCTCCGTAGGAATGTGCTGACATGGACTGCACCTGTTGGAGCAATATTCTGGCCACCACGATCGCCTGATTTAACCCCAGTGGAGTTGTGTGTATGGGGTTATGTTTAAGACAGAGTCTTTGTTCCTCCGCTTCCGGGAAACGCCGACAAGCTGGGATAACGGATTATACGAGCAGTTGGCACCATACATCAAGACTGGTTTCATAGGATTTGGCCGAAAAGCACGAACGGGACTTTTTCGTACTGTAAAAGGCAGCCACGCTGAACATTTGTAAATACAACTTGAAGATATACTGCATTTAGCGCTTTATCAAATATTTCTGTAAGTTATTTACCTTTTTCATAATTAAATGTTACTTTCGTACAACCAATATACACTGAAGAGCCAAAGAAACTAGTACAACTGGCCGGCCGAGGTGGCCGAGCGGTTCTAGGCGCTACAGTCTGGAACCGCGCGACCGCTACGGTCGCAGGTTCGAATCCTGCCTCGGGCATGGATGTGTGTGATGTCCTTAGGTTAGTTATGTTTAAGTAGTTCTAAGTTCTAGGGGACTGATGACCTCAGAAGTTAAGTCCCAAAGACCATAGTGCTCAGAGCCATTTGAACCATTTGGTATACCTGCGTAATATTGTATAGGGTTCCCGCGAGCTCGCAGAAGTGCCGCAATACAACGTGACCAGGACTCGAATAATATCTGAAGTAGTCATGGGGGGAACTGACACCATGAATCCCGCAGGGCTGCCCATAAATCCGGAGAGCTCTTCTGAACAGCACATTGCAATGCATACCAGAGATGCTCAATAATTTTCGTGTTTGGGAAATTTGGTGGCCAGCGGAAGCGTTTAAATTCAGGAGACGGTTCCTGGAGCCACTGTGTAGCAATTTTGGACGCATGGGGTGTTTCATTGTTCTGCTGGAATTGTCCAAGTCCGTCTGTTCGCACAATGGACATGAGTGGATGCATGTGATAAGATAGGATGCTTACATACATGTCACCTGTCAGAGTCATATTTAGATGTATCAGGGATTCCATATACAACTGCACACGACTCACACCATTACAGAGCCTGCACCAGCTCGAACAGTCTCCTACTGACATACAAGGTACATGGATTCATGAGGTTGTCTCCATACCCCGCTCGATGCAATTTGAAACGAGGCTCGTCCAGCGAGGCAACATGTTTCCAGCCATCAACAGTCCAATGTCGGTGTTGACGGCCCAGACGAGGCGTAGAGCTTTGTGTCGTGCAGTCATCAAGGGTACACAAGTGGGCCTTCTCCTCCGAAAGCCCATACCGATGATGTTTCGTTGATTGGTTCTCACACTGACACTTGTACATGGCCGAGCATTCAAATCTGCAGCAATTTGCGAAAGGGTTGCACTTTGTCTCGTTGAACGATTCTCTTCAGTGGTCGTCGGTCCCATTCTTGCAGGATCTTTCTCTGGTCCCAGCGATGTCGGAGGTTTGATGTTGTCCCGGATACCTGATATTCACGGTACACTCGTGAAATGCTACCTCGGAGATGCTGTGTCCCATCGCTGGTGCGCCAATTATGACACCACGTTTCATACACACTTTAATCTTGATAACCTGCCATTGTAGCAGCAGTAACGGAGCTAACAAATGCACCAGACACTTGTTGTCATATATAGACGATGTCGATCGCAGCGCCGTATTCTGCCTGTTTATGTATTGTGACGTGTGGTGTAATTGTTGCGTGCATTGTGCTGCACAAGTTCAGCAATATTACAACAAAATTCGTTACTCATTGGTAATGTAACATGAGGGCTTATTTAATCACTGCTTTGCCCCGATAATGAAAGTTATTTTGTTTAAGAAATCTCCACCTGGGAACGTGTAGCAATACGTTCGTTCACAAAAGTAATCATTTATAACCAGCAAACAAGCTAAATGTATGACAAGTAAACTGAACTAAAGAAGATTAATAGTTTTTAGTAGTTTCAGTGCTGTTGTTTAAAAGACTCTTTGCTAGTTGCAGGACATTTATTAAATGTAACGCTACTGTTATTCGAGGTGGCAACACTTTTCTTTAAGCAAAATGAAGAGATTTGCCACACAGTACCACACATACACAACACTAATGTATTTCCTGTAAAAATATTTCATAGAAGTTGTTACGAAATTGCCACGTTTCATACATCACCAGATAAGAATTTATATGTATGATGCTGTTTGCTTTCATAGAATTTCAATATATTCACAATCTAAATGGAATTTATTACCTCAGAGTGGGCCTTCGGCCACCACTACACAATTATTATCGCAATTGTAACCAACAACATTTATGTCTGTATAGAAAATCAATTTAAAACTGCCGTTGTAATATTTCACTAAGATGGGGGCTAACATAAGACAATCACTTATCGATTCTGCTTCAGGCTCTGTGTTACTCGTAATAAATAATATATTTTAAATCTTATCTCACCTTCACTACGTGCATAACATTTGAAAATATTTCTCAATGTTACAAGACACGTTCATATTCGCGATTTACCAATAAAGTACGCTGTAGATCAATAGCGCTAATGGCTGCGCTCTTTAGTAACTGAGTAGAAAGCTTAACACTTATATAGGACGAGAATTACAATAAAATAAAACTACAAACAAAGAAGATTGATTTAAATAACACACAAACTCTATTTTCAGATGTATGAGTACAACAGTTCGAACAAGAAGAAAGACTTTTCTACAAAATCATCGATAACAAGAGATTGAGATTTTCATTTTCTTTTTACATGGATATTGTCTGGTATTTAATTTTTTACAAAATATTATGTCGTTGACAATAATTATTTATTATTTTATGAAAGATGAAGTCCTTTTTGTAAGCATTACGAGAATAGGATCAGTCACATACCACATACAATGCTGTCGTGAATATGTTTTTGAATAAAATATAGGCGTGGATATTACAGCATCTCTGTATTTGAATACGCAAGCCTATACCAGTTTATTTATTTCAAGTTTCTGCTACCAGTCACCTTTCATTTCATGCTTAATCTAACGTAATGCAACGCGTTTCGAACATGTTCTGTTCATCTTCAGGCGTGTATACAAGATTAATCTAGAACACTTCTTCCATTGTTTTTTACTGTAGCTGCTGGTGGGGCATTTGGGGGGAAGGAGGGGGGCAGTGTATGGCTAGAAATCTAAATCAGTGATGTCTTCTGCTTAATCTAGTTTAAGACTGTTTATTTTTAAGTAACATTTCTCTATGTATGTATGTATGTATGAACGCCTGAAGATAAAGAGAACATGTTCGAAACGCGCTGCATTATGTTAGATTAAGCATAAAATAAAAAGTGACTGGTAGCAGAAACTTGAAATAAATAATTATCCCACACAGACGCGGATCACAAACATATAGTCTGTCGGTAAACTGAAGAGCGAGCGAGCGAGTCCCCACTCTGCCAACGCAGCTACGTCACACGGTTCTTCTGCAGGCTGTTTCACAACGTAGTACCGGCCCTGTCGCGGCGAGCGCTTTAAATCTGTGGCGACGCCGTGTACAGATACGTCTCGGCTGTGTTTACTTTTAGACAAATACATTAAGACCACAAGGACTACAAAAAACGAAAACTTATTCCAAAACGCAACATTGTAGAGTAAATAATATTAACATAAGAACGGAGGTCAGGATTCTAGTACAAACATAGAACCGAATGCCTGTTCATATGAATGTATGCTCCTTTATTGCTATTCGTAAAACGAACCCCATATAATGTAATCAATCTGTAGAATTTAAGGCTTGTTCTTACTTTGTTTTTCTACTAAAAGGTAGAAATTTTCCTTGAAAGACTCCATTGAAACTTTACAATTCTTGGAACACGAAAAATGTTTAAAAAGTAAGCAGAAATGTCTAATTTTGTGTGTTGTATTAGTCCGATTTGCACTACTTTTTTGTCACTGTCTTCGTGAACATGTCTCAAAAGTATGTGTACAATGTTATACATATTAGGTATTTACCCTGTTGTCAGCTGTCAAACAGGTTACATGTGTTTTGATACCATAACCGATTATTTGTTTTGTATAAAAATAGATTAGAGAGAATCTGTATTAAATTTTGTTATAGGAATGGAATAAAGTGTATGAAATTTTTAGAAATGTTAAATATTGCTTTTGGTGAGCCCGTTATGAGTGAACCAAGAGCATACAAGTGGTATAAACATTTCAAAGCAGGCCTTAAAGGACAGCGGTTTTACAAGCATGGATGAGATTAAAAATGCACAGTTAAGAGACCTATAAACTATCCTGAAGAAACAGTTCCTAAAGTGTTTCGGGAATTTGAAAAAGCACTGGCATACGTGTTTAGTATGTAATGGGGAATATTTTGAAGAGAATAACATCGCTGTAGATTAACAAATAAACTTCTTACTAAAAAATAAAAATTAATATGTGAACGCATCTCGTATGTCAAGCCTTTTGCTTAGAAGTCCAGAATCGGTGTACATGTTTCGAAGGAAATTTCAGCAGTGTTTAGAATAGCTATTGCGCACATGTTTTAAGCAATATGTCTTAGAATCAGGTGAATATTGATCGAGATAGAGATTTAGTGTTCCATAAGCATCAAAGGTTTTATGTAATTATGAAATTGTCTATAACGGTGGGTTTCCTCCCAAAATTATTAGTTTTCCTTCGTGGCGATTCCAGTAAACCATGAGGCTTATCTTCGCGTTCCTTCCTTATGAGTCTTATTGTGGCGAGGCTGACGTTTGCATAGATTGCAGCCCTTTAATTGGGACTGGTTATATTAGCCAACAGTTCTCTTTGGGACGCCTCTTTAGTACACGCTGTAATAACATTGGAGACGATCGAACGCTCGTTACTCCGCAAATACCTCCTCTTCTTCGTATTCTGACATTTTCTTGAAATTCAGGGCGATTAACCATATGGAGTATATTAGTGAATATACAGAGTTAACTGACACTGGCAACTAAGATCCCACGAACAGAAACGACGTATATCACTGCACACCGGTCTACGCCGCTAGACAGGTAACGGGCAACAGATTTTGGGTACCCCTGTAGGCCAGTGACAGCGTTCTTTCGGGAAAGGCCACTTCCCCCACCAAAAGCGCTACTCGCTCTTGAGTTCACAAACAGACTATACCCATTATGGCTGAAAATAACTATACGCAGTTTCTTTGGCGCTACAGTGTATAAACATCCTGTATCGCGAACGAATAGAGCAACTTTGGTTTCGCCTGGTGCTTGTTCGCGTAGGAGTCTCCCAGCCTGGAGAAACGTCATCGCGTCGGTAACCGTGTCCAGCGGACGCTCCTCCAGCCCCCCGGAGTCCAGCGGCAGCGGTGGCTTCGGCCGTCCTTGCGGCAGCTGCCGGCAGCTCACGCACACGGGCGCACACGCACGGGCAAGAGCTCACGCACCGGAAGCGGCGCATACCGGCGGGCGCGCGGCCCGCATCCACACGCAGCCCCGCCCGCCCCCACCTCCCCCCCCCCCCCCACCGCCCTCTGGTGACGTCATCGAGAGCTGCCTCCCCGGGCTCTCGTCATATACTCCTGTGAGGCGAACCGCGCGCGGCAGAGGCTCTGCCGTCTGCATCTGGATCCGTACCCAACTCAGGCCATGCCAGGCGGTACTTCACGTAGTAACACGTACAAGGGGCAGTCAAATGGAAACGAAAGAAAAAGGAAACTCCTTTCATAGTATGCTGATGCAATAGTCCCAAGCTTAGCAATCATATACAACCTCTCGCTCGACGAAAGGCCTGTACCAAAAGATTGGAAAGTTGTACAGGACATAATTTTTAATTCATACATGAATTGGAATCAGCTGATAGATCATTAAATTATCTTGATTTAACGTTGACTATTAAAGATGCTAAAATAGAGTTCAACATATTCCGGAAGGCAACTTATTCAGACAACATCATCCCGGCCGATTCAACCCACCCCCAAGCGCATAAAATGGCGTTTTTCTATTCTAGTATTCATCGGGCTATTTCTATCCCGTTGTCAGATGTCAACCTCGAAAAAGATTTACAAATTCTCGAGAGTATTGCACAGAATAATGGCTACGATCCAAAGAAAGTGGGGCAGTTATATCATAAGAAAACGCGAAAAAGGATAACGATTTTAGTAAACACAAATACTCAAACCCAAGATCAGACCCAGAAATGGTTGTCGGTTACTTATATAGGTAATGTCTCGTACAAGATAGGGCGCCTGTTGAAAAATTCAGGTTTTAAAATTTTCTTCTCGACGAGTAATAGTTTAAAGCGAAATTTGGTTCATACCCTTGAGAAAGACTGTGATAAATCAGCGAAATCAGGCGTATATAAGATTATGTGTGATGATTGCCCATGTTATTACATAGGTCAATCAGGCAGAGCTACAGCAGTAAGGTTTAAAGAACATCTTCCAATAAAGGGCGTAGGAACATCTGCGGTCCACAGTCTCAAGTCACACGACGAGGCCCATACAACGGGCTTAAAGTGAATTTGCTACAGCTTGTTTAATAGAACTGACAAAACCTTATGGTTATGCATCAAGTTTTACAAAGTTGACTTAGGACATGGCTTGTTTTAGGGAAGCATTTAAATAAAATTTATGTATTACTACACGTTGCATCCTGTAGGATGATCATATCTAATATAATTTACTAGCACATTACAATATTAACTTTTTGTAGGTTCTGAAGAAGACATTACTAACGTTGAAACCTAGGTAAACGATAAAGTTAACCTGCAACTGTAGGCTGTATATTCTTACATAAATGTACAGGACACACCAATACTCAAGAAAGGAAACAGGAGTTATCTGCTGAATTACAGACCCTTATCACTGACGTCGATTTGAAGTAGGATTTGGAACATGTACTGCATTCAAATATTACGGATTACCTCTATTGATGCACACTCGGCACGGATTCAGTGTTTCGTTCTTGTGAACCACAACTAGCTCCTTATTCGCATGAAATTATCGGCAGGAAATCTCAGATTGAATCCATATTTCTAGATTTTCAGAGAGCTCTTGACACCGTTGCTCACAAGGTAATTCTAATCAAATTGCGTGCCTGTGGAGAGTGCGAAATGATCCGTAATTTCCTCTCAGAAAGGCCACAGTACGCAGTAATCGACGGGAGACAGAAGTGATATCCGGCGTTCCCCAAGGAAGTATTATAGGCCCTCCGCTCTTCCTAACCTACACAAACGATTCAGGAGATAATCTGAGCATCCCTCTCACGTTGTTTGCGGATGATGCAGTCATTTATCGTATAGTAAAGTCATCAGAACATCAAAACCAAATGCAAAATGACTTACACACGATATCTGAATGTTGCAATAACTGACCATTGCCTCTCAATCAGGAGAAGTGTGAAGTCATCCACCGAGTACAAAAAGGATAGATAGATATTCAGCGATCACAGGCCCTGCAGACCATGCGCTGCTTCCACAAACTTCCTGCGTTCCTTCCTGTTTTGTGTCCGGTTCCTCCAGGTGTCCTCAATTACCAGGGCTGCTAGGTCCTTCGCCAGGTCGTCCATCCAGCGCTGACTTGGTCGTCCAATGGGGCGTTTGGTGTTTGGTTCAAAAATGTTCAAATGGCTCTGAGCACTATGGGACTTAACATCTATGGTCATCAGTCCCCTAGAACTTAGAACTACTTAAACCTAACTAACCTAAGGACAGCACACAACACCCAGCCATCACGAGGCAGAGGGTGTTTGGTTTCCCCGCTAGTGCCATCTTCGCCTGTCTTCCGTCTGGCATTGTATTCTTTTGCTCTTTATCTTCTGTAGGATAGTTGGTTGTCGCATCAGAAGGTAGATTTTCTCGTTTTTCCTAATCCTCCATTCTCCGTTATCTAAAACTGGTCCTCACACCTTCCTCATTAGTCTTCTTTCAAATATTAATAGTTTTTCCCCTTTCTCGCTTAGTCATGCCCCATGTTTCTGAGCCGTGCATTACTGCTGGGCTTGTAAATTTTCATCTTAGTGTTCGCTGAGATCGATTTAGAGCCGAGCGTCTCTCTGAGGGAATGCATGCATTTCATTCTCTCTGCTATTCTTTCCTTGATGTACATTTTTATGTTTTTGTCCGTGGTAAACCAAGATCCCAAGTATTTGAACTGGTGTATGTTCTTGAACCTCTTGCCATCTATCTCAAGAAATTCTTCCTGCTCTTGTCTTCTTCCTAATTGCATGAACTCTGTTTTGTCTCGAATCACTTTGAGCCCTACCTTCTGTGCATAACTGTCCATTTTCTGGTACATTTCTTCCAACTCGTGCTTTGATTCACTTAGTAAAAGGAATCCGGGAAATTTCGATTACACGATAAATCACACAAATTTAGACGCAAAATGGTTCAAATGGCTCTGAGCACTATGGGACTTAACTTCTGAGGTCATCAGTCCCCTACAACTTAGAACTACTTAAACCTAACTAACCTAAGGACATCACACACATCCATGCCCGATGGAGGATTCGAACCTGCGACCGTAGCGGTCGCGCGGTTCCAGATTTTAGCGCCTAGAACCACTCGGCCACTCCTGCCGGCAAATGTAGACGCAGTCAGTTCGACGTAATACTGGCAATTACAATTACGAACAATTTAAGTTGTAACGATCACGTATTTAACGTTCCAGGGAACGCGAACGAGGCACTACGTTTTATTGGCAGAAGACTTAGGGGATGCCACAGATCTACTTCACTTGTTCGTTCTCTGCTAAAGTATTGCTGTGCCGCATGGGATCCTTACCATATGGGATTGACGGTGGACAGCGAAAAATTGTGACGGAGGTCAGCGAAAAATTGTTAAGGCTTTTGTGGCCACTTATTGCCAAACTGCCTGTTGGCTTCTTGCTCGGGTTCTTCGACTGACGTTTGTCTGATTTTTCTGGCGTTTCACCAACACGAGCGGCAATCATTGTCGAAGCTTTACTCTCCATTGCTAGTTGTGGAGGTTGAAGCTTAGACAATGCCAGCCACTGGTGCTGGTGATACGTCAGAAAAATCATCAGACAAACGTTGACTTAAGAACCCGAGACAGGAGCCAACGGGCAGTTTGCCGACATCGAAAAAGTTCAAAGAAGGACAGCTCGTTTTGTATTACCACGAATTAGAAAAGGGAGTGTCACGGATATAATAAGCGACTTGGGAAGGCAATCATTAAAAGAAAGGCGGATTTCTTTGCGGCGAGATATTTTCATAAAATTTCAATCACAAGCTTTCACCTCTGAGTGTGAAAATATTTTATTATCCCCATCCTACGTAGAGAAAAATGATCATCGTGGTAAAATAGGAGAAATCGGAGCTCTTACAGAAAGATTTAAGTGTTCATATTTTCCACGCGCTGTTGGAGAGTGGAACGGTAGAGAGATAGTTTGATGTTCGAAGAACGCTCTGCCAGACACTTAAGTGTAAATTGCAGACTAATAATGTAGATGTAGATGTTTATTTCAAAAGTAATCGCAATAACTGTTAAGATATTTATCTCACTGTGAGAAAAGACGGTCATTGCCTTCAGGGAAAAATGTTTGCGGCTGCCTGAGGAACCATGGTTGTACCCAGGCGTCCTCTTCGTGCGAAGAAAATCGACGGCCATAAAGTGTCTCTTCAGGGTTATAAAAATGTGGAAATCGCATGGGGAGAAATCTGGATTGTATGAAGGATGTTTACGGCTTCCCAGCGAAACTTCTGCAGCGAAGTCGAAACAACCTTGCCACCGTGGGGGTGGGCATTATCCTGGAAGAGGGTGACAGAAGTCCGTCTATATTCCTGGGCGTTTGGACTTGATGGTGCGTTTCATGTTTTGCAAAGTGTCCACGTACCGCTGAACTTTAATTGTGGCGTCGTGTTCCAGAAGATGATGAACATCGGGCTCTTGTAGTCAAAGAATAAGGTCATCACGATTTTCCAGGAGCTGGCGACATGGTTTTGGAGTTCTTAGGTGGGGGTAAATCCATGTGGTTCCATTGTTGCCTCTGATTCTTGATCTCCGGCTCAAAAAGATGACACCATGTTTCATCTGTTGCGACAGGACACGATATTCTTCATAGTGACCGGCCGCTGTGGTCGAGCTGTTGTAGGCGCTTCAGTCCAGAACTATGCGGCTGCTACAGTCGCAGGTTCCAATCCTGCCTTGGGCATGGATGTGTGTGATGTCCTTAAGTTAGTTAGGTTTACGTAGTTCTAAGTCTAGGGGACTGATGACCTCAGATGTTAAGTCCCATAGTGCTTAGAGCCATTTGAACCATTTGATTGTTACGAGACCTTCCTGTGTTTCACCCTTTTCAAACCCAACGCTTCGTTCTCGGTCTTCCTGCCTTATGCTTCAAGTACATATTGAACAGTACTCGTTTTTCCCTATGCCTTACATTCTGTTTGTGTCAGGATTTCAAACATAGTGCACCATTTTACAGAGTCAGATGCTTTTTGTAGGTCAGCAAATCCGATGAACGTTTCTTGAGTTTAACATTGACAATTTCAGTTTTGCTATAAATAATGTTTATCTTTAAGTAACAAGAGGATAAGTACGAGAAAAAATGTTCCATGCGTTAGTGCGGCGCTTTGTATACTGTCACTCATTTGCAGTTTCCAAGGCATTTTAGTCATATTCTGATCGCATATGGAAACAAAGCGATGGGAATCATGTTAAGCCTGATAGGTATGCAACACACTAAACGTAGAAGTAACGCGGTTACGACCTTAACTGACATGTGCTACTAGGAACACTACCGTACACTTGCTTACGACTGTCTACGGCAGCCTACGGTAACTACACTATGTGATCAAAAGTATCCGGACACCCCTAAAAACATACGTTTTTCATATTAGGTCGATTGTGCTGCCACCTACGGCCAGGTACTCCATATCAGCGACCACAGTAGTCATTAGACATCGTGAGAGAGACGAATGGGACGCTCCGCGCTACTCACGGACTTCGAACGTCGTCAGCAGATTGGATGTCACGTCTGTACGCGAAATTTCCACACTCATAACATGCCTAGGTCCACTGGTTCGCATGTGATAGTCAAGAAGAAACTTGATGGGACACGTACAGCAAAAAAGCGTACAGGCCGATCTCATGTGTTCACTGACAGAGATCGCCGACAGTTGAACAGGGTCGTAATGTGTAACAGGCAGACATCTATCCAGACCATCGCACAGGAATTCCAAACTGCATCAGGATTCACTGCAAGTAATATGACAGTTAGGCGGGAGGTGAAAAAACTTGGATTTCGTGCTCGAGCGGCTGCTCATAAGCCACACATCACGACAGTAATTCCCAAACGAAGCCTCGCTTAGTGTAAGGAGCGTAAACATTGGACGACTCAACAGTGGAAAAACGTTGTATGGAGTGACGAATCACAGTACCCAATGTGGCGATCCGATGGCAGGGTGTGGGTATGGCGAATGCCCGGTGAACGTCATCTGCCAGCGTGTGTGGTGCCAACAGTAAAATTCGGAGGCGGTGGTGTTATGGTGTGGTCGTATCTTTCATGGAGGGGGCTTACACACCTTGTTGTTTAGCGTGGCACTGTCACAGCACAGGCATACATTGATGTTTTAAGCACCTTCTTGCTTCCTACTGTTGAAGAGCAATTCGGGGATGGCGATTGCATCTTTCAACACGATCGAGCACCTGTTCATACTGCACGACCCGTGGCGGAGTGGTTACACGACAATAATATCCCTGTAATGGACTGGCCTGCACAGAGTCATGACCGGAATCCTATAGAACAAATGGTTCAAATTGCTCTGAGCACTATGGGACTCAACTTCTGAGGTCATCAGTCCCCTAGAACTTAGAGCTACTTAAACGTAATTAACCTAAGGACATCACACACATCCATGCCCGAGGCAGGATTCGAACCTGCGACCGTAGCGGTCGCGCGGTTCCAGACTGCAGCGCCTAGAACCGCACGGCCACTTCGGCCGGCCCTATAGAACACCTCTGGGATGTTTTGCAACGCCGACCTCGTGCCAGGCCTCACCGACCGACATCGATGCCTCTCGTCAGTGCAGCACTCTGAGAAGAATGGGCTACCATACCTCAAGAAACCTTCCAGCACCTGGTTGAACGTATGCCTGGGAGAGTGGAAGCTGTCATCCAGGGTTACAGCATTACCGATGGAGGGCGCCACGAATGTATTAGTGACGTTCAGTCGGGTGTCGGGATACTTTTGGTCAGTATGTGACTCCGCCTCCAGAACTCTCGCCGCATCGCAATATTAACATAAGCGCCACGTCATGACTCTCACGGGGCTGCCCAGGTGCCATCGTGCGTCTGGGCTATCATTCCCTCCTCCTCGTCTCTAGTTTTCCTCTTGTCTATTTTTCCTCTCTCTCTTTTGTCGGTGCCGGTAGCAGATGTTCTCGTACGAAAGCGAAAAACTCGTACACGTGCACAGCGTGCCGTTCTGCTGCTCCGAGAAGCTCGGCTTTGCGTTCCGGAAAAAAAAGAGGAGAGGGAAGAGAGAGAGGCTGGCTGTCCCGGGCACCTGGCAGGGAGAGACGAGGACAGACGGCGGCGGTGAGAGACAGAAGCTGCGCTCGCGGAAGCCGAGCCGGCCGCCATCTGGACGGCGGGCCGCGGCCCTGTCGTACCGGCCGGTGTGTTTTTTTTCCTCGCGCTCGCGCGCTCTTGCTCGTCTTAATTTGCTACTAAAACGCGAAAGCAGCGAGAGGATAGGTGGCGGGTGCGTCCGCCTCCTGTTTCGTAACAGGAGCGCCTCTTTTTCACTCGCTTCCACTACCATTGGCTCTAACGAAAGTTAAATTTCATGTTTTATGTTCTACTGGAGGAAGGAGCGCTACGAAAATAAAATTCCCATTAGAAATTTCGTCGTTATTGACGACACTTATGTTGCGCAACTTCGGAGATACGGTCTTCTACTAGTTTTAATTAATTCATCGGCAAAGTTTTGGAACACTTGATTGTAGGAAGTTCATTTCCTTAATCAGGTGTTAGCAGCAGCTGATGCTGTATTTATTTATTTAACCTGATCTCATTAGCGCTATGAGGCTCTCTCTTACATCGGACCAGGATCTCATACATACAGTACATTTTTTTGCATTACAATCACCTGAAAAAGAACAATTTTAAAATGACAGTAGTATTAAAATGATTTGGGTGTCTATAGTGACGATGTGAGTCAATAATACTGATTTTTTTTAAGTCATCAGTATTCTGACTGGTTTGACGCGGCCCGCCACGAATTTTTCTCTTGTGCCAACCTATTCATCTCAGAGTAGCACTTGCAAACTCTGTCCTCAATTATCTGCTGCATCCTGACTGAGCTACAGTCTGGAACCGCGAGACCGCTACGGTCGCAGGTTCGAATCCTGCCTCGGGCATGGATGTATGTCATGTCCTTAGGCTAGTTAAGTAGTTCTAAGTTCTAGGGGACTCATGACCCCAACAGTGCTCCCATAGTGCTCAGAGCCATTTGAACCACCCTGACTGCGAACTAATAAATTTAGTACTGGCAGTGCTTCTACTACTGCTGCTGTTGCCGCTCATAGTAATAGTAATAATAATAATAATAATAATAATAATAAAACTCCCCCCCCCCCCCCCATGAACCATGCACCTTGCCGTTGGTGGAGAGGCTTGCGTGCCTCAGCGATACAGATGGCCGTACCGTAGGTGCAACCACATCGGAGGGGTATCTGTTGAGAGGCCAGACAAACGTGTGATTGACTGATCTGGCCTTGCAACATTAACCAAAACGGCCTTGCTGTTGTGGTACTCCGAACGGCTGAAAGCAAGGGGAAACTACAGATATAGCGGGAATTAGTGAAGTTCGGTGGCAGGAGGAACAAGACTTTTGGTCAGGTGAATACAGGGTTATAAATACAAAATCAAATAGGGGTAAGGCGGGAGTAGCTTTAATAATGAATAGGAAAATAGGAGTGCGGGTAAGCTACTACAAACAGCATAGTGAACGTATTATTGTGGCCAAGATTCTAGGAGAGACGCTCAGTAGCTCGGTACGGGCTTTTGTTGAAGCCTCGACAACATACCTTCACCCAGGAGTCAAGCAGTACATTGCTCCCTCCTAGTATATCTCGCGAAGAGACCATGAGGATAAAATCAGAGAGATCAGAGCCCACACAGAGGCATACCGACAATCCTTCTTTCCACGAACAATACGAGACTGGAATAGAAGGGAGAACCGATAGAGGTACTCAAGGTACCCTCCGCCACACACCGTCAGGTGGCTTGCGGAGTATGGATGTAGATGTAGAAGCCCACGCCTACTACAGTAGTACAAGTTTATATGCCAACTACCTCGGCAGATGATGAAGAAATTGATGAAATGTATGATGAGATAAAAGAAATTGTTCAGGTAGTGAAGGGAGACGAAAATTTAATAGTCATGGGTGACTGGAATTCGTCAGTTGGAAAAGGGAGAGAACGAAACATAGTAGGTGAATATGGATTGGGGGGAAGAAATGAAAGAGGAAGCCGCCTTGTAGAATTTTGCACAGAGCATAACTTAATCATAGCTAACACTTGGTTCAAGAATCATGAAAGAAGGTTGTATACAAGGAAGAACCCTGGAGATACTAGAAGGTTTCAGATAGATTATATAATGGTAAGACAGAGATTTAGGAACAAAGGTTTTAAATTGTAAGACATTTCCAGGAGCAGATGTGGACTCTGACCACAATCTATTGGTTGTGAACTGTAGATTAAAACTGAAGAAACTGCAAAAAGGTGGGAATTTAAGGAGATGGGACCTGGATAAATTGAAAGAACCGGAGTTTGTACAGAGTTTCAGAGAGAGCATAACGGAACAATTGACAGGAATGGGGGAAAGAAATACAGTACAAGAAGAATGGGTAGCTTTGAGGGATGAAATAGTGAAGGCAGCAGACGATCAAATAGGTAGAAAGACGAGGGCTGGTAGAAATCCATGGGTAACAGAAGAGATATTGAATTTCATTGATGAAAGGAGAAAATACAAAAATGCAGTAAATGAAGCAGGCAAAAAGGAATACAAACATCTCAAAAATGATATCGACAGGTGAAACGTCCCCTTTGAACAATTGTACATGACTGTGCTTAAACTGACACACAATATTTTGTTAGCGCAACGCAATCTGACTTTCAAAATTCCCTACTAAAGAATGGCCCTGACTAACATTAAACTATACCTTTCACAAATCACTTACCTCACAAAAATCTTCGCTGCTCAAGCTACTGCAATACAGCGAGCGCCACTACTGCCAGCTAAATAAAAGATTCAAACTATGGAAGGCACTAACTACTGATAGGGATAGTTAGCAAATGAAAGATATTAATAGAGAACAAACAATGTATTTACCTTGATATCATCATATATAAATATAGCAGTTCATGACAAATTTCAAAACTCCGCCATCTCTCTCCCCACATCCTCCACTGCTGGCGGCTCACCTCCAACTGCGCAACGCTACGCGCTGTTCACAGCCAGCTGCCTAACACTACAATGGCGAGTATTACAACAATGCAAAGCAGACACAGACTGCACACAGCATAGCCAGTGATTTTCATACAGAGGTGGCGTTACCAATAAAAAAACCTAAACAGCCTACTTACACAGGAAGTGCAAAATGGCTAAGCGGGGGTGGCTAGAGGACAAATGTAAAGATGTAGAGGCTTATCTCACTAGGGGTAAGATAGATACTGCCTACAGGAAAATTAAAGAGACCTTTGGAGAAAAGAGAACCACTTGCATGAATATCAAGAGCTCAGATGGAAACCCAGTTCTAAGCAAAAAAGGGAAAGCAGAAAGGTGGAAGGAGTATATAGAGGGTCTATACAGGGACGATGTTCTTGAGGACAATATTATGGAAATGGAAGAGGATGTGGGAGATACGATACTGCGTGAAGAGTTCGACAGAGCACTGAAAGACGTAAGTCGAAACAAGGCCCCGGGAGTAGACAACATTCCATTAGAACTACTGATAGCCTTGGGAGAGCCAATCCTGACAAAACTCTACCATCTGGTGAGCAAGATGTATGAAACAGGCGAAATTCCCTCGGGCTTCAAGAAGAATATAATAATTACAATCCCAAGGAAAGCAGGTGTTGACAGGTGTGAAAATTAACGAACTATCTGTTTAATAAGTCACAGCTTGAAAATACTAACGCGAATTCTTTACAGACGAACGGAAAAATTGGTAGAAGCCGACCTCGGGGAAGATCAGTTTGGATTCCGTAGAAATGTTGGAACACGTGAGGCAATACGGACCCTAGGACTTACCTTAGAAGAAAGACTAAGGAAAGGCAAACCCACGTTTCTAGCATTTGTAGACTTAGATAAAGCTTTTGACAATGTTGATTGGAATAATCTATTTCAAATTCTGAAGGTGGCAAGGGTAAAATACGGGGAACGAAAGGCTATTTACAATTTGTACAGAAAGCAGATGGCAGTTATAAGAGTCGAGGGACATGAAAGGGAAGCAGTGGTTGGGAAGGGAGTGAGACAGGGTTGTAGCCTCTCCCCGATGATATTCAATCTGTATATTGAGCAAGCAGTAAAGGAAACAAAAGAAAAGTTCGGGGTAGGTATTAAAATCCATGGAGAAGAAATAAAAACTTTGAGGTTCGCCGATGACATTGTAATTCTGTCAAAGACAGCAAAGGACTTGGAAGAGCAGTTGAACGGAATGGACAGTGTCTTGAAAGGAGGGTATAAGATGAGCATCAAGAAAAGCAAAACGAGGATAATGAAATGTAGTTGAATTAAGTCGGGAGATGCTGAGGGAATTAGATTAGGAAATGAGACACTTAAAGTAGTAAAGGAGTTTTGCTATTTGGGGAGCAAAATAACTGATGATGGTCGAAGTACAGAGGTTATAATATGTAGACTGGCAATGGCAAGGAAAGCGTTTCTGAAGAAGAGAAATTTGTTAACATCGAGTATTGATTTAAGTGTCAGGAAGTCGTTTCTGAAAGTATTTGTATGGAGTGTACGGAAGTATGGACGATATATAGTTTAGACAAGAAGAATAGAAGCTTTCGAAATGTGGTGCTACAGAAGAATGCTGAAGATTAGATGGATAGATCACATAACTAATGAGGAGGTATTGAATAGAATTGGGGTGAAGAGGAGTTTGTTGCACAACTTGACTAGAGGAAGGGATCGGTTGGTAGGACATGTTCTGAGGCATCAAGGGATCACCAATTTAGTACTGGAGGGCAGGGTGGAGGGTAAAAATCGTAGAGGGAGTCCAAGAGATGAATACACTAAGCAGATTCAGAAGGATGTAGGAGTAGGTACTGGGAGATGAAGAAGCTTGCACAGGAGAGAGTAGCATGGAGAGCTGCATCAAACCAGTCTTGGGACTGAAGACCACAACAACAACAACAATAATGTTGCTGTTGCCTTCAATAATAAGACTGTTTTGATGCAGCTCTCCATGGACCCTATCCTATGTCAGCCTCTTCATCTCCGAAGAACTGCTGCAACCTACATCCTTCCGAATCTGCTTACTGTATTCATCTCATGATCTCTCTCTACGATTTGTAGCCCCCCCCCCCCCCCCCGCCTGCTCCCAATTCCCTCCAGTACTAAATTGGCGATTCGTTGATGCCTCCCTTCGTTTAGTCCGATTGTACCACAAATTTATCTCCACTCCAGTTCTATCCAGTACCTCCTCATTATTTACGTGATCTACCCAAATAATCTTCGGCATTCTTCTGCAGCACCACATTTCAAAATCTTCTATTCTCGTCTTGTGTAAACTGTTTGTCACCCACTATTCGCTTCCACACGTGGCTACACCCTATTCAAATCCTTTCACAAAGGTTCTCTTGGCACTTAAATCTATACTCGATGTCAACAAATTTCTCTTCTTCAGAAACGTTTTTCTTGCCACTGACAGTCTGCATTTCGTATCCTCTTTATTTCGCCCATCATCAGTTATTTTGCTGCCCAAATAGCAAAACTCATCTGCTACTGTAAGAATCTCTTTCCCTTATCTGTTTCCTTCAGCATCTCCTGATTTAATTCGACTACGTCCCATTATCCTCGTTTTGCTTTTGTTGATGCTGATCTTATATCCTTTTTTGAAGACACTGTCCAGTCGGTGCAACTGCTCTTCCAAGTTCTTTACTGTCTCTGATAGAATTACAACGTCATCGGCGAATCTCAGTTTTTATTTCTTCTTCCCGGACTTTAATTCCTGCTCCAAATTTTACGTTTGTTTCCTTTACTGCTTGATCAGTACACAGATTGAATAACGTCGGGGATAGGCTACAACTCTGTCTCATTCCCTACTCATCCATTGTTTCTCTTTCATGCCCCTCGACTCTTACAACAGTCATCTGGTTTATATACAAGTTTTAAATAGCCTTTCGCTCCCTGTATTTTAGGCCTGCTACCCTCAGAATTTGAAAGAGAATATTCCATCAACATTGTCCGAAGCTTTTTCTAAGTCCACAAATGCTATAAATGTAGGTTTGGCTTTCCTTATTTTCTATGAGAAGTCGTAGGGCCAGTATTACCCCGCGTGTTTCTACATTTCTTCCCCGAGGTCAGCTTCTAATAGTTTTTACATTTTTCCGTAAATAATTCGTGTTAGTATTTTGCAACTGTGTCTTATTAAACTGATAGTTCGATAATTTTCACATCAGTCATCACCTACTGTCTTTGGAATAGGAATTATTATCTTCTTATTGAAGTCTGAGGGTATTTCGCCTGTCTTGTACATCTTGCTCACCAGATGGGAGAGTTTTGTCATGGCTGGCTCTCTCAAGGCAGTCAGTAGTTCCAACGGAATGTTGTCTACTCCTGGGGCCTTGTTTCGACTTAGGTCTTTCAGTGCTCTGACAAATTCTTCACGTAGTATCATATCTGCCATCTCATCTTCATTTACGTCCTCTTCTATTTCCAGAATATTGACCTCGTGTACATCTCCCTTGTATAGACCCTCTATGTTTCCTTCCACCTTTATGATTTCCCTTCTTTGCTTAGAACTAATTTTCTATCTCAGCTCTTGATATTCATGCAAGTGGTTCTCTCTTCTCCAGAGGTCTCTTTAATTTTCCTGTAGGCTGTATCCACTTTTCCCCTAGTGAAATAGGCTTCTAAATCCTTACATTTGTCCTCTAGTAATTCCTGCTTAGCCATTTTGCATTTCCTGTCACTGAATTTAATTGATGAAAGGAGAAAATATAAAAATGTAGTAAATGGAGCAGTCGATAGGGAACACAAATGAATAAAAAATTAAATTATCTCTTATGTTACCGGAGGACTTCTACCATCCCTCCTCTTTTTACTTGCTTGATCCTGTGGTGCGTTCACCATTTTATCTCTCAGAGCTACCCATTCTTCTTTTACCGTATTTCTTTTCCCTGTTCTTTTCGGCGTTCCATAACGCTCTCGCTGAAATGCGCTACAACTTGGGATCGTTTCACTTTAACCAGATCCCAACTCGTTAAATTCTTACGTTTTTCCTGTTTCGTCAGTTTTAATCTACAGTTCATAACCAAAGATTGTGGTCAGAGTCCACATCTTTAAATGTCTTACAGTTATAATTTGGTTCCGAAATCTCTCTCTTACCATTATATAACCAATCTGAAACCTTCCAGTGTTTTTGCAGGTCTCTTCCACGTATACAACCTGCTTTCGTTATTCATAAACCAAGTGTGAGCTTTGAGTGAATGATGATGACGATAACAATAATGATAGTGGCATTCATAAAAAGAATTTATTGGTGTGCAGAATAGATGTTTTCTGCTATAGCGAGTTCTGGGGGAAGGAAATTTAGGGAGACTGCACGATTTAAGGACACTGAGAAATGAGGAAGATCTGGTTGGAAAGAGTGATGTGACGAGAAATGAGTGCGTAAAGGGACAATGGTAATCACTATATTTGTTTTGGTAGATATGTTATTAACTGTTTTCTGAAGCTGGAGATGTTATTTAGTCCTCTAATATAATGTAGGAGATTTTACCAGAATCGGGTTCCTGCTACTGAGAAGGACTCCGAGAGAGCGGCTGAACGATGGAATGGGACAGAAAGTATTTTTCTCTGATGGGAACGTGTGTTCCTACCATGTTGCTGCGACAAGAGCATTAAAGTCGTGGAGAGAGATGGGGACGGTGTACGTTGATAATAAAGTAAACAAAACGAAGTGTAAGCTGTCTGACAGTAAAAACTATATATCCATTTCTCATTACTGGTTCCTTCTCTCAAAGCCCTCCTTATAGTATCAGGTACGATCAGTATAATTCCTCTTGCTGTTTTTCATTTGTTTCATAGTTGTTACTTTAGGAAAATAATAAGTGTACTTAGTTCTTGGTTTATTTCATATGAAACGGAACGGAATTGATGCTGAAATTTTCGCTGCATGTTTTAATAGAAACTGCTTCTCTTTTTGTTTCAGGTAAGCATCGTAAGCATCGGAGGTGATTAATTTGTTTCTGCCTGCTATTTCGGTAAGAATGCTCTACTTTTTCGTGAAGTATTTCTGGCTGTAAACTTCTACATGTCATGTATGTTTGTAGTAGCTTGTCTTAAAGAAGACACTGGAACAGAATGCAACTCTTTTCCGTCTTTCTTACATGACTGTGGCTGCAACATCGCCCTCTCATGTGTCATATTTCAATGTAGTAGCTTGATACGGATAGCTGCCATTTCCTGTAACATATTGCTATAACGACGCAAGTCTTTGGTGACTTCAATGCGTTGATAGGAAACGAACGTAGCGCTCGGGTAACTGAACCCAGCGGTACGGGATCTTAGCTTTTATTATCACTACGTGCCAGCCTTATAAGACAATTACACAATGATTGTTTTAGATTTAATCTTTTATTTTAAATTGTTGATTATTATTATTATTATTATTATTATTATTATTCAACCTCAGTTTAACTTAGCTTCAACAATGTATTGTATTCAATGTTACTGCTCGTAGAACCTCTGTGAATAAACTTGAAATTAGTTACTTTCTCAGTGATGGTCTCGATAATCTTGTTGATCAGCTGCGAAACTGATAATGATTGCTCGGCCGCCAGGAAAAACTAAAATGATTCTTCACTTTCACTTCATAACTATCCCGATATGTTGACCGCGTCTGCATGTTCGACGGGGAGCATCCAAAAATCATTGTGCAAAAGCTTTACAACAATAACCACCCACAATTTTTTGTAAGTCACTTTATTTACCTTTCGAAGTAGAATGCTGTATTTACGTAATTATGACTCTCGTTTGCAATGAATCTGACACATAATTAACCTCATACAATACCAAAATTAATTCTAAATACTCTAGTGGCTGCCACAACAATAAGCTTGATTTCTCCACGAGATCAACTCTAGGAGGTGTGATTGGGAAGTTTTAAGAATGGGCTTGTAATTGTACAGTGGCGGTACTTACATGCTACTGTGATGCATCTCCTTCAAAATAGTACGCTTCTGACTGAACACACCGACTACAATGGTGTTTCCACTTTTGGAAACAGTCCTGGAATTTTTTTTCCTGAAGTGTCTTAAGGACACTCTCCGTATTTGTCTCGATATCTTCAGTCGCGTCAAATCGCTTCCCTTTCAGTAAAAATTTCATTTTGGGAAACAGATAGAAGTCCGCAGGGGCAAAATGAGGGCAATAAGGCGGTTGTGGAATTTTGAATTTGGTCAAAAATTCAACGATAGAGAAGGCTCGATGAACCGGAGCATTGTTATGGTTTAGCAGCCAACTCCTGTCTTTCCACAATGCAGGCCTTTTCTTCCGCACCTTTTTGCGCAAACGCTCAAGGATACACTTGTAGCATTCCTGGTTAATTGTCTGACCTCCAGGGGTAAATTCATGATGCACAGTGCCGGTAGAATCGAGAAAAGTAACCAACATTGTATTCACCTTTGATCGACTTTGCCGTGCTTTTTTCGGTCGTGGAGTCTTCCACTGCGAAGACTACACTTTGGTTTCAGGATCATATCCATATACCCACGTTTCGTTACCTGTAATTACCCTATTTAACACATCTGGGTCATTTTTAATCCGATTAATCAGTTCTTGGCACACTTCCAGTCAATAGTGTCTCTGGTCACTTTACAACACTTTTGGAATGAATTTTACGGACACTGACGCATGTTCAGATCTTCAGTTAAAATTGACTGAACTGCATAGAAACTTAAAGTAAGTTCATCAGCCATCCATGCGGCTTTTCGCGGATGATGCTGTAGTATACAGAGAAGTTGCAGCATTAGAAAATTGTAGCGAAATACAGGAAGATCTGCAGCGGATAGGCACTTGGTGCAGGGAGTGGCAACTGTCCCTTAACATAGACAAATGTAATGTATTGCGAATACATAGAAAGAAGGATCCTTTATTGTATGATTATATGATAGCGGAACAAACACTGGTAGCAGTTACTTCTGTAAAATATCTGGGAGTATGCGTACGGAACGATTTGAAGTGGAATGATCATATAAAATTAATTGTTGGTAAGGCGGGTACCAGGTTGAGATTAATTGGGAGAGTGCTTAGAAAATGTAGTCCATCAACAAAGGAGGTGGCTTACAAAACACTCGTTCGACCTATACTTGAGTATTGCTCATCAGTGTGGGATCCGTACCAGGTCGGGTTGACGGAGGAGATAGAGAAGATCCAAAGAAGAGCGGCGCGTTTCGTCACCGGGATATTTGGTAACCGTGATAGCGTTACGGAGATGTTTAATAAACTCAAGTGGCAGACTCTGCAAGAGAGGCGCTCTGCATCGCGGTGTAGCTTGCTCGCCAGGTTTCGAGAGGGTGCGTTTCTGGATGAGGTATCGAATATATTGCTTCCCCCTACTTATACTTCCCGAGGAGATCACGAATGTAAAATTAGAGAGATCAGAGCGCGCACGGAGGCTTTCAGACAGTCGTTCTTCCCGCGAACCATACGCGACTGGAACAGGAAAGGGAGGTAATGACAGTGGCACGTAAAGTGCCCTCCGCCACACACCGTTGGGTGGCTTGCGGAGTATCAATGTAGATGTAGATGTAGAATTGTAAGTCTACGATCAGAGCGCACTAAGTTGCGAACTTGCACAACATTTTTATTCATTTTTGAGGTGGAAGGATAGCCGGAGCGTGGTTCATCTTCAAATGATTCGCGGCCATTTTTAAACTTGTTGAACCACACAGAAACATTTGACTGGCTTATACAATTATCTCCAAAAGCTGTTTTTAATAGTTCGTAAGTTTCTGAAGCCGATTTCCCAGTTTTAAAACAAAATTTTACACAAACTCGTTGCTCCGTTTTTACGTCAATTTTCAAGCAGACAGAATCCAGCAACAAGCCCTAACACACCCGCAGTCAACCAGCTGCCATAACGAACTGAATAAAGGAAACGCAGTTTCCTGTCGCAGGGCGTTCAAGGACAAGGCAATGACTCACTCCTCACCCTCCGTGTACCTGCCCACCAAACCAGTAAGCAGTAGCGGATCCATTCTTAAAACTTTCCAATCACACCTCGTATGAGCGTCCTTTATTCCCTCTCGTCTGTCTAGAGAGAACTACGTATAATACAATCGTTGAACTGCTTTAGTACAAAAACCGTGCTCTCTGCAGAGAAGCACAGCAATCAACCAATGTCCGCTGCGCACTCACAGTAGATTTATAGCCAATGTTATATCAGCCAAGGACTCCGCTGAATAATGTAAATTGCCATTGTCTTGGGGCTCTCGACGCGTAAAATCTTAAGTAATTGTCTCTCAGCACCAAATAACCAAAATACGTGTAAATATATATTAGGGGCTTCATTACTTAATTTAATGACGATCCCGCAAACACAAAGAGAACAGAACAACAACAGAACAACAACGGCGACATTTCTTTTGGGTTCGTATTAGTCTCTGGGATGCTGGCGGTGGTGATATTCTAACTTGTAGCGTAGGCTGAGGTCTAGGTTAGATTGAAAGGTAACAGTTTGGTTGTGAGTTGGCGAAGCGCTATCGAACACTTTAGTTAATCCCAGCGCTCTGCTGTCCGTAACGTTGGACAATCGCTTTAAAGTTTTTATCTCCAGCAAAAATAGCGTAAAAATGTAAAATTCGCCTACCTGATATAAAAAACTGTTCTTAATTTTAATTACGACCAGTATTATGTAAATTTGTTGGAAACTGATATTTTCTCGTGCACGTCTACGTTTACATTATGTACCGAAAACTACTGTACTTAAATATTTTGTTTTCGTTAATTACCAAAATATCTCTCCCATTAAGAGCCCTATGTTAATGGGCAACTACATTTGGCATTTATCTTCAAACTTGAAATACTATGTTGCTGCAGTCATGGCTTGTGATTATTTGTGTTCGTAAGACGAATGTCTCTAATGACAAGAGCCGTCTCGTTTTATTCAATGTACTTTATCAGCATGCGATGTAAGAAGTGAGTACGCTTATTTTGCAATTTTTGTCTGCAGTTGTTTCTTCCTTGTTTTGTTTAAAATATTTTTGTAACCACTAATGTAATTTTAGGGTCCATTATACCCCCTGAAGTAGACAATTTTAAAATTGTCGAAACCTAGGTAAAGTGTTCCATCAGACCTTTATTCCCACTGGGTGGCTGATTCTTTCGACCTCTCCAAGATTGACATTAATACACTAATATCACCGTTTAAACATGCGGAGTTTGATGTTGGGCTGTTTGAATGCAGAAGTGATAGTGTGAAAAATTGGCTTTTGTTAGATGTCCATATTGTTTGTTCCACTTTGCTTTGAACACTTCATTGAAAACGGGCACCTGCACTTTGAATAGCTTTGCAAAGCTTTGCGACGCCATCAGGTCAGGGAAAATTGTTCAGTTAGTGTTATTATTTTCAGCAGATTGAGAAAAAGCAGCAAGTCACGACATTGAAATATCTGTATTTTTGACCCTATTCTGTCGATATATTTTTTCACTGTATTGCCAAAATTCTTCTCTTAGATCTTGGATAGGTGATAATTCAAATGTTCTTCGTGGTAAAACGTGCAGTTTTGAACGCGATTGGCACATTCCAATGTTAATATTTTGAAGAATCAGCCTCAGTTGCACAAATTTTCTGGTCTTTACCGGGTTTCGGCTAAATTAATCTAGTCCTCTTCAGAAGCATAAAATTACTATAACATGCCAGAGTAAGGCACAGTCAACATTAAAATTAAAACCTATAGTAACATGTCGTATTAAAACTACTTAGCTGAAGTCCAGCCCCGGCATCTCTTCACCACGCGGTCGGTTGGCAGCGGCAAGATTGCTATCACAGTTGCTGACGGGGCTACAATATGCTAAAAATTCTTACAGTCCATTGTTTCTGGGATGAGCGATGTATATTTTAAACGCATGTTCATGTGGTTCTGAGTGCACGATGACAAGTAGAGCGGGTTCTTAACTTTTCTGCATTGGCTTTCTCAGCCTCCCGTGGTTTGCCGGTACCACCTGTGGGTTCAAGATGCGAGTCGGATTTGTTGCGGACGGCAGGTGGATGTGCGCGTATAGTGCTGACGGGAACACAATTACGCATCTCCAACAGAACGACCTCCTCCGTCGACTAGCATATATTTCGAAAACATCGATCATGTGAAACACAAAAAACCAACTCGCACTTTTCCGACATGAGATGCAGTAATACTCGATTTACGAAAAACTAATACAGTCTGAATGAACCAGTATAAATATTCAGTCAGAACTTGATATGATTTCAAAGAGGTCCAAAGACTGTCAGTTTGCTTTAAATGTTCAAAAACGTAAAATTTTTCGCTTCACAAAGCGAAAAAACATAATATCCAATGGATAACAGCTGGGACCTGTAAACAATTACAAATACCTGGGTATAATACTCTTTAGGGACATGAAATGGAACGATCACATAGGCTCAGTCGGGCTGAAGCAGGTAGCATATTTCGGTTTATTGGTAGAATAATGGGAAAACGCAGTCAATCTACAAAGGAGATTGCTTATAGATCACTTGTGCGACACATTCTACAATATTGCTCAAGTGTGTGGGACCCGTGCCAAATATCACTAACAGCGGATATTGAACGTGTACAGAGAAGGTTAGCACGAATGGTCAAAGGTTTGTTTGATCCTTGTTGGAGCGTCACAGAGATGCCGAAGAAACTGAACTGGCAGACTCTTGGACAGACGTGAACAGTCCCAAGAAATCCTACTTCAAAGTTTCAAGGACGGGCTTTAAATGATGACTCTAGGGATACACTGCAACACTGCACGTATCGCTCCCATAGGGATTGTGAGGACTAGATTAGATTAGTTACGGCGTTTAAACAGTCATTCTTCCCGCGCTCCATACGTGAATGGAACGGGAAATAACCGTAATAACTGGTACAGTGGGACGCGCCCTCTGCCACACACTTAACAGTGGGGGTGTACAGATGTAAATGTGATCAAAAGTATCCGGACACCTGGCTGAAAATGACTTACAAAGTCGTGGCGCCCTCCGTCGGTAATGCTGGAATTCAATATGGTGTTGGCCCACCCTTAGCCTTGATGACAGCATCAACTCTCGCAGGCATACGTTCAATCAGGTGCTGGAAAGTTTCTTGTGGAATGGCAGCCCATTCTTCGCGCAGATGACGTTCACTGGGCATTCACCATACCCACACCCTGCCATCGGATCGCCACATTGTGTACCGTGATTCGTCACTCCACACAACGTTTTTCCACTGTTCAATGGTCCAATGTTTACGCTTCTTACACCGAGCGAGCTGTCGTTTGGCATTCAGCGGCGTGATGTGTGGGTTACGAGCAGCCGCTCGACCATGAAATCCAAGTTTTTTCACCTCCCGCCTAACTGTCACAGTACTTGCAGTGGATCCTGATGCAGTTTGGCATTCCTGTGTGATGGTATGGATAGATGTCTGCCTATTACACATTACGACCCTCTTCAACTGTCGGCGGGCTCTGTGAGTTAACAGGCGAGGTCGGCCTTTACGCTTTTGTCCGGTACGTGTTCCTCCACGTTTCCACTTCAGTATCACATCGGAAACAGTGGACCTGGGGATGTTTAGGAATGTGGAAATCTCGCGTACAAACGTATGATAGAAATGACACCCAGTCAACTGACCACGATCGAAGTCCGAGAGTTCCTCGGAGTGGCCCATTCTGCTCTCTTTCGATGTCTTATGACTACTGAAGTCGCTGATATGGAGTACCTGGCAGTAGGTGGCGCCACAATGCACCTAATATGAAAAACGTATGTTTTGGGGGTGTCCGTATACTTTTGATCACTTAGTGTAGAATAGATTACCCGTACCAGGCCAGGCCGCAACCCCATAAATGTACGTCAGCTCTGAGCCTCACAACTGGGAAGTGCCCTGTGTTAGACAGAGCTTGTATCTTCGTCAATTTCGAAACACATGGTGTCCAAGCTGCTTAATTCTTCAAAAGTTGACTGGGAATTTTGAAATTGCCGTAAGTCAAATTGTGATCATTTTTAGTAAAACTTTCTTTTTTTGTGGGGTGGGGGAAGATGTGAGATTCCCTGATTCTCATACAAGCTGCAGCAACTGGCAGAGGAAATCCTTTCGTTCCTTTATGTGTCTTTCTCGCAGCTTGACAAGAAAATCATTGAACGGGTTATTAAGTAACGTAGACCACTTCGTAGTGTCTTGGAATTTGCCATTTATTTAAGCAGAGCTGTTACAAGTGTGAATGTTTCCCATTTCTGCTTTCGGTTCAGAGTCCGTGAGGAGGAGACAAAATACGGCTACGCTTAAGTAGGCTCTTAAGCGACTGTAAATAATGGATGCCTGGTGAGAGGAATGAAGATGGAAACGCTGCATAAAGATACGAATCTAAGAGTCATAGCGCATCCGCGGTATGTGTGATGCACGAGTACCACACACCTTCGGATCCGCGCCTGCATAGGTAGAAATAAGCACGTCCATTTGGACGTCAGATAATTCGTTCCGGCCTAGCATTACGACAACGACTACAGTGTTTTCCACATCCCCCAGAACGCTTTATACCCCTACACTGCTAGTGCTCCCACCTACCGTGGTTACTGCACGCTGAAGTCGTACACAGACGGTGGCCACATTGATGTGACCAAGCCGGGGATCTTGTTGTTGTTGCGGTCTTCAGTCCTGGGACTGGTTTGATGCAGCTCTCGATGCTACTCTATCCTGTGCAAGCTTCTTCATCTCCCAATACGTACTGCAGCCTACATCCCTCTGAATCTGTTTAGTGTATTCGTCTCTTGGTCTCCCTCTACGATTTTTACCCTCCACGCTGCCCTCCAATACTAAATTGGTGATCCCTCTATGTCTCAGAGCATGTCCTACGAACCGATCCCTTCTTCTTGTCAAGTTGTGCCACAAACTCCTCTTCTCCCCAATTCTATTCAATACCTCCTCATTAGTTATGTGATCTACCCATCTAATCTTCAGCATTCTTCTGTAGCACCACATTTCGAAAGCTTCTATTCTATTCTTGTCTAAACTATTTATTGTCCATGTTTCACTTCCATACATGGCTACACTCCATACAAATACTTTCAGAAATGACTTCCTGACACTTAAATCTATACTCGATGTTAACAAATTTCTCTTCTTCAGAAACGCTTTCCTTCCCATTGCCAGTCTACATTTTATATCCTCTCTACTTTGACCATCATCAGTTATTTTGCTCCCCAAATAGCAAAACCCCTTTACTACTTTAAATGTCTCATTTCCTAATCTAATTCCCTCAGCATCTCCCGACTTCATTCGACTACATTCCATTATCCTCGTTTTGCTTCTGCTGATGTTCATCTTATATCCTCCCTTCAAGACACTGTCCATTCCGTTCAACTGCTCTTCCAAGTCCTTTGCTGTCTCTGACAGAATTACAATGTCATCGGCGAACCTCAAAGTTTTTATTTCTTCTCCATGGATTTTAATACCTACTCCGAATTTTTCTTTCGTTTCCTTTACTGCTTGCTCAATATACAGATTGAATAACATCGGGGAGAGGCTAAAACACTGTCTCACTCCCTTCCCAACCAATGCTTCCCTTTCATGTCCCTCGACTCTTATAACTGCCATCTGGTTTCTGTACAACGGGTTCCTTAAATAAGGCTATAGGTATGCGGGGGGCGCGCTCGCCTGCGGCTGCGCTTGGCCCGACCGCCGGCAGTAAGCGTACCCCTGGCTGCCGGCGGCTGCGTATCTGCGGGCAGATCGCACGCGACCGGAAGTTCCCCGCCGCGGCAGGCACAGACAGAGATATGCCGGCCTCGGCTTGGGAAGCTGGCGCCGCACTGCCTCCGACTGCGCAGCGGGGGTTCCGACAGCCGCGGGAATCCGCAGTAGGCGGGTCGTTGCTCACCGGGCGATTTCGACGTCTGTTCGAGTGCAGCCGTAGTTAAGAGCGCTGTGTTCACGCGTTCTTGTCGTAGTCGAATCACCGCGTTACGGCGGCAACAGACGTGTGGCATCCAGCAAGCCACGTGCAGGCGCTCGGCGAATTTCGGTGCCTTTCCACGAGGAAATGCTGGAGGGAATTTCTTAGGTTGTTCGCAGATGATGCTGTAATCTACCGTCTAGTAAGGACATCCGAAGACCAGTATCAGTTGCAAAGCGATTTAGAAAAGATTGCTGTATGGTGTGGCAGGTGGCAGTTGACGCTAAATAACGAAAGGTGTGAGGTGATTCACATGAGTTCCAAAAGAAATCCGTTGGAATTCGATTACTCGATAAATAGCACAATTCTCAAGGCTGTCAATTCAACTAAGTACGTGGGTGTTAAAATTACGAACAACTTCAGTTGGAAAGACCACATAGATAATATTGTGGGGAAGGCGAGCCAAAGGTTGCGTTTCATTGGCAGGACACTTAGAAGATGCAACAAGTCCACTAAAGAGACAGATTACACTACACTCGTTCGTCCTCTGTTAGAATATTGCTGCGCGGTGTGGGATTCTTACCAGGTGGGATTGACGGAGGACATCGAAAGGGTGCAAAAAAGGGCAGCTCGTTTTGTATTATCACGTAATAGGGGAGAGAGTGTGGCAGATATGATACACGAGTTGGGATGGAAGTCATTAAAGCAAAGACGTTTTTCGTCGCGGCGAGATCTGTCTACGAAATTGCAGTCGCCAACTTTCTCTTCCGAATGCGAAAATATTTTGTTGAGCCCAACCTACATAGGTAGGAATGATCATCAAAATAAAATAAGAGAAATCAGAGCTCGAACAGATAGGTTTAGGTGTTCGTTTTTCCCGCGCGCTGTTCGTGAGTGGAATGGTAGGGAGATAGTATGATTGTGGTTCGACGAACCCTCTGCCAAGCACTTAAATGTGAATTGCAGAGTAGTCATGTAGATGTAGAAGATGCAGCCATTGTAACGATCTTGACATAAGGAGGGCGGCTCAGTCGTGCACGAACCGACAAATCTCTCTGCTGCCAGCTTGTCGTGATTCTGTAGCAGCTCGTTGTATCTTAAGGTGTCACTTTCATTGCAATTTTCGAAGCTTCTGTTGCCGCTTGTCGAGAACCTGCCAACGCTATTCTCATTTGCAGTTTTGAAGGTCCACTATCCCCCCCTCCCCCTCCCTCACGCCCCTTTCCGTCCTCTAACCTGGCACCTTTCTCTGTTCGCTACAATGTTCGTAGTGTTAAAACTTTACAGACTGTGCAAAACTTGACTCTGCTTATCTGTATAAGTAATACACTCGAGAGCCAAAGACACTGGTAAGTCTGCCTAATATCGTGTAGGGCCCTTCGAGCACGCAGAACTGCCGCAGCACAGCGTGTCATGGACTCCACTAATGTCTGAAGTAGTGCTGGAGGGAACTGACACCGTGAATCCTGCAGGACTGTCCATAAATCCATAAGAGTATGAGGGGGTGGAGATCTCTTCTGGACAACACGTTGCAAAGCATCCCAGATAGGCCGAATAACGTTCATGTCTGGAGACCCAGAAGAAGGCCGCTGCAATCGTGGCCGAAACGTTGGTTTTTCTCCAGCAGCAGTAGTTTTTCACACTATGACGCGGTACCATACCCAGAAAACTTTTGTGTCGAATGTTTCCAGTTATCAACAGTCCAATGTCGGTGTTGACGATCCCAGGGGAGGCGAAAAGCTTTTTTGTTGTGCAGTCATCAAGGGTACAAGAATGGGCCCTTCGCATCCAAATGCCCGTATCGATAATGTTTCGTTACATGGTTCGCACGCTGACACTTGTTGATGGCGCAACATTGAAATCTGCAGCAATTTGCGAAATGGTTGTAGTTCTGTCACGTTGAACGATTCTCTTCAGTCGTCGTTGGTCCCATTCTCGCAGGATCTTTTCCCGGCAGCAGTGGGGCGTGTACTGGTATGTAGACAACCTCATGAATACATGGACCCTGCATGTCAGTATGGGACTGTTCAAGCTTGTAGAGTCTCTGTAACGGTGTGGAGTGTGTGCAGTGGGATTGATATGGGACCCCTGATACGTCTAGATACGACTCTGACAGGTGACACGTAAGTAACCATCTTGTCTGATCACCTGCATCCGTTCATGTCCATTGTGCATTCCGACGGACCTGGTCAATTCCAGCAGGACAATGCGACGCCACACACGTCCAGAATTGCTACAGAGTGGCTCCAGGAACACTCTTCTGAGTTTAAACAGCTCCGCTAGGCACCAAACTCCGCAGACATAACATTATTGACCATATGGGATGCCTTCAGCGCGCTGTTTAAAAGAGATCTCCACCCTCTCGTACTCTTACGGATTTATGGACAGCTCTGCCGGATTCATGGTGTCAATTACCTCTAGCACTACTTCAGACATTAGTCGAGTCTATGCGACGTCGTGTTGCGGCACTTATGCGTGTTCGCGGGGGCCCTACACTATATTAGGCATGTGTACTGGTTTCTTTTGCTGTTCAGTGTATATGCTATATCTTGGTGCCTTAGGTATCAGTGGTTACGACGGTTGTTTGCGGAACACAGAGCGTAGCTGGGCCAGAAACCAGATACGCCGTCAGTCTCGGAATACAAAATCTGTGCGCATTGTTAAGTCACGAGACGCGGACGCAGCTGGAATGTCGCGTGTGCTCGACTGCGGGCCTCGCACGACGCCGTTCTGCAGCAACTCGGAATGCAAGCTGCGTGTGTAGACAATGCTGGACGCCACGTGGGAGACTCCCAAATGGGCAGGCAGTGACGCCAGAGCAGGGCGCGCGCGCAGCTCATTGTCACGGTTCTGGGAAGGCGGCGGTGACCAGCCAAGGGTAGACGCTACGTAGAGCCTCCCAGCGGCCTCAGCGCTGCACTACAGGTGTACTCGCCGCCGCGCTCTAGACGTGTTGTACTCGTTCGGGCCACCTCAAGACCACGGTCCTTCTGTTTTTGCTATGCTATTGGTTGGAATGGCTCTGAGCACTATGGGACTTAACTTCTGAGATCATCAGTCCCTGAGAACTTAGAACTACTTAAACCTAACTAACCTAAGGACATCACACACAACCATGCCTGAGGCAGGATTCGAACCTGCGACCGTAGCGGTCGCGCGGTTCCAGACTGTAGCCCCTAGAACCGCTCGGCCACTACGGGCGGCTGCTATGCTATTGTCACCTGCCGCTTCTGGTGCTGTTATACACTAAAGTGCCGAAGAAACTGATATACCTGCCTAATGTCGTGTAGGGCCCCCGTGAGCACGCAGAAGTGACGCAACACGACGTGGCGGGGACCCGCCTAATGTCTGAAATAGTGCTGAAGGGAACTGACTCCACGAATCCTGGATGATTGTCCATAAATCTGTAAGAGTACGAGGACGTGGAGATCACTTATGAACAGAACTTTGCATGGTATCCCAGATATGCTCAATAACGTTCATGTCTGGGGAGTTTGGTGGCCAGCGGAAGTGTTTAAACTCAGAAGAGTGTTCTTGGAGCCACTCTGTTGTAGCAGTTCTGGACGTTTGCAGTGTCGCATTGTCCTGTTGGAATTGCTCAAGTCCGTCGTACTGCACAATGAACATGAATGGATGCAGGTAATCAGACAGGATGCTTACGTACGTGTCTCCTCTCAGTGTCTTATCTGGACGTATCAGGGATCCCATACCTCTTCAACAGCACACACTCCACACCATTACAGAGCCATCACCGGCTTCAACAGTCACCTGATGACATCCCGGGTCCATGGATTCATGAGTTAGCTCCATACCTGTACACGTCCATCCGCTCGGTACAATTTGAAACGAGACTCGTTCGACCAGGTAACATGTTTGCAGTCATCATCTATCCAAAGTCGGTGTAGACCGACCCAGGAGAGGCGTAAAGGCTTGTGTCGTTGAGTCATCAAGGATAAACGAGTGGGCATTCGGCTGCGAAAGCCCATATCGATAATGTTTCGTTGAATGGTTCGCAAGCTGACACTTGTTGATGGCCCAGTATTGAAGACTGTATCAATTTACAGAAGGGTTGGACTTCTGTCACTTTGAACGATTCTCTTCAGTCGTCGTTGGTTCCGTTCTTGTATGATCTACTTCCGGCCTCAGCGATGTCGGAGATTTCATGTTTTACCGGACTGCTCATACTCACGGTACACTCGTGAAATGGTCGTCCTGGAAAATACCCACCACATCGGCACCTCGGAGATGCTGTGTTCCGCCGTTAGTGCGCTGACTATAACATTACGTTCAAGCTCACCTAAATATTGATAACCTGCCATTGTAGCAGCAGTAACCGATCTGACAACTGCGCCAGACACTTATCTTATTTAGACGTTGTCGACCGCAGAGCCGTACTCTGTCTGTTTACATGTCTCTGTATTTGAATACGCATGCCTATACCAGTTTCTTTGGTGCTTCATTGTTTATTCCCGACATATTGTCGCCGGAACAGAAAAAAATGTATGTTTTATTCTATACGCTCTATTTATTTATTTTGTCGACTGGCTACCGGTTACGTGAAAAGAAAAGCGATTAAGCTATACAGTGATCAAACTGGGCTGAGGAAAAGCAATTCCTAGAAGTGTTCGCAGAATGCTTTTAAGAGTGCCAGGTCATGTAAGTAATTGGATCCATTTCGATGCACAATTTACTGTCATTGTTATCGAGCTCAAAGCCTCCCACCCACTCCTCCCCCCCCCCACCCTCTCCCCCTGCCTCCCGCTTTTAACCTGCAAAGTTTTACCAGTTTCTCTTGCCTCTATGCCTATTACGTCGCACCGCCTATTTCCTGCCCCTCATCTGCCCACTCCCCCTTCACTATTTAATATGTTTGAAAGTGTTGACTTAGAAATAGACTCCTGGAAATTGAAATAAGAACATCGTCAATTCATTGTCCCAGGAAGGGGAAACTTTATTGACACATTCCTGGGGTCAGATACATCGCATGATCACACTGACAGAACCACAGGCACATAGACACAGGCAACAGAGTATGCACAATGTCGGCACTAGTACAGTGTATGTCCACCTTTCGCAGCAATGCAGGCTGCTATTCTCCCATGGAGACGATCGTAGAGATGCTGGATGTAGTCCTGTGGAACGGCTTGCCATGCCATTTCCACCTGGCGCCTCAGTTGGACCAGCGTTCGTGCTGGACGTGCAGACCGCGTGAGACGACGCTTCATCCAGTCCCAAACATGCTCAATGGGGGACAGATCTTGCTGGCCAGGGTAGTTGACTTACACCTTCTAGAGCACGTTGGGTGGCACGGGATACATGCGGACGTGCATTGTCCTGTTGGAACAGCAAGTTCCCTTGCCGGTCTAGGAATGGTAGAACGATGGGTTCGATGACGGTTTGGATGTACCGTGCACTATTCAGTGTCCCCTCGACGATCACCAGTGGTGTACGGCCAGTGTAGGAGATCGCTCCCCACACCATGATGGCGGGTGTTGGCCCTGTGTGCCTCGGTCGTATGCAGTCCTGATTGTGGCGATCACCTGCACGGCGCCAAACACGCATACGACCATCATTGGCACCAAGGCAGAAGCGACTCTCATCGCTGAAGACGACACGTCTCCATTCGTCCCTCCATTCACGCCTGTCGCGACACCACTGGAGGCGGGCTGCACGATGTTGGGGCGTGAGCGGAAGACGGCCTAACGGTGTGCGGGACCGTAGCCCAGCTTCATGGAGACGGTTGCGAATGGTCCTCGCCGATACCCCAGGAGCAACAGTGTCCCTAATTTGCTGGGAAGTGGCGGTGCGGTCCCCTACGGCACTGCGTAGGATCCTACGGTCTTGGCGTGCATCCGTGCGTCGCTGCGGTCCGGTCCCAGGTCGACGGGCACGTGCACCTTCCGCCGACCATTGGCGACAACATCGATGTACTGTGGAGACCTCACGCCCCACGTGTTGAGCAATTCGGCGGTACGTCCACCCGGCCTCCCGCATGCCCACTATACGCCCTCGCTCAAAGTCCGTCAACTGCACATACGGTTCACGTCCACGCTGTCGCGGCATGCTACCAGTGTTAAAGACTGCGATGGAGCTCCGTATGCCACGGCAAACTGGCTGACACTGACGGCGGCGGTGCACAAATGCTGCGCAGCTAGCGCCATTCGACGGCCAACACCGCGGTTCCTGGTGTGTCCGCTGTGCCGTGCGTGTGATCATTGCTTGTACAGCCCTCTCGCAGTGTCCGGAGCAAGTATGGTGGGTCTGACACACCGGTGTCAATGTGTTCTTTTTTCCATTTCCAGGAGTGTATTTTTTAAGACAGCCTTAGCATCGTGATGTTTTACTGCATTTGACTTGATGTTTTATTTGTGGAGGCTCAAGGTATCTGTGGACTTAAAATGTTCTCATCACTTATAGACATACAGCAAGGCCATGTTCCGAACATCGCAATTGGGCTACAGTGCCACGATAGGATAATGTTAACAGTGTCGTACATTGTTTATGGTCCACTGTGGTGGCCTGATATCGAATCCCGTCAACGAAGTCTTTCGCAACTGCACGTTACTTGCGTGGGGCGATTATGGCGGCCGTAGCTGGTGGATGAGATGCGATAGGGCGTGGATGATGCGCGTTACAGCGCCTCTGAGATCCCCAGCGTACACACGGGCACTACTTGGGCAAACATGAAATTCTAGATGCGGCCAAAGACCGTCGCGTGACGATTGCAAAGCAACACATAGCGACAGTACGTCACTATTCCCTCTGGACGCTTGCTTTATTTCAATAATTATTTTGTATTTTTAATATATAATGCTATCATTACGACAAGACCGAAAAAAGCACGCCAAGTTCGATCAAATGTCAAAGTTTCTCCGGCGTGCGGGGTAACCACGCGGTCTTAGGAGTCTTTTCACGGTTCGCACGGGTTCTCCCCGTCGGAGGTTCGAGTCCTCTCCCGGGCATGGATGCGTGTGCTGTACTTAGCGTAAGTTAGAAAAAATGGCTCTGAGCACTATGGGACTTAACATCTATGGTCATCAGTCCCCTAGAACTTAGAACTACTTAAACCTAACTAACCTAAGGGCATCACACACATCCGTGCCCGAGAGAGGATTCGAACCTACCACCGTAGCGGTCACGCGGTTCCAGACTGAAGCGCCTAGAACCGCACGGCCACACCGGCCGGCTCACGTGGGAGGGAATGGCGTGGACGACACGCTGGAAATCTGACCAGTGATGGCTGTGTGTGGGACTGGGGGTGCATTTGAAGGTCACTTTTGTACGCTTTTATTGAATGATTCTAAAACTACGGTCTCTACCGAAAATGTCCCCAGTACAAAATTTAACTACATTAAATTTGCTACAAAAAGGTCTTGTTCATTTTTTTTTTTTTTTTTTTTTGTACGTGTAGCTAGCGAGAGTGTGAAAATCTCGCACGTGGTTTATAAAGACCAGCGATAACACTGCGGACTGCATAAATCGACAGCGGTAGGGGCAGCCGATTCACCATGTATTCTCCATGTGAGTATCTGTGCTACGGGACGGAGTGAAGTGTAGTAGTGTCGTTAGGGGGTGACCTTTCGATCGGTAAATGAACAGCCACGTTAACAACTCCTGCACGACATATCGGTGCGATGGAAAACTTTTTGTTTGCGCGTGTAGTAGCGAATGGTACAGGTGCACGGCAGACGGAACACCAACGAGGTATGCTGACCGGGCGGCTTTCGCGAAATATTCGCTGCGTGCAGCCGTCCCAGTTTTCGGCGACGCACGACTCGTGTGCGTGGCGGTGGGTGCTTTTTCCCTTTGCTTTCCGGGAACCGCGTCCGCTTCCCGCCTCAAACGGGACTGCTGGTCCAGTGCCCCGTAGCGCAGCGCAGTTCGAGGCGCGGGCAGCAGATCGAATACCGGCTGTGTCCGGGCGCCTTCTGCTTCACGGAGACTGCAAACGGCCTTAACGCTGGACACGGTGGCCTTACCAGTGGCTCACTCTTACACTTCTTCTTCCGCTTTGGCCAACAACGGACTTCATGATAATTTCAGAGCATTCTCATTTTGAATTTTTTATATCACGAAGGAACTCAGCGGTCGTACCGGGTGGTAATAATTAAATTGCGGCTACACGCGGAGATCCAGCGCGGGCTGTAATTATCGTATGGGAACGAAACTTGTAGATACGCTAATAATGCGTTAATGCGGAACTGTCTTGTGACAGCCAGAGCGAGAGCACCAGCAGCAGCGAGTACTGTTTGTATAAAGCGTTTATTTTGCATTTTGTTTACGACCTTCAACTAAGGAAGGGATTCTATTTGTGTTTATCTGCTCTGCATAGTAACTAACAGTTCTTGATAAAACTTTACGTAGTTTTCGTGTTAGATTTCTTAGTGTTTTCTTGATCGTTTAGAACAGAAAGCGCCCTAAAACCGTCTTTTGTTTGTTTCGCGGCCGTTAGCCACTAGTCACTTGAATCAGCAGTTGTCTTGTGACAGCCAGAGCGAGAGCACCAGCAGCAGCGAGTACTGTTTGTATAAGGCGTTTTTGTACTTATTTGCTGCGCTTAGGTTTTAAATAGTTTTTCTGGGAAAACCTAGCGTAGTTTTCGCGTCTCGTATTTCAGTGAGTGTTTCTTGATTATCAGAGTAGCTCATCAGAAGATTATCTTGGGAATTTGTCACCGTATAGAGTAGGGTAAACATAGTCATGTGTAGGGACTGTGGTTGTTGTGAGCAGACGCAAGGAGAATTGGCCACTCTTCGGGGGCAGGTGGAGGCTTTGTCTGTTAGGCTCATCGAGCTCGAGGCGCAGGCGTCGGCTCGTAGTGGCGTTGGGGCAACTGTGGTGAGACCTATGCCTACATCGGTGGCCTTGGAATCACATGGAACCCCTGATGTCGCTGCGTCTTCCGGCAGTGAGCATCTTACCGGTCAGCCATCACTCCAGGGTGAATGGCGGACAGTGGTGGGCTCGCGCGTGCCTGGCCGAAAGGCGAAGGTGGGATCTGGCCGCGTGGCAACTGCCTTACCCCTTTCCAACAGGTACGGGGTGCTTCCTAGTGGTGATGACATCGTTTCCGAGCCACCACAGGATGCCTCGCCTGTTGGGCCAGTGGCCGATTCTCCGGCAAGGTCCCGACAGTCACAGAGGGCGGGCCTATTAGTTATAGGGAGCTCCAACGTTAGGCGGGTTATGGAGCCCCTCAGGAAAATAGCGGGTAGGTCGGGGAAGAATGCCAGTGTGCACTCGGTGTGCTTGCCGGGGGGTCTCGTCCGTAATGTGGAGGAGGCCCTTCCGGCAGCTATTGAACGCACTGGGTGTGACCGGCTGCAGATAGTAGCACATGTCGGAACGAATGACGCCTGCCGCTTGGGTTCTGAGGCCATCCTTGGTTCCTTCCGGCGGCTGGCTGATTTGGTGAAGACAACCAGCATCGCACGCGGAGTGCAAGCTGAGCTTAATATCTGCAGCATAGTGCCCAGAGTCGATCGCGGTCCTCTGGTTTGGAGCCGTGTGGAGGGTCTAAACCAGAGGCTCAGACGACTCTGCGACTATAATGGTTGCAAATTCATCGACCTCCGTTATTGGGTGGAGAACTGTAGGACCCCCCTAGACAGGTCAGGCGTGCACTACACACCGGAAGCAGCTACTAGGGTAGCAGAGTACGTGTGGCGTGCACACGGGGGTTTTTTAGGTTAGAGGGACCCCCCCTTGCGCGAAACGATAAAATACCTGACGGCTTACCAGAGAGGACATTATCATCGTTGATAAAGAACGTCCGTCCTCAGAGACCAAAAACAGGAAAAGTTAACGTAATATTGGTAAACTGCAGGAGTATTCAGGGCAAGGTTCCTGAATTAGTATCTCTTATTGAAGGAAATAGTGCGCATATAGTATTAGGAACGGAAAGTTGGTTAAAACCGGAAGTGAACAGTAACGAAATCCTAGACACAGAATGGAATATATACCGCAAGGATAGGATAAACGCCAATGGTGGAGGAGTATTTATAGCAGTAAAGAATTCAATAATATCCAGTGAAGTTATTAGCGAATGCGAATGTGAAATAATCTGGGTTAAGTTAAGTATCAAAGGTGGGTCAGATATGATAGTCGGATGCTTCTATAGACCACCTGCATCAGCAACCGTAGTAGTTGAGCGCCTCAGAGAGAACCTGCAGAACGTCGTGAAGAAGTTTCGTGATCATACTATTGTAATAGGGGGAGACTTCAATCTACCAGGTATAGAATGGGATAGTCACACAATCAGAACTGGAGCCAGGGACAGAGACTCTTGTGACATTATCCTGACTGCCTTGTCCGAGAATTACTTCGAGCAGATAGTTAGAGAACCAACTCGTGAAGCTAACGTTTTAGACCTCATAGCAACAAATAGACCGGAACTTTTCGACTCCGTGAATGTAGAAGAGGGTATCAGTGATCATAAGTCAGTGGTTGCATCAATGACTACAAGTGTAATAAGAAATGCCAAGAAAGGAAAGAAAATATATTTGCTTAACAAGAGTGATAGGGCACAAATCGCAGAATATCTGAGTGACCACCATCAAACGTTCATTTCTGAGGAAGAGGATGTGGAACAAAAATGGAAAAAAATCAGAAACATCGTCCAGTACGCCTTAGATAAGTTCGTACCGACTAAGGTCCAAAGCGAGGGGAAAGATCCACCGTGGTATAACAATCATGTACGAAAGGTACTACGGAAACAAAGAAAGCTTCATCATAGGTTTAAGAGTAGTCGAATCATAGCTGATAAGGAAAAGCTGAACGAAGCGAAAAAGAGCGTAAAGAGAGCAATGAGAGAAGCATTCAACGAATTCGAACATAAAACATTGGCAAACAATCTAAACAAGAACCCTAAAAAGTTTTGGTCATATGTAAAATCGGTAAGCGGATCTAAATCCCCTATTCAGTCACTCGTTGACCACGATGGCACCGAAACAGAGGACGACCGAAGAAAGGCAGAAATACTGAATTCAGTGTTCCGAAACTGTTTCACTGCGGAAAATCGTAACACGGTCCCTGACTTCAGCCGTCGCACGGACGCCAAAATGGAAAATATTGAAATAAACGATATCGGAATTGAAAAACAACTGCTATCACTTAGTAGCGGAAAAGCATCCGGACCAGACGAGATACCCTTAAGATTCTACAGTGATTATGCTAAAGAACTTGCCCCCTTTCTATCAGCAATTTATCGTAGATCGCTGGAAGAACGTAAAGTACCTAGCGACTGGAAGAAAGCGCAGGTCGTTCCCATTTTCAAGAAGGGTCATAAATCAGATGCGAATAATTATAGGCCTATTTCGCTTACGTCAATCTGTTGTAGAATAATGGAACATGTTTTGTGTTCTCGTATTATGACGTTCTTAGATAATACAAATCTCCTTCATCATAACCAACATGGATTCCGCAAACAGAGATCATGTGAAACTCAGCTCGCCCTATTTGCCCAAGAAATTCACAGTGCCGTAGACACTGGCGAGCAGATTGATGCCGTATTCCTGGACTTCAGGAAGGCATTTGATACGGTTCCGCACTTACGTTTAGTGAAAAAAATACGAGCTTACGGAATATCAGACCAGGTTTGTGATTGGATTCAGGATTTCCTAGAAGAAAGAACACAACACGTCATTCTTAACGGTTCAAAATCTGCAGATGTAGAGGTAATTTCGGGAGTACCGCAGGGAAGCGTGATAGGACCTTTATTGTTTACAATATACATAAATGACTTAGTTGACAACATCGGTAGCTCCGTGAGGCTATTTGCAGATGACACGGTTGTCTACAAGAAAGTAGCAACATCAGAAGACTCGTACGTACTCCAGGAGGACCTGCAGAGGATTAATGCATGGTGCGACAGCTGGCAGCTTTCCCTAAACGTAGATAAATGTAATATAATGCGCATACATAGGGGCAGAAATCCATTCCAGTACGATTATGCCATAGGTGGTAAATCATTGGAAGCGGTAACGACCGTAAAATACTTAGGAGTTACTATTTGGAGCGATCTGAAGTGGAATGATCACATAAAACAAATAGTGGGAAAAGCAGGCGCCAGGTTGAGATTCATAGGAAGAATTCTAAGAAAATGTGACTCATCGACGAAAGAAGTAGCTTACAAAACGCTTGTTCGTCCGATTCTTGAGTATTGCTCATCAGTATGGGACCCTTACCAGGTTGGATTAATAGAAGAGATTGACATGATCCAGCGAAAAGCAGAGCGATTCGTCATGGGGACATTTAGTCAGCGCGAGAGCGTTACGGAGATGCTGAACAAGCTCCAGTGGCGGACACTTCAAGAAAGGCGTTACGCAATACGGAGAGGTTTATTATCGAAATTACGAGAGAGCACATTCCGGGAAGAGATGGGCAACATATTACTACCGCCCACATATATCTCGCGTAATGATCACAACGAAAAGATCCGAGAAATTAGAGCAAATACGGAGACTTACAAGCAGTCGTTCTTCCCACGCACAATTCGTGAATGGAACAGGGAAGGGGGGATCAGATAGTGGTACAATAAGTACCCTCCGCCACACACCGTAAGGTGGCTCGCGGAGTATAGATGTAGATGTAGATGTAGAGAAAAAATTAGTCTCAATGTTGGTCACTAGGTGCAAATATGGCGCTATGAATGCAATAAAGACTTATGGAAATGTTTCTGTTGTGTTGGCAGAAGAGCCAACACCGTGTTACTAGAGGAGGCCGAAATGCACGCGTTTTAGCTCACGCAGGCTGGCGTGAGGAGGGAAGAACTATACTGACGTGAGGTCTGAAACATGAGAAGGAATTAGAATTCAGAAAGCGGACGTAGCTAGTTTTCTACTTAACTTTAATCCATTAATGATGAATGTCGCTCTTGACGGTACATGATTCACAATATTATCTGTTCAGAAGACATATAGTAACCGAATATGGCGCCTTGCTAGGTCGTAGCAAATGACGTAGCTGAAGGCTATGCTAAACTGTCGTCTCGGCAAATGAGAGCGTATGTAGTCAGTGAACCATCGCTAGCAAAGACGGCTGTACAACTGGGACGAGTGTTAGGCAGTCTCTGTAGACCTGCCGTGTGGCGGCGCTCGGTCTGCAATCACTGATAGTGGCGACACGCGGGTCCGACGTATACTAACGCACCGCAGCCGATTTAAAGGCTACCACCTAGCAGGTGTGTTGTCTGGCGGTGACACCACAGTTTCCGTATGTAATGGAACGGGTCGTGGGCAGGAAAGGTCAAACATCTACATCTAGATCCACATGGATACTCTGCAAATCACATGTAAGTGCCTGGCAGAGGGTTCATCGAACCACCTTCACAATTCTCTATTATTCCAATCTCGTATAGCGCACGGAAAGAATGAACACCTGTATGTTTCCGTACGAGCTCTGATTTCCCATATTTTAGCGTGGTGACCGTTCCTCACTATGTAGGTCGACGTCAACAAAATATTTTCGCATTCGGAGGCGAAAGTTGGTGATTTGGATTTCGTGAGAAGATTCCGTCCCAACGAAAAACGCCTTTCTTTTAACGATTTCCAGCCCAAATCCTGTATCATTTCTGTGACACTCTCTCCCATATTTCGCGATAATACAAAACGTGCTGCCTTTCTTTGAACAAGTCACAAAGGCATAATTTTGATTTTATTATTAACTGCCGCTTGCACAATTTGTTCAGTATGAGCAGCACCGGAGACGCCGACGGGGTGCTGCAGCCGTAAAGCGGTGTCATCAACAGTTGCTCGCAGCAGTTCCGGTGGAATCTGAGCAAAGTGTTCCTCTACACAGGCCTTCAGATCAGGTAGAGTCTGAACGTATCCCTGGTAAAGCCGTTTCTTTTAGATATTCACAGAGCCAAAAATCCGATGGATTCAGATCTGGCAGGCCATGCATCTGGGAAGCCTCTGGAGATAATGTGAGCAAAAGTATCCGGACACCCCCAAAAACATACGTTTTCATGTTGGGTGCATTGTGCTGCCACTTGCTGCCAGGTACTCCATATCAGCGACCTCAGTAGTCATTAGATATCGTGAGAGAGCCGAATGGGGCGCTCCGCGGAACTTACGGACTTCGAACGCAGTCATGTGTCATACGCCTGCACGCGACATTTCCACACTCCTAAGCATCCGTAGGTTTCCGATTTGATAGTGAAGTGGAAACGCCAAGGGACACGTACAGAACAAAAGCGTACAGACCGACCTCGTCTGTTGACTCACAGAGACAACCGACTGTTGAAGAGGGTCATAAAGTGTAATAAGCACACATCTATTCAGACATCACACGGCTGCTCATAAGCCACGCATCACGCCAGTAATTGCCAAACGATGCCTCGTTTGGTATAATAAGCGTAAACATTGGACGGTTGAACAGTAGAACAAGGTTGTGTGGAGTGACGAATCACGGTACACAAAGTGACAATCCGATGGCACAGTGTGAGTATGGCGAATGCCCAGTGAAGTCATCTGCCAGCGTCTGTAGTGCCAACAGTAAAATTCGGAGGGGGTGATGTGACGGTGTGGTCGTGCTTTTCATGGAGGGGTTTGCACACCTTGTTGTTTTGCGTGGCACTATCACAGCACAACAGCACAGGCCTACATTGATGTTGTAAGCACCTTCTTGCTTCGCACTATTGAAGACCAATTGTGGTATGGCAATTGGATCTTTCAACACGATCGAGCACCTGTTCATAACGGACGGCCTGTGGCGATGTGGTTACACGACAATAACATCCCTGTAATGGACTGGTCTGCACAGAGTCCTGACCTGAGTCCTATAGAACGCCGACTTCGTGCCAGGCCTGACCGACCGACATCGATATCTCTCCTCAGTGCAGCACTCCGTGAAAAATGGGCTGCCATTCCCCAAGAAACTTTCCAGCACCTGACTGAACGTATACCTGCGTGAGTGGAAGCTTTCATCAAGGCTAAGAGTGTGCCAACACCATACTGAATTCCAGCATTACCGATGGAGGGCGCTACAAACTTGTAAGTCATTTTCAGCCAGGTGTCCTGATACTTTTGATCACATATTGTAACATGTCCGTGGAAGGCTGCATTAAGCAGACCTCTCACCGAAAGAGCGACATGAGATGTTGCCCCATCTTCCATGAAAATAGCGGTTGCCACACAGTGCACCCTTGCAGACCAGGAGTCACTTCCTGTACAAGGAAGTCTCGATAACGTGCAGACGTCTTGGTACTCCTCACTGGTTCTCTGGATGTACTCTCATCAAAGAAGAATGAACGACTGTGAATGTGAATCCACACTACGGAGACCCGTATGGCGAGTGCAATATCTCTTCGTGTACCACACATGGTTTATCAGTACCGGATATTCGGCGGTTCTCTGTATTCACTGCACCCTGTAGTGTAAAATGTACCCTGTCACTCCACAGAATATTGCCCAGCCACATGTCATCACCTCGATTGTTGCCGAAAACCGAAGAGCATATTGAGAACGTTGCTGCTGATCATAAGATTTCAGTCGGTGTGCCATCTGGAACTTGCACGAGTAAAAATACACTGCAAAACATTCCAAACTGTTGACCGTGGAATGGACAATTATCGTGGCGTTGTATGAGCACCAGCGTTACCCGTGGCAGGCTCTGCATTCTAAGTTACAGTAATACCTATCTCGTCAATAAATTCCACCAGGACAGGACACCTCCGTCTACCAGGTGCTTGAAAAAAGTGTGATATATTCATACAGAAGGTAGTACTGGTCAAAATGTCGCCTAAAGTGTTACACTGCACCAGAGACTGAAATGAGACGTACCAGTACAGAGGAAGGTACCCTCTACCACGCACTTACAGTGACTAGAATGTACGGATATAGCTGTCCGGACACGCTGACTAACATAATATTTTCTGCCGGGCTACCTTCTTTTCTCACTCACATCTCCGAGAAGTCGGTATGTCTGTACTGATGTGCTCTCTAACGGGACAAGGAAGACCCAACTCTTATTTCGCACTCCACTGCTAACCAGCACACGAAACTGTCTCCCAACAGTACTCTAGTATCTCTCTCTGTCGGTCACAACATTATGGCAACCGTTCCAAAACACACACACACACACACACACACACACACTCATTACGAAAAAATGGTTCAAATGGCTCTGAGCACTATGGGACTTAACTTCTGAGGTCATCAGTCCCCTAGAACTTAGAACTACTTAAACCTAACTAACCTAAGGACATCACACACATCCATGCCCGAGGCAGGATTCGAACCTGCGACCGGAGCGGTCGCGCGGTTCCAGACTGTAGCGCCTAGAATCGCTCGGCCACTCCGGCCGGCCCACACACATTACGCTAAAACAATAAGACTACATTATAATTTCAAACTAAAGAAAAAAAAATTACATGATCTTCATCTACACCTGGATACGTGCTCCGCAACCACCATACTGTGCATGACGGAGGATATCTTGTACCTACAGGGTGTTTCAAAAATGACCGGTATATTTGAAACGGCAATAAAAACTAAACGAGCAGCGATAGAAATACACCGTTTGTTGCAATATGCTTGGGACAACAGTACATTTTCAGGCAGACAAGCTTTCGAAATTACAGTAGTTACAATTTTCAACAACAGATGGCGCTGCGGTCTGGGAAACTCTATAGTACGATATTTTCCACATATCCACCTTGCGTAGCAATAATATGGCGTAGTCTCTGAATGAAATTACCCGAAACCTTTGACAACGTGTCTGGCGGAATGGCTTCACATGCAGATGAGATGTACTGCTTCAGCTGTTCAATTGTTTCTGGATTCTGGCGGTACACCTGGTCTTTCAAGTGTCCCCACAGAAAGAAGTCACAGGGGTTCATGTCTGGCGAATAGGGAGGCCAATCCACGCCGCCTCCTGTATGTTTCGCATAGCCCAAAGCAATCACACGATCATCGAAATATTCATTCAGGAAATTAAAGACGTCGGCCGTGCGATGTGGCCGGGCACCATCTTGCATAAACCACGAGGTGTTCGCAGTGTCGTCTAAGGCAGTTTGTACCGCCACAAATTCACGAAGAATGTCCAGATAGCGTGATGCAGTAATCGTTTCGGATCTGAAAAATGGGCCAATGATTCCTTTGGAAGAAATGGCGGCCCAGACCAGTACTTTTTGAGGATGCAGGGACGATGGGACTGCAATATGGGGCTTTTCGGTTCCCCATATGTGCCAGTTCTGTTTATTGACGAAGCCGTCCAGGTAAAAATAAGCTTCGTCAGTAAACCAAATGCTGCCCACATGCATATCGCCGTCATCAATCCTGTGCACTATATCGTTAGCGAATGTCTCTCGTGCAGCAATGGTAGCGGCGCTGAGGGGTTGCCGCGTTTGAATTTTGTATGGATAGAGGTGTAAACTCTGGCGCATGAGACGATACGTGGACGTTGGCGTCATTTGGACCGCAGCTGCAACACGGCGAACGGAAACCCGAGGCCGCTGTTGGATCACCTGCTGCACTAGCTGCGCGTTGCCCTCTGTGGTTGCCGTACACGGTCGCCCTACCTTTCCAACACGTTCATCCGTCACGTTCCCAGTCCATTGAAATTTTTCAAACAGATCCTTTATTGTATCGCTTTTCGGTCCTTTGGTTACATTAAACCTCCGTTGAAAACTTCGTCTTGTTGCAACAACACTGTGTTCTAGGCGGTGCAATTCCAACACCAGAAAAATTCTCTGTTCTAAGGAATAAACCATGTTGTCTACAGCACACTTGCACGTTGTGAACAGCACACGCCTACAGCAGAAAGACGACGTACAGAATGGCGCACCCACAGACTGCGTCGTCTTCTATATCTTTCACATCACGTGCAGCGCCATCTGTTGTTGAAAATTGTAACTACTGTAATTTCGACAGTTTGTCCGCCTGAAAATGTACTGTTGTCCCAAGCATATTGCAACAAACGGTGTATTTCTATCGCTGCTCGTTTAGTTTTTATTGCCGTTTCAAATATACCGGTCATTTTCGAAACACCCTGTATGTCAATCCCTTTCTTATTCCACTGGCAAATGGAACGTGGAAAAACGACTGTTTATGTGCCTACGTAAGAACCATAATTTTTCTTATCTCGTCTTCGTGGTCATTAAGCCAAATGCACAGTATCTTGGCAGCAGTAGGATCTATACGCACTCAATAGCACATGTCGACTACCTAAATTTTCTCAATAGTGTTTCGCTAAAATAATATCTTCCCTCCCGGGTTCCCATTTGATTACACGAAGCATCTCCGCGATACAATAACTCCCTACTTAGCAATCATATACAACCGCTCGCTCACCGATAGATCTGTACCTACAGATTGGAAAATTGCGCAGGTCGCACCAGTGTTTAAGAAGGGTAGTAGGAGTAATCCATCGAACTACAGACTTACATCATTGACGTCGGTTTGCAGTAGGGTTTTGGAGCATATACTGTATTCAAACATTGTGAATCACCTCGAAGGGAACGATCTATTGACACGTAATCAGCATGGCTTCGGAAAACATCGTTCTTGTACAACGCAGCTAGCTCTTTATTCGCACGAACTAATGGCCGCTATCGACAGGGGATCTCAAGTTGATTCCGTATTTCTAGATTTCCGGAAAGCTTTTGACACCGTTCCTCACAAGCGACTTCTAATCAAGCTGCGGGCCTATGGGGTATCGTCTCAGTTGTGCAACTGGATTCGTGATTTCCTGTCAGGAAGGTCGCAGTCCGTAGTAATAGACGGCAAATCATCGAGTAAAACTGAAGTGATATCAGGTGTTCCCCAGGGAAGCGTCCTGGGACCTCTGCTGTTCCTGATCTATATAAATGACTAGGGTGACAATCTGAGCAGTTCTCTTAGGTTGTTCGCAGATGATGCTGTAATTTACCGTCTAGTAAGGTCATCCGAAGACCAGTATCAGATGCAAAGCGATTTAGAAAAAATTGCTGTATAGTGCGGTAGGTGGCAGTTGACGCTAAATAACGAAAAGTGTGAGGTGATCCACATGAGTTCCAAAAGAAATCCGTTGGAATTCGATTACTCGATAAACAGTACAATTCTCAAGGCTCTCGATTCAACTAAGTACCTGGGTGTTAAAATTACGAACAACTTCAGTTGGAAAGGCCACATAGATAATATTGTGGAAAAGGCGAGCCAAAGGTTGCGTTTCATTGGCAGGACACTTAGAAGATGCAACAAGTCCACTAAAGAGACAGCTTACACTACACTCGTTCGTCCTCTGTTAGAATATTGCTGCGCGGTGTGGGATCCTTACCAGGTGGGATTGACGGAGGACATCGAAAGGGTGCAAAAAAGGGCAGCTCGTTTTGTATTATCACGTAATAAGGGAGAGAGTGTGGCAGATATGATACGCGAGTTGGGATGGAAGTCATTAAAACAAAGACGTTTTTCGTCGCCGCGAGATCTATTTACGAAATTTCAGTCACCAACTTTCTCTTCCGAATGCGAAAATATTTTGTTGAGCCCAACCTACATAGGTAGGAATGATCATCAAAATAAAATAAGAGAAGTCAGAGCTCGAACAGAAAGGTTTAGGTGTTCGTTTTTCCCGCGCGCTGTTCGTGAGTGGAATGGTAGGGAGATAGTATGATTGTGGTTCGATGAACCCTCTGCGAAGCACTTAAATGTGAATTGCAGAGTAATCATGTAGATGTAGATGTAGATGTAGATACTAGGATGTTTATCGAATTCACCGGTAACAAATCTAGGCGGACCCCTCCGAGGTTCTTCGATATCTTCCTCTAATCCGACATGGTGCGAATACCTAACACCCGAGCAGAACTCAAGAATGGGTGACATTAGAGTTTTATACACGGTCTCATTTACAGATGAACTACACTTTTCCTAGAATTCTCCCAATAAACCGAAGTCGACCATTAGTCTTCCCCACTACCGTCCTTACGTATTCGTTCGATTTCATATCACTTCGCAACGTTACTCCTAGATTTTTAAGTGATGCGATTATATCAAGTAGCATACCGGCAATACGTTACGGGTTTGTTTTTCCTATTGATCTGCATTGACTTACATTTTTCTATGTTTAGATCAAGCTCGCATTCATCACACCAAATACAAATTTTGTCTAGGTCATATTGTATCCTCTTACAGTCACTCAACTTCGATACCTTTCCCCATGCCACAGCATGTTCGGCAAACAGCCGCAGATTACTGCCCATCCTGTGCGTCAGATCAGTTATGTATACAAATAACAAGAGCGGTCCTTTCACACTTCCCTGGGGTACTCCTGACGATGCCCTTGTCTCTGACGAACATTACCTGTCCAGTACAATTTACTGGGTTCTATTACTCAAAAAGCCTTCAAGCTACACACATATCCGGGATCCAATTCATTTACTCGGACCGTTTTAACAGCCTACAATGGGGCAAACGCTTTCCGGAGACTTAGGAATATGGAATGTGTCTGTTGCCCTTCTTCCGTGATTCGGTGGATATCGTGCAAGAAGACGGGAGACTTATAAAAGTATCACTACTAATACTACTGTCAAGGGAAAAGTCAAGAATAACACTATTAGTTATTCTCACAACAAGAGGAAGCTGAGTGTAATGTTACTCCAATGACAGGAATTAATGATGAGCGTTGTGATAATCTAAAGGAATCGGATTATGTTTCGTCACAAGAAAGGTTACTTTTTGATCGGGAGCAGCTGTTATACCATAGAGGATCCAACCAACGTTACGGTGATCGTAAAGTAATACTGCAGTTACGTAATTCTAAAACAGCCGCCAGCTCAACTAAGCAAAGTTCAAATGGTTCAAATGGCTCTGAGCACTATGGGACTTAACTTCTCAGGTCATCAGTCCCCTAGAACTTAGAACTACTTAAACCTTGCTAACCTAAGGACAACACGCAAACATCCATGCCCGAGGCAGGATTCGAACCTGCGACCATCGCGGTCGCGCGGTTCCAGACTGTAGCGCCTAGAACCGCTCGGCCACTCCGGCAGGCAACTAAGCAAAGTGATTCCAAGTAAATATATTATTAATCGAGAAAACTAAGCGATGTGTGAGACTTTACATGGGCGCGAAAGGGTTGGCAAGATAACGGGTCGTCAGCAACACAGATAAAAACTTAAAACGTCTTGCCAATCAACTACCTCTCACTAGCGTATAGTATCTCTTTTAAAACAAGAAAGATAATATTTATTGCATACTACCACTTAATAACGGACATGCACAACTAAATTGAACATGAGGTACCTTTAACACTTCAATACTGAAAGACAGTAATATAGAAATGATTATTAAACTGTTACGGTAACTGATACGAGTACTATATGTTTTTATTTCGAGTACTTACATCTTTGCATTATATATAGCATAGTGAAATACGGGGACCCTGAATCTGTTACGGTCTTAACAGGTTGTAGCCAGCTATCTTTACAAGAACCCAAATATATCTAAATTCGTAAATGCTTGCACTGTAAGAATTACTATAGTGCTGGCTCAGTATTTGGTGGGGAAGGTGGATCCATGAACTGCTCTGTCTACTGACTGGGTTTAGTACAATCACTTCTGGCACGACACAATAAAGATACACACACACATAAACACAAATATACGAATAAAAGCACGGTTACAAATCTTCAAAGTAAATGGTATTTGAGTTGGCCTCTGAACTGTTACTCCGTTCGAACAGGCATCGGATGACCCAACGGTGCTTACCGACCGCCGAGTCATCCTCAGATGGCTGGCTTGCTGGGTGAAGATTTGGAGGGACAGGTGGTCAGCACATTTCTCTCATGATCTTTGTCTGTTTTCGTGACCGGAGCCGCTCGAAATGTCAATACAACTGGAAGTGCTAAGAGAATCCTACGACTTCCACATCACTGGCAACGGGTTATAGACAATGCTGGTGACTACACTGAAGGTCAGTAAAACTTTGAAACAATTATCTATTTTGCACGAGCTGTAAATAAGTAGGTGCCACTATTAAAGTTCAAACCCTCGTACATTGGACCAGAATTTTCTCGGGTTCTCGGCAAGAGGTTCAGCTAAAGTATGATGGTGGAAGTTGTTGTATGCTTTGCGCAACGACGACATGACGGCCATTGGTCCACGTCCTATTATTCCCTAGTTCACAGTTAGGTGTGTGTTACAAACTGCCTATTTGCTTCTGTCTCGGGTTCTTCGGCCGACGTTCGTCTGATCATTTCACTGACGTTTCGCCAGCACGAGTGACTGGCATTGTCAAAGCTTCACCCTCCATTGCCATTTCACCACCGGCAATGGAGGGTGAAGCTTTGACAATGCCAGTCACTCGTGCTGGCGAAACGTCAGTAAAATGATCAGACGAACGTGGGCCGAAGAACCCGAGACAGAAGCAAATAGGCAGTTTGTCAACGACTGGCCACGAAAGCCTGAACAATTTTGTGTTAGGTGCGTGTGTTTTCCTGCACAGCGCTGCCTCACCTACGGACACACATGCACTTTGCGTGGCCATGCTCGAGAATTCGGCGCACGGGGCGTGCGTGTCATACATTCGACCACACGGACCGAGGGATACAGTTTCAGACACGCGGATCACAGTCTAAAAAAAAGGAGCTGTCGGTGCGTGCGGGTAACCCGAGTGTCTGGCGGCGGCAGGGATGCAAATGAGGCGCGTTGAGAACCCGCCGCCGGCTTTTCCCCGCGGTCCAGATGCCTCCTCACGTGCAGGTAGGGGCACCAAAGCCCCAACACAAAGACAGCCTGCCGCACACCTCTGGCATAATGCGTAACAGGCCGAAGCACGACTGCCACCTCATGGAATTGCCGCCTATTCAAATTCCTCAGTAACAGATACGAACATGTACTAAAAGTTTTGGTGATGATGGTAATTTCTTGGATTGGGCGCACTACAGCAAACTATTTGTCACCCATTTTAAAATTGAGTAATATACACTGAAGAACAAAGGAACAGGTACACCTGCCTAATATCGTGTAGGGCCTTCGCGAACTCGCAGAAGCGCCGCTACACGACGTCGTATGGACTCGACTAAAGTAGTGCTGGAAGGAATGGACAGCATGAATCCTGCAGGGCTTCCACAAATCCGTGAGAGTACGAGGGTATGGAGAGCTCTTCTGAACAGCACGTTGCAAGCCATCCCAGATATGCTCAATAATGTTCATATCCGGTGAGTTTGGCCGCCAGCGGAAGTGTTTAAACTCAGAAGAGTGTTCCCGGAGCCAATCTGAAGCAATTCTGGACGTGTGGGGTGTCGCATTGTCCTGCTGGAATTGCCCAAGTCTGTCGGAACGCACAATGGACATGAAATTGATGCAGGTGATCAGACAGGATGCTTACGTACGTGTCACCTGTCAGTCATATCTAGACGAATCAGGGCTCTCATATCACTTCACCTGCACACGCCTCGCACCATTACAGAGCCTCCACCAGGTTGAACAGTCCCATGTTGACATGCAAGGTCCGTGGATTCATGAGGATTTCTCCATACACGTACACGTCCATCCAATCGATACAATTTGAAACGAGACTCGTCCGACCAGGCAACATGTTTCCAGTCATCAACAGTCCAGTGTCGGTGTTGACGGTCTCAGGTGAAGCGTAAAGCTTTGTGTCGTGCAGTGATCAAGGGTACAGGAGTGGGCCTTCGGCTCCGAAAGCCCATATCGATGTTGTTTCGTTGACTGGTTCGCACGCTGACGCACGTTGACACTTGTTGATGGGCTGATTCTGGAGGAAGTTCGAGTCCCCCCTCGGGCATGGGTGTGTGTGTTTGTCCTTATGATAATTTAGGTTAAGTAGTGTGTAAGCTTAGGGACTAATGACCTTTGGAGTTAAGTCCCATAAGATTTCACACACATTTGAACACTTGTTGATGGCCCAGCACTGAAATCTACAGCAATTTGCGAAAGCGTTGCACTCCTGTGACGTTGAATGATTCTCTTCAGTCGTCATTGGTCTCGTTCTTGCTGCATCTTTTTCCGGCCGCAGCGATGTCGGAGATTTGATGTTTTAGCACATTCCTGATATTCATGGTACCCTCGTGAATTGGTCGTACGGGAAAATCCCCACCTTAACGCTACCTTAGAGATGCTGTGTCACATCGCTCGTGCGACGACTATAACACCACGTTCAGACTCACTTAAATCCTTATAACCTTTGTAGCAGTAGTAACCGATCTACCAACTGCGCCAGACACTTGTTGTCTTATAGACGCGTTACCGACCGCAGCACCGTATTCTGCCTGTTTACGTATCTCTCTATTCGAATACGCATGCCTATATCAGTTTCTTTGGCGCTTCAGTGTAGATACAAGCAGCAGAATAATTTAACTTCAATCTCTAACATTAGAAAGGCAAGTTGTTTAACATTGTTATCAAAAATCTCGTAAAGCTGTAACATTACGAGTCAAGACAGCTGTAACGGAACTTGAATAGCATAAAGTTATGGTTAAAAACGCACGCCGCGCGATTTGTTACGATTTGGTCGGTCATAATAGTAGTAACATGCTTTTGAATACAATTAAAATATAACGGCGATACCTGTTTAGCGTTATTGGAAATAATATGTAATAAATTAATGAGTAAGGTAGCCGATCCTATAAGAAGAGGTAAAATTGGGCATATTAAGGTGTTTTGCTTTATATCGACTAAGCCGATGATACGGCGTCTTTTTTTCCGTTTACTCTTAGAAGAAAAAAAAAAAAAGAAAACAAGTAACGAAGTGCTAATTGTGCATTGTGAAAAATATAGGGGCGAATTTTAAATAGCTACAGTGTATAATCAGACTAACAAATGGACATTCAGTTACGCGAAATAGCGGACAGTGAAGTGTGGTCATTAAATTGAGTACACCTACAGGGCGGTCAATTCCGGGATAAGTCTATTCGCATCTCACGAGGGACGCGGTATTGAGACCGGTTTTTTTTTTTTTATTATATCACGGAGAGCGGGCTTCAATTTATAAAAAGGAGAAAAGCTGTGTCATTATCATTGACTGTTGGTGTTAAGCAACCAAAACTGTTCATCAAAGGGTTTCGGTGAATGAGTGGTGAATGCGAAATGAAACTGTGAACGAAGTTATGTTAAATAAAGCAGAAGAGACAAGACAGTTTGGTCGTATCTGTTATTATTCCATAAACCGTAGCATTTATTCTCGTTGTACGAAGCCTTTATAGACGATCGTTATGACAATTTGCTTTGAAGGGATCTCGTTACGAGTTAAGTTTTGGGGACCTGGTCAACAGGGGATAGTTCGTAGATCTTAACTACTGCAGCTATTCTGGAATCAGGTGCTACCTTGACCGTTGTGTGTTGTCAATGGTTTAAGGTCATCATACCTCATGCTCTAAGATCGACGCGCCTTTCCTCTTGGTATAACGGTGTCTCACGGTAACCACGACAACGCCGACGGCGAAGGAAGATACGGTAGAAAGCTCATGACCGATTTACTTCAGATTTTTACGCAATGCACTGAAGTGAGGTAAGTCACGGGGTACCTCCTAAGATCAGACCTCTTTTTGCCGAACCGAGCGCAGCAACTCGTTGTGTCATGGCCTCAACAAGTCGTTTGAAGCCCCTTGCAGAAGTACCGAGCCATGTTGCCTCTACAGCTGTCCATAACTGCGACAAGTGTACCCGGGGCAGGATTTTGTGTACGGACTGACCTCTCGGTCATGTCCCGCAAATGTTCTGTGGGATTCACGTCGGGAGACCCGGGTGGCCACATCATTCGCTCGAAATGTCCAGAATGTTCTTCAAACGACTCGCGAACAATTGCATTGGCATCCACAAAAATTCTATGTGTTTGGAAACGTTAAGTCTATGAATGGCTGCAGACGGTCTCGAGGCAGCCGAATATATCCATTTCCAGTCAATGATCGTTTCGGTTGGACCAGACCACCCAGTTCTTTTTATGTAAACACAGCGTATCCATTGTGGAACCACCACCAGCTTGCGCAGCGCATCGTTGCCAACTTCAGTCCACCTCTTACCAGTTGAAACCGGGACTCATCTGACCAGCCACAGTTTTCCAGTGGTCTAGGGTCCAAACGATATGGTCAAGAGTCCAGGGAAGGTGGTGCAGGTGATATTTTGATGTCACCGCCAGACACCACACTTGCTAGGTGGTAGTTTTAAATCGGCCGCGGTCCATTAGTACATGTCGGACCCGCGTGTCGCCACTGTGTGATCGCAGACCGAGCGCCACCACAAGGCAGGTCTCGAGATACGGGATAGGACTCGCCCCAGTTGTACGGACGACGTAGCTAGCGACTATACTGACGAAGCCTCGCTCATTTGCAGAGCAGATAGTTAGAATAGCCTTCAGCTAAGTCAATGGCTACGACCTAGCAAGACGCCATTAGTAACATCGCATGTATCTAAAGAGTCTCACTTGTATCGCCACAATCTCCAGATGTACCCAAAAGGATGGATTAAAGTTAAGTATTCCAGAAGCTACGTACTTTTCTTTATAGCATTCATTACGTATCCTGTTTCAGACCTCACGCCATCCTGCTTTAGCATAGCGCGTGCCTTTCGGCTTCCTCTCATTGTGTCTAGGCTGTCTTGTCTAGACACAACAGATATCGTGCTGTCTGCAAGAGTATTCACGTGTATCGCTGCAGTTTTAGATCATTAACGCTTTATTTCGCCGCACTGTGCAAACGGATTCGTTCGTCGTACGTCCCACATTGATTTATGCGGTTATTTCAGGTAGTGTTGCTTGTCTGCTAGCACTGACAACCCTACGTAAACGCCGCTACTCCCGGTTGTTAATTGAGGGCCGTCGGCCACTGCGTTGTCGGCGGTAAAAGGCAGTGCCGGAGATTTGGCAATCTCGATACACTCTTGACACTGTGGACCTCGGAATACAGAATTCCCTAACCATTTCCGAAATAGAATGTCCCGAGCGTCTAGATCTTACTACAAATCCGCTTTCGAAGTGTGTTAGTCTCTTTCGTGTGGCCATTATCGCGTTGGAAACCTTTTCACATGAATCAGATGAGAAAATTGGCAGTTCTGCCAATGAACTGTCCGTATGTACTTTGTGCACGCAATAGTGCCGCCATCTGGTTATGTGCATATCGCTACCCGACGACTTCTGTCGCCTCCGTTTAAAGCGTTAGGATCGTCGTAGGCTACATAATTATTTTTTAAATATCTGTGGCACATAAATATGAAGCGACGATATTCAGCGGAGTGGCCGCGCGGTTTGAGGCACAATGCCATCGGCAAAGCTCAAAATTTTTATTTCTTCTCCCTCGACTTTAATTCAGTTTCCAATTCTTCCTTGGATCCTTTACTGTCGAGTCTGAATAATACACTACTGGCCATTAAAATTGCTACACCACGAAGATGACGTGCTACAGACGTGAAATTTAACCGACAGGAAGAAGATGCTGTGATATGCAAATGATTAGCTTTTCAGAGCATTCACACAAGGTTCCCGCCGGTGGCGACACCTACAACGTGCTGACATGAGGAAAGTTTCCAACCGATTTCTCGTACATAAACAGCGGTTGACCGGCGTTGCCTGGTGAAACGTTGTTGTGATGCCTCGTGTAAGGAGAAGAAATGCGCACCATCACGTTTCCGACTTTGATAAAGGTCGGATTGTAGCCTATCGCCACTGCGGTTTGTCGTATCGTGACATTGCTGCTCACGGTGGTCGAGATCCAATGACTGTTAGCAGAATGTGGAATCGGTGGGTTCAGGAGGACAATATGGAACTCCTTGCCGGATCCCAACGGCGTCGTATCACTAGCAGTCGAGATGACAGGCATCTTATCCGCATGGCTGTAACGGATCGTGCAGTCACGTCTCGATCCCTGAGTCAACACATGGGGACGTTTGCAAGACAACAACCATCTGAACGAACAGTTCGACGACGTTTGTAGCACCATGAACAATCAGCTCGTAGACCGTGACTGTGATTACCCATGACACTCCATCACAGACAGGAGCGCCTGCGATGGTGTACTGAACGACGAACCTGGGTGCACTAATGGCAAAATGTCATTTTTTCGGATGAATCCAGGTTCTGTTTACAGCATCATGATGGTCACACCCGTGTTTGGCGACATCGCGGTGAACGCACATTGGAAGCGTGTATTCGTCATCGCCATACTGGCGTATCAACCGGCGTGATGGTGTGGGGTGCCATTGGTTACACGTCTCGGTCACCTCTTGTTCGCATTGACGGCACTTTGAACAGTGGACGTTACATTTCAGATGTGTTACGAACCGTGGCTCTACCCTTCATTCGATCCCTACGAAACCCTACATTTCAGCAGGATAATGCACGACCGCATGTTGCAGGTCCTGTACGGCCCTTTCTGGATACAGACAACGTTCCTGGCCAGCACATTCTCCAGATCTCTCACCAACTGAAAACGTCTGGTCAATGGTGGTCGAGCAACTGGCTCTTCACAATACGCCAGTTACTAGTCTTAATGAACTGTGGTATCGTGTTGAATCAGCAAGGGCAGCTGTACCTGTACACGCCATCCAAGCTCTGCTTGACTCAATGGCCAGGCGTATCAAGGCCGTTATTACGGCCAGAGGTGGTTGTTCTGGGTATTGATTTCTCAGGATGTATGTACCCAAACAGCGTGCAAATGTAATCACATGTCAGTTGTAGTATAATATATTTGCCCAATGAATACCCGTTTATCATCTGCATTTCTTCTTGGTGTAGAAGTTTTAATGGCCAGTAGTGTATTACTCCTTAAGGTGTTGCTTCTCTTTCGTATCATTCGACCTTTATAACAGCAGTCTGATTCCTATACAAGGTGTAAATAAGCTTCGTAGATCTACCTACGTACTCTGCTAGCCAGCGTATGGTTCGTAGCGGAGGGTACCCTGTTCCCCTATGTGAGACCATTAATTTCTCTTATCTTCGTAGCAGAATCAAAAATGGCTCTGAGCACTATGGGACTTAACATCTTTGGTCATCAGTCCCCTAGAACTTAGAACTATTTAAACCTAACTAACCTAAGGACATCACACACATCCATGCCCGAGGCAGGATTCGAACCTACGACCGTAGGTAGCAGAATCGTTCTGCAATAAGATTCAAATGCTGTTTCTGTAACTTTCCCAGTAGTGTTCCTCGGAAAGAACGTCGGCTTCCCTGCAGGGATTCCCATTTGAGTTTTGGGAACATCTCCATAAGACTTGCGTTTTTTTTGGACCTGTCAGTAACAAATCTAGCAGCCCAGCCGCTGAATTGCTTCGATGTCTTCCATTAATACGACATGGCGTGGATCCGAAACACTCGAGCAGTAGTCAACAATGGGTCGAACATGTGTTCTATATGGGGTATCCTTTACAGGTGAACGACGCTTTCTTAAAAAATTGTCCCAATAAACCGAAGTCGAACATTCGCCTTTCCTCCCACAACCCTCACACGCTCGATCCATTTCATATCGCTTTGCAACGTTACGCCCAGATATTTAATCGACGTGACTGTGTCAAGGGTATTATTAACGTAGTACTCGAACATAATGTGTTTGTTTTTCCTACTTATGCGCATGAACTTACATTTTTCTGCATTTAGAGTTAGCTGCCGTTGATCACATCAAATAGAAATTTAGTATAAGTCATCCTATGTCCTCCGACAGTCACGCATCCACCATTCATTTATCATCATCATCATCATCATCATTTAAGACTGATTATGCCTTTCAGCGTTCAGTCTGGAGCATAGTCCCCCTTATAAAATTCCTCCATGATCCCCTATTCAGTGCTAACATTGGTGCCTCTTCTGATGTTAAGCCTATTACTTCAAAATCATTCTTAACCGAATCCGGGTACCTTCTCCTTGGTTTACCCCGATTCCTCCTACCCTCTACTGCTGAACCCATGAGTCTCTTGGGTAACCTTACTTCTCCCATGCGTGTAACATGACCCCACCATCTAAGCCTGTTCGTCCTGACTGCTACATCTATAGAGTTCATTTCCAGTTTTTCTTTGATTTCCTCATTGTGGACACTCTCCTGCCATTGTTCCCATCTACTAGTACCTGCAATCATCCTAGCTACTTTCATATCCGTAACCTCAACCTTATTGATAAGGTAACCTGAATCCACCCAGCTTTCGCTCCCATGCAACAAAGTTGGTCGAAAGATTGAACGGTGCACAGATAACTTAGTCTTGGTACTGACTTCCTTCTTGCAGAAGAGAGTAGATCGTATCTGAGCGCTCACTGCATTAGCTTTGCTACACCTTGCTTCCAGTTCTTTCACTATGTTGCCATCCTGTGAGAATATGCATCCTAAGTACTTGACACCGTCCACCTGTTTTCTTCCTCCTATTTGGCACTCAATCCGTTTATATCTCTTTCCCACTGACATTACTTTCGTTTTGGAGATGCTAATCGCCGGCGAAAGTGGCCGTGCGGTTCTAGGCGCTGCAGTCTGGACCCGCGAGGACGCTGCGGTCGCAGGTTCGAATCCTGCCTCGGGCATGGATGTGTGTGCTGCCCTTAGGTTAGTTAGGTTTAACTAGTTCTAAGTTCTAGGGGACTAATGAGCTCAGAAGTTGAGTCCCATAGTGCTCACAGCCATTTGAACCATTTGAGAATGCTAATCTTCATACCACAGTCCTTACATTTCTGATCTAGCTCTGAAGTATTACTTTGCAAACTTTCAATCGAATCTGCCATCACAACTAAGTCATCCGCATATGCGAGACTGCTTATTTTGTGTTCACATATCTTAATCTCACCCAGCCAGTCTATTGTTTTCAACATGTGATCCATAAATAATAAGAACAACAGTGGAGACAGGTTGCAGCCTTGTCTTACCCCTGAAACTACTCTCTTATGTTTATAGAAAACAACAGCGATCCTGTGACACTTCGCTGGGGCACTCCTTGTCTCTGATTTTTTTAGCCGATAAGTAGAGAACCTGACAGGGGATTGTCGATATCCCAGGCTTACTGGCCACGGCAGGTACGCCGTGTAGACGTCACAGTGTTGTGACTGCCCAGTGGCGTCGTGGGGCTGACAGAAGAGTCCAGGCGTGACAACCTTGACGTCTCAGGTAGCAGGCAGGTGTATGTGAGGCGTGGGTGGCTGGCGGCGGCGGCCGCGCCAGGGCGCTGTGTGTGTGTGTGTGTGTGTGTGTGTGTTTGCGAGTGGCTGCCAAACACCGCAGGGCCACCTCACCTCGCCTCAGCTAGTGCGACCGCAGCATGCATTAAACATGGTCGGACGGCCGGCCCGTGTCTTCAGCTGGGCGCCACTGCCAACCCCTCTGAGTCTCTCCTGCTGGTAGCACTCTGGTTCAGATTACAGATTCAGCTGACAAACACAAAGGTTCGAGGAGACACTTTGCGTTATAGTGCAAGATATTGCAGAAAGATACAGCCGTAAGAGTCGAATGCAGGACTTTGGCCTTGGCGGATGAATGGTGGTGGTAGCTGGGGGGTGGGGGGGAATGTGGCTCAAATGGTTCAAATGGCTCTGAGTACTATGTGACTTAACATCTGAGGTCATCAGTCCCCTAGAACTTAGAACTACTTAAACCTAACTAACCTAAGGACATCACACACATCCATGCCCGAGGCAGGATTCGAACCTGCGACCTAAGCGGTCGCGCGGTTCCAGACTGAAACGCCTAGAGCCGCTCGGCCACAACGGCCGGCGGGGAATGTGGACTGAGCTCAGAAGCTACAGGTATTAAGTTGATGTATAATTTGGTAGCGTCTTTCCATAAGCTTAATAAACACAAGAGACACACTTAAATGTCGTGGGACAATGGCCTACCATCGGGTAGACCGTTCGCCTGGTGCAAGTATTTCGACTTGCGCGTCTATGAGGATGAAATGATTATGACGAGGACAACGTAACACCCAGTCCCTCAGCGGAGAAAATCTCCGACCCAGCCGGGAATCGAACTCGGGCCTTTAGGGTTGACATTCTGTCGCGCTGACCACTCAGCTACCGGGGGCGGACAAGAGACACGCTTAAAAGAGCCTTTAGTCATCAATAACATATTCTCCTTCACTACTTAACAACATTCTGCCAACGCTGGGTTAGCTTTTAGATTCCGCGACTGTAGAAATCACGTGTTTTTTTTTGGCGAAGAACTCGTCGAGTCATGGTCGGAGCGCATTTTCGTCCGGAAACGAAGTTCCTTGAAGTTTGTTCGATTGATAGCGGACAGTGTGAAAATCTGAGGGCGTAAGATCAGGTGAATAAGGTGGATGCAGAATGCCTTTCCAACCCGACGTCCGTATAATGTTTTTTGTCAGTCTAGCGGAATGCAGGCGTTATCGTAGAGCAGCGTCAGTGCATGCAATCCTCCTGGTCCTTATTCTTGGACTGCGTCTGCAAGACGCCCCACCTGTTGACTATATACGATACCAGCGGCGGTTACATCGAGGGGAAAGCAATTCGTAGTACACCACACCATCGCTGTTGCACCAGATGCATAACATTATGTTTTTGTGGCCGCGCACCTCTTTATATGGACAGTCGCTGCTTTGAAATTTCCTGGAAGGTTAAAACTGAGTGCCGGACCGAGACTCGAACTCGGGACCTTTGCCTTTCGTGGGCAAGTGCTCTGCCACCTGAGCTACCCAGGCACGACTCACGCCCCATCCTCACACCTATACTTGTGTCAGTATCTCGTCTCCTACCTTCCAAACTTCACAGAAGCTGTCCTGCGAACGAGATACTGGCAGAAGTACAGCTGTGAGGACGGGGCGCGAGTCGCGCTTGGGTTGTTCAGGTGGCAGAGCACTTGCCCCCGAAAGGCAAAGTTCGAGTCTCGGTCCGGCACACAGCTTATATCTGCCAGGAAGTTTCATATCAGCGCACACTTCGCTGCAGATTGAAAATCTCATTCTAGTTGCTGCTTTGTTTGGCCTCAGTCATTCCTTTCTTTTCCCTATATTAGCAGAAAGACGCCATTTGTCGACGCCAGTAACGATACAGGTTGAGAGCGGTCGTTGTTGTTTACGAGCCAACTGATGACTAGCAAGCAGAGATGTACATACGGCCATCCTCAAATGTTCGTGATATGGCTTAGACTCCTAGAGCATACGGTGCCCGTAAACCCGATTTTTGAACGTTCCACCTTGCGTGCTACTGTCTCATCATAACGAGACCATCACAGTTCACCACATTTTCCAGTATACCGACGTGGATCATAGTGGTTTAATGCGTTTAAACGATCTTCATCAAGCCTCGCCGATCTTCCTGAATGTGGAGAGTCACTAACGTCAAAACGATCCTTCTTGCCGTGCTCTGTTCAATGGGATTATCCCTGTACATGCTGCAAATGTTTCTGGCTGCCTCAAACATAAGAATACGTCGGAAATGTTTCGTATTCTCCACTTGGCACTCCATTTTCTAGCGTCCACAGCTCCACTCAATATGCCCAAAAGACAAAAAGAGAATATGTAAACTCAAATAACAACAATGAACTACAATGTAAGAAAATGACAATCGATAAATAAAGTAACCTAATATTTCCACTCGATCTGTAAATTCTCTAGCGCCATGGTCGGAGTGTAATGAGATGTTGGCTAGTACTTCCTCCACCCCCCCCCCCCCCTCCGCCCCCCAGTGTTCCACCATCATCTACATTAGCATCTGCCTAGACGTTAAAATAGAAATAACTTTCTTTGAAAGCTTTCATTTTTAAAATGACGATAGATTAATGATATTTAGTTTTTACACGTGTTTTAGAAAACCACTAAGTAATGAGTCAATAAGACAAATGGTACTGTTTATTTCTAGCAATTCTTTTTTATAGACTGTTGGAGCAATTCTCAGTCCATCACGAGCACTTCCAACAATTTCTGCAGAAAAACGAAAGTTAACTTCCCCCCATTAAGGGTAGACACTTGTTACGAAACACACTTCCTCTTCATCACTCCTCTCCCTGGCAAGAGTGGCACCTTCATTAAAAATCAACCAATGTAAAATGTGTGGACAGAACTTAGGACTACTATTTGTAAATCACTTGAATCCGGCTTCCTTACTTCTGAACTGGCAGAAAGTGGAAAACTCTAGGCTGTCAGTTCTTTGTGTCGTTCGACTATCAGTAATAATAATAATAATTATAATAATACAGTGTAAAGAGCTGGAATTTGGAGCTAAATAATTCTAGAAATGAAAAAAAAAATGGAATTAAACTGCCTGGGTTTTCCAGACGATTTTGTGTACTTTCAGAAAACCTGACAGGTACAGTTATTCAAATAAATCTTCTAGAAGAAAAAGCAAGTAGAACTGGTTTCAACATTCAGCTGAAAAAACAATATTCATAAAAAGTACACCAAATTACATAGAAACAGAATTAGGTAACATAGGGCGAATAAGTAGTTTCAAATAGCTTGAAGAAACTAGACAACAGAAAAATTTGCAGCACATATAACAGTTAACTAAACGGAGACAGAATAACGACTGATATACTTGCATAACGACTGATATGCTTACATATCGACTGATATGTTTATTTACTGCAAGAAATGCATATCTACAAATTGAGAACTACAACGCTATTTCCTAGTGATACGACTCGATTATTAATATGGATGTGAATGCCTAACAATGAACTACATGTTGGGCAGAATTGCGGTACTTGAAAGATAGACAGTTAGAAGAATAATGGGTACAATGTAAACTACAGATGGCTGTAAAATGAGAAGTAATGAGGAGATCTACAAAAATATAGAGAAAAGGCTGACGAAACAAATACACTACTGGCCATTAAAATTGCTACACCACGAAGATGACGTGCTACAGACGTGAAATTTAACCGACAAGAAGAGGATGCTGTGATATGTAAATGATTAGCTTTGCAGAGCATTCACACAAGTTTGGCGCCGGTGACTACAGCTACAACGTGCTGACATGAGGAAAGTTTCCAACCGATTTCTCATACACAAACAGCAGTTGACCGGCGTTGCCTGGTGAAACGTTGTTGTGATGCCTTGTGTAAGGAGGAGACATGCGTACCATCACGTTTCCGATTTTGATAAAGGTCGGATTGCAGCCTATCGCAATTGCGGTTTATCGTATCGAGACATTGCTGCTCGCGTTGGTCGAGATCCAATGACTGTTAGCAGAATATGGAATCGGTGGGTTCAGGAGGGTAATACGGAACGCCTTGCTGGATCACAACGGCGTCGTATCACTAGCAGTCGAGGTGACAGGCATCTTATCCGCATGGCTGTAACAGATCGTGCAGCCACGTCTCGATCCCTGAGTCAACAGGTGGGGACGTTTGCAAGGCAACAACCATCTGCACGAACTTTTGCAGCAGCACAGGCTATCAGCTCGGAGACCGTGGCTGCGGTTACCCTTGACGCTGCATCACAGACAGGAGCGCCTGCGATGATGTACTCAACGACGAACCTGGGTACACGAATGGCAAAACGTCATTTTTTGGGATGAATCGAGGTAATGTTTACAGCATCATGATGGTCGCATCCGTGTTTGGCGACATCGCGGTGAACGCACATTGGAAGCGTGTATTCCTCATCACCATACTGGCGTATATCCCGTCGTGATGGTATGGGGTGCCATTGGTTACACGTCTCGGTCACCTCTTGTTCGCATTGACGGCAGTTTGAACAGTGGACGTTACATTTCAGATGTGTTACGACCCGTGGCTCTACCGATCATTCGATCCCTACGAAACCCTACATTTCAGCAGGATAATTCACGACCGCATGTTGCAGGTCATGTACGGGACTTTCTGGATACAGAAAATGTTCGACTGCTGTCCTGGCCAGCACATTCTCCAGATCTCTCACCAACTGAAAACGTCTGGTCAATGGTGGCCGAGCAACTGGCTCGTCAGAATACGTCAGTCACTACTCTTGATGAACTGTGGTATCGTGTTGAAGCTTCATGGGCAGTTGTACCTGTACACGCCATCCAAGCTCTGTTTGAGTCAATGCCCAGGCGTATGAAGGCCGTTATTACGGCCAGAGGTGGTTGTTTTGAGTACTGATTTCTCAGGATCTATGCACCCAGATTGCGTGAAAATGTAATCGCATGTCAGTTCTAGTATAATATATTTGTCCAGTGAATACCCGTTTATCATCTGCATTTCTTCTTGGTATAGCAATTTTAATGGCCAGTAATGTATTATGATCACTTTTGTCTGAATCTGCTGTGCCGACTCTCGCTTTTTGTCGGTTTCTTTCATACATTGGAGCGAAAGTTCATAGCGGAGGCTTCCTCACGAATGACGCACGCCCCGCTGTGACGTCATCCAAACGTGCTCAGCGTGCCGAAGGATTTTCGACACCCTTGCTTTTATTGCAACAGGTGTTGGCCAGTCACGTGAAACTGGTTCTGAGTGAACAGAGTACAGAGAATCTGATTTTTTTTTCATTTCATGTAATATTTATCGAACTAAGTTGCTTACAAGGGAAGCTATGCAGCTTTGCAACACAGACCTTTTAAGACAGTCGATATTCTGGTACGGGATCTGAACACTGTGCTTTTGAATGACTCACTGTATCATAAGTAACCACTACCACTATTATCCCTGTAACTGTGCCTTCTCGATACGGATGTGAAAGAGACAGCACCTGCCGAAGAGTAAAGCCAGGTGAAAGAGGGCGAGGGTCGCAATGCAAGCAGAGCGTTTAGTGGAGGCCTCAGCACGGAACCGCGAGGAACACCTGGCGGCCGCTTCCTGCAGGCGCTCCGCAGAGGGGCGGCTAGACACACCGCCTGCCCGGCACTCTTCAGGAAGCCGGCGGGAGGCGCGGAATGTAAAAGCTGCGAGAATCCGGCCTCTCTCCATTGCTGCTGCCTACGCGGGCCCCGCACTGATGCTTCTGTGGAGTGCCGCTTTCACGGACACACCGTCCGCGCATCGGACTGGAAGGGCAACAGGTAACAGCGGTCAGCTTCATGCCTTAATCCAGTCTTTCCCAACCTGAGAGGAATCACCCCACTACGGGGGAAAATGAATTTTTCCGAGATGTAAAAACAAAAGGACTCGATTAGGTAAGTCCGCAGCTCGTGGTCACGCGCACGGGGTCCCGGATTCGATTGCCGGCGGGGTCAGGGATTTTCCCTGCCTCGAGATGACAGGGTGTTGTGTTGTCTTCATCATAATCATTCACCCCCATTACGGCCGGAGGAAGGCAATGGCAAACCACCTCCGCTAGGACCTTGCCTAGTCGGCGATGCGGGTCTCCCGCATCGTTCCCTACGCTCCTCGGGGTATGGGACAACATCGTCATCCTCGTCGGTTAGATAAAAGTCACGAAACTATCTTATTTTGAAAACATCATTAGTATTATCACTAATTCATAAGAATGTAATACCAATTACGTAAGTTACCAATAATTACATACTTTTTCAAATACGAAAGGCACAGTTGAGGTTACACCTTGTGAAATGACAGTACAAGGGTGTGCTGAAAAGAAACATCTTAGAATTTTTTATATGAAAGCTCAAAAAAGCAAAGCTCTTTAAGTAAAACAAACATTATAAACGTTCTACATTTTTATTCTTCGTGTGTGCATATAGTGCTTGCACCTTTCGTCGCTATACGGCTACGAACTATAGCATATAACATAGCGGTGTGTAACCTAACTACACTAAAGAGCCAAAGAAACTGGTACGCCTGCCTTATCCAGTGTAGGGCCCCCGCAACACGACGTGGCATAGACTCGACTAATGTCTGAAGTACTGCTGGAGGGAACTGACGCCATGAATTCTGCAGGGCTGTCCATAAATCAGTATGAGGGGGTGGAGATCTCTTCTGAACAGCACGTTGCAAGGCATCCCAGATATTCTCAATGAGTTCATTTTGAGGAGGATGGGGCCAGTGGAAGTGTTTAAAGTCAGAAGAGTGTTCCTGGAGCCACTCTGTAGCAATTTGCGAAGTGTAGGGTGTAGTATTGTCCTGCTGGAATTGCCAAGCACGATGGACATGAATGGATTCACGCCATCAGACAGGATGCTTACGCACGTGTCACCTGTCAGAGTCGTATCTAAACGTATCAGGGGTTTCATATCACTCCAACTGCACACGCCCCACCCGGTAGAAAAATCCGCTGCTGACATGCAGGGTCCATGCATTCATGAGGTCTCCATACCCGGACACGTCCTTCCGCTCCATACAATTTGAAACGAGACTCGTCCGACCGGGCAACATGTTACCATTCATCAACAACCCAATGTCGATGCTGACGGGCCAGGGGAGGCGTAAAGCTTTGTGTCGTGCAGTCATCAAGGGTAAGGAAAGGGCCTTCGTCTTCGAAAGGCTATATCGATGATGTTTCGTTGAGTGGTTCGCACGCTGACACTTGTTGATTTAAGTTTGCAGCAATTTGCGGAAGGGTTACACTCCTGTTAGTTGGACGATTCTCTTAGGCGTCGTCGGTCCCTTTCTTGCACGATCTTTTTCCGACCGCAGCGACGTCAGACACTTGATGTTTTACCGAACTTTTGACATTCACAGTACACTCGTGAAATGGTCGTACGAGAAAATCCCCACTTCATCGGTACTTCGAAAATGCTATGTCCCATTGTTCTTGCGCCGACTGTAGCACCACGTTCAAACTCACTTAAATCTCGATAACCTGCCATTGTAGCAGCAGTAACCGATCTGATAACTGTGCCAGACACTTGTTGCCTTATATGGGCGTTGCCGACCGCATCGCCGTATTCTACCTGTTTACATATCTGCACTTGAATACGCATGCCTATACCAGTTTCCTTGGCATTTCAGTCTAGGTGCACATGGGCATATAGGATCCACCTTTCTAGATTTAGGAAACCGTTCAGACGCTTTACCATCTCGACGAGTACCAACAAATACAATTATATGCGGGTAAGCGACTGGCGAGATGATTACTCAACACATGTCCAATCGGGGACATGTCTGGGAATCTTGCTGGCGGCGGGAGTACATCAGCCAGGGCCGTCGCGAGAGCGCATGGGCTGTAGCGGTCGCTGCAGGACTCTCGCTTGGAGTGGCTGTACCAGGTTATTTGGCGCTACATTGGATGTCGGTGCGTGAGAAACAGCGAGCTATTATCAAGTTTAGAATTCGGATAGTTGGTCCACACATGGAGCACCCTCTCCTTCAGCATGATAATGCCAGACCTCATATGAGCGTTGCGACATGGTTCAAATGGCTCTGAGCACTATGGGACTCAACTGCTGTGGTCATCAGTCCCCTAGAACTTAGAACTACTTAAACCTAACTAACCTAAGGACATCACACACACCCATGCCCGAGGCAGGATTCGAACCTGCGACCGCAGCAGCAGCGCGGATCCGGACTGGAGCGCCTAGAACCGCACGGCCACCGCGGCCGGCGTTGCGACATGTGCAGCAATCCTACGCCTAGGGTTCACTGTCATCGATCATCGTGCATATCAGGGCTTCCCAACCTTTTCAGCTGGCGGACCCCTTCTGCAGTCGAAAATCCATGGCGGACCCCGATTCAGTCAAGAGCACAGTAACTTTAAATTTCAGAGCGAAACCCATGGGAACTGAAAGCTTCTTAATGCAGGTGCCATGTTCTCAATGACCCCCCCCCCCCCCCGCCTTTGGTTTAGAGATGAATGAGAACAACTTGAAATTAACGATCCAATTTGAATTCCCACTGTATCCAGACACTTACTAGTGGATTTACTCCCTTTGTTCAACACACTATAGCCTGATTAAAATTACTTGGTAATTGAAATTTCACACGATGGAGCTTTCTTCCTCCAAGAGCAATCGACGTCACGTCCAAACTGTTTGCTGTTAACAAGCTGTCGCTTATGGTCTTTTCACTTCCACTATTTGGCTACTATTGTGTAAGGTTCAAATGGTTCAAATGGCTCTGAGCACTATGGGACTTAACTGCTGACGTCATCAGTCCCCTAGAAATCAGAACTACTTAAACCTAACTAACCTAAGGACGTCACACACATCCATGCCCGAGGCAGGATTCGAACCTGCGACCGTAGCGGTCGCTCGGCTCCAGACTGTAGCGCCTAGAACCGCTCGGACACCCCGGCCGGCTATTGTGTAAGGCATGCATATTTAGTAACAGTCGTGTGTGTGTATGTGTGATTTTTCGTGAAATCCGAAGAAAAATGTTCAAATGTATGTAAAGTCTTCCTTTGGTCGTCCTCCCTCCTAATTCATTTTTACTGGAAACTTCCCTTGTTGTGAAGGCGATGGAGAAACCGCACCCTTCTTCAATGATCCTGACTTCAGCCACGGATCCATGTTAGAAGTAATAAGCTGGTCAAAAATCGACTTATGAAATAGGTGGTGCACTGACAGGACAAGTTTAACATTTAATGATGCCAGGGGCCGCATATGTGCGAGTGAGCGCTGTGATTGGTTGACAAAGCTCGCTCCGCGCATGCGCAAAAGGTTTCAGCGCATCTAGCGCCGTGAGCCGGCGCACAAACGAACCCCGTATTGTTGCGAAACAGTCGATCAGAGAAGCCGCATTCTCTGGCACTAAACTGTGTATGCGTTCTCACTTAGGAACGGCAAAGGCTGCTTGGGGATACGACCTGAAGTAAAAGTACACATGTTTTTCACACGAAAAAAATAGTGATGAATTTGATTTTCACATTTTTATTCAATAATTTTACTCATTATTTTGCACTATTTGGTCAAAGGTGGCATGACCCCCTAGTAGGAGCCAGCGGACCCCTAAGGGGTACGCGGACCACAGGTTGGGAAGCCCTGGTGCACATTCTCCTACTCGGCACCATCCAGTTCTCATCTGTTTTCAAAAAGAACAGCTTCGAGGACCTCACTTTGATAGTGATGAAGCGGTGTAGGCAGAGGTGAATTTGTGGCTCCGTCAATAAAGTCAGATGTTAGACGGTGACGGTAGCAACAAACTCGTCTCTCGTTGGGAGAAATGTGTTCTTCGTCATAGTGGCTGTGTTGAGAAAGAAATAAACGCATAGACATGAAGAGTAAAGAGCTAGAATTAGGAAGCATACTTTCTAGCGCCCCCCCCCCCCCCCTCGTATGAGCATCAACCATCAACTTCCCAGCATAGTCCTCTCACAATACCCGTGTTTTGTGCTTTGTACCAAGAACACTATGGCAGTAAAATTGAGAGATATACTTCATTTACTGTTAAATACGTCATGAGAATGCCTTCTCCGAGTTGTAGGCAGTGTCCCAAATGGACCAGAAATTGCTTCATTAATCACTTCGCAACAGATAAACGAACTAACCGCAGCGCAACAATAGTAAATATATGACTACACTATAGTCCCTACACGGTATTATTATTGTTATTAGACATAGTGGTCATGCACAAAACACTGTGCCAGTGCAGAAGGAAGGCTTCCAACAATCAAGTGATTCGCAAAGATTCAGTATAGCGCAGACATTTTAAATTGGTTGAGTTTAAGTGGAAGTGCGCGGTGTGAGTGATGCAAGTGTCTGTAGAGAGATAAGTGGTGGAGAGGAAGCACGTTTTGTAACAAGTATCTACCCTCAATGTGGATAGTTAGTACTTGTTGTGGATAGTTAGCTTTGTTTTGTGAGACAGAGTTGTATGAAGCACTCACGATACATTGCGAATTACTTCAACATTGTATAAAAAAGTTTATTATAAATGAGCAGTACCAACTGTCTCAATGAGGTATTCCTTCGCCGTTTAGTAAAGCACCTACAAAAGAATCATTTATTTTTCATCTTTAAAAAAATAAAGGTTTTGAAAGAGAATATTTTTTTTCATTCTAGAGTTTACGTAGATGTTAATGTTAGTGTAGGTAGGGGTACTAGCTGATTGTACTAAGAAGTAATGGAGTCAGAAAGGTTCGGTATCACTTTCTTAATCGATTTAAGAAAAAAGGAGGAAAAAGAAATTATGATGGCCGAATGCTAATGTCATTGTCCGTACAGTTCACCACTGCAGGCACATCTCTCGGTGCGTTCTATTTGGCTCGCATACAGGATGTCCCGTTTATCTTGACCGTACCAATCAACTTCTTATCCATAAGGAAAATAAAAAGCTTATGAAGCAAATGTTGTTTACCTAGCGGGGCGATATTACCCAGAATTATTGCCTTTTCTGTGACATTTCTCGTTGCAAAGATATGAACAGCAGTATGCTTCCTCTCCTCAAGACCTGTCCCAAAAGTATCACGTAAACATGACGCTGTTAAAAACTTAACGCAAAGCTGACCTCGACTCCGCTGTACTAGCAAGGAGTGCAGGCGTCGTACCTCGCCCACTTGTTGGAGTTGACAGTAAAAACATGGGAACACAAGAAAAATGCACACCAACATTACTTTTTTGGTAATTAACATTCCCCGTAGACGAGTAGCATTTCTACGCTCTTTTCTTTGTGTCTGTTTTGCTCAAACCTTCAACTGAAGACGATTTATTGAATGACCAGGTTTCATTTTTCTTGTGTTTCCGTATGTTTATTGCCCATGGTCCCTGCACTGTGGGCTAACATAGGAGTCTGTCTTTTAATGGAAATGCCGTGTGGCTGGGGCCTCCCGTCGGGTACACCGTTCGCCGGGTGCAAGTCATTCGATTTGACGCCACTTCGGCGACTTGCGCGTCGATGGGGATGAAACATTGATGATAAGGACTACACAACACCCAGACCCTGAGCGGAGAAAATCTCCGACCCAGCCGGGAATCGAACCCGGGCCGTTAGGTATGACATAACGTCGCGCTGACCACTCAGCTACCAGGGGCGGACTGTCTTTTAATGGCGTCGTGTTCACGTGAATGGTACTCTGTAATACCTTTTTGGACAGGTCTTGAGGAAGGAAGTGGAATACTTAATAAAAAATATAGGGCGTTATTCAAAATAAGACATATTGCTGCTCATATCTTCGTAATGAATGTTACATGAAAGACAATCGTGTTCTTTAATATCCCCCTGTTGGCTAAACCACTTTTGCTTGATACTTCTTTTTATTTTGCAATTCGTCAAGAAGTTATTTGGGGAAGTTGGTTCAAATGGCTCTGAGCACTATGGGACTTAACAGCTGAGGTCATCAGTCCCCTAGAACTTAGACCTACTTAAACCTAACTAAGGACATCACACACATCCATGCCCGAGGCAGGATTCGAACCTGCGACCGCAGCGGTCGCACGGTTCCAGACTGAAGCGCCTAGAACCGCTCGGCCACCATGGCCGGCATTTGGGGTTCAAATGGCTCTGAGCACTATGCGACTTAACTTCTGAGGTCATCAGTCGCCTAGAACTTAGAACTAATTAAACCTAACTAACCTAAGGACATCACACACATCCATGCCCGAGGCAGGATTCGAACCTGCGACCGCAGCGGTCACGCGGTTCCAGACTGAAGCGCCTTTAACCGCACGGCCACACCGGCCGGCGGCATTTGGGGAAGTGAAGGCATGTGTCAATACTACTTTCGACTCAGATTTCGAAAAAAGAAGGGTCAGTGTTTAACGTTACTTGAGATAGAATATCAGCTGCTGTTGGGGAAAGATGGAGAAGGAAATCGGTACTGTGCATTTCAAAGGAACCAACCCGGAATCTGCCTTTACCTGTCTACGGGAATCACAGAAAACCTAAATGTGAATTTTGTGACAGAGCCTGACCGCTACCACCGCTACATGATCACCACCATATTCGCAATTGCGAGTCCAGCATCTGCCACAGTAGCATCTTGTGACGTACGAGTTTATGATCAGATCAAAAACTGGACTTATACCAGCTAGATTGTGTCACGAAATTGTAACTTCCTAAAAGAATGTAACATTTTGTACTGTTTAGAATTTTTGTCACTTGAAAACTGCTTAATTTTAGTGTGTGTGTATCTCCCCCCAGATCAGAGAGTAAAAAGGGATACTGATTACTGTGTACTGCGGTATCTGGGAGTCGGTTGTCAAAAGTATAGCGATCAGCTTCTATTCTAATGAATACGCCCGCCTGGCACTACGACTGCTATTTCATTCGTCCGCTCTTTGCGGACAGATATATTACTGGTGGTACAGTGGAGAGCAACTTAAGGCTGCCATCGCAGGCACTCTCTTGACGTCATCTGGGTGAGCATTTTATAGTAGCATCTGAACAGATAGTCAACGAAACGCAGTGCCCCTTCCACGCCAAAGACACTCTGTGCCTCTTCTTGGCGGAACAAGCGCACTGGAGTCCGACTTTAGAACCAGCAATGTGTAACGTGTCGGTTGTTACAGACGAGCGCGCAGCGTGGCATGACGGGCGAGCGAAGCGTATCCCCTTCTGAATGGAGCGTGAAGAGAACTACATGCCTGGACATGGAAATGGTGAGCACTTCGGTGCAACTGCATAAATTAGGTAGCAGCAACGCCATCAGCATTGTGACAGTGGACTTGTCATTACGAAATCGCACTTCTGTGTTGTTTTCCTTGTGAGAAGAAAGTGTTGTGTCTCGTGTAACAACGAGAAATGTGTTCCATAAAGTATGGGAATCTCAAAGCAGCAGGATCATTGCCTTTCGAGACTGTGATGTGTCGTTCCGCTGTATTTCTGCTTGCGTTGTTCAAGTTGCAACGACTGCCATGCGACTATGGAAAAGATGGGTCCAGGAAGCTCACACTGGATGTCAAGCAGAATCCCAACAGCCCCCCGCCATGCAACTAGCACCTGAGAGGATAGACGCATTGTTCGCTCAGCCATAGGATCATACAACCATGTCAGGTACTTCCTATGAGGAAATGGGCTTCTCCTGCCGCAGGACAGGTATCCAAAGTGGGTCGGCGTCAGATGTACCACGACTGCCACCATTGTTGCGGCTTCCTTTGAGAGAGAGGCGCGCCCTCGGTGATACGCAACGACAACACTGGACACAGAACTGGTTGGTACCACGTCCTTTTTTCAGACGGCTCCCTGTTCTGCATACAGCATCACGATGGACGTATCAACCTGTGGAGGCTCAAGGAGACCGAACCTTGCGAGATTTCAGTCGTCATCGTCGTACAGGCCCATCAATTAGCGCGATATTATGTGGTAACGTTGGGCAGGCAACACGATCTCACCAGGATCGCATAGTTGGTAGTTTGGGCAGCAGGCGTCACGTTTCTGACGTCTTCAGGCCAGTAGCTGATCCTTTTGTTAGGGGTCTTCGTAACTATATCTTTCAACAAGATAACACAAGACGACATATTGCCTGTGCAGTCCTGACCGATCGCAATACACAGGCTGTTCAACTGTTGACCTGGGCAGCACGTTCTCCTGTCTAGGATCACTCTCCTCCACCTTTACTTAAAGCGGGGACAGGCAGCCAATCCAGCACCACGAATTTCCATGAACATCTCGGAACTGTCCGAAGTATGCAAATCCCTTTGCGTGTTGTCGCGAGGAAGGAGTGCTTGACCTTTCTTACGTAAATAACACAACAATCGTCTCCAGTACGGTGGATGATGGTGAGGGGTAGGGATAGCGGTTATCGGTGAAACAACCGGTTTTTTCATGTCCATTTTAACCTGACTGTTAAACCACTCAAAATAACCGGTTTTTAGAATAACCTACTTTCAGTTCTTTATGTGGACATCGCACACGGTGTTACAAAAAGGTGCGGCCAAACTTTCAGGTAACATTCTTCACACACAAATAAAGAAAAGATGTTATGTGGACATGTGTCCGGAAACGCTTAATTTCCATGTTAGAGCTCATTTTAGTTTCGTCAGTATGTTCTTACACCTACGCTCAATGGAGCACGTTATCATGATTTCATACGGGATACTCTACCTGTGCTGCTAGAACATGTGCCTTTACAATACGACACAACATGTGGTTCATGCACGATGTAGCTCCTGCACATTTTAGTCGAAGTGTTCGTACGCTTCTCAACAACAGATTCGGTGACCGATGGATTGGTAGAGGCGGACCAATTCCGTGGCCTCCACGCTCTCCTGACCTCAACCCTCTTGACTTTCATTTATGGGGGCATTTGAAAGCTCTTGTCTACGCAACCCCAGTACCAAATGTAGAGACTCTTCGTGCTCGTATTGTGGACGGCTGTGATACAATACGCCATTCTCCAGGGCTGCATCAGCGCATCAGGGATTCCATGAGACGGAGGGTGGATGCATGTATCCTCGCTAACGGAGGACATTTTGAACATTTCCTGTAACAAAGTGTTTGAAGTCACGCTGGTACGTTCTGTTGCTGTGTGTTTCCATTCCATGATTAATGTGATTTGAAGAGAAGTAATAAAATGAGCTCTAACATGGAAAGTAAGCATTTCCGGACACATGTCCACATAACATATTTTCTTTCTTTGTGTGTGAGGAATGTTTCCTGAAAGTTTGGCCGTACCTTTTTGTAACAGCCTGTATATTTCGAAATACGTAGAATCATAATATTTTTCCCGAAAAGCAATGAGAGCTTGAATACTGCAATACAGCAGTATACTGTGATGGATTCAATTTTTTTTTTTAAATTTTTGCTTAAAAATTGTGCTGTAATCGAGGCTCGTAGTACTATTGGGACATTACGAATAGCCAGTAGCAAATCATAAAAACAGGTTGGAGAACTCCTTATTTCGTGTTACGTTGTCTATTTCCAAGGGTTGCAAACAGATAAGGACATATTGTGTAGACGCAGTTAGCAGGTCAGCTAGTTTCTATTTGTGTTATAAACTACGAATGGAGTGTAAAGTTTTTAATTTATTATGTTTCCATATCATCCTTTTTCTTATGTTATTTTATGGGTATAATGGATAAATAATAAGCTGTTGTGCCAAATTTTTAGCGTCCTTTTTCAAAATATGTATAATAATCTTTACTTTTAGCAGAAATTTGAATGGAACTGATTTTTTACTGACAAAACCGAAAATGCTGTTCCAAAATACTCAATTGAAAAATTTAAAGCGCAAGCAAAATTCAGTATTTACCGGGAACAATTGCACGAAAACAGTTAAAATTTCAGTAATGAATTAATCCACTGACCACAAATTACTGTTCAATTTGTTCATAAATGCTCGTTCTACAGTTTGTCGCCCTGTATGTTGGGTCTTTCATGAGAAACAGTATCATTCAAAGATAATCCTAGTCTTTCAGAAGCCGCAGAACTTCCAACCAAACTCGATTTTAAATAAAGTTTTATTTGCAAAGGAAAACTTTCAGCACCACTGCTAGGGCAAATTGATAAATCGGTTTTATATCTGTTATCAGTAAAAATTAACGAAAGCCCATCATAACGACACCAAACAAATACCGAAATATACCAGTTATTAAGAACTAAAATATCGGTATCGGTTTTAACCGGTCGGTTTTTCCCATCTCTAGGAATAGCGGTGAGTGAATAAAACGTCCTCGGTTTTCAAGCCGCGTCAATTCGAATAAAATTCTCGAGCTTTCGAAGCCCATCTCCGCCATCGTCGTCAGGAATTCACTGACTGCCGGGGCTGCTAAGGTTTCTCGCTCATATAGGCTAGATGACGCCATCAGCAGCCAATCAGATACACCCACTGTGGCGCGCGCGCGTAAGTCGACCCGGGGGCAGCTAGCGAAGCTATTGCCCGTGGCAGCACGGGTGACGTCAGGTGGCGCCAGGATTTCTTCTCCTATGTATGCGCAATATGTCAACTGCCAGAGTCTGCACCATTCATCAATTCTCTGCAGGTCGTTCTGCAAGTTTTGCTATCTTCTGGCGTTGCTACTTTGGTATAGACAACTCCATCATCTGCGGATAGCCTTAAAGAGCATCCGACGCTTTCTACTTGATCATTTTATATCCTGTAAACAGCAACGGTCCTATGAAACTTCTTTTACATCTGTCGATTTAGTTCCGTTAAGGTTTGTTTATAAGTAACTCAGTTGCTACCAGTCACGATTTTCTTTATTTTATTTTTCGCACGACGCGTTTCGGGAAATGATTCCCATTTTTAAGTGCGTTTTTTGTGTTTGTTATGTCATTCCTATGTGATGTTGTCGATGTGTGAGATTCTGCTTCATTTTGTTGACTTTACAGCAATATATAAGAACACACGCGATTTTTAGTTGGATGTTGGTTCACAAAATGATCGACAATCAACTAAAAATCGCGTGGCTTATGTTGCGCTTAAAGTCTTGTGGATCTCCTCCTGCTTGTGGCAGGTTGCCTTAGCTGTCTAAAAATTGCTGTTACTGCTTCCTAGCGTTTCTATACCAATAGGATGGTTAATCTGTTATGTGAGGAGGCTTGAAAATGTGCTATACATCTTTCAACTTTTCATTAGTGTAGGCGTTCAGAGTATGTTATGTTAAAATTTATGATAGCCTTTCACATGTATGCTGAATGACAGTCACTGAAGGTGATCTTACGTATGTCTATTTTGCTGAATACATCAGAAGTTGTGCAGAGTATTTGCAGTCTTGCTTTACAATGTCACCAAGATACCTTAGGGGTTGCGAAGCAACTCAAATCGCTTGATACGGGCAAGTCTTCAGGTCCAGATTGTATACCGATTAGGTTCCTTTCAGATTACGCAGATACAATAGCTCCCTACTTAGCGATCATATACAACCGCTCGCTCACCGATAGATCTGTACCTACAGATTGGAAAATTGCGCAGGTCGCACCAGTGTTTAAGAAGGGTAGTAGGAGTAATCCATCGAACTACAGACCTAAATCATTGACGTCGGTTTGCAGAAGGGTGTTGGAGCATATACTGTATTCAAACATTACGAATCACCTCGAAGGGAACGATCTATTGACACGCAATCAGCATGGCTTCGGAAAACATCGTTCTTGTGCAACGCAGCTAGCTCTTTATTCGCACAAATTTATAACCGCTATCGACAGGGGATCTCAAGTTGATTCCGTATTTCTAGATTTCCGGAAATCTTTTGGCACTGTTCCTCACAAGCGACTACTAATCAAGCTGCGGGCCTATGGGGTATCGTCTCAGTTGTGCGACTGGATTCGTGATTTCCTGTCAGGAAGGTCGCAGTCCGTAGTAATAGACGGAAAATCATCGAGTAAAACTGAAGTGATATCAGGTGTTCCCCAGGGAAGCGTCCTGGGACCTCTGCTGTTCCTGATCTACATAGATGATCTGGGTGACAATCTGAGCAGTTCTCTTAGGTTGTTCGCAGATGATGCTGTAATTTACCGGCTAGTAAGGTCATCCGAAGACCAGTATCAGTTGCAAAGCGATTTAGAAAAGATTTCTGTATGGTTAGTTGACGCTAAATAACGAAAAGTGTGAGGTGATCCACATGAGTTCCAAAAGAAATCCGTTGGATTTCGACTACTCGATAAATAGTAAAATTCTCAAGGCTGTCAATTCAATTAAGTACCTGGGTGTTAAAATTACGAACAACTTCAGTTGGAAAGACCACATAGATAATATTGTGGGGAAGGCGAGCCACAGGTTGCGTTTCATTGGCAGGACACTTAGAAGATGCAATAAGTCCACTAAAGAGACAGCTTACACTACACTCGTTCGTCCTCTGTTAGAATATTGCTGCGCGGTGTGGGATTCTTACCAGGTGGGATTGACGGAGGACATCGAAAGGGTGCAAAAAAAGGGCAGCTCGTTTTGTATTATTACGTAATAAGGGAGAGAGTGTGGCAGATATGATACGCGAGTTGAGATGGAAGTCATTAAAGCAAAGACGTTTTTCGTCGCGGCGAGATCTGTTTACGAAATTTCAGTCACCAACTTTCTCTTCTGAATGCGAAAATATTTTGTTGAGCCCAACCTACATAGGTAGGAATGATCATCAAAATAAAATAAGAGAAATCAGAGCTCGAACAGAAAGGTTTAGGTGTTCGTTTTTCCCGCGCGCTGTTCGGGAGTGGAATGGTAGAGAGATAGTATGATTATGGTTCGATGAACCCTCTGCTAAGCACTTAAATGTGAATTGCAGAGTAATCATGTAGATGTAGATGATCTCGAGTACCTACTAGACCGTTTCTCTCTTCATCTCATATATTCGTAAAACTTATTTGGTTATTCCAATAACTGCAGAAAGAGTGTACAGTGCAGGCCACGTTCTTTTCCAGACAGGTATAGCCCATGCGCATGACTTCGCTGTCTTTTTAGTAGCAAATACCACCATGCAGAACTCGCCTCCAAGTATAAAGGTGTTGTGATATTCATCCCGCCCAAAAATCTAACCTCCCTGATAGAACAGATTCTAACCTAATCTAACATAACCTAAGGTGGATACCGCCAAAAACTGGTGGAGGAGGTCGGACACGCTGTGGCGGAACTGTCGGCCGATGTTATCTGGCGACGGCGTCTGTCGGACGTTGTCGGTGGCACTGGGAACGCAGCCTTGAGGCACGTTTACATGGACTGTGAAACTGCACACTACCCATAGTACATCCCGATGACGTTGCCCGACGTCGTTGCGAGCACACGAATTGGTTCAAATATTCAAATGTGTGTGAAATCTAATGGGACTTAACTGCTAAGGTCATCAGTCCCTAAGTTTAGACACTACTTAACCTAAATTATCCTAAGGACAAGCACACACACCCATGCCCGAGGGAGGACTCGAACCTCCGCCGGCACCAGCCACACAGTCCATGACTGCAGCGCCTCAGACCGCTCGGCTAACCCCGCGCGGCCACGAATTGGTGCCCCATGTTCTGCAACAATATTGGCCACTGTTGCCCAGAAATGTTTGCGGTAATACATTTTCGATCCAGGTGTGTTTACAAGGGACCACACTATTTCCACAGAAGGGACGAACTCGAAGCACACGAAATGACCGCGGCTCTGCTACATTTTTATGATTTAAATAATAAAAAACTCCACCAGTTACTTACTTTCTTATGCATAGCACAGAGAGATTACAGAATTAATTCACATTTTCAAGTACCTTTGTTTACATGAATATTTTTTATAATGTTCGCATGTGTGATTTTCTGTCTCTCTTGCAATGGAGACGTAGAAAATCACACATGCCAAACACCACAAAAATATTCATATAAACAAACGCACTTGAAAATGAGAATAAATTCTCGAAATGCGTTGTTGTAAGTATGAAATAATAGGTAACTGGCTCATTTAGTAGTTAAATCATGGATGACGTAGTTGAAGGCTTTCCCAAAACATTGGACATGATGAACGCAATCTGCTGCTTTTGCTTCACACAGGGACTCAAGTCAGATGGAAAAAAGAGAAATAAGGCTCTGTGGATGGTTTTTTTTTTCCAAGCAAGCGCAATGATTCCAAAAATGTTACAAGTGAACTGATGTTGGTTACACACCTCTTCCATAATTTTATCAGTCTGTCGAAGCGAGGTTTCTAATTCGACTGAGAACTCCTGAAATGAGAGAGTATTGCAGTTAAATCCTAATACGCGCTCACACTTCGGAATTTAGCTACTGCCGATTCCGACACAAGTTTAATGTGCCTCTTTGAAGGTCACTATTCATCAATAAGTCTCATGCTACCAGAAATATACAATGCTTTGTTAATAAGAATTAAAGGTTTCACTGAGGGAAGTTTGAAACACGGACACAATTTACATATTATTTTTCTTCATCGGCACATGCCACTGTGCGTATCAGTTGCTGCTGCAGGTGCGTCTCGAGACAGTATGCAATTCAGGATATCAGATGCAAACCATAAGAATGAAGAGCTTTTGGCCCTTCTACTCTTCCTATGTAACTTTGTTTGTCTCGCGTTTGGCGTAGGTTCCAAGGCTTCGAGATATTTTGTATGTTTCGCCAAGGGTGTTTACGAGCTCATAATCAACATCTTGCCAACTTTTCTTTTTCAGGTTGAGATCTTTTATATGCATTAACCTTGACGTCCCATTGCTCTGATTGTGGACGAACAGTATTTATAAAATTAATAGTTCTCTAGTTTGTCCAATTCTTCATGGCTGCGCACAACAGACAACTACAGCACATGTAGGCATATGTACACGCTCAAACTACCTTACAAAAGCGAAACGATACTATCAGTTGAATAGGTTAATAGAAGGGCTCATTTCAGTAGTGGTACAAGTCCATTTTTGTTCTTTCTGAGATACAGAGTCTTAAAGTTAAACGAGCGGTGAAAAATCTGCAGTTGAGATACCAGAAATATTCAAGTATATTCAAGCATATATACTAAAGTTAAGCGGTGAAAAATCTGCAGTTGAGATACCAGAAATATTCAAGTATATATACTAAAGTTAACTGCAGATTTTTCAGCGCTCGTTTAACTTTACGAGCGGTGAAAAATCTGCAGTTGAGATACCAGAAATATTCAAGTATATTCAAGCATATATACTAAAGTTAAGCGGTGAAAAATCTGCAGTTGAGATACCAGAAATATTCAAGTATATATACTAAAGTTAACTGCAGATTTTTCAGCGCTCGTTTAACTTTAGGACTCTGTATCTCAGAAAGAACAAAAATGGACTTGTACCACTATTGAAATGAGCCCTTCAATCGTCGTCTTTAGCAACTGTAATAAAATCTTATTCAGACCTGACGCATTTCGAGTTATTTTGAAGTATATTCAGTGGTCACTGTACGCATCCCGTAACAGCAAACAAAACATGTAAAGTGACGAGAGGACATTGCACAGAAGTGTAAATGTGTTAAGTTCGGTGAAAGTGCCGTGTGCAAATATTCAACAAGTACACCTGGAAGACGAAGAAGAACTGAATAAACAACAAAAATCCGTGAGTAACAAGAAGAATAAAAACGCTTTGTAGTAATAAGTAAAGCACGCGAACTATTAATGATCAAAACAAACGTAATTGTAAGAGAAAAAGAACCATATTTTTACAGTGACTTCTGAAGGTGCATTAATATAAAGCGAAACACGTCTGGTCTGAATAAGACATTATTACAGTTGCTAAAGACAGCTTGTAACCTATACTACTTGTATATGCGCAACTGCGGAAAAAAGAGGCCAAAACAAAGAAGAAACGATATTACGTAAGATTCACATGTTGTTGGATCAGATCTTTAGTAAGAAGTAAGAATTTTTGCAGCCAAGATCGCGTCTTGAAATATTTTTATTTCCTGAGTGACCGGTTCCGACAAGTTTAGCTGCCATTTTTTTGATCTTGTGAAAAAATATTAAGCTGCAAGAACCGTACAACCGTAACTAGAGCACACTCCACTTACAAAACACTGTCGCCACATTGGTTTGTCAAATACGTACTCTGTTTGATGTATTTGACAAGCCAATATGGCGCCTGTGTTTTGTAATCGGTGTGTGCTCTCGTTATGGTTGTACGGTTGATGCACATCAATATTACAGGGTGATTCAAAAAGAATACCACAACTTTAAAAATGTGTATTTAATGAAAGAAACATAATACAACCTTCTGTTATACATCATTACAAAGAGTATTTAAAAAGGTTTTTTTTTACTCAAAAACAAGTTCAGAGATGTTCAATATGGCCCCCTCCAGACACACGAGCAATATCAACCCGATACTCCAACTCGTTCCACACTCTCTGTAGCATATCAGGCGTAACAGTTTGGATAGCTGCTGTTATTTCTCGTTTCAAATCATCAATGGTGGCTGGGAGAGGTGGCCGAAACACCATATCCTTAACATACACCCATAAGAAAAAATCGCAGGGGGTAAGATCAGGGCTTCTTGGAGGCCAGTGATGAAGTGCTCTGTCACGGGCTGCCTGGCGGCCGATCCATCGCCTCGGGTAGTTGACGTTCAGGTTTCATAACTAACCTTTTTCGTTGGATTCTCCATACAGTTGATTGTGGTATTTTCAGCTCTCTGCTAGCTCTGCGAGTCGATTTTCCTGGGCTGCGAACAAATGCTTGCTGGATGCGTGCTACATTTTCATCACTCCTTCTCGGCCGTCCAGAACTTTTCCCTTTGCACAAACACCCATTCGCTGTAAACTGTTTATACCAACGTTTAATACACCACCTATCAGGAGGTTTAACACCATACTTCGTTCGAAATGCACGCTGAACAACTGTCGTCGATTCACTTCTGCCGTACTCAATAACACAAAAAGCTTTCTGTTGAGCGGTCGCCATCTTAGCTTCAACTGACACTGACGCCTAGTCAACAGCGCCTCAAGGGAACAAATGTACAACTAAATGAAACTTTATAGCTCCCTTAATTCGCCTACAGATAGTGCTTAGCTCTGCCTTTTGTCGTTGCAGAGTTTTAAATTCCTAAAGTTGTGGTATTCTTTTTGAATCACCCTGTATTTTAAGGAGATCAAATGACGACAGCTAAACTTGCAGAAACCGGCCATTGAGGAATTAAAAATATTTCAAGACGAGATCTTCTCTGCAAAAATTCTTCTTTGTCATGAAACGATATTGTTTTCGCTCGGACACGGACTGCAGTGCTGACGGTGAGAGAAGAATTAAACAAAGCTGAGAGCGGGAGAGAACCATTTACAGACAAGGACAGAGAGAGATATTGCCCTGCAGTACGAAATATTCTCCACCCTTAGTGGACGACTCTGGAAACCCTTCAGCAATACATCGGACACGACCTACAAGAGCATGCAGCGTCAGCAATATTGCCCAGCCATACCTCAAAATTGTCATATACTGCAGTCACATTGCAACAACGTTGAAGGCAATCCTATTGCCGTAAAATATGGCCGATCTAGACGCACCTTTAGAGCCGTTGTTGGTGCCAGACGTACGACCAGGCCTGGGCTGAGTAGTTTGGCCTCGCCTGTGAGCAGGAGTCGTCCACGCGTGTATCCGGCCTGGCCAGGCGCTGTGCGTGGAGGTCGAAAACGCTGCTGGGGGCGGCCCGGCCGCTGGAGCAGAACCACGGCGCAGACCGCAGCAGTCGAGGGCTGCCAACCGATGGCCGCTCGTCCTTCAGCAGAGCAGCCAGAGTGAAGCGTCCACCCACCGCACGCTCTGATGCTTCCCGGACCTCGAGGTGCAGACAGCCAGTGGCAGCCGTCTGTACCTGCGTCTCTGTTACTAGTCAAAGGCAGAAAATTTTCATTTTTCGTAACGGAAAAGGGATTGTTTCAAACAAATGTTATACACTCCTGGAAATAAAAAAAAGAACACATTGACACCGGTGTGTCAGACCCACCATACTTGCTCCGGACACTGCGAGAGGGCTGTACAAGCAATGATCACACGCACGGCACAGCGGACACACCAGGAACCGCGGTGTTGGCCGTCGAATGGCGCTAGCTGCGCAGCATTTGTGCACCGCCGCCGTCAGTGTCAGCCAGTTTGCCGTGGCATACGGAGCTCCATCGCAGTCTTTAACACTGGTAGCATGCCGCGACAGCGTGGACGTGAACCGTATGTGCAGTTGACGGACTTTGAGCGAGGGCGTATAGTGGGCATGCGGGAGGCCGGGTGGACGTACCGCCGAATTGCTCAACACGTGGGGCGTGAGGTCTCCACAGTACATCGATGTTGTCGCCAGTGGTCGGCGGAAGGTGCACGTGCCCGTCGACCTGGGACCGGACCGCAGCGACGCACGGATGCACGCCAAGACTGTAGGATCCTATGCAGTGCCGTAGGGGACCGCACCGCCACTTCCCAGCAAATTAGGGACACTGTTGCTCCTGGGGTATCGGCGAGGACCATTCGCAACCGTCTCCATGAAGCTGGGCTACGGTCCCGCACACCGTTAGGCCGTCTTCCGCTCACGCCCCAACATCGTGCAGCCCGGCTCCAGTGGTGTCACGACAGGCGTGAATGGAGGGACGAATGGAGACGTGTCGTCTTCAGCGATGAGAGTCGCTTCTGCCTTGGTGCCAATGATGGTCGTATGCGTGTTTGGCGCCGTGCAGGTGAGCGCCACAATCAGGACTGCATACGACCGAGGCACACAGGGCCAACACCCGGCATCATGGTGTGGGGAGCGATCTCCTACACTGGCCGTACACCACTGGTGATCGTCGAGGGGGCACTGAATAGTGCACGGTACATCCAAACCGTCATCGAACCCATCGTTCTACCATTCCTAGACCGGCAAGGGAACTTGCTGTTCCAACAGGACAATGCACGTCCGCATGTATCCCGTGC